>NC_142179.1:18760250-19389500 GCF_026936395.1 Plectropomus leopardus
CCTCTATTAGTGTTAAGGCAGCCCCGTGGAAAGCCATACACAAAGAAGAATTAAAGATGTTAACAAGGACAACAATCTGGAAGAGAAAACACACACATGAACAAGGAGAACAGAACAAACAGTGTGTCTTCATTTGTAATCACTGTGGAGTCAGAAGTGGTGCCAAGCCTCATGCCGAGGGAGCTCCCATAAGGAGAAGGTCTTGGCAGACACAAGATACTGGCAGAAGGTGTCCCAGACCTCTGTCTTCATTTCTGTCTCCCCCATCTCACTGTCTCGATCTCTCCTTCCCCGCATCTTCTTCTTCTCTCAGAGACAAGCAAATGAGAGACGAAAGACAATGTGTAGTCTGCTCACCAGTGCATATCACTACTGGTGTGTCATGAATGGATACTGTGTGGGTAAAGATGAATTTCAGTTGAATTGATTGTTTTTGTTTTTTAGAATCAGACAGAGAAGAGGTCGATTAAAATTCAGAGGGAAAGCAATGGAGAGCTTAGTTTAAACATCTCTCATCACATCGTGTGTTCATTAGATTGTTTTCTTGCAGTTTTAAAAATAGAAGTCAGAAGTCTGCTCGTCAAGTGGGTTACAATCTGTCAGCACACCGCATGTTTGTTTGCTGTTTGCATTCTCTGACAACAGCCCTCCGATCCCGCAGAGCCTGGATCCACCAAATTTACATCCCTGCGGCTGTTGACACGTATGTCTGTCTTTTTCTTCATGGTCTGTCAATGTCTTCATGGTCTGTCGGTGGGTCACTGCTGCTGGCTGTGTATGTGCATGTCACACACAAAAACTCCTACAGTCATTCCATGTGCCCAGAAAAGCCAAAAGTTAGAGGGTAAGCACAGTAAGTCATTGCTTTGAAGAGAAAGTAGCTAGCGCCAGCTCCAAAAGTCGCTAAAAGTTACAAGATGACATCATGCGCTTATTTGCAAATGGTTGACGTCACTGTGCATCAATCGAAGCCTTAAAAATGTCTCTGTTTTCGATTTAATAGAAAAACCCTCAACAAAATGTGTGAATGGCATGAAAGCTATGGTGCTTAGTGCACCGCTTTCATGTACTGGCACAGCAGAGAGAGAAAGTTTCAGCATAACCATAGAAACTCATTACAACTGTACTCCCACAGAGAGCAATGTCTTCTCTCTTGCTGCTTGTTCAACACCTACTGCACCGTGCAAGAGGAGAGAGGCGGAGAAACTGCACTGATGGAGGACTATTTTTACTCTGAGCAGCATGCATGGGAATTAATAACAATATAATATAATTCTATTTTTTTCTGATGATACAAATAAGTCACTACATTTGTCGCTTGTTGCTTCGTAGAAATTAAGTCACTAAGAGGGTCAGAAAAGTCCTTAAATCTAGCAAGGAAGTTGCCAAGTTGGCAACGCTGCACTGACAGACAAAAAACTGGGGGAAAAAGCAGAAAAACACAGTATTCATGGTTAGGTGTGATCATTGCATGTGTATTTTTTTTTTAAAAAAGGCAAACTAGACAAAATCTAGCTGGTTCGTATATGAACACTGACTCAACATTCATCCATCACTCTATCAGCATTTGAACAACCAGAAAGCACGTTTATTTAACTCCTCAAAAGGCTGGACAGATAGGTCGCTCATACTATGTCTGCAAGATTTAACAGAAAGGTTAATAAACAATTTCCTCACTCCAAGAAAAAATGGCCGGTAGCACGTAGAGCATAATATTGGAATTCAACACCTATTATTTATTCACCCAGCATGGCTGCGAGGGTTTTAATCTATTTATTTTCCCACTAAATCCAACTGTAGAGGTGACTCTTTCTTGTGAACTAAAATGTGAAAAAATACTGTACTTTTGTTGATGCTACTGTATTATTATGGTATCTGTGATGTTGCATTGCACTACATTCTTTGCATAATAATAAGGGGATTTACAGTAGGAGCTGAGGGAGGACATACATCCTAACTTTCTACTGGGAGGACAAACAAACAGAAAAACAAACAACCAGGTGCCTTGTTTGCCGATGAGCTTATTGCACCTCTAAAGCATTTATTCTAGTGATTGTTAACAATAATTTCAACAGGCATCCTATATATGGTAATGAGATTACATGCATTTAACAGAATTAAAATGCTTTGCAGCTGCATCAGTTAACAGCTACTGTGTCACTGAAACGCTGCTAAGCTGTAATCACCTCATTTATGTCAATTAAGCTGTTTTGCACAACTCGATACACACAGGTAAGTTATTTATATGGGATAACACTGACAATACTGTACAAATGACTGACCTGGCCTCTGTATGCTGTATCACGGGTGAAGGAATAGGTATTACATGAGTAGATAGTGGGATAGGTAAATTAAACATGATGCCTTTCCCGCAGTGTGTGCTAGCAAACATGCATGTTGTACGGTCTGAGTGAGACAGGTGTGTGTGAGTGTGTGTGAATAATGAATACACACTCATGTGATGGGAGAAATTTGTTTTTCCCACGCGAGCGCTGCACTCGCCCTGAGTGGAGGGAAAACAATGGATCCTCTTTAATGGATCCCTATAATGTTCCAGTCACAGTCATTAGGGACTCCGACAGGCACCATATTTAGAGGAAATCTTCGAGTAATTAAAGGAATCGTTTGCCATTGTGAGAGGGGGCTGGCTATAATGGGAAGTTCTATTAGTCTGTCATAGTGAAGCCTAATGGCTGACCACCATACTATCATTAGAACCTCCGTCTGTTTGTGAGAGTGTGTGTGTGTGTGTGTGTGTGTGTGTGTGTGTGTGTGTGTGTGTGTGTGTGTGTGTGTGTGTGTGTGTCAGCTAATCGTATAATTAAATGGACTATGATTCATCACAGACAAGTAATGGGAATAAACCTTTTCTTCCTACTCCTCCTCATTATCTGTCTCTGTCCTTTTGTGTTTTTAATTCAGCTGAGTTTAGCTTCTGTCTTTATTTGATTTACGCACCAACTGTCTTTCTCGAAAGCTCGCTGTTGCTCACCGTGGCACTGTTATTCCTCATTTCTCCGTCCATCCGTTTCCATTTTAGCCCGTGAGTCGTTGTTTCCCTCACCCCACTTTCGTTCCGTCTGTCACTTTGAATCTCCCCTCTCCCCTCTTGTCCCTTCTTCTATCCTCCCTCCATCGTTATCCTAATGCTTTCATCATCCCTCCTCTGCCTACATTCATTCAATTTGTCTTTCTCTCCAGTGCTGTCAGCATTTTCTCTTTCCCCATCGCTCCGACTCCCTTTGCCCCCTCTCTGTTTTCAGTCCCTCTCTGCTCATTATTATCTCACAGCAATGCTGCTCTTCCGTATTTGCTAAGCATGGTGTTTTCATACTCCGATAGCATATGGTGAACTATCTTTACTACCCAGAAGTCCTCAGTATTTGTATCGCCCTGTCAGTCCTGTAACATCCAAGCAGATGGTTTCTTATTATGAACTGCTGATGAAGGTGTTCTTGCCCGAACAAAGGCTACAAGTGTGTTAGACAGTTTAACTCTTTTCTCGCTAAAGATGTTGATGAGGAACTTTATTTCTTTATTTTTAACTAGAGACTTTCAGCAGTTGAAAGAAGTGTACAAACAGACCCGCAACTTTGAAAAGTCAAGTTAGGAACCCAAAAAGCTCAATTAACATGACATCAGCAGCCCTCCATTTTGATATTATACAGTGCTTTTCCAATTTTTTAGGTAAAGCTTTGGCTTATGAAGTCACTTTTTCATGAAAAAGTAGGGCAACATTTTTAACCAAATACCTCCACATCAATATTTAAGCTATATTGCAGGGTTGGCTGTTAGTGCTTTCATTAATATACAGTACACACAGTGAGATTTTTGAGAACAATCATCATTAATATGCATAGAAATAGAAAAAGAGAACAGAAATTTAACAGTTTGATGTGATCATGTGCAAGTACAAAAGAAAATGGTTATTGTTGTTACGTGTTAAAGCGACAACATGGAATCGGAGCTGTTAGCTGTCATGCAAACTAGTCCTGAGAACGTTGTTTTGGCCTATTCGTACATCTTTTCAAAAATACAACCAAACACATATCCAAGGTTCTTGCTTACACTGACCAAATATTAATATTCACTTATTGCCTTGTGAGGTCGTTGTAGAACACATTTCATTCAAACTCATAACTCAACAAAACTGTCTCATTCATGCTAGCCATTTAGTTCACCCTCCAAATAATCACTAACCCTTAACTCACCGAGTTAGACGTGCAAACATGCAGATCTGCACAGTTTATCATCACAATCTCAGCCTGTCAGCTGTCCACTGAGCAGCAGCTCTTACTCAGTCTTCAGAGGCAGCTACAGTAAATCATGGTTTAACAAACATGCAATCAATGACAACAAAAGTAGCATGTAAGTGGGGCGGCCTGGGGGCTCAGTGGATAGAGCAGTGCGGGTTTTTTTGATTTAGCGGGTTCCCATTGTCCCTTTGCTGCATCCCTGCCCCTTTCACACTTGTGCTGTCCTATCAATTAAAGGCAAAAACACCCCAGAAATATCTTTTTTTTTAAAAAGTAATACATAAGTAGCATTTACGGAAATATTTTAAAAGTAACAGATTGTTGATTTGAAAATGTACTGCTACACTGCTCTTGAGTAAGTGCACTACTTACCACAAGTTGGTTTGTTTATATAAGTTCATACAGATGTTAGCCTGTAACAACAGAAGCAATGGCAACGGCACACATAAAAAAGGTCACGACTTTGACTACACTACTTTGATTTGAATCAAATCAAAGTAAAGCCTAGAAAGCCATTAAGACTAAATTTTCAGATCAATAGTTGTTGTTTTTTTTTTTAACAAGATCCTTGTCAGTGTGCTCCCCCGAGTGTTCGGTACCATCTCACAGTCATCTTGTAGGATCTGTCTGAGCAGATGGCCTCTCCTCATGAAACGCTGATGACAGCACAGTAATCTGACTCAACAGAGAAAAGGCTGTCGGATTAACAACTAACTCCATTCAAGTGGAATACCATCACAGGTGCTCCGCGCTGAGCTGGAATGTCCTGCCCCTCACAGGTCCCACCTAAAATAAAGGATTTTTGTCAAGTCTCCATGCTGTACCATGGAAACAGTTTGGCCCGCATCACTACACTCCACTTCATCTCTTAGTTTTGATGCAGAACACAAATCAGTATTCTGATAAACAAAAGTTACTAATGTAGAGGACTGAAGAAGTGACAAAGAACAATGTAGTCCACATATGCAGACACAGTCATTGGGCTGCAACGGCTGGATGGTTGGCCAGCTGACAAATTGGTTGCCATGGCTGTTATGAGAACCCTGGGCAGAGGTGACTGGGTCGCAGTATCCGTAGCGACTGTGGTCGGGAGTTACACTGAGGGGCCAGATGGGGCAGCAGTAGGGGGTGAGAGCTGCCATCCTCAGTACTTCATCACAGTAAACCAGAAAAGAGAGACGATGCTGTGAGAAAATGACAAATTTAATGTGACGTATTGTGGAAGCAATATGAGATACCTTATTTTGTATGTATGGACACAGTAAACAATCCAGAACAACAGCCATGCAATAAATAGGGCATCTACTGGTTAATAATTTTGTGGTTTTATTATCGTAAAGTGTAAGGTAACTCAGAAAAATAAGTACCTTGGAGTAGTAATGCAATTCTCGAATCACAAGAGATTCTTTTAGGGCTGTACCCAACTCAGTATTATGTCAGTCCAATCAGATTGGGTTGTTCTATACGAATATTCAGCATTTTGTTTTTGTTTTTTTGTTTTTTTTATGCAAAGTTTTACAGTTTGAATGTGTTCAGTGGGATGTAACATCAGCATTCATGTGATATAGTAAGCAAGCTAACTGCGCTAACAATAGATTGCAAATGTGCAACAACAATTTTTGCTGACACTAAATATCAAGCATAAGCCAGAGACTGTGTTGCTGTAAATTTACCACTTTAAAGCAGAAGAGAGAAGATGTTATCTCGAAGCCATACAGTGCAGAGGTCTCCCCCTCTGTGTCGCTGCAGCAGACACTGCAGCCTCAACCAAAGAGCAGCATGGAGCACTCACTCCACAGCAAAGCCTGGCGACCAAAACGTCCCGCAGCACACTGACTTGCAAAAAAGAGAAAAAAAAGACTGAGAGGTCTCTGACTGATGATTTGAATCTTCGACTCCCAGGGGGCAGCCCTAGGTTTTTGATGCCGCACAATCTAACCAACCAAAGTGTCAGAAACATATGAAATGAACAAACATGGCCCAATGGGCTTCAGATGCACACAAGCTGCCCTACTCTCGACGTGACATATGGGAATGACGGAAATGTAGAAATCAACCTGTCAAATGCCACACGCAAGCTTTGATGCTCAAAGCACTACTGGCCGTAAATGGCCAAGGCCAGCTGTGAGCGCAATCCACACTGTTACATTAACCCATTGTTATAAGGGTAGCGTAATGTATACATAGGGAGTGTGCAGTAATGCAACAAGAGAGAGACGGCGAATGCGGTCAGAGTAGACAAGTGTTGGCGATCGGAGCAGACAACAAATTAGCGCTATAGCTGCCAAGTAGTAGCAAATATACAGTGTAGGTTTCAGTACGTCCATGAGTAAATGTTGCAGAGTTCCTGCATCTTGCTTCCCAACAGCTGGATAAAGTGAAGATGGTTAAACCTGAAGTAAGTTAAGTCCAGACCGCTGTGTGGACGCTGGAGCAAAGATGTTTACAAGGAGGCCTTGAGTTCTTCAGATATTTTAGAGTGGTAGTGCCATAGTCATTGTGCACTTTAGTTTGTGTTTTTTGTTACAATACTGTTTCAGGGACAATCATAATGATAAAGATAGAATACAGAGGAAGATAAGAAACTAATCTAAAAAATCTCATGCTAAATCGTTTTCCCAATGTTGGTCTAAAAAAATCACAAATGTGATTATATTGCAGTATCATTTAGCCCTACCTCGGAGAAAACACAAGGCATTTTTTTAAATGACAGAGTGATGTTTTATGGTTACTCAACTGTTCCAAAAAATGAATCAGTATGGCAGGATTTGGGGTATGAGGATATTTTCTTGTCAAAGTCCCTGTAAGTTAAAGTGAATAACTGATGTTCACTGCTTCCTTAAATTGGCTGTTGAAGTACCATTGAAAATTCTTCAGCTGCTCCTGTGGAATAGCTCACCGGCCATTATGTACTGGGATGCTTTTGAGTGTTCGCAGTTCTGCTGAAATAAAAGTACAAAAACTGAAATTGTGAACAGGCATACTTTCATTTTACTTTTTTTTAGTTTTTGGCTCATATCTTTCCTAGTTCAGAATTCCAAAGCAACTAGCCAAATTCAAATGCCGTCAGTAAATTTCCCACTTACAAACACGTCCAATTGTGTTCATTGGAACACAAAACCAACTGTGGCCAAACAGCAACTGAGGACTAAACCCGGGGTCTCTGTGGTGGTGGGAAATATCCACTGCTCTGGAGTTTGGTCCAAGCTACTTTAAAATACACATGAATGAAAGCACCTGATACACAAAACATCTGATATTCTGTACGTTTCGTAATTGTACCAGGCCCTTAACAATGAAAACGGGGGCTCTTTGTCACAATGGTAGCAAGCTATTTTCATTAGTGCAGGAGCTCAAGGCTAAATTTGTTATGTGAGTTGTATACTAACAAGTCTGAGGAAACCCTTGATCTATGGCAATGCCTTTGAGCTTTTTCAAATGTCATAAATAACTAGTTTTCAAAGATTTCATACTATTTTCTTTTCTCACAACCTACATCTGAGTGGGCTGTTCAGGCAGATAAACTAACCATCCTTAAATATTTCACAAAAAGAGAACAATCTCACAGTAATTACATTCTGCATACATTACGCTTAAAAAGTATGAGAAAGCTCTTGTAACATAACATGCCGCATTCATGCCTTTGTTTGTGTGTGTGTGTGTGTGTGTGTGTGTGTGTGTGTGTGTGTGTGTGTGTGTGTGTGTGTGTGTGTGTGTGTGTGTGTGCGCGTGTGTGTGAGACAGCATGTGAGCGTGGTGCTGTACTGGCCCAGTGTGTCCTCAGTAGGCCTGTCAGACCCATTCATCTTTACCTGAATGATGCCACCATGACTCCATCTGTCACCACAAACCCAGGCCAGGAGATGAAAAATGAAAAAAAAAAAAAAGACAGAGTGAGGAGAGAGAGAGAAAATAAACAGGTGTGATATTACAGAAAGTGGAAATGGAGTAGCTGTGAGAAAAAAATTAACAGGATATAGAACGAAATTTAGTGTACAAACATACAAAAACAGAAGGAAATCATGAAAATAAAAAAAGGTGAGAACATGATTTAGAGAAATGCAGACATATTAAAAGAAAAGATGGAGGAGACAAGCGAAGAAGTGTAAACAGACAACACCCTGGTCTATTCATAGAGTAAGGAATATTGAATTTTACTTCAATAGCATCCATAGGTATGAGTTGTTTTTTGACTGACGCCTATAAAGCGTCTTTGAACCCTATCTACGCTGAGGTACAGAGACAGATTTCAAAGGATTTCATTTCAGATATCAAATCAGCAGTGGCCAAAGATCTCTGGATGCATTTATGGAAAATATGTTTTTAAACATTCCCTGTCTGGCTGTGTGTTGCTGACTTCTTCCTTTGTCGTCACACGGGTGAAGAAAAACAAGCTCTTTGAAGCTGGGCAGACTTAATCTGAGGTTATATTCATGTCAGAGCAGGTAATGTGAAGCATTATTAAGTGAGGACACCACAGGTGAACAAGGTAAAGTTTTTAACTAATATATACCACTATCAAACTTCCCCAATTGCTTACTTACATTAGGAAAACTATTATTTTCAACATGTTTTGGGAAATAAAAAATTAAATAAATGAAACTTTTAAGTTTGGTTTATGTAACCGCTACTAAAAATGGCATTTTGTGTATGAGAAAAAACTCATTTTAAGAGAAGAGCCTTTAAAGTTATGTACTATAAAAATCCATACAGTTTTTAGACCAAAAGTAAGACACTAGGGTAAAAAAAATAACTACAAATATCACCATTAAACTTCCCCAAAAGATGATTTAAAAGTAATATTTTTTTATTCTGCAAGTTTAAATCTCATGTTTAACATGTAAATGAGATATAATCTGTTGGTACTTTTTACTGACATTTCCAGAACGGAAATATGAACTAAAATAAACCGAAAGGTCTATTGTGGACAAGACATGTTATGGAAGCAAAGTAGCCCAAAATCTGAAAATTGCCACCACTTCATGAAAAATATGTTTTCTCTTAGAGTGTCCTGCCTTTTTATGCATATTTTCAAAGTCAAAGAGACTTTGGGCAGCATTCCTGTGCAGGAGTTGGAAGTGATCGGTGTGAGCCGATAAAGTTTTGCTCTTAAAAAAATAAAATAGGCACTGGCAAAGTACAATATGTCATCATTTTGCTACATTGCTCCTGAAAGTATCACCATGAAAGTTCACATGGTAATGTGACCTTACTAGTGATCCTGATTGAGTCCTTAAGTTCTTAGGAGCTTTGCACACACAGGCCCAGATTTTCTGTACCGTCTAAATCCCGCCTGGGCTCCCCTTCTGTAGATCTTCGACAGAATCTCAAGGATCTGGCTGTGAAGCTCAAAAGCTGAGCTTACTGATGTGAATCAGCACCATCTGGATAATGTGGGTCGCAACAATTTTAGGAGAGACAATGTTTCTCTATTCAGTCAATGTAGTCCAGCAAAATATATTGTGTTACCGTAAATGAGTAACATATACACATAAATGTACTATGTATACACCTCGGCACCCTGCCCTCTCATATCCTGCACAAAAACAAGCACACCTATGAAAAGTAGAATTATTGCTCAGTCAGAAGTTTAGCAGATCATTTTGCTCTCTTTTTCACACTCATACTCTCTCTCAAACACACACACAACTTAAGATGTAATTTGCTCACAAATGTTACCACCTTTGTGAAAGTAGAGGTCATGGTTGTTACTCTCAGTCTTTTTGGGAGCAGGGGAGGGTGAAATTGATTTGGTGGGGTTAATGACAGTGAGAGCTGAAAGGTAATTTAACGTCAACAGCTCTTTCACTATTTCCCAGCAACAAAGACAACAATCAATAAAAAGGGAGGAAAAAGATACTACTGCCACTACTACTTACACTTAATCATTACAATAATATCCAATCAATACATGTGTTCTATACATAGACAAACCTGAATCATCATCACAGTAAAGCCATTCAAATAAAGTTTTTATTTAATTAATTCCCTACAGAATTAAAAAATATGTATATTTAAGTGCAGCTGTGTTAAAGTAAAAGAAGAACAAACACTCAGGCTGAGTGGAATCCTGTCAATCAATGACCGACCTATTGACCCAAAAAGAACATTACAGGGCCATGAAAATGACAACAATTATCAGAAACATGAAATAATTAGCTGAACAATCATGTCCATCATTCCTGAATCTCCGTCTCCGAGCTGTAAATGGTGCCATTTTCTCGATGACACCACTTAGAAATAAAAAATCATGTTGACCTTTCTGTTCCCCTTCTTTTTATTTCATCTAGCCTTCTTTTCTGTCCTTGTTCTCTCAGAAACTAGTTGTAAATCTAACACAAAGTGCAAACTGAAGTACATAAGTCAATAATCTAAATCCCATTAGTCCATGTAATGCTTTCCCATGACAGCTGGCATCATTGACGGGTGGGCCGATGTTTCAGTCAGGTCTGGATTGAATCATTTGATTAACTTCTGTAAAAATGACAGTTAAAGACACTGAAAGCAATATTATTGATATGAAAAATGTATCAAATGAGGATGGGAAAACAATATGTCAATGTGAAGGGGGTCGCTCATCGTGATACAGAGAATGATCACTTGAATCTGCAGCTTTTCTTTGTTCTACAAAGCGTTGCGGTGAGTTTCAGCTCATTCTGGCCCATAACCTTACTGTTTTCGCTCCACTATTAGTGCTCCCATAGTTTTTGGCCCACAGACTGTAAAAAAACTGGATGTAGCTACCATAATTACACCCATTGGTTTGTGGACTTTTTTGCAGCCAGAAGTGACCATATTTGGGCAAGAGGCTGGCACTGTGGAGGAGCGAGGGCTGGATCTGACTGAGAAGGCAAGGACACTATCAGCAGACGGCCTGTCTCTAAAGCACCCCCACCCCTTTAATTATGCATAACTTTAAGCCTTAATGAAATGTAAACAGTGGAGTTATATAAAAATGAATCTGCTCTACAGTTGTTGTGAAGGGGGAAATTAGCTACAGAGACTAAAACCATTTTTATAGCAGGTTGCAAACATGTTTATTTTTACTATAAGGTTCGGCATTTTAACATGAAGGTCTATGGGGATACTGACTGGCTTTTGGAGCCAGTCTCAAGTGGCCATTCAAAGAACTGTGGTTTTTGGCATTTTGATGTTGGCTTCATTTTTCAGTCCCAAAGGTTGCCACTTGTTGTGGCTGCAGCAGGCAGCTGTTTTCAGCCAAATATGCTCTAAAATCACTGTGTACTACCTGCTCAGCAACAGAAAGCAGACAGACACAGTTTTTTATGAACATGGTGGATCACGCAGCAGCTAAAGAGTCAGATATTACCCTCAGGAGTTGGAGGAGACCAAAAACAGGCCAAAGTGAACATTGGACTTGGATTTATAAAGTGTATAGAAACATGGCTTTTGTTTAATAAATGATGATGTTGCTCAGTAACTGCTGGATGTGTAAATAAGCAACCTTTTGCTAGCAAGTTCACACAGGCGGGGTTAAGGTGTGTGAAATGACACAAAGAGGCAAGTGTTCATACAAAATAGCAATGACAGCCACTACAAAGCAAGCATTAATGTTGCAATATCATCAGTTATGTCAGAACTAGACAGTATTATATTTCTTTGTTAGAAGAATAAAGCACAGCACCAAAGGTTTTCTCGATGCATGTGTCGTAATCTCTCTGTAATCCCTATATCTGGTGGTCAAACGGCCTGGTTGCAGGTGCACGTTAGTGCATGTCTGTATTACTCTGGCTACCTTATGACCACTGCTTTGCACTGCACTCATACAGTGGTTATCGCTGATATCACGACCGTGTCATGGCATGAGCAAAGCACCAATCCTCCTGTTCTCCTCTAGCTGCTAGCTGCTAGCTGCTGGCGCAGTCATCTCCATGTTGAGAACTGTGTCCAAATAACTGATACACAATTTTGCAGAGAGCCTCTTTAACATTTACAACCTAAATTTCACCCTTTATCTATGTTAATTCAAAGAAAACTTAGACTGAAATGTCTTTTGAAGCACAAGAGAGACATAATAATGTAAAGAGACAGCTGTTACTAATGATGCACTTGGTGATCAGTGAAAAAAAGTCACAAAACAAAACTCTGTCCGTCCTGGAAGAGGGATCCCTCATCATCCTCTGCCGCTCTTCCTGAGGTTTCTTCCATTTTTGTGCCCCATTTCAGGGTTTTTTTGGGAGTTTTCCTTAGGCGATGTTAGGGTCTAAGGGCAGAGATAATTTGTGATAATGGGCTTTAGAAATAAAACTGACTGGACTTGACTCACTAAAAACTTTTCAAGACATTACATTTTCTGGTAGACCAAAGTCAGGTAATGTAACATCTCTCGGAAAAATCTAATTTTGTAACTGTATCACCAGTTTGTATCTATTAGTAGATGCAAACTAAACCAGACAGAAGTTCTTCACACAATGTTCAAGATGCTTAGTGCTTCAGATTTTTTTCAAGGTAAAGCGATAAAACATGCAATATCTCTGTAAGAACACGGAGTACTGCAGCTCGTTATAATAGTCAATCATGTGTATATTTTTTTTCATTAACAATGAGAAAAGGAGCGACACTTCCGTATTCTTTTACATCATTTATTGACAACACTAATTACGGCCCAGGAGCCTCCATCGAGTTTTGATGTTTTCCAGACGAAAAATTAAAGAGATGCTGTTTCCTTCACTAAAAAAACTCATAAAATACCTACATTTCTTTGTATGCATTATAGAGAGTATAACTTTTGTATTTTTTATGTTTTGGCCTATTTCACCCCTCTCTCTCTCTCTCTCTCTCTACTGTATAGATCACAATAATGTTAGTGGTGACACTCCCTTCCATGGTCATTCATCTGAAACAGAATTACATAAGCCATTTACCACCCGGTCTCCGTGATGGATGGCAGGGCCCCCAGCCAAAGCACCCGGGCCTGATCGCTCCGCTTTTCTCAGTGACAAATGTCACCAGAAAGACATATGGCACCTTCTGATTTCCTACAGTTTTAAATGAGAATACGTTTGTGAAAGGAAAAGTGAGACAAAGATGCATACGTTTTTTGTCATACATAGAATCAGAACAGTACAGCAATATTTTTTAAAATTTTCTTTAGATTTTTGTTGAAATATTTTGCCATTCCCTGAGTGGTGGTGTGGATAATTGTCACATTTTGATTTTGATTGATTTATCTGAACAAGGAAATGACCGTCATGCTGGGATGATTTGTGTGTGCCTGTGTGTGTGTGTGTGTGTGTGTGTGTGTGTGTGTGTGTGTGTGTGTGTGTGTGTGTGTGTGTGTGTGTGTGTGTGTGTGTGTGCGAGAGAGAGAAAGGCACTAATTTTGTGAATGAAGGCGGAACACACAAATTGCTGTCAAGTGCACATGGCACACTGGAAATGGCAGCGGCACTTCTGGCATTTCATTGTGGACAATGCACCCCTTCCTGCTTGTAAACAGGCTGTGATTAGGTAACATTTATGGCACATCATCACAACGTACGAAGAATTCTGTAACAAAATAAGTACTGTATTGAAAGAAAGTCAAAATTCACTATATTTTCTGTGAGTATGGATTACTGTCTGTGTAAACCAACACACGGCTGTAGTCTGACCATTCCTAATAACAGTTTTTAATTATTTTTTCTTTGAAATTTCTATGAAATGTAAACAACACCTGTGAGTATTTGCAGCGGGTGTGATTCATATCCTAATGTTTCAGTTTGCTTAGTGCCACCAAAGTGTGGTTATGACTGTGTTGAAGTCAGCTGTTTGGTCCAGTGTGTCCTGAGGATGGTCAGTGAGGGCAGTGTAAACCCAAATTGTAGTCCAGTAGTTTGATTTGCACAAGAGTACAAAAGTTAAAGCAGCTGTTTTTATTTTGTTCATTTGTCAGTTTGTTTGTTCTGTTTTGTTTTTTTGCAAAGACCTGGGGAAGTCAGTGCAAGATGAAACCGTGATTATTGTTCTTTGACAATGCACGTCACTCAAACAGAACATGAACCTGATGGCTTCACATGCTTGTCTTAGAGTTAATCAGATAAATGTGAAGGCCTTCATACACAGACGTGGATGTTGCTGAGAGGGGCTGATAGAAATCTGACAATCTTTACTCTGCCTTTCAAGCATTGCTGCTGTCATCAGAATACTTGTTTTTTTTGTCTGTGCAGTTGAATGTGTCGACTGGTTTCAAGAATGTGTAAAATGTAAAAGTGAAACTTAATATGAAGTCTTTGGTGCAGGAGCAAAGTGAGTAATAACAGAAAAGGAAGACTGTGTAAACACTACTGCTGTCAAATACAACAGACGCAAGCAAAGGTTTTCCTATAATTGGTATATTTGGTTTAAAACTTATGTACATGGAAACTGACAGTCTGCTTTATAAGCCTTTTTTTTCTCGGCATCTATTGATACAAGATACTAGATTGATATCAGAGTGTATCTTGATACATCAATGATCACAAAAACATGAAAAAAAAAGTCACCCCTGTCTAAAGTTACAATAAGGTGTGAGGTCCCCTGCAGGTTTAAACCTGGTTTGGTTCATTAAGAAGCTTTAAGGTTAAAGTTTTGCTAGTTTATACAAAAAGTGGCAGAATGACTTATCAGGTACACAGCGCTTTGTGTGAAGCAGGGCAGAAGGAACTGTCGCCCCAGGTTTTTAGGGAATCGCAGTTTTGAAGAGGTCAATGTGGCTGACCTCAAAAAAAATCAAGTGAAAAAAATGCCTATGTGCATGCTTTCGATCTGGACTGAGTAGCTCCATGTCTTATGGTGCAAAACACAGTTAATATTCCCCTCGTACTGTGCACGTCCTAATACTGTGGTGCACGACAAGTCACCAAAATGCTGAAGAGGCTCAAGTTAGGGGGAAAAACGTCACTCCTGTCCTGGAAAACAACACAACGTTGCAGCTTTGTGACTGCTTGAAAATGGAGCCCAGAGTTTATGTGTTTATGAGAGAGAATTTGTCAGTGTAGTGAGGCCAATATCACAGACAGATCCATCCTGGAGTGTGTGTGTGTGTGTGTGTGTGTGTGTGTGTGTGTGTGTGTGTGTGTGTGTGTGTGTGTGCGTGTGTGTGTGGCTATGGGGACAGATTTGACTGCATGTATTGCTGGCAGATAGAATTTAGACGACTCTGACAAATGATTTATAGGTGCAATTTTACCCAGCTGTCATTGCGTTTTATTCAGCTTGACATGATGTAAGTGTGTGTGTGTGTGTGTGTGTGTGTGTGTGTGTGTGTGTGTGTGTGTGTGTGTGTGTGTGTCTGTGTATCTGTGTCGGTGTGCATATCTGAATGCACCTGTGCTTATCTGTATAAATGTGTGTCTGTGTGTGTGTGTGTGCACATCACCATGGCCAGCTGGAAGACAACTGTGACATGACCAGAGGCACATTTACTAAACTGATCACTGCCGTACTTTAATAGACTTGTGCCATGTACAGTAATATCTTTGTTAACTCAGATGTTTCCCACAGTTTCATCTATTTTTCATATTCCCTCTGTAACTCATTCATATCACCAGCGAAAATTGCTTTCACTTCATTTAATGTGATTCTGTAATGTGCAATTTCCCTTCTCATCACCTATTACGGCTTCCTCTGTTACTGTTAACAATGCCATGGAAAGACAAAGCCAACACAAAGTGAATTTGTTGAATAACTTAAATAATGCAATTTATGAAATTTAGTGACAACACTAACCAGCAATGTTGCACAAAATAAGTTTGTACACAAGGAAGCAAGAACCAATATTTTAATACAACACAGCTCATGAAGAAAAGTGTTTTATAGAAAACGGCAAACTAGAATTACCATCGTGTAAATGTATGCCTCCGCCAGCCAGTTACAGTTTACATCAAGGCCTGCCCTGACATATATATTTAGTAAGGACTGAAGGAATTCAACAAAGGGTATTAAGTGCATGTTTTTGTGACATGTGGACACTTCATACACGTCATCAGACCAGCAGCACAGAAGATCTACACAACAGGCACAGTTTGAAGGTGGTCACCCAAAATTAGTGTCACCTGTTCAATATCTGACCAAATGGCTCCCCGATTTATGATGATGAGTAATGGCCATGAAAGGGTCTTTGCATTAGAAGATTACGAAGTCACAGTGAAGTTGACCTTTTGGATATAAAATGTTGCATCATTGTTTTATACATTTGTGTGAAATTTTGTCACACTATAATTAGCATTTAAAGTCTTGTGTTAAGGCCAAAACATGTTTTGTGGGGTCACATTGACCTTTGACCACCAAAGTCTAATCATTTCATCCTTGTGCTTGCCTGGGTCCAGACCTTGGAACCTGCCCACTCCACTGAGCTGACTTATTTGTCTGGCATTGTGACATGAAACAGCGGTTTGTCAGTTACAATAAAAAAAAAACAACCAATGAGAATCGCAAGCGGACTAAAGATTAGTCAGTCAGCATCACAGATGGGACTTGAAGGCTGTTCTACATCGACATGTCTTCTCAATATCGTGCAACATCATACATTGCTCTGCTCCACTCTTACATCCCTGCAAAACAGGTATTTTCCATGGCTTTCTATGAGTGTGGACTTAATGACGATAGATTCAGGCGGAAACACTGATCTTCAGTGTTTGGTTTGTGAAAATTGAATCCCCTTCACAAGGAAATTGCTTTGTAATGTTGTAATAGCTGACTGGAGATGGAAATGGGAAACGAATGTAAGGAAATTACAATTCTGTCTGAAATCAGGCAATGTTTGTGCCAAATCTAAAGAAATTTCATCAGCGTTTTCTTGTGATATTGCATGCGATGTACAGGTAGACAGACTGATCAACAACCTTAACACGTAATGACAAAATATCTAATAAATGATACATGATAAAATGTATGTGACTATCTACTTCCTGGAAATGCATCCATCGGAGAAAAAAAACAGATGGATGATGTACTTGCCTTATTTAAAAAGACACAATGATGAATGAGTACATGGAAAATCTACATGGCACTAATCTCTCTCCGTTAAAACTAGCGATGATGAAACAGGACCGGCACCAGCCTGCATGTCAGCATGTCTTATTTTATCACTGGGATGTTCCACCTCACTGTGTTCTCTATGGTTACTTACATCAAGTGCTGTTCCAGAAACATCTACTATATATTTCATCTCGCAGTCTCACTCAAATCCAGGCATGCAAGACAGATATTCCTCCATCACTCTTTAAACAGCTGATTTAATTTCGCCACTGCCGCAGTGCTTTTGGCTTTTAGTCACAGGTTAGAGCATTAATCAGCAGAGCAGCTAATAGCCTGAGCTGTAGTAATGTAATGCAGCTTGAGTAAACCAAGTGCTCTTTATCTAGCTATGTGCCGACAGACTGAACGCTGTTTTGCCCGACTGTCTCGCTGTCTGTACTCTCCATTCACCTCCCTGCTGTTCTGTTTCCAGTCTTCTTCCACTCTTTGCTCCTTGGCTGTCCCAAGTTAACTCGATTCCCTCAATTGTTTGCCTGACTTATTTACACAACTTTTAACAAACTATTGCAAATGTATGAATGCTATACTTCTGTTTTAGCATACAGTTTGAAGTTATCTTATATTAAACAATGAGGTATCTATGAATAACTTGCTCTCTCTTTCTTCAACGGTTTAGCTCAGTCAGGGATGCAACTAACAATTTTTTTAGATCATTAATTGATCTGCCTTTTTGGACTCATGTAGCATCTTCACAGTGTTGGGTAAAATTATTGTGCACCTGAGTACACCTGATCTAACAAGAGTTCAAATGAGCAGAATGGCAATGACATGCTTAATTTTAATTTACAAACAAGTTCTGACAAGCGTAGAGAATGCTACCCGCCTACCACAACATGCAGATAACAGAAGTACACAAGAGGCATGAAAAAAGTCAAGCTACATTTTCACCACATTTTTCCTCGAGACGGTTAACCACAGAAGAACAAAAGGGCAAACTAATACCAAACTTTCTACTCAAGTGACTTAAACCACACCTCTGATGGGAAACCCATGCTGCTTTGCCTCTGTTTAATGTGTAAGTGGGCAATTATTTGCAAATGCACCTTTAAGGGTTTGAAAGTAGAGATGGTGGTCTCATACACATAGGTGCAAATAAGCCAAAAGAGAAGTGGTCAAACAAACGGTCACTCCCTTGAGAAAAAGCCTAAATAGTTTGGTCTTTCAGAGGACAGAGATCATAAGCTGCTGGAGATCTTCCACCTGCCTGTGGAGGCCAGTGCGCTGTTCTTTGCTATCGAGAGACATGAGACAATAAAGAGCATCAACATTTTAAAAAGTTGCTCAGTTGGTGTTCTCTATAATCTGATATCTGCATACGTATGCAGAATCTGTGGGTAAAGGAAAAAAAATTGGTATCACAAACATTCTGGTTTTCTGCTGTACTATGAGACTAATATGATTTTGTCACAAGAAGGTAAACAGTTAGTGTGGAGAGCAAAAGGGGTGCATCGGCTATCGTCTAACTACAACTGAATCTATTATTATTAGCTTTTTTTGTTTCTGTTTGTATAGATTATGACCAGTGTATGATGCAAGTCTTGGCCCAGATTTCTGGGTTCCATAGTTGTTTATTTGGATGTTCATTCGCCTATAGATTGTTTTATAAAATTAGTTTGATTACACAAGTAGAACTGAAAACATAATCGTACAAACTACAATTAAGAAAGACGGCTGAGTATGAGGATGATTCTCCTTCAAAGGGCAGAATTATAAGTGTCTCTGTATGTTTCAGCTGACTGAATATGAAATAAACCTGATACCGTGGCATTTCAGACAAGTTATTTTTGTGCTGTTGCTACAGTACCGAGTGGTCAGTCTTTATCCAAAAGTATTGTGAAGCTTTGACAGAGCTTTGGCAAAGAGTCTGGGCAACATTTCTCACAAGGGGTTTGAGAGCCTTGGAAAACAGGTCTTTGTTTACTTGACTGCTTCTTGGCTTCTCCCTCCCTCTACAAACACATACACACACACAAATGCACATTTCTGTAGGACTGTCATCTCTGTGCAGCTCAGCTGGTGAAACTGATATCGCTGTAGGCAAGGACATAAACACAAGGCTAGCAAATGGTGGTGGGCAAAAGGTCCCCTGTGTGTGTGTGTGTGTGTGTGTGTGTGTGTGTGTGTGTGTGTGTGTGTGTGTGTGTGTGTGTGTGTGTGTGTGTGTCAGAGAGAGAAAGAGAGTGCAAGAAGGAGAGAGTAAAAGTGCAAGAGAAAATATATCACTGATGCAGGATCAATATCATTTAGATTTTTGTGTGTGTGCGTGCATGTATATGTCGACTGTGGGTGCCTACTGTATTGACTTGACTTGGCAAGTTCTCTGACATGAGCCATTAAAGTTTGTATGCAGCTGCTGAATTCTGCAAGTGCATACATACTTGACAGTATGCATGAAGCATTAATGGTGTGAGATTTAAATGTACTAATTGTGTAAAGAACCAGTGCAACATGTGTAAGGTATACTATGAGAAAAACACAATTATAGACTCATACAGAAGTAATCATTCTCAGTCACCAATTATGACTAGAGTTGGGTACCTGAAATTTTGTACGATGTCTTAAACTGTAGTGAGAAACTAAAGAACTGTGGTCTGAATCATATCGAACAACACAATTCTCTTCAGATGTCGGTCCATGAAGTGAAATCTTATCACATGGGTTTATTAACCTTATATGTATCCATTAAGGGTAGCTAGACACAAACAAGGCAGAGAGCCTTGTTCTGAAAACAATTTAACTCTGCTCTACCCACACACAAAAGAAGGATTCTTGTATTAGTCATACATTTGAAATTTGCTTTCAACTCAATCAGATGCTGCTGCTACTTTCTATAAGCACATTTTATTCACAAGCACTGACACCAAATTATTTCCCAGTTAGACATCTAAAAAACCAAAACAACACAAAAAACTAGATGGTAAAGAATCAGTAGTTTCTAGTGTTGCAGGCAAAATTAGGCAGCCAGACCCGTGTGTCTTCACCTACTGTACACGTTATCCCGTGTGTGTGTTTCACGTCATTTCATGTGTGTGTGTGTGTAAGAATAGATCTGGCCTTTGTGCTCAGCTCTGCCGGTTGAGTGGTCAGTGTCCAGGATGATGAATTGAAAGTTCAGAAAAATATCTGTTAGAATTTGAAAGCCATGGAAGGAGAAAATTGGCAACGTTGTCTAAGGCAGAATCCTTCACATCCTCCATTCATCATCTGGAGATAAAAGGTTAGACGGGTAGCTATAGCTTGTGAGTCTGCACGTGTACGTGTACATGTACGTGTACATGTGTATGTGTGTGTGCGTGTGCGTGTGTGTGTTTCTGTGTGAGGCTGGTATAGTTGGCATGAATGGATATTTAATCTTTAATATTTAATCATTTCAGTTTATTTTGGGGTAATGTGTGTGCCATGGGATCAATGTGCATTTCTGTGTGTTTGTGCATTTGTGTACAGCAGGATGTGTTTTTGTGTGTAACTGCAGAGAAATGAAAAGCATGTAAGTGTTGATCTGCACCAACAACAGAAACATTGTGTTAACACTGGACACAGCGGGGACGCTGAAGAGTGCATTCAGTTTATTTTGGGAGAATTTGTGTTCAACCGACTCTATGTCGTTGTGAATTTTTGGACGCGGGCCTGTGTTTTCTGTTCTGTAGAGTTCTTAAAATTCTCAGAGTACAAGTGTGATTTGTAGGGAGCAGGCTGTGTGTGTGTGTTTTGTGTGTACATACAATATGAACGCAGAGCATTTCTGGCCCACTTCATAAACATTCGGCGACATTCAGTCTCACAGCAGGTGGTTCATTACACGGCCTGTAATTAGGCTGACTTGACTTTCTTCTGCTCCTGATTACAGATACATATTGGTTTCAGTGGAGCATGGAAACAAGGCATTATTTTTAATTATTCTTGTTTCAGTAAATTATTTGCTCCTTGGTGTGTTTTATGAGTTGCTGTTTTCCCAAGATGATCAGTTTTAGAAACAAAATAAGAGGAGGTGAAACATTTGTCACCAGTGAATTTTGGACTATTTTAGTGCCAGTTTATAGATATATAACAGAATACATATAAAATCAGATGGCACTGCAGAGTCTCTTATGTTGATTTAGCACTAGTTAATGCACGTGTGGCACTTCATTTTGTCAAAGACTAAGAAATAGTAATTACAATGCCTTAAAGGGAACCCATTATGTTAATTTTCAGGTTCTACTTGTATTTTGGAAATCCCTGAGAACACATTTACATGCTTTAATGGTCAGACAAATATATTTTGTTCAAACTGCCTACCTGAAAATAACTATATTGTCTCAAATGTTGAATTTTAGTGCTTATCTCTTTAAGCCCCCCTTTCAAAAAATGACTGTAACAGAGTAAAATATCACTTTTGAAAAGAAAACATCACTGCCCATTGCCACTACACTGAAACTACACATCCAGTGATTGTGTTAGCAAAACAACCAAAAGATTATTTTAATGCCATGCTGTCTTTCAGTCTTTAACACTGACAAGGTGTATGACAGAATCCGAACTTTGAATGAACATAAGCAAGGGTTTGAACAAGTGAATATATTTCTCCAACTAACTAAAAAAAAACAAGCGGACTTGCTGCCATCAGCTCTGATATTTCCATGTGATGGGTGGAGGGGAATGAGGACCCCGATCAGCTGCCTTTTATCTCTGGCAAATACAGTCATGAGGTGACTCAATAAGTGCCACCTGACCTAGATACAGTTATAGGTAAGATCGGTGAGTGATGGAGTGCTAAAGTGGATTGAGGGCTATTTACTGTAGAAGCTTGGCTGCACAAATATACTTCAGTGATGTTTGTATATGTCAAATATCTGTAAAGCAACAGTGATCATCCAAAATGAAGACGTCCAAAACATAATAGATTGAATGTGTGTGTACATGGTCAAAATGCTGATGGGGTTCATCTAAATCAATTAGCAGTGGGAAATAAAGAAAAGGCCTCTTGCCAATGGAGCAGGATCTAAGGACTGCATTAAGACTCTATACACCAGAGGTTCAGCACCTTGGACAGCAACAGCAGCCACCAGCTCTGTTGGTGCAAATTCAGCACCAAAGCCAGCGACTGACAATCCCACACACCTCTGGACCTGGAGCACAGCTGGTGGCCTGAATAAGGAGTAGGGAGAACAGACGAGAGGAGCACAGCCAGCACTGCGTTAGCACACATGCTGACACCGTTTCCCCTTTCTAAAGACATCTGAGGCCACCGGAACAACTGCACCGCCTGCCTTTATCCTTCCATGAACCCTTACTTAGACTGGATCACCTTACCTGCCCCCGCACAAACACACTGCACACAACACTCTCTGTGGCTCCCTCCTTATTACTTTCTTCCACACTTCACCAGTCTGATAAGCTCTTTTGTTTGTGCTTTCTTCAGCCACGTCATCCTCAACTCACTGTGCGCATTTTGCCTTACCCACGTCTCCCTGAGCAACATAATAATACAATTTTGGCATGTGCATGCAGTTCAGTAGTTTGATGACTGTGGTTTTGCCAACACTGAGAACTAGAGCTTGAAATCCCCTCACAGTTTGGTCCCACTGGAGGCAAAAGCCCATGGCTCTGGGTTAGTGATTTGAACACAATGAGCATATGGTTTGTGGGCAAGAATTGAACTGCTTATATTAGGGCAAGGATGATATGCTAATTTCCTGATTGGATACTATCACGACTTAGGTGCCCATTCAATATGTGTTGCAATTTTCAAGTACTGCAATTCAAAATTACAATTTGATGCATTTTTTGTTTTCTTTTTTCAACATTAGACCCTAGAATCCCTAAAAATTGAATCGTACATTTCTAGAGACTGTCAATCATGCGGCATATTAACAAAAACGATCTGCATCACATGTCAGTCAGACTCTGACTTATATTTGAGCAGCATCATATACTGCATAAAACGAGGTAAATAAATTACTGTTTTGTGTTCTTATTTCTAACAAATTCATTCCTGTGATAGGTGCCATTGGCATAAATGGTGTATAATATCAATAATCCTGTTTTTATTAGTATATAATAACCTGAGGAAAAAATAGATTATTGTGTTTTTCTTTATTTTAGAATGAGTATGGCATGTTTTATCTACAGTAGCTCAGAATGGACAGTCAAATACTTGCTCTTGATAGGGAAATTCACGTGTTCACATCAGCCGCCATAGTTCTCCTACAGATGGGAGTTTAAGTTCTCAACACTAGATGCCACTACATCCTACACACTGAACCTTTAAATAAACTTTTCATACTTATGAATACTTACATGTACAATAGAGAGAATAAAAAAAATAAACTGCTACATTTAGCTGGCCCTGCTCATCAAGCAGTGTTTCCCATATACTGATTTACTTGTGGCAGCTGCCCGATATCAACACTGACCACCACTTATTGTTTTTTGTTTGTTTTTGTATTTAAAATGGGTACATTCTTGTCCCATTGTAGAAGGGCACACAATGCATTGATTCACTCAGCTCCTCGCCCTGCTCTTGCTCCCTCTGTTTATCAGACCTAAAATGAGACAAGAATTATGTAGCTTATGCACTCTGCAGTCCTCACTCCTCAGTGCCAGGAGACAATTTACCGGGAGGAGAACAGGCGGAAGCTCTAAAGACAGACCTTCAGTAGCGACTGTAGCTGCTCAAATTCAGCAAACGCGAACCCCAGTGCCGCGCTTCAAAAACATGCTGGGTCTAATTTGTATAACCACAGCAGCAGACAGTTTGCTGATCTGGCACAGAGTTTGCACTTGTATGAGTCTATACATGTTTTTTCTTAAGAAAATCCTGCAGAGTAAACCTTTAATAAGCAACTACATGGCACTGGGTCTGCTATCATATACCTGCCACATTTTACAGAAATACAGCACCTTATTTTATTGCTGTTGCTGTTTTCTTTCTCTCACAGCAGTTTTTCTACACTCTTGACATTTCAGGCATTAGGCACAAAGGCTCCCACTGATTATGTTCTTGCTGCATTTTTGCTTAAACCGTGACCATTAGTGATTTTGTTTCCTCTTACTGGTCGATGAAGCTCAAAAAAAGGCATATTGTGGCTTAGTGGGGAGACAGACAGGGAGGGAAAAGGAGACTGGGAGAGAAATTGAGAAAATGAGAGAGAACGAAAGAGGGGGAGAGAATGAGATGAGGCAGAGCAAGAAAGATTGAGTGACAGAGAGAGAAGAGTGAGTCAGGAGACGTGCGCTCAGGAATTTAATGATAGCAGATAATACATGAGATGAGATATTCCAGGAACTGAACCACAGATACCCACAAGAAACATCCACATTATAACAGTAAATGGAGGAAGCATGATTCTGCCAAGAAACTGCTCTCACAGAGTGACCCACAGACAAAAACGTAATCCTTGTTGCGACACTAATTAGTTTATTTCCTTTTAGAGACATTTGCTTACACAGCAGTTGAATTTTTGGGAGATGAGTCAACAAATTTCTATATTATTTTAACATTTGAGGCAAATTTGTGAGTTTGGGGTGACACTTTGAATAATTCTGTCAAGTCTATAATGAATAGAGAAATGTCAGTTGAGAAAGGCAATAGTTCTTTAAGGAAAATGTCACAATTTTTGTTATTTTAAAAGGAAAGTAAGAAGTTAAAACAAATCTTGGGTGGTTAGAACCATTTGCTGTTGAAAGATTGCAATCAGTGCTATGGTTCAGTCAAATCCATGAAATAAGAAATTCAACACAACTGACAGGGATAGATAGATAGATAGATAGATAGATAGATAGATAGATAGATAGATAGATAGATAGATAGACAGATAGATAGATAGATAGAGCAGCAATTACTGTCAACACTTTTGACAAACTTTTTCTTCTAGTGTAAAAAAAATAGCACAGTAATTTTCTTGATATTAGATGACACATATTTAAATAAGTGACTATCTGTAGCATAGTTGACTAACCACGCTTTCCACGTGGGTATCGTTTGACGTCCCACATTTCTGTTCTTGATGAAACTGTCATTTTACTGTTTATCATCCACGCAGGTGCAATATGTGTGAATGTTAATTATAAACCCAACCCAATAGATTTTGATGCATATCCGAAACATGGGGTGGCTTCTAGGGATAAGTAATTTCCATGAACGAGTACTCACATTAAACTGTCAGAGTACTTAAGTCCTGATAAAAAAAAAAAAACATATTCTAATTATTCTATATATTCTAAATAAATAATTCTGTGCCTCTCTTTTCTAAGTCATTTAAACCTCTGTCTAATTAGCAAGAGCTAACACAGCAGCAGCTGCTAAATCCGACACAGAGCTGTTAAATCGTCTCAGGAAAATCATGCCGAAACAGAAATGGCTTGATTCAGTTGTTAAACTTGTTAATAACCATTAGGTAACGCTAGCCGTGTGATAACAACAGTTACCACCTTTCACTGTTTTTGTGAGTGTGTGCAGACACCAACTGTTCTCCAGTACGAAGGCGACACTCTGCAGCAGTAGTCTCAAGAAAAACAGAGAAAGAGAGAGAGAAACAGCAAGGAGGTGCTGAGATAAGCAATAAATTGCTTGCAGCTCTACGATAAAATGTGACAGCCAAGACTCTCACGTTTGTGTTAAGCTTCTGCTTAGAGGCCATCTCTGCCACCAGGGGCAGCACAGTGCTAACAGCACTAACAGCACTATCAACAGCAAACGTGAGTTAACAGTGTGATCATATGGCGATGCTACTACCATCCTGTATTAGCACGGCGGTATGAGCAATGCCGGCCTGCACGTCCAGCCAGGGTAGTGTACAATGCACAGCAGAGGCAATTAGCTAGCCAGTGGGGACAAGAACAATAGCAGTTTGCTTCTAAATTAACGTTCTGAGCGTCGTATTTTGCACCTTCAACATAAGACATTAGGACTTGGCGGAGGTCTGTGCTCTCCAAGTGCTTTTCTGGTTGTTATTGTGTTTGTAGCCAAGCTTAAAATGATGCTGTGATTTTAAACCCTGTTAAGTGTTGTCTGAGGTTTACCTCTCTTCTTCTCTCTTTGCAAGCACGCACACAAACACAGGCACACACACACACACTTATAAACGAAAACACCTCAGCACATGCATAACCTTCTTTCTGAAGGTGAGGACATGCAAATTTTACCCCCAAATTAATTGAGAAGGAAAGGAGTTGAGGCAAGACAGACAGCTACATTTCAGAATGGCACGCATGTGTGCACAAACACGCACAGATGCGGACACACATGCATCCACGCACACACCGAAAGAAAGGCACGGGAAAGCAGAGAGAGCAGCTATAAATGTGTCTACCAGCACAAAATGCCACTAAACACAACAGGCCGTGTCTGGGTGAGCAGTGCCAAAGGCTCATCTCCACTGAACACAAAATGTACTGCGTAGTCAGAGCATGAAATGATGCTCTTCATGCCGAGCGTACAGGAATAATATCACTTAAGTTATCAAGCGCAATGTGAGGTCTATACATCAGCTCAGACCATTAAGCTGTCATAGGTGTGACATAAGTTATAACAGTGCTGCAGACATGACAGAGGTCATAAAGCTGTCTGCTGGTATGACTGTCATAAACTGTACTAGCCACTTTAGCTTGGCTGCTTTGATAGTAACATATGTCAGTGGAGCTGCAGAGGAAAGTGTCAAGGCAGTGTGCCCTCCCTTCTAGCACAGCTTTGTTTGAGCCTGAAAAAATCAGGCCTACAATAAGTCTGTCCAAGCTCAACCCCAATTTCTTCTGTATAAAAAATGTTTTGAATATTAAAATATTTCTTACACGCAGAAGGGTTGACATGCTTCCTTATGCTACTGCTTTTTTTCCTTTTCTTTTTTTAATATTCTGTCATCTGCTGTCTCTCACACACAACAGGTTTGACAGAACGAGCTGCACCTTGTGGTGTGTGCACAGTGGCCCATGGTGATGCAACATGCAGATGAATGATTATCGCCACTCTCTGCTACATATGTTATCGCAGATAAGTATGCTTGGGCAGGATACTGACCCCGAAATTGCTCCCGATGGCTGTTCCATCAGTGTGTGATTGTGTATGAATGGATAAAAACTGAGTAGCAGGTGGCACGTTGTATGGTAGCCTCGACCACCAGTGTCGTGAGTGTGTGAATGGGACTCGTAGTGTTAAAGCACTTTGAGTGGTCCAACGACAAGAAATTGGAGATATGGAGGAAATTCCATCAAAATATTTTGGCCAAATATTTTGAAATCAACACTGCAATGATATTCTAGAGTTGATATTATATATTGGTACTTTCACAAAATATTTACACAATGACATTTTCAATAAATAATCTTAAGTAATACGGATATAATGACAAAGTGGGTAAAGCTAAACAATAGAATAGCTAAAACAGTCTGGTAAGTGCAGGAAATGTCATTACTTCACTGATATGCAGCCTTCAACTACAGGAGAAGACAACATTTCCATAGTAAGATTTTCAACACCAAAAGGTATAGTCTCACATCATGATGTTGATATAATATCCACATACTGCCCAGCCCTAACCCCTTGCAGTATAAATCTGAAACACTACAGAGTCTAAGCTTCAAAAATTCAGACTCAACTGGGCACAGGTAGTATTTTTCTGACTTGCGTCTCAGTTCTCTTTAACTGCTAATACTCTGATTCAACATCGAACATCATGTGAAATTATGATTTTGTTCCAGACTAAACTCAGAGGTGTGTTAAAGGTCATAACTCATACCTAAAATAGTCACTCTAGAGCCCACAAAAGTGGGCGGCCCATTCTCCTTACAAGTAAAGTCTGCACACTACATTAAAGTGCTGTATCTGCTGCCTCCATAATCTGTCAAAGAGACCAGTAAAACTGTCAGCTGATGCCTCACCAGATACATTGTTGCTGGCTTTAATTGATGCTTCTTCACTGAAATGACTCAGCAGATGTTCCTTTCCAGGTGAAATATACTTTAGAGTTGTACTGTAAATACTGTGACAGGCTAACTTGACAAGTGTTTGTTGAGTGAATACATCTTTGTGGAGAAAATCACAAAACATTACTCTTTATTCAGTATTGCTTAGGTAAAACAACGTGAACTCCGCAGAATAAAGGCATTTGAAATTTCATTCAAGTGACCAGACTGCAACACATTTTTACAAATTTAAGTTAAATCAGAAATCAGTGAAATAAAAGTTATTTGTGAGAAAAAAAAATCAAGGTGTCATTCCAGGCAGAATAAAACCATGAAACAAAGTGGACTGGATCTAGACTGCCTAAAGATAGCCTTTGATTGTTTCACTGACAAGTTTGTGTTACGCAATAAACAGCTAATATACCCCAGACAGCTTCTAAAAAATGTGCTTTATCATCATCATGATAAACTTTTAATCAACTCAAACTGTCTGACTAGGGTTTAAAAAAACAGTGCATGTGGAGGCAAGGTACAATTACAGGCTATGCAGGGAATATTTTATTCATTGTTATCCTGCAAATTGCACTGTCATTATAGAGATTTATGGTTGTGCTCTTACATTGCATAACTTTTATGTCTAAAGATGTGTGAAACTGCTTTTGAACACATCCTTTTTGAATCATAATTACATACTGAGAATTTGTTTTGAGACACCCTCTGTGGCTTACCAAGTCAAGTAAAGCCAATGCCATTTTATCTATAAAGCCCAATATCACAAATCAGCCTCATGGGGCTTTACAATCTGTACAGCATATAACGTCCGAATTTGTTAGACCCTCAATTCAGATAAGACAACTCTCATAAAAATAAAAAAAAAAAACGGACAAAATTATAGATACATTATAAAGCTCACTATTCACATAAGCCTTGTTTCAAACCATTTCAACCAAGCCATTTAATTACACATTGGAATGGTTTATTTTGCATTTCTATTAACAAAAGTTGAGGATTGTACCAACACAACTGTTCCATTACATCCCTTTTTTTATAACCCCCTTGTTAGGGTACCAAGCACACTCAACCAAAAAGGAGAGCTGGAAACATTTTGGTCTGTTGATTGGTCAACAGAGAATCAACACTCCTAATCAACAAGGACTCAATGCACAAATGCGTAACCAGCTATTTGAATATCCCATCAATTGCAGCAGTCCATTTTTGTTTTGTTTTGGGGTTGTTTTTTTTAAATGTCAGTGTGCAACTTCATTCTGTGGATGATCAGTGAGGTGCAGACTTCCCTCTGCACTAACACTCCACTGACACTACTATTGCCATCTAGTAACAACCCGCCTACGTTTAAGAGTACTGTCTGAAGTGGAGAGGGAACACAAATCTAGGTTTTAGGTACCACAAAGGTGTCCACAAAGATAACTCACAGGTTTTTGGGTTCTACAATGACAATGCTTGGTGGAAATGCAGCTATACATAGGAAAAAAGAAAAACACACGAAGAGACAGAGAAAAGCACACTAAGCACACAAGGGAGAGACCAGAGGAGAGGCTGAAGAGGATCCAAGTCCAAACATCTGGAATGAGGCATTGATAGCCAACAGTAAAGAGAGCGGTTCCAGCACGCCGTGGTCAGGCATTAAAAAGTCTGAGTGAAGAAAGCTAATGGGAAGAGGGAAATAAAGAAAGAGAGTGGGGCGGATACACAACTTGGACACTCATGTGCGTGTGGGACAACAGGTACAAAGTACAAGTCTAAAGTAATCAGAGAATAAGCAACAAACTGAAAGTTAAGGTGAAATCTTGAGATTTCAGTTTGAATTTAAAAACCTCAAAAGAGTCAGGCTGTCAGGAAGGTTATTCCAGAGGAAAGTGGCGTGATAGAAAAAGGCCCTAAAGCCTGCTGACTTCTTTTTAACTGGAGAAAGACAGGTGTCCTGTTTTCTGAGAGCAGAGAGCACAATAAAATAGGTGTAATATGGTCCAATGTTTAAATTTTAGCTGAAATAATTTTGAACCATTTGAGGACTTTCAGTACAAGCAGCTGGCCTGACAACAAGACACTGCAATGATCAAGTCTGGAATGAAAGAAATTCAGAATTCTGCATCAGCCATGGGTAGAGAAGACTTAATTTCAGCTATGTTGCGTAGGTAGAAAAAAGCAGTCTTGGTGATTTCTTTAATGTGCTGATCAAAAGAGAGTGGGATCAAACGTTGAGTCTTGGCTGTCAAACTTTAAAGAGTCACACCGTTGTCAAAAGTTACTGTTACTCAATCAAACTAGTGTCTGAGTCAAGCGGGGCCAGTGACCAGCATCTCAGTTTTATCTGAACTGAATTAATCATAAACATTTTTTATTGAAAAAATAATAATAATTTCCACAGGGCAAGTTAGGTCATATACACAAGGATGGCATGCTGGTGAAGTGATCAAAACAGCTGCTTCATAACAAGACCTGATAATTATTTTAGCATCAAATGAAGTTGAGCAAACAAAAGTGAAGAAATCTCATTAACTAATACCACTCATGTAGAACCACTTAACATAAAAAAATATTAAATTATATTTACTTTGTACAAAAATGTGACTGTTCAAAGCTGCTTTCTGGATTGACGTATATATGTGCATTATGTAACTCCCACAACTCTGCGTGTGCGTGTGTGCGCGCACGTGTGCATGCTCATGCGTGTGCATGTTTGTGGCATAATGACAGATTTTAAACAGTTTAGACATCAATCATTGCAGCACTTTATCTTCTCTTACTTCATTAACTAACAGTTGCAGTTCAAAACAATTGGTGCTTATTGGGTTCCAGCTGTTGCTAAGACACTGTCGAAAGACTGCAGAATTATGGTCTGTCTGCTCACCATTAACAGAGGTATCCATATGCTTGCTCCAGATGCCCGGTGTCTCTACTACTCGCTCATTATCTGCTCTCCGTTTATGAGCTGGCAGAGTGGAAATCATATCTCATTCCAAGTGCAGCTGGAAACATTTGGATTTTCAGCTGTCCATTTATTTTATGTGTATGCTTTGCTCATTACAAACACTCCTGATTCTTTTATTGTAGGTAATCAGATACTGTCTGCGCTGAACACTGATATGATACACAGATATCAAATAAATAGATCTGTTTTGCAAAGAGAGATAAAAGCACTTCATAAAACACTTCTCTTTGTATTTTCTGTGAAGCAGTCAGGAGACAACAGATTCAGTTCTGTGTATTTAGACACCTGACAACAACAGTGCTTTCCACATGCTGAATCATAAACCTTGTACTCTTGGTCACTCTTTATTTTGATGAAAAACAGAATAAACTCGATGAGCCACAGTTGATCCTATATGAAGATATGAGTTTAATGACAATATAAATAAAGACACAACATCTAAAAGTAGAAGAATCATTTAGCCTTATATTTTGCATGTTATACAGGTGTGTCTATCATTGTCGTCTAAACATCGAAAAGGTCTTGCTCTTACAGCATCTTAACATTCAGAAAACCTGGAGACAGTGAGGGACTCAACAATATCTAAACAATTGAAATGTGTGAATCACACATCTCCATACAATTATCCATGATTACATTTACATACGTTCATATAACAATTTTCTACAACAGCCAGTAAAGAGAAATTAACTGTTTTACAACCACTTTCTCTCAGTCTTACAAGACAGGGTTTAGGTGCTAAAACAGATTTGGAGTTTGTGCATAAATATGACTCTATTGGTAATGCAAAGCATATCTGAGTCAATCAAGATGTCCCGCAATATGTCAACACTGATGAGATTGATGCACATATGCCCCTCTGAGCAGCCTGACTCTGCTCTAAGAATGTGTATCACTGCAAACAAGTACAAGAGCAAACACACAGTAACAGATTAAACTGATCTTCATCACTATAAAGGGGTGGAAATCCTCTGCAGCCCCGATCAACTCGCCTTATTTTCTAGAGATGAAAAGCCTGTTGGTTGGTGTAATTAGGGTGCTGATCTGCTGTGCAAGATGGCAGAGACGTGCTTTAATAAGGAAGGCTGGTGCACACACTCATACAACAAAGACAGTGACACCTCAAGGAAAAATCAAGAGGTTCACTTTGAAAGTTCGGTGGAAGGGTGTGTGGGTGTGTTGACTCACATCAAATTCATGAGACATGACGACGTCATGTTTTTTGTTAATTACAAATGTATTTTTTTTTTCTACTTACAGCCTGAAAATAGGTGACATCCTCATCTACTTAAGATAACAGATTCAAGGTCACTTTGGTGTGATTGCTTCATTTCAGAGTGTTGATGGTGAGATACAGACATTACTGATGTTTGGACTTTGAGTAGCTTTGAAGGCTTTTCAAATATAAAATCTGAAGGACGTTTTTAATCTAAGAAGCACAGAATAAACGCAGCTGCATAAAGTGAGATTCATCATGCTGCTTATTTACAGTTTCCTGAAATTTAAGATATTTTTCAAACAACATAACAAATCATTCCAATAACTAATTAAACTTTGATGCAAACACAACAAAAGCCTTGTGTCTTGCAATACATTGATGACATTTTACCATGAATGCTTTGTCTCCTGCACACCTCCCTTGTAAATGTTACACTGATTGCCAAAATGTGGTCTGTTTTTCATTATGGCTTCATTCTTCTTGTATCATGTAAAAAGCCTCCTGCTTGCGAAGACCGATAACAGTGCTGTGCTCAATTAAAAAAGCTCTTTCTCAAAGGAAGGCTGATAACTTTGACCCTGCTGTGAGAGAAATTAAAGGCCAGGACCGGTGCTGAGGACGCAAGACACCCGCCTCCTTCCCAATTCCTTGCTTGTTTCTTTATATCCTTTGTCCTTGCATCCTTGCCCGGAAGCTTCCCACAAGTTAACAAACTAGTGACCATGAGCCATTAGCAATTCTACCAAGTAATTTAGAAGAAAAGATATTTGTCGATGACAGAAACAGGAACAGTTGATGTGGCTGCTTTTTTTTCGATAACTTTCTAAAGTATTCTCTCTTTTGGGCTGCAGCTCGGCAGCTCGCTCCTCCTCTTCAACTCTCTTTCTGCTTGAGGTGCATTCTCCTCCTGAGGATGACCGCCTCTTCCTCTATCATCCTCTTGGTCCTCTCAAAAATGTGATTGTTGTAAATCAGTCAGTCAATCAATCATTTGTTTGTCACATAGAAATATAAAAGATACAACTGCAGTGAAATGTGAACTCATCAGCTCCTTTAACTTGGGCGCTGTAGTTTGGTCTTTTAAGCATTTTCTTACATCTTTCGATGCTGCTCTATAGTTGTCCATGTTTCCAGATGGTTCTGGTGATCCATGATTTCTGGTTGTGTAACGATTAAAACTGTCCATACATCCCGACCTTAACAAGATGGCCATTTGGTTGCTCCTCCCAAACACATCCGTGCTGCACTGCACCCGCCTCTGAACAGTGTATAGCTTTGACTCACAGCAGGAACGGGATAGCACCACATATTCCCATTGTCACACCAGTCCTTCTTCATTATAAGCACAAATCTCCTCTCCTTCTCTCAGCAGAGTTCTCTGCTATGCCGGATCAGCATTTAGGGAAAAAGCCTCCTGGTTGAATGGCGCTGTCAGGGCTTTCACCATGTTTCATTAAATAAAAAGAAACTGCAGTTCCTGATATGCTGTTGAAAAGGTGTGCACCACAGAGATCGTCCAGTTCATTTTCCAATGCCTGTATCATGGCTAGCAGGATGCAGGATTTCCATCTTCTCCTCACTGTTTACTGATGTTTATATTTAAAATCCTTGACCAGCTAGCAGAGCTCTACTGATGTGCTGATTTCCTCATTTCGATAAGTGAGTCGCAGCCACATGCTAGTGCATGAATGTTGCCTTGCACATAAGGTCCAGACTCGCTTGAGGCAGAGGTGTCTGCTGCCACTCCACCTCTGCTGCACCGAGTCAACACGTTAAGTTAATCATAGTGTCTGTTGTCCAACTAAGCATTGATAATGCACTTACAAATAAGAGACAATTTGATACAAATATACGATGATACATGAAAAATAACTACATTGTTTTTCGTTATGGATTTTTTTTTACACTGTTGCAGTGGGGGTGGTGGGCAAGTAATGTAATTGTGGGAAGTCGGTGTATGCCTGAACAAATGCAACACAGGAAACACTGTCTACTGCAGCAAGCCTTATCCTTGGATGGTCTTGTTTAAATATTCTTCACTCTCTGGGTCTTTTTTTTGCCTTCAGAGTTACTTTTTGAGCTCTTCTCTGTTTCCTTTCAGTCTCTGCCCTCCCTTCATCTCCCTTCTTTTCTTATTTCCACTGCATTTTGTTTTGTTTTGCCTTTGAAATTTGTGCTTTACTGCGTGATAATAAGCTGTCTGCCTAGGCTTGCAAAGGCCCCCCAAGAGCCACTTTAAGTGTGTGTGTGTGTGTGTGTGTGTGTGTGCATGTGTGCGTGCATGCTTGTAAGTATGAGCATGTGCATGTGAAACAGAGAAAGGCAGTTGAGTGTTTGTATGTGAGAGTGACACAGTCCTTCCCTGTCTGTGTGTGTTTGTGTGCCAGTGAAGACATGTAAATGTGTGAAAGTGTGTGATGTGTGGAAGTGAGGGAAAGTGACAGTGACAATGAGCGTGTGTGTGTGCTTGTTTGTGTGTGTGTGTGTGTGTGTGTGTGTGTGTGTGTGTGTGTGTGTGTATTTGCATGACATCCATCAGTTTCTCTCAGACTGTGAAGGCGACCCACAGAGCAGGAGGCAGGGATAAGGCGCCACACCCCCCGCTGGTGAAAGAGAGAATGAGCGGGGCAGATAATGCCCTCTTATCTTCCCCACCAAACCCCTCACCTCCTTTTTCTCTCACAAACCCGCCTCCTCTGACACCCCAATGCACACACACACATCCATACACACACAAAGTCCCTCTTCCTCTCCTAGCGCACTCTCTGCAGGGGGCTGGGGGGGCTTTAAGTTGGATTTGGTGCCAGTGGTGGTGGAAAGAGGTATTCATGTTGCAAGATGCCAACCCCATAACTCACACAAACAAACACTTTTTGTCAATATGCACCAAAACAAACAACGGGAGTATACAAACACATACACACACACACTATCTCTGTTTTTCACTTGTGGCAGAAGTGCCTTTAGGATTCTTTTATGCTTGATTTAAGCAGCAAACTCAATTAAATGTAAAATTTGTATTTACAATAACTGGTCTAGTAAAAGACTTCTTAATGTGTATATGTGCATGTAAGTGTGTGTGCCAGTCAAGACTGACAGAATGGGAGATGTGTAGACATCTGTCATGGTGACAGCACGCTAGATATACAGATCATTCCATGCAGTGCACACAGGCGCTGGCCTAACCCTATCAAAAACATGACTGGAAAACACTCATGACTACTTTGCAGACAAGAGTCTAGCTTCTCTGGCATTTCCGTCTCCCTTTTCACCTCTGCATGTCTCCTTTTCAAAATATTTTCAATAGCAGCACATTAGAAATCCTTCATTGGTGTAATTTGGCTTATCTTCACGGTCCTTAAGACCTCCGGGAAAATGCAAATAAGAATGCAAAATAATAAACAGACTGGTTTGCAGTTCATGTAAGGTCACTATTATCCTTTGGTGCACACAGAAGCTTTTGATAACTTACTATAATATCAGACTGATGTCAGGCCCATATGCCTCACAATTCAATAATGCCATTGTTGTCTGTATTAAAAAACACACAAAGAATTGTCATTTTCTGTACAATAAATGCTAGGCTGATTTTTAACTTTTACCATTTCAGAGTCTGGAAGATGTTAATGATCAACAGCAACACTGGTTTTAATGCAGTTTTGCTATTTGTGTAGTATTAGATGCATGTACTGAAAGTACAAGTGGCTGAAAATTGAAGCCAACGCATTAGTACCAAAAACTGCAGCTTATCAAATGCTAATGCTCCAAAACAGAGTCAATCCCCATTGACTCCAATGTTAAAATGCCCAACTTTGCAGCAAAAATAATCATGTTTAAAGCCTGGTACAAAATCATTTCGATCTCTAAAACTAATTTCAGCATTCGTGACAACTTGATGGCAGTGAATTTTTTTTAATGCACCCACTGGGCCAGACAGGCTGTGAGGCCTCGCTAGTCTATGTTTCAGATCCACCCCTTGCTCCTCCACAGCTCCACCCTCTCGACCAAATGTGGTCACTTCTGGCTATGGCAACACAGAATTGCCAAATGTGAGGCTTCAAAACAGCCATCCACAAACCAATGGGTGATGTCACAGAGGTTATGTCTGTTATTTATACAGTCTATGATGTACACACACTCTATACACACACACACACACACACACACACACACACACACACACACACACACACACACACCATTCATTGACATTCACATTAACACACACAAATAATTTTTGTTGCAACTTTCCTTAATACAGCAGCAATATCCCTGGTGGAAAACCGTGAAAACAAAGCCAGGGCTCTATCTAAAGACTGACATAAGAGAATGCGTGATTTCATGCTGTCATGGCGATGGCATCAAAAATTGTGGTTTCAGTAGAGACATATTTGTAATTAAGTGACCGTGTATTTTGGCAACACAATTTACTTAGACTTATAATAAGAGCTAAAGGTGCTCTTCCAAAATTTCCACTCACATCTATGCCAAAATATGTGCTATATGTATAACACAGGCAACGTGACTGAAATATTAAAAGTTAAAAAGGCAAAACTGTCCCTGGTGAGGCACAAGGGTTAATACAATCTCCCAGACATCGGCCACACACATTGGAAATGTACGGTATCAAATCAGGCAATCTGTTGATAAAATTAATCGCTTCAAGTCTGGTGATGCTAATAATCTCCTGATTGTATTATCTTCACAAGCCCCCAGTGGGAGTCTGTGTGCATTATAACAATCATTATTATGTTTATATCTGTGGTAGGGAGGGCGAAGGGTGAGCTGATTTTTAGAGTGTGTGTGAGTGTGTGTGTGTGTGTGTGTGTGTGTGTGCTTGTGTCTGTATCCCATTATCTTTGTCATTAACGGCAATAATGGCACTCATTGTGGGCACCTCAGGCTATGTTTTGAGGATCTCTCACACACAAACACACACTGAAGCTGTCTTCTGGCCGGCATCTCTGCCTAATTGGGAAGGGAACAGTGGTGGTGTGGGCGAGCACACCAAAGCCCATAGCTCATTGACACAAGGTTAAAGACCCATTAACTTGACCAATAGAAAAAATGAAGAGAGGACAAAAGAGAGACTGAGAAGAGAGAGAGAGAGAGAGAGAGAGAGAGAGAGAGAGAGACAGAGAGAGAGAGAGAGAGAGAGAGAGAGAGAGAGAGAGAGAGAGAGAGAGAGAGAGAGAGAGAGAGAAAGACAGAGAGAGAGAGAGAGAGAGAGAGAGACAGAGAGAGAGAGAGAGAGAGAGAGAGAGAGAGAGAGAGAGAGAGAGAGAGAGAGAGAGAGAGAGAGAGACAGAGAGAGAGAGAGAGAGAGAGAGAGAGAGAGAGAGAGAGAGAGAGAGATGTCAACAACCGGACTTCATTTCTCCTGCACATCTCACTTTTTGTTTTAATTTTTTTTACATTTATATACAGTAGACACACACACACACACACACACCAAACCATATGTTCTTGCCTTTTTTCATTTATGCATCTATTTTTTATTATATTCAAAATTATCATTATTATTATTAAAATTTTATCCAGTTGATTGCTGTTGATTTGAATATTGCTACTGATTTTTTTTTTTTTTTTTTTTTTGTATTTATCTATATCATCATTTAATTGTGTCTGAGGCTTTGGCACTATTGTTTTACAAACATTTATGCCAATAAAGCAAATGGTATTGAATAGAATTGAAGTGAGAGAGACAGAGAGAGAGAGAGAGCGGCAGAGAAATGGAGGGGGGAAACTGCAGAGCCTGTTTGCCCTCCACAAGCATTGAAAATAACTGACCAGCAAGCCACGACATTCTGGTTACTTTCCATGTCTGCTGACATCAGAGGCCTTTAAGAGAAGATCACGTTCCATTTTTGTCATACAGCCCGACTATGCCTGCCCTGTGACAACTCTATGGAAGACACAAGGGACAACACTAACGCAGTCCTATATTCATTAGGCGATTCTACAGCACATAATTCACATCCAACGCCAGAGCGAAGTGCAATGATGCAAGTGATGGTGCCAACAAGACGTTTTACATTTCTAAAGCCGAGTGAAACATGTTTAAACTCGATGTCGGAGTTTGGTGGCTGCATCATTTCTGTGACAAAAAAGCAACATATTGTTAAGCTAAATAGCCATGACCAAGATCTTTTCTCGCCTCAAAGAGGAAGTGTGTCACCAGCTGGAAATTCTCCCGGCTAGCATTCCTTCAGTGTTCATTGTTCGTGAGGTTTTTACTGAGAGCTGAATCATTCGAATCGGTCTCTTCCCCGCCAAAACAAGTGCACGAGGCGGTTTAAACAAGTAAAAAATAGTCATGTTACAAATCATCATCTCTGATGCTGTTTAGCATGTCAGAAACTGGTGGCTCTTCCACTACATGCTATTGTGCACTCAACCTTTTTCTCTGAAAACTTAATGTACGTTTACATTTTCTGTGATTAAGACGTTCAGGTTTTCACTGTCTCTTTCAAAATTTCAGTTTTTTAACCATTTAAAAAATTAAAAACACTGAATAAAGCTATTTTGAGGTTACAAATGCTGCTCGTTACAAATAGACTTCTAACTACGGTGGCCACCGTGAAAACACAAAAATGCAAATGACCCTATCTGGAGCCAGTGTTTGGTTTGTCCTTTCTAGGCTTCTATAAAAACATGGCAATGAACATAACCGTTGATGATTCATAAACTCAATATAGATATAACGGCTCATTCTAAGGTGATGAAAATGCAACACTTCTTATTTCCAGGCCATTAAATACCAAAGAAAACATACTTATTATATTATATTCCATTTCTGTTCATATGTCCTCCTAAACCATACACACTGGACATTTAACCAAGTGCTTTACTTGCCATACTTTCAAACCTTCACCTGTTGCCGAGGAAAAAAATGATTTTAAGCACTGGCCTTTGACGCAAAAAGAAAAAGATAGGTTTTGCAGATTTGTCCAGTGCTAATGTTCTGGTAGAGTTTAAAATACACAACAAAATATATCTCAAAAAATATATCTCCAAAAAGCTCACTAAAGCACATAGCTGAGTTTGTTCACCTTATAATGTGGCTCATAATGACACTGAAATCAAACTTGATAAGAAGTTGCAACTAAGTGTCAAGTTCGTCTGTGATTTTTATGAAATGAAATGAAGGGAGTGAAGCTGTGACCTTTTTCAGGTCTTTTCCTTGTGTATAAAATGAATAAAATATCAGGGCAAAAAGCAGCAGTGTGCTAAAATGCATGACGCTAATCCCTTCTTCCTTGTGTATGTGTTTGTAAATCAGTGTGCATGAGTGTGTGTACACTCACTCAGAGCTGAGCACCCATCTAAACTTGACATTCAGTCCACAGCCCACAAAATGGGCACATCCTTCGCCCCCTGAGTGTCAGGAGAGGAACATTTCAGTGAGCACCCCATGCAGAGGAAGAACTTATTTTTATATATATATTCAGAGTAACACTGCGCTGAAAGCAAAGTGGTAAAGTTCAGAGGGCTGAGTAAATCAATTCTTCATGAGTTTTCATGAGTTCTTTATCAGTGTTTTCTGATAAAGATGCATGCAATGATTTTTAAATCAAATGGGACGGCTTATAAAAGGAATACCCACATAGAAAGAATAATTAAAATGGGGGGGGGGTCATTTTGTAAGAGACTCTTGATATGGCCTTGCCAGTGAGGTGCTTCGACTTGTTCGACGTAGAGGTCAGCTGGTGTTAAGTCTATTTGATTTGTATTAGTAATGATAAGAGTATGTTTACATTAAGGCTGCCCCCCGAAAGATGGAGATTCAAATAATCCGTCAGAGACCCCTCAGTACACAGAGATTCCTTCAAATCGAGCAGTCGTGTTTTTCTTGTTTTGTTTCATTTTGTTTTTGTTTTTTTAATTATCATTATTGTCAGTCGGTATGTAGTGTATTTTTCTGGGATGTTTTGGTCCATTTAGCTGCAGAGTGAGCACTCCTCGCTTTCACACTGCTCTTTGGTACAGGCAGCTGCAGACACAGAGGCGGCTGCCCGGAGGAAGAGAGGCTTTGCTTGGTCAGGCTCGCAAATAATGTTTTCTTCTGCCTTCTGCTTAGAAGTGGTGAATTTACAGTTCACAGTAACTCAATACAATACAGTCTCTGGCTACTGTTTGATATCTAGTGTCGGCAAAAATGTTCCTGCACATTTCCAATTCATCATTAACATAGTTAGCTTTATAGTTTAGTTAGCATATGTACTATATAACATGAATGTCACCATCACACTGAGCGTCCCGCTGAACCTGATATCATTCAACGGACATGATTCTGGGTCAGGTACAGCCACAGTTACAAGCATTTTCCACTCAATAAGGATTTATGTTAGTTTAAATAAGCCAGCTTTTTGCTGGTGTCACATGTATTTGTCCTGCAAAAGAAAGTTTAACTAACAAAAATGTCAGTTGGGAACTATGTCAAGTCAGTAAATAATAGTAATTGATAGCATAATAAATACCCTAATATTTAGTGGCCCTTAAGATATGTTGACAAAACTTAAAAATAAACTTATATTATGCAGACCAGATTTTAGAGATTTTAATAACTATTTATCTATTTATCTGTACAAAAAGCGTCCCTGCTTCTTCAGAGCGTGCACAACATCCATGGCAGTCACGTTCTTCCTCTTAGCACGCTCAGTGTAGTTAGCTGACGGCATCACAGATACGCTCTCCAGGAAGATCTTCAACACACTGTTGGTCTCCTTATAGATCAGAGGGGAGATTCACTGCATCCAACCATGGTGAGCTGGATGGTGGAAAGCAGGCTTGGGGATTTCCTGAATGTGTTCACAGAGGACTTCACGGAGACGCCTGGCGCATTGAACCCTTTTCCTCCTTTGCCTCTGCCACTACATCTCTGATGAGTCACTCTGTTCAACAGGCCGCTTCTTCATTCAATTTGTTTTTAAGTTATTTCGTTTAAGGCAGTTTTAACACATATGTCCAGTTGGGAGTCTTGAATATTAATTGCCATATTGAAAGACAAAAAAAAGGTCTAGCAGTAACACTTTTTACAATCTGACAAGTGAAAAAGGCAAAGTAAACTCGTTTTCCTAGTAATTTTTTCCCTCTCTGCTTTTCACCCTGCAACTCTTGAATCCATTATGTCTCTGCCTCATTTCAGTTATTCTCGTGCTCACTCTTTCCTGTTTCTTTTGTACACTTTTTGTCTCTCATTTTTGTACATCCACACTCTTTTATTTTGCTCCACAAGCTCCTCTCGTTAAAACTGAGAAAAACACATTCCAAAGCCCCAAACCCTTAAACTGAAACTTGAAGAGCCCTTGAGAGGAATCCAAAAATGTCCTTCATTCCCACAAAGATCGACATACAAGAGCGCACACACACAGGAACAGCACCTCTCCTGATCCTACAGTTCTTGTGTTGTCCTTGTTCAACTTGACATGCGTTGGTGCTTCAGTCCCTGCAGTATGCACACAGGTGCCAAACTCCCACTTAGCTCTCAAACAAACACACAAACACGCACAGGCTGTGACAACCTTCTTTTCAGTTCCTTTACATCATTTGAAGTGACAACATCCCATGCGGCCATATATACTGGTCTCCCACACGGAAACCGTCTGTTAACACAGTATACACTTTCCCATACCCCATCACACATACACACATGCACAAAATCGCACATACTCTCAGAGGAGTGAGTGCCAAGACACAGCACCAGCACCCGACGTGGATGTTCTTCTGTAGCCTCGAATCTCTTTCAAAGGGAACAACTGTACCTCAACAGGAGACGAGGAGTGACTCATTACACAAATGGCCTTCACGTATTGTGAGAGAGAAATAAAGCAAATCAAATCAAGAACAGAAAAAAGAGGCCTTCCCGTATTGAGAGAGAGAAATAAAGCAAATCAAATCAAGAGCAGAAAAAAGAGTAGAAAATTAGAACTAAAGAGAGTTAGACTTTAACTGTAAAAAGGCTAACATTTTTTTTTTGCTTTGCCATTTCCACAGCACATTGCTTAAGTTTTCTTGTTTTTTATGTTCTTATATTTTCCAGTGTATTGTGTACACACACACACACACACACACACACACACAAAAGAACAAAATCATTTCCCTCAAGAAAATTAGGCGGAACTGAACTGAGGTGAATGTAACGGTAATGAATCATTGAAACTGGCACCAAAACAAACTAATAAGCCAACATTAGAGAAAGTGACAGATACAGATAGAGGAGAGAGCCCATAAATCCAGCTCTTATCTGCTTATCCCTAAATTACCACTTTGTTTATCAAAATATATTAAAAATGCTGTGTTTTTTTTTATCTAAACAGGGAACAAACAAACCTGACCTCCCCAAGAGGCATTTGTATCTCAAAAGCTTGCATCTGTAATTTCAGATATGGTGCAGTAATGCCCAGAAGAAAAAAAAGGTACTGAACATATTGATTTATCTCCAGTTAATTACATAAGGATTATTTTCTGGGTCAAAAAATATATGTGTTTGTTTTTTTATCAAATTAAACCAGAATTTTTTTTTTTTTTTTTTTTAATTTTCTATGAAGTATTGTTACATTAATGAGATTTTAAAAATACATATAACCTACTTGAAAAATGTATGTAACCTTTAGATACTGAAGGTGAAAAAGAAAACTTTAAAATCTTATCTTTCACTTGTTCTAAAGTGTGTTTCCTGAAGCAGATACTGATGAATCGAATGGATTCAGAGAAAGCTCTGACATGAAGAGAACAGAGGAGCAGAATATGATCCTAAAGATGCACGGCAAAGGAAGAGACGCATTGAGCAGATGGTAGTGTGCTCTCAGGTGTACAAAGACCTGCAGAGAAAGATCTGTTGGCCAGAGGGAAAGAGGCAGAGATGGCGAGATAGGTGAATAGTGGGAGGGACTGAACAGCAAGGGAAGGTTGTGGGAAAGCCACAGACTATGGAAGGAGTAAACTAAAAACAAAAACCTTGGAGGGAGAGGCAGACGGAGGCTGGCGGTGAAGGAGAACGAGATCGGAAGAGAGGACGGAGGGAACGGAAACTGGCTGCAGTAAAGGTACGGATGGAGGCGTGGTGAGCGGGTTAGAAGTGGAGGTGAGAGGCAGCGGGATGCAAGGTGACCATAGGAGATGAAAGCTGAGGTTGGAGGGAGAGAAAGTTAAAGCTCAGATTTGCCCGGGAAAGGTGGTTAGAGAGGAAGGAGAGAGAGATTAAAGATACAGTGTAAGTTCTGAAGAGCAAATAGATGAAAAAAGGCAAGATGGAAGGACGGAGATTTGAAAGGAAGGATACAAGTACATTTACTTTAGTACTGTACTGATATATACATCATTTTGAGTTTTAAAGGGGTGTTCTGTTTGATTTTTTTTTAAAGATTTTTCTGCATTGCATACTTTTAATACCCAAAGTACATTTTCCTGCTTATACTTACCTACATTTACTAAAGTACCGTTTGCAATGCATAACTTTTCCTTGTAACAGGGTTTTTACACAGAGTGGTATTAGTACATTTACTTAAGTAGAGGATCTAAATACATCCTTTAGGGGAGAGAGAAGTAGACAGAGGGAGAGAGGAAATCACAGTGTAAAGTGCACGTATCTTCATTTGAAATAATAATATCTCATTGCAGCCTGAGCCTTACATACTGGTCTCCCTCATGGCAACAGTCTGTTAACACAGTGCACATCTTCCCACATGCAATCACAGACATACATGTTTTTGAAACACTTTCTTCTAATAAAAGAAGTTGTGTGACATTCATATAATGCAGTGTTCTAGTCTGTGCGTCAAAAAGTTGTGTAGGCATGCACAGCCCGACAATGACTTTGCTGGTTGCCGAGCAACCTCAAGGTGACAAGACCCCAGGGCCATAACTATACCTTGTCATTTTTAAAAATGTGTTAATTAGTGAACTGTAGAGCTACAGGGGGATTTTGTTTCTTTAGGACTAGAAATGAGAGGATATACAGTTTTATCAGAGATTACAAAGAACTCTCACAGTAAGTCGGTCTTGGTGATTTTCCATTATCAGGATTTGTACTTTGTAATTTACTTATTTTAAAAAAGGGACAGTGTACATTAATCCACATTAAAACAAATGTAAATGTACCCGAGTTAGCTGGAGATCCAATTTTCATCGGTAGTCCCTTGCCTGATGTTAAAAGGCATCCTAAAGTAACAGTATGTACAATGGCAGGATAATAAGGACAACTGTTAATGCATGTCCAAGAGCACCCAAAGAGATTGCTCGGCAAACAACAAAGGAAAACATAAAAAAAGGCAAGAAATTTTTTTTTTTTTAAAAAAGTCGACAAAATAACCTAATAACCTAATAACCAAAGTCCATTTTAGCATCTGTTCTGGAGCTTTTCTGGGATTTCTTCTTTTTTTTTTTTTTTTTTTTTTTTTTTTTGGTGGTCAACTACAGTACCTTTTCTAAGGAGGAAAAGTACAATCAAGTTAAAAAGCAAATACAAACAAACATGATTTTTTTGGAATATAGAATTATAAATATAGTTTGGTGGACATTTCCTTCTTGCTATTTGCAGAACATTTCTTGCCAAGTTGCTCACTGCCATTTTCCATGTTTTCAAAAGAAATTAAACTAATTTGCTCAGGGTTTAAAGGTTTAAATACTAAGAGCTGTTTGAATGCAACACAAAAAAAGTTATGTCGATCCAGGTTTCAAAAGGTTAATATAGCATTGGCATACATCAAAGATGTGATGCTCTTTCAAATAGCTGAAAATTCTGGCTTTTTGGGATTGTTTGTTTTTCAGTAAGAAAAGATGTGTGTCTTATGTGACGCAATAAAATATTTGTTTCCCTCCAAAATGTAAAATAATTCCAGAAAATTTGAATTTTCAGGGTTTAAGCATAAATCGATCATCACCAGGATTTTGGCAAGAACAACCTGACATTCTTTCTGCATTACTGCGCACAAGTGCGCATGCATCTGCTCATGGATAAGAGCTTTCCACTAGAGCCAAGATGAAACGCTAGCTAGCTCAGGGTTGCACTATGCATGCTTCCTTAGGTGCAGTGATGAGGTTGGCAGGGGTAGGTCAGTAGACAGAATATAGTTCCTACATCAAACTGCTCACAACAAGGTCTGTGGATTATCTCCAGTGGCTGGGTCGTGATTTGCTGTGAAGTTTTTCAAATGTATCTTTGGTCTTTTGAGCACCACAAACTGTGTGCCATCTAGTTCCATTATACTGGAGAGTCGACAGACATCTTTATGGCCAATACCTCCAGCACTCTGCAACTCACACCAAAACAATCTCCCTTGATAAACAGGTGAGAGGAAAAATATGCATATTTTGATATTAGGGTGAACTGTCCCTTTAACAGACTCAGCATTTCACCCACAATCACTGCAAGAAGCCTAAACTCATCAGTTCCTCCATAATTTCCTCCTCTGAGAAATACACAGGGGACCAAAACATGTTTTCTCATTCTGTTTCTGTCACTCTATTACACACATACACACACACACACACACACACACATTAGTTACAACGTGCACACTTCACACGTCCAGCCCTCGGCTCATTCTCTTTCTGTCACCCTCTCTTTTTTCCTCATCTCTGTTAAGGTCATTTTATACACATGATGAACTTTTCAATACGGCTTTCAGAGATCACTTCTACGTGCCTGATCTGTGTGTCGAGGAGATGAGGAGAAAGAGTTGGAAGGTGACAGACAGACTGATGGAGAGAAATCCCATCGTGTGTTCGGCACGAGTTTGCCTTTTATCTTGCTGCCTGTCATTTACGAGGGTTTGATCTAAACAATTACCGGCGAGGCTATTTGCACACAAAGACTGTACTCAGGTACACACACAAACATCAGTCACAAAACTGGACTTCACCGCCAAGCCTGTCCCACATGAAGGCAGTCTTAGAGCGTGAGGACATGCTGATTGATTGGCGCCTGGGGGAGGTTGTCCCTTTCTATTAAAATCTCCCAGTCAGTGGGAATGTGTGAATAGATATTTTGCCACCAGCAGTGTCTGGGTCTGTATGAGCATGTACAAATGAGGGGTGCATCTCTCCTTGCATGTGTACGTCAACACTTCTGTGTGTGTGTCAGTGGTTTTAGTATTTCTTGTTGCTGAGATGTTAGCACTTTGGAGAATTTCAATTCCTCCATCCTCACAGTGGAGCTCTTAATAATTCTTTGTGATGAACGATAAACAGTTATGCGTAAAACATGAACTTCATCCTTCAGCATCTTCAGGAAGCTCAAGGGAGACTCCCCTACTTCTGCTGGCCAAACATTGTAGCTAACTTCAGGGCTATGCCTCCATCACTGCATTTATCTGCAGTAGGGGTGTAGTTCACGATACCAGTATCATTTTGGATATGATAAGAAAAAAACATATCATGATGATTGCAATATTTAGATTTGTTGACATAAATTAAGTCCTACCATTACACATGGCCAAACAGCCATCGCTGAAGGTGAAACTGCTACTGGTTCCATAGTGGAGCAGTCAAGTTGCAAGTGACCTTGTTCGACCCGGGTGTCCCGAAAGTTTTATGTACAGCCCTGGACTTTTATGTATCTTTTAGCAACTTATGGCTCAGAGTAAACTCAGTCTGTTGTTTTGTCAACTTTTGTTTCCAAGGTCAAGAATGAACTTTGAATCCTGAAATAATAATAATGTGTTGAACCACCCAGATAAATTATCATCCACTAAAGTAGATTTTTGGCTTGACTTCAAACTTGGTGCCTTTCATCCATGTTATTTATAAACAAAAAAACTGCCAAGCACTAAAAGGATTTTTAGTAAACTCCTACAATCATAAATTTATTACACCTTTGACACACAGAGTTATTTGGAGCCTGATAGGTATTAATAAATGACTTGTGCCCATGCAGAGGTAATTTGTCCTCCAAGTGTTGCAGTGCAGCTGCATTTTAGTATAGCACTGCCTTCATATTATGAAAAGATCTCATAAATGTGACACTATCTCATCATTACATTTGTCCCCTGAATGCCCTCAACACTTTTTATCATGTCCTCTAGATGCTACTACTACTACTATTTGAGGTAGGATTTAACAAAAAAAAAAGAAACAATATATAGACTCATATAGAAGTAACGCCTCTCAATCATCACTTATGACCCATGTGGAGAGTGTGTGGTGGTGTTTTTATCTGCAGAGGCTCTGCCCTCTGCTTCTATCTCCTTTTTATTTTCTGTTCTTGGGACTTTTATGGGCATGTACCCCCACCACACTCAGGTGAGGTTGGGGATCTACGAAAAAAGGCAGCAACCAGGTGCCCAATCGTAAGCAGCAAGCAACACAGAGCCAAAAAGCTCAAATGTAATGAGGTGAAACTTGATTTGAAACTAGAGTTGGCTTTTACTTTCACTTTCACTCGCATGTTTAACTGAACTGACCATCCTGCATAGTGTAACTTTAACTTTGCTGCAGTGGTGTACATGTGTGCTCCAGGTTTGGGTTTGCAGGTGCAGCCAAGCACACATCTGCAAAACACTGCTTTTTAGCCTGGTACTAAGTTGCTCTTCAAATAATTAGAGGGTATAAATAACTAATTCATGCAGACAAAGGACTAATCACTAATTTATCTGCACTATGTGTCACAGTGGCTTGCAGCATCCCTTACGGAGCTGTGATGTGTAGATGGTTGTGATGGCTTGTTCTGCATTTGGTAAATTATAGTATTATGTAACTTACACTATGTTTTGAGACTCATTCTTGTACCGAACAAAAATCAAACTTCAGTTAAGTCAAACTAAGGTGATGAGCTCACCAATAAGTATGTTTTCATAGTTAGTTTGTATGTAATGCATATTAAGGTGTTGAACTTTAGTGAAATGTCACTGAAAATGCAGACAGAGTTGATGTACATGCATAAACATAAAACACATACAAAAAAAAAAAAAACAGGTTTATACTTGAGAGGAAAAGAGAACATTTTGCACACAGCACACAGCCCTATATAATATGCAAAACCTTTGGAAAGAACACCCCCAGAAGGTGAAAAAGCCCTTCCTATCTACATGTCAAATTTATATTGCTTTGACCTTTTCCCTCAGGTCCTCCTATTTCTCAGTGCATGCAGAGATTCACTAAACTGCTGATGTCTGCACCACCTTGCCTCTTTCTACACATTTGGATAAAGGGGTGGGGGGTGATATGGGGGGGCTGGCAATATCTACAGCAGTCCTTTCAGCTCCTAATTCACACAGATAGGACACATGAATGGCAAACTAAACTCCCCGGAGCATTTTTCTTCTCCGTTCAACTGTTTGTGCCACAATAAACAGATGAAAAAATATATTTGTTGCTTGGAAATTGGTTTGCTATTTCCGTGTGTGTGTACGTGTGCACGCATGCACACGCAAATGATGTGGTTTTGCTTCCATCGAGTGAATCTGTGTGGATTCTCAAGGACTTCAAAGGACAGCTACAGAGAGTTATAGATGCTTGTTTACTTTCAGTTATTATTTGTAATGATAATGTTGTGGGTATAGAGTCAAAGTAAAGTAGTCATGATGAATTGAAGTCGTCTAGCTGTGACCTTAACCAACATTGTACAATTATTCAAAAGGAAGCAAGTAATTGGTTTCCAGGACAAATGGGACAATTTCTTTCAACCCACACACCTAGAGCTAAGCAGCATCATTCTCTGCTGTACACATGAAGGTCACTGGATGGGAATGTGGTGAAGGTACAGTAATTAAACATCACATTTTGACATACAGTCCAGTTAGAATAGAGGGTCCAAATAAAGGAAATAATCATGTACAAACAAGTAATTTAAATGTGAACCAATACAGAGTCTGGATATAACTGTAAAGCTGATGCCTGTGGATATAGTGTATTTGTATTTTATGCAATAGTTTAAACAGCAATTAACTTTATTCCTGTGCTACTGCATGACTGACTATGTATTTGCATATAAACATCTGAGGCATTGTGTTGTAAAGGTTATTCTCTGTGTTGTTAGAATAAAGAGGAGGAGGAGCATGGCTGTCTGAGTCAATCTGTGTCAGAGATGACCGTTTCGCAGCGTCCTTTGATTCACTGTCCTCTTGTCACGCCCTCTGGGACAGCTTTGCACATTTGTGCATATGTGTTTGTGTGTCTTTCTGTGTGTGTGTTTATGTGTGACCTGAGGCAAATGCCAGCATCTATGACCAAGTTTCACCACCTCCAAAAGCGACACATTAGCCAGTGGCAGCTGAGGGCAAGGGCACTATCTCAGGGTTACGTAAAGTCCGTGTGTTTGTGTGTGTGTGTGTGTGTGTGTGTGTGTGTCACTGCATGTTCAGACTCCTTAGCGTAACTGTATTAAGCATTTAGTAGTGCATGTGTCTACATGACACCAAATCAGTGTCAATCATTGTTTAAGACTGTGTTGCTGCTGTTGTGATCAATCAGCGTCTTCTCCGGGACTCAAAAAGTGAGGTTTGAGTGATGAATCTTAGCTGCAGGAGCTGTCACTTAAATGTGTCAAACAGTTTAGTTACAAGTCATCTTAGAAACATCTGTGGGTCACCTCCTACAATAATTAGTACAAGTGTTTGTTTAACAAACAATAGCCAATCCATATTGTTTCTTGTGCTTCTGTGCTACTTTTAACTGTTGTTACAAAACCATTATTAAAGTTACACTAAAATGGGGCTTCTGGATGCCACTCACAGTTTTAATTTGTTGTACTAACAAAATGTCTTGCCATTTGTGAATGGAGGTTAATGAACTGTTTCTCTCAATTCTTGGAAATTTAACAATTTAAAGCTAAAATTTGGGGATCAATTTGTGATTTTTCTTTAACAAATCTAACTTTTAACTGAAAGTCTGTCAGTCTCAACATATTTAGGCATGCAATTTAAAGTAATTTGCTTTAATCAAGTAAATGGGTAAAAATAAAAATCTTAGTCTTTAAATTTAGGATGACACAAACTACAGTTTTAACACAAATTTTTTAATAAATGCATTTGAGCATCCAATGTTTAATTCAACAGAGTAACAGTGAACTTTTCAAAAAGATCTTTAAAAAAAAAAGAAGCATATGAATGACTCCATTGTGGGTTGAATGCATATTGACAAGTTGGCATCACATAGGCCTGGTTTATAAAATGTCTGCATTGTCAATCATAAAAAGATAACAATTTTGATAACCATAAAACAGCTTAATATCGCAACCAATAATCAGCCAGGCTGCTAACTGGTTGATCCTTAGTTTTACAGCATATGTATCTTCATCATAGACTGTGTATAAAGATCAGTCCCCTAGGAAAGCCACTCAGTCGTGCTTTTAATTTTCCCTATAGGCCACCACTGCGAAAGAGACTTCTGTAAAACTGTTGACAGGACACCTCAAACTGCAAACAAGGTCAATTAAGACTCTTTCTATTATGAATTTTTGAGCCATGGTGGTTTTATATTTGTAACACTTTCCAAGAGCTGAAAAATGCTATTTAAAAATCCATGACCTCATCACAATTTAAAGTCTATGAGCTGAGAGGGAATCGCAGGCAGGGCCGTGTGAGGAACTCTACTGCGCATGCATACCAGGAAGTACACTCGGAAGCTAGAAAACATTTTTGCCGTATGCACCAGATGAGCAACTCTATTGGAATGAATAGGCGCCATCTTTGGTCCGCTGTCTAGGTATTATTAAAGTCACTGCCTCTCCACTTCCCCCCACTGTATAAAATTTAAGCTAAAATATCCCAGATACTATTGCTGCGTCCTTCTGCTGCTAACGTCATTTGGAGCCTGAGTCTGTGCAGTGCCAATTTCTGCAGCATCAAGTTTCCACCGATACACCATCATGATCAATTGCGAGCAATGCCATTGATCACATAGCTAGTCAATCATGTCATCGAAACCCCTTTTTATTGCATGTAATAACTAATTAAAACCCCACTAACCTGAAAAATAAACACTTGAACATCAGCGTGAAAGAACTACCTTAAATGACAGAATCTATCTTGGGGAAAAAGTTATTTAACGTGTTTGAGTTTTTTAGTTTGTCCCATATTCACTAACATGGAGGGGGCAGGATTTATGATCTATACTACAGCCAGCCACCATGGGGCGATTGAGATGTTTTGGCGTCACTGTTTTTTATCCCCCATACATTTACATTGACTTCAAAAATGAAGCCCCAAATGTAACACAAAGGCTTTATATTTAAAGTTGGAACAGTCTGTGATGATTATTCATTGTGACGCACCAAAATCAGGGAAATTCTCAGTGAGACCAAACTTGCTCTGCACTGTGATTACTTATGCCAATTCAGTTGAATAGGAGTCATTTATTTGTCCTTTTTGCAGCACACTAAAGTCCACTTCACATTATATGAGTAATACTCATTCCACCTGTTAAAAAGCAGACTACCTGAATTTCAAGAGCCTGTGAGCTGACATTGACCACTGCGGACAAATAGAACTACTTTAATAGCTTTATTCACCTTCAAATAAAGCAATCTCTCTTCAGCACACACTTCAAGTTTACCATGAGCCACAACGCACACTGATAAAGGCAGATCCCTGAGCAGCACATAAACACACGGCCTGATCTACACAACCACTCAGGCTTTAACCAGCCAATAACACTCAGCAGTACACACAAGCACATTCATATATGAGAACACACTCACACGTATGCATGGGAACTATCCAGACAATTCGCTGCTGAGCAAGGGGAAGAGATGAACACACACACACACACACACACACACACACACACACACAAAAAGGAATAACAGACTATGTACTCGTGCCAGGCTTGGCTCACACCAAGGTTATAGAGAAAGAGGGATGGCTGGTGAGTGGGGATGTAAGTAGCATAAATGCCTTGCTTGAATTGAATAGATCAAAGTAAGTGGGCCTGTAACACTACCCATTCTGATGTATTGTTACAGAGAAAAGACTTCTGAATACATGTTAAGGGCTGCTGCAAGAAAAGGAAAAAGGAAACAAAAAGAGAGCAAACAAAGCTGCAAAAAGGAGAAGAGTAGAGGATAAGGAAGAGGATATGCTGGGCAGGTTAAATGTGGTGTGGGGATACTCCGTAATAAAGACGTCTTGCCTTGGAAGCTTCAGTGCTCCTATGAGAGCTGCAGACACAAACAGCAGGAGGATTAAATACAAACTTTAGACCTTTCTGCTGCTCTCTGTCCTCTGTGTCGCTTGTTTTATCGCTTTGTGACTTCTCTGTCCTCCATCCTGTCTTTTCACGCTCATTTGACTCTCGTGCTGTTTTCAAATGCCCCCTTCAAAACACAAACAACTAAGCTGCTTTTTCTCTTTATCTATCTCATGTTCTGATGTACTTCTCTTTAGTCTTCCTTCTCTTTGTCTCTTAATACAGCAATGCACTACCTTATCTATCTATTGGATATCTATCTATTGGATAGATAAGGATGAAAGTTTGTGCAGAAATGCACAGTGCTCAGAGGATAAATCCTTCACACTGACGATCCCCTGATGTTTCCTCTAGAATGACCATGAAGTTCACATTAGTGGGTTTTGGCTTAAAGGTAAACTTTGGTATTTTTCAACCTGGACAGAACTCTCCTCCATCTTTTGTAAAAGTTTCTAATGGGAACATCAATTCTTAAAACGTATCCAGAATTGAGAGGGAGGCAAAACAGCCAGCATGTAATCCTTATATGGGTCATTTTGCACCGTCAATTTACATTCACTACAAGGCCTTGTTTTTGCCACTGACAGGCTCAGATTGTTATTAGAGGCACCTGGCAACATTGCAAAAAAAGACCCTGCAGACAAATAAAATGTTTTTCCTTACCTTACACTGGTCTCTTTGTTACTGTGACCAAGTCATTAAAGAAAAATGTTTTATTTCTCTGGTCTTTTCTGTAATCTTATCAGACAATTGTAATGACAATCTGAGTCCGTCAGTGGCAGAAAAATGCACTTTTAAGGGATACGAATTTATTACTGCAACCTAATGTGCAGCTGCAGCAGTCCTGCGTAATACTGCAATACAGTAAACAAACAGGTCAAATTTCAATTTATCAGAAACTTTGCTTGTAGAAGAAAGTACCTGCAAAACTAATGACAGTAAAATCCACCTTGTGTTTGGCAGCCACATGATTCAGCAAACATTACCAGACTAACACTGATATGTTGAACAGAGTTAACAACATTCCCCCTAAATTTCAGTCATAGTGAACATAAAGTGCAAAAGTTAAGCCTCACAAAGCAGCTAGAGTCTCTTTGTCTTTTTTTTAACTGGTTTACATAATCAACTGTGTAATACAACATTTTCACACCGCTTCTTAGATTAAAAACATTCATTAAGTTTTGTAATTTTCTAAAGGAAATAAAAACTTTGAACAGCATCGACTCAATGAGATTGTCTCCTATAACAATGAAAATGACAAAATGGTAATTTCATTTCGTTTGCAGAAAACACTGAGAAATTAAATAATTCAATAATTTATTGACCAAGGTGTAAAATAAACTGCTTCGTAAAGACAAGATATACATCATCCTAATCAAATGTCTCTTTTCCCGCTGTGTGTGTGTGTGTGTGTGTGTGTGTGTGTGTGTGCGTGTGCGCGTGTATGTGTGTGTTTTGAAAGCTCCCCCCATTAACTGTGATGGCAGCTGATAAAGATGATGGACACACTGTATTCATATCACACTAGCTTCCTTCTCACGTAGATAAACACACAACACACTTAAGTTGAGTCAAACACTTTAACCACACACAGACACACACACACACACACACACACACACACACACACACACACACACACACACACACACACACATTCACCTGATTTGCTCTCCGTCCTCAGATTACCTCTAAAACAGAGGCAAATTTTTCTTCCTCTTCCTCTTATCTACCTTTAGAATTTACAATATGTTGTACATGGGGTGTAATTATTGGTTGGTTGTTTTACCAAAGCAACGATGCAGTTATGTGCACACACAGGCTATCTGTGAAGAAGCTCTCTTATTAAGTTTCTAAGAATCGGAGCTAAGAAAAAGTTTGGTGGTAGAAGATAACAGCCTAATAGTGCTCCCCCCTGGAGGCTTGATGTAAAAAAAAAAAAAAAAAGAAGAAGGCAGAGAACAGAAAACCAAACTTTTTATGTGGAGACACACACACACACACACACATACACACACACACACACACACACATACATACAGTACAGACACATTTTTGATCAGAACAGCTTGTCTTAGTGACTAATACACAAGTCTTCACGGACCATTAACTTGCTCCAATTAAAACATGAAGCAATATGTTGTTTTCCTTGAGTTTTTGCATACTCCTTCATCAGCCCTCAGGGATGACACCTTGAGTGTGCTTCTGCGTCTAATCCCTCCAGTCATTCACACATATGGCTGTTTGCGGCTTCTCGTCACTTAAAACATGCTAACGGAAGATTTAGTTACTTTTAAAAGCTTTTTGAAGTGCGATAACTGCATGAACTGACAACAGGAAGCACTTGTGAGAGAAAGAAAATATTAGGGAACAAACAAGTGTTTAAATGATTCGAAAATCTAATACTATGATGCTACTGTATATGACTTTTTTTTCCCCACAATAACTGTGTTTGAAACAGTAAGGTGAAAATGGCTTTGATATCTTCATTAATCCTTCAGGACAACAGCAGCAGCCCTGTCCCTCTGCTGATCTCTCTGTTGTTTCACATATGGTCGTATTGAATTTAGCAATTCTCGTAGATTGTATTCACAATATGGTTTAAAATGGCATTTAAATTGCCCATGCAGCTCAATATGGTGTCAGATTGTGTTGCAGACACTTTGAGATCAAACTGTCTGGTGGCTCAAATTGCTTCCTGGTGACTTGTATGAGAAATACATAAGTCTGACAATAAAAGAGCATGAGCTGCAATTTATGAAATAGAAAGAAAAAATGTGTCACATTAGGACTGGGCGATATGGACTGAAATATACATTGCAATATTTTTAGCCTATATCCTGATACACGGTATATATCTTTCAAATTTTCAAATCTCCTCAAAAGCACTTCAATAATGCTAGAATGCTAGATACTTTTTTTTTTAACCAAATTCCCTCTTTGATGTGACAATATTGTAGGAATGACTATTTGTACTTTGAAAAGATATTAACACAATTCCATTTTTGATCAATAATCATCAGTAATAATAATAATAATAACTTTATTTATGCACTATCTTTAAAAACAATAGTTTACAAAGTGCTTTGACAGGCAAAGGTAAGGCAGGAACTCAGGGAATAAAAGGATCAACGAACATGCCAAACAGAGAAATGACAAAAAAAAAAAAAATGTGTATACCGAAGGTCACAAGACTAAAGCAAATAAAAGGAATAAAAGTGATAAAGCAGATCTCGAATGGCAGTTAAAGTACTGAATAAATCAATTTTAGAAGTATAGGCTAGTGGTTGTCAGTACTGGATGATCTGGGAGCCAGGTATCTAGTGTTGTCATGATAATGGAGCTTCTATATTGAATATAATAACTTGACAAATGCGATTGATGGGGGAAAAGTTCGCATTGAGGGCATAATATTTAATACTTTTATTAGAAGATAAACAGTTATGACTTTTCTTTCCTTGGTAAATAAAGCAGAATGACTGTAGTAAATATTAATAAAAAACAGTGCAGCTGTAACTCATGTATTCATACTGCAAATAATTAGTATTGAAACGTTTCAAATATTATGAATCAACATGATTAGATAAGCCGATATTTTTTACAACACTTTTACCACTTTTTGTCCTTTCATTATGACTGTTAAAGCTACAGTGAACAGACATATTGACATCTGAATCAGAGTTCATGGTTTTAGAAGGGATTTGAAGTATCCGAGCATTAGAGCATGATTTTAAATTTTGTCACCAAACCTCTTAGACACTGGTGTGACCTTTCTTTTACCCTTGGGGCCTTGTTATTTGACCTTTAACAAAGCGACAACCAAGGCTGAAAAATGAAGCCAACACTTAAGTGCCAAAAACTGCAGTTCCCCATAGACTCCCATTTTAAAATGCCAAACTTTAAAGCAGAAATAAAAATGTTTACAGCCTGGTGAGAAAAACAATTTTGGTCTCTATGGCTACTTTTAACACTCGTGACAGCTGTACAGGGGGTGAATTTTTATATAAGTCACCCATTCACAATTGATTTAGGCTTAAAATGATGCATTTTTACGGGTGTCTGCCGATCGTGTTCTCTGCATCTTAGTCAGATCCACCCTCAGTCCCCCCACAGCCAGCCTCTGTGCTCACTTCTGGCTCAAGAAAAACAACATGAAGTGAATCACAGAAGCTAATTTTTGCAGGCAATGCCTTCAATCAGCAATGTGTCTTTCAAGCCAGGACCTACAATAAATTTTAGTGTTAAAACAGACTCAAAAACATGTTACAATGGCCACCATCCTGCAACTATTCAGACTAAATGTGACCCAATTATTCTAATGATTGGCTAGAATATCTCTTATCATGCAGTTCGCTATCTGTCATAATCACTATCATTATCATTTTTCATTATGTATGAAAAAAGAATTATATCTAGAAGATGCAAATTACTTTTACAATGAGTATACTAATTATTATGGACAGAGCATTATGACACTCCAGTCATTTGATCTGCAGAATCACGTCCATAACTTCGGAGCCTATTTCAATTTTAATTTACAGAGTGCTAGGTCTAGATTTTAAGCAAAGTTTAATTTCCTTCTTTTCTGAGAATGCAATGTCTAATGTTTTCATGAATTAAATTATAATCTGTACACTGCTATCTGGAATGAAATATGCCACTCACTATTGACAGCAAGACTGTGTTAGATGTACAGTGTAATTCTAGTAGGGGAACAAACAACTAATTACATTTCACTCCACTTTTGCATTTGGTTTCTTGAAAGAGACCTAAAAAGGAAACATAAACTTTAAAACATGAATAAGTAGAGAAAATGCACAGAGAAATAGACACCTCTATTCAGTTGTAAAGCATAAATTACTTTATCAAACTGTATTGCGGGAATCTTCAAGGTTGTTGAAGGAATATGGAAAAGAGCACAGCATGCAGTCCGAAGCCATGGGAGGATGTGAACCTGTGTGCTTGTGTGTGTGTGAGGGTAAATGTGAGTCTGTGCAGGAGAGAGAGAGAGATGCAGTGTAATCTATCTGAGAGAGACAGGTTTGGGGATTTACTCCACACTGAGCTTAGCTCTGCGGGGGGTTCGAGGGGCCTAGAGACACACTCCCTGCTGCACTACTGGCTATGATGAAGGAGGCAATTTCAAGTTACAGTCTTATTTTTCTGCATAGCACAATATGCAAGAGGAAACTGGACAGAGGTGCAAATATATTTGTCCAAACATGCATAAATAGGGAGGGAGAGGAAAAAAATAAATGAAGAGGAACAGGGATATGCCTACTTAGAAATATTATTGAAAATGTTTTTAACAAACAAAAATAACATCTCTTTCACCTCTTGCACTTCTGCAGTTCACACAGTATAATTTTATTCTTCAGGATAAAAAGCTCCACAAATTGTGAAATATTTCCCAGCACGACTTCCGCCAGTTACTTTATCATGCTAACCCTGTCTGGATGCTTTACTTCTATTGCAGCGTCAGCACTGCGATTAAATGCAGCAAAACTCAGTGAGCGTCTGATTGACTGTATAGTGATTTAGCCTTTGTACAGGATGGTAAAAAAATACAGAAGTGGAAGTGCCGACACAGTGTATTGACACAAAGAAAAAAATCATTGGCAGAGCTATTGCTAGTTTAGATAAGGTGAAAATTCAAAAGAACAAGTACAGACAAAACACCCACAGCTATACCTCTGATCAATGGCATCTCATATTAATTCTTGTAAATATCAAATCAGAAGCAACACTCAAAGCTGAACATTTCTTATAATTACAGGTGTAATTGTAAAAGGCTAAAAACAGTCAATAGATAATTAAAGGGCAGCTCCATGTTTTCTTTCTTGTAGGTTTTTATATCATTCTGTAGCTTCAGAGTAGTAGTAGTGTTCTTGGTATATTCAAATGTGAAAATTCAAAATTTGGTCAAAGTATGTATGTTGTTGTGTGAAAATGCTGTTTTCTCAAGCCCTTCTAAAAAACATAAAAACTAAGCCAGTATACTGCTGCGGACGCCACGTTGGTTCAGTTCAGAAAGTCACACAATAACAAAAACAAAGTAAACAACTGGGGCAGTCGTAGACCCGCATCTCCGATGTGCTGTGAGGTAAAATCACTGTCTCTTTCAATGGAGTCTGGTGGATTTAAAGAGAACAATATAATGGCTTCATCTCTGCATGTGTAAGGGCTGTCTGACAGCAGGATTAATTGGTAAAAAATGTCTTAATATAGTGTGCACTTCAGCTGATATTGATTTTTTTTTAGGTGGTCCTTTCTTAGGTGGGTAAAATATGTTTTGCTGCAGCCCCAGTCGACAGCCACAGTCCTTTCACAGAAACAGTATTTTTAACTCACAGAGCACCAGGAGTTGGTGGTCTTTCACATCAGTTCAATTTGTTGTGTTATTCGTTTACTTTCAGAACAGAACAGAAATGTGGCATACACAGCAGTACATTGCTTAGCTTTTGTGCACTGTTTGCTTCTCCAAACTGGGAGTGCACTGAATGCCATCTACTGTAGGTCATGCACTGACTATGGATCTATAAAGTGTTTATACTGTAAAAATGTTGTATGATATTATATTGAATTTCACTGTGTCTTCACCTGGTTCAATAAAGGTTTAATAATAACAAAATAGCACCAACTTAGCACCATCTTCCACCTCAAAACTCATATTTATGGGAGGTCATCAGCATTGCTAATTGCCAGTGGTGTTGTTGATGAGGTGGGTGTACTACTAGGTAGATGGGTAAGTTACAGGAGAGAAAGTGAGTTTACTCTTTTATTTATTCCAGTGGCTTTTTGGCTGATAAGTAGACTGTAAACACACAGAAAAAGACGAGGGTATATCCTGTATACCTGCATATACCCTCTACTTTATCATTGCTGATGGCTGAGTGGGAGTGTCCGTTTAAAAAACATAGAAAAGAATGCAGGGAACCTGACCTTCAAAATAGTGGGACTTGTGGCACTGATACCAGTAGCAGTGGTATTATTTTTAGAACAGTAACCATAATGGTAGAGGTATCTACAGCAGCACAAATAGCAGAGCCAAACAATTATCTTCACATACAGTCCTAACAGGGCCAGTTACTGTAAGAGTCCATTCTTCATTTATCACATTTGCCAACCTACAACTGAAGCCAGCATTGCCTCTTGCAGCTGTTTCCAAAAGTGCTGTGTTTCTGCCTCTCCAAGTCTTATGGAATGTGGCTCATTCACAGTATGTGGTACGAGCGGCATAGCTGAAACAGACGACTGGTCGAAATGTGAAAAGGGTCGCTTCCCTGGTCACATCATTAAATTTCCAGGTGCCCAAGAACACCTGGCTGAGGGTGAACGCTAGGTGGTCCCACATCAGCTATTATTATTGCAAATGCTGTGTTACAGCAGGTTGGGGTAGTAAAGGGCAGATCCCACATCAGATCATTAATGCCTCCTGCGGAGATAAACCAGAGAGAGGAGGAGGAAGTGAGAAGGAGAAAGAGGGCATGAGCCAGTCAGGACACATAGACAGGAAGCCTCTTGAAACCTTCTTCTCTTTCTGTCCTCTCATCCCCTCTCCTCTAACCTCCACAACTGGCAAAAGGCCCAAGAAGCCCGCTGCAGGACTGTGGACATATGGACGGCTGACTGGTTCGAGATCACCAGGGTTCACAAGGTTAGTTACCATGTTAAGGTACAGTAGCATGTTTGCCACAGAGACTGGCCTTTTTGATCACAAAAGAACAGAAAAAAGTAATGTATAAGATTATGGATCAGCACTGTAAATCAAAGAAAAGCAAGTATGGGACCACCGTCCAAGCATATTTTTTTTGCTGCTTGAGAAATTGCTATTTTTATTTCATATCAATATTTTTTCAGTAGATTTAATTGAGATAATAATGTATTATCTTTAATGTAAACCCTAAAAAAGATGGCAGATCAAAATCTGAAGAAATATTATTTAAATATATTAGAAAGCTCATCACCACAGCCTCAGCACGTGAATAACTTCCCTCAGGTAAGCAGTGATGCAGCGTATATGTCTATGGCTTTTATTTTGAAAGGTAAGAACAGAAGAAGTGGAGCTCAATTGCTGCCATTGACAATGTAGAAGGCAACAACAGATTTTCCTTTCTTGGTTCAAAATTTGGGGCCTTCGTGTTATTATTTAATAACCTTCATAAGTATGTGTGCAACATTAGCTAGCAGCACACCGGCAGCAAGTGATAGTTTTGCGGATCAGCTGATGTCCCAGATAGTAAACAAACAGTGCCGCAAAACGAGTAGGGCTCGAGATGATCGGGTTTGGCCGTACCGGCGCAGCTGTGTGTGTATGGGGAGGGAACAGCACGCAGATAGCACAGGGACAGCACAGGAGCAGAGACATGCACCCCTAAATAATAATAAAATGTATCAGACACTTTCAGCACACTTTAATACATCACCACTTAAGAGACATTTATCCACCAGCTTTGCGTGATTTACTGAAAAATTTACCGTCATTTGGCACTTGGTGGGTGTTCATTTTGGACCCTGCTTACAATTAAAGACCAAAAGCAGCCCCGCGTAAAAGAGAAAACACAAAGGGCTGCATTGGAGGGGTTGTGTTGTTTAAGACGACATATGTCATAAGCCATCAGGTGCGCTTCCATGCATGTGATTAGCCAAGGCCTTGCTGGATGATGTCCTGTTGTGCTGCAGCAAGCTGAGCCAGGTTCAATTTTTTTGCAAACCAACCCTGTGTTTTGTTTTGGGTTTTTTTTTTTTTGTCCTCCAACATTGGCATTCCTGCTGCACTGCCCAACTGGTCTCATTGAAATAAGAGCAGCTGCTTTCACACAGGAGTGCTGTTGGTCTGAATGTGGCATTAGGCCCCAATCAGACAGAGTGTGTTTTGCAACCTGCAAAACATGAGGCACACCATCCTGCCGGTTTTTTTTTTACTGAGGCCTGCCCAATCAGACAGAGTGCTTTTTGAGGCTTGTTGCGTATTGTTGCAAAGCACGCATCAAATCGCGTGCTGGCGTGCCCTTTGCCTAACTGCTATTTTCCTGTGATTAAAACAAATAGATCTGTACCTTAAAACCTGCATGAAAAATGGACATGAGGACTGGATAGGGGAAAAAGAGATCCATGTGCCTGTATGAGACCCTAAGAAAGAGGAGAAATCACAGTCAGTACCACCAGCTGGCAGGAGTCTCGCCTAGTTGCTGGTCAGTTCAAGACTTCTTCTAGTACAAGCTGAGACAGTTGGTAAAAAGTTAGGGAAACAGTTTGCTGCGATATGTCTTTCAGCCACAAGCAATGTTAAAAAGCGTTAACGTAAATTAGTTTCACACAAACCATGTACTCAACTACTTGTCGTCATTGCCATCTCAGAAGGCCCGCTTCTCAATTAGTCTGATTAGACAAAGGAAAGTTATGCTAATGACGTCGGGCACTACTTTGGCTGCGAGTTAGTTTTTTTTTAACTCAAGGCATTCAGGGCACTCCTGCAAAAACACAAGGCACTCAGCAACACAAAAGCAGCGAGCAAAACGCTTCACCCTCATTGAAAACCACTACAAAAAGCCACCACAGGCTGTTTAGGCGTGCAGTGTCTCATCAGGGCCTTATACTGTGTCTATGTTTGGACTCAGCTATTCTACCTTACTTGCTCAGATTAGGCTACATTCATTTGTCCTCACATATTCTGCGGTTGTATGCTTTCATGCAAAATGAATTTGCATAAATGTACACACGTTTCCAAAAGTGAGAAACTTAATTTAAATGCAAGAAAGTAATTGAACACTTGGATAAAAACCCAAATAATTTACATGCCTGCCTGTGATTGGTCAAGCACCAACTTCCAGCTAACACACATAAGTCCATGAGTGTATAATTTACAACCAACATCTGAATTTACAACTGAAAAAAACACATAAATTGACTTATTTTAGCTACTAAAGTCCTTATAGTGATCAGTGGTGGTCAATGAGTGTGTGTGTGGAAGTGTGAGTGAGTCACAATAAAGATGGGAATGGAGAGAGGAAGAAAGAGGGGGTGGTTGTGGAAAGAGAGAGACATCAATCTTCTCTGTGCCCCCTGTGGTCTGGGGTACCTGTCCTGTTTCTGACATCAACAAAGCCAAGCCTTCTGGGTAGTAATCAATCAGTCACACTCCGACAAGCTGGCGGAACTGAATGGCCTGCGTGCCTGCGTGCGTGCGTTAGTGTGTGTGTTTGTGTGCGTGTGTGTCTTTCTGGGTGAGTATTTAAGTGTCGGAGTGCGTATTTGAGTGGAGGGAGCACATTATCCAGGCAAAGGATGAGTAGAAACAGAGATAATGGAGTGTGGAGGGTGGGGTATAAGAGAGAAAAGGCAAATGAGGTCTACATGTGAAGGAAAACTCGTGAAACAAATTTACTGTATACAGAAAAAAAAAAGTAAATGTGAATTGAAATGTATCTAACTTTAAACAAAATACAAATAAATGATCAATTAAAAGGTTACATTTTCTAAAAATGTACTCTTTAGGATTATACTGTCTGTTGTATTTTCACTCCCATCCTGCTGAAGACACTTGAAAAAGGGAGTGTCCTCTGGGTGACCTCGGCTGTCATGAGAGAGCTTCCTGAGCTCTCGGACAAGACACATGAGCAGCACTGAGATTAATGATGATTACAGCTTTAACACGGAACATTTGGGAGTTTCCTATTGGATCTTTGAACAGCTGTGGCCATAATCTGACCATGTTAACTCATTTTTCTGTGTGCAGTCAAAGAAAGAGCAAGAAAACGTTAGTTAAAGAATAATCACAAAAACAGAGTGTTTCCAACATAACATTCTATGTCATAAGTGCTTACAATCTATTAAAGTCACCCTTTCTATGCCGCCTACTATTGCTAGGTCAAACAAGCTTGACAAAAAGAAACATGGCAACACCTGTTCCATTTAACCAGGTGCAGCGTTTATCAGTTCCTGGGCGTTTAGTCATATAGCCTTAAAAAAAAAACTGAGAGCAAGGGCTACAGTTTGTGGGGAAAAGATACATTCACAATATTAACTTTTATGAATGACTCTGCTGGGCCTAAAATTCTCTTTCACTTAGAAAAATCTACAAAAATCTTTTCTCATCCATCAATCTGATCAGTTGTGAACATATCAACAGATCAATTATCCCCCCCACGAGTGACATTCAGCTGCAAAGGAGATAAAAAGAACTCCGCCTGCTGCGCTGCGTGTGGTGCATTCACGGATAATCAAGATAAATACCTTATTACAGGCCTTTTTTTTCCAGATCACAATTTGACTATTAAGGAAGAAAAAGCACAGGTGTCAATAATGATATTCTATTCAGGTGTCCCAGTATGCCAAGAAAGTAATCTTTGACTTCAAGTATCTAATCCAAACAAAAAACTGTTTGGTGTAAGAAACTCAAATCCCTGTTTTACAATTAAATTCTACTTATTCTTTTCTTCATCTGACTTTTCTTAACTATGCTCTAGAAACAGCATTTTCATAGCATCATAACTTCTTTTATCCATGTTTTTCTTGGCTCCAATATTTATTTATTTTTCATTTAATAGAATGTACTCTGAATTTGATCCATGGGTCTGTGGGTTAAGAGACCAATAAAAGAAAGCTATAAACTGTGAATGTAAAAGTTTAAAGTTCAAAAGATTTTAAAAAATCTTTAAAGGTTGTCAGATATTTATGGTGTTCTGCTGAGAGATGTCCGTTTAGATGTTTCCTGAGGTCTCCTTAAAGCCTCTTAGTCATCTCCCATGGGACACTGGACCTCCCAACCCAGCACAACAATAAACTGGACCTCGTAAATCACCAGGGATCTCTATTGAATTAGCTCTGCAGATCAAATCTAGCGTAATTGGTTAAATGCATTATGATGATTAATCGGTTCCGCCATCTGTAATAAGGTAACAAGCAGCACGAGGAGAGCAGATCTTTGTTTTTCTGTTTCTTTCATCTGTCTTTTGTACTGAAAAATCTTTACAAATGACCTGACAAATGAGAGTTGGTTTCCCCCTCCTCCTTTCACTGTCAGCCTCTCACTCAGTTTGCCGTTTTGATTGTTCTTCCATTCTGTATCGCAGGCTTCTGGTAAATGCTCGTTCTTCTGCCACCCCCTTCTATCTCATTATCTTCCTCTCTATCTTCTAATGCATAGGCTTTCAGGAATGAAAAACTTTGCAGAGCAACAAAACTGTCCGTTCTAATGAAGAAAGTCACATTCTTCTCCTCTCTAATCACAACTCCTCCATCAGTGAATGCTACTCACATGCCGCCTGTACTTAAAGCAATGCTATTGTGCTCTGAATAATGCCATAATTACTGAGCACTTTTTAGAGAAACAGCCACTAAATCTTTTATTCCAAAGACAGTCAATTAATTTGTGCCAAAGAGAAGGAAAACTATTTACAACTGTCAAACACCTCTTCAGCAAAAACCAACTTGTCAGAAACTGGCAAAAGAAAAACAGTTTTTCTTCTCCACTGGTTTGATACGGCTCTGTTAAATGAATGCAGTCCATGCTTCGCTTTTACTGCAAAGTCATGGCAGGATGAGCATCTGCGACTTGAAGCCTCCGGTGATCCAACTTTTACTTCTTGGAATAAATGACAATCAGCTTAAAACTCTGACGAGTGGCTGGAATAGTGTGTTGCCCAGCAACATTACTAATGAGATCAGTTTGGGTATCAGCAATTTGGAACCAACTGGTCGGTTCACGAGCCAGTACCAAGACGAATGCCATGAGGCCTGGCTTACAGCTGCAGGTTGCACAGCAAACTTGGATAGATGGTCAAAGATGAAATGAAAACATACTCTGTCATAATAGTTGTACATGTTGAAACTGTATATTCAATGAAGAGGGTAGCACCGTCATTGCCAGGTTCCCGCTTCAGGCACCCGTGCTTTAAATGTACTGTATAAGTCACTTTGGCTAAGAGCATCCACTAAATGCCATATGTTATATTAATGTGGAACAGTTGAGTGTGCTGCAAAACTAATTGCAACATTTGTAGAAACATTTCTAAACGTCTGTGGAGCATGATGCATTTTAAAGCTCCCTTAGGGTATTTTTAGAAGTCTGTGTAAATACAGAAAAAATACCACAATGTGTCAAAATTGACAGACGGCACAATACTGAAGGCAAAGGTTTATATGAGTTAGTTATTCACTGTATTCCTATTTATCCTAATGCAGTGTATTCCAGCAAATTACTTCTCAGTCAGGGGCTAGAGGCTAATCTGACCTCATTCATTGCTTTTATAATTTTGCTGTACCATTCACATTAGGACACAGTAGAATACATATTTATCATTTCTGTGGAACATGTCCCTTGTCCACAGTGACACAGTTAACTCCCCAAGCGAACGTTTAGCAGCCAAGCACCAGGGCCAGTTACCAGCATGCATCCAAAATATCAATCACTCAACCGACCCGGAGCTGCAGTGCCGTTATTCCAATGAGCACTGTATGCAACTATCAGAAACAGACCTTTCTTTGCTCCACCATCTCTGTCCATGTCCTGACGCAGCTGTGATGCTTTTAATACATTCTTTGGAAAGATACAAGAAGTATCTATTCCCTCAATAAAAGACTTTAACAGAGTGTCTGTGTCCACTTAAGTCCACATTCAGCTCTTAAGCAAGATCACATCAGCGCTTCCCTGTTTGGCTCATTGGTCCTCCGCGTGGCCATCGACTGGGGATCCGTCTCCAGAGCTGCTGCCCGCTCACATCCCACTGAGGCGGTCTGTCGTGGCAGGGAATGAGGCGGAGGACCCACTGTGATTCGAGGCTCGAGCTAACAATAGCTACATAAACATGAACACGCAGTCATGAGATCTCACCTCCAGGTTATCAGCAGGATAAACTACGAGCAACATTTTGTCTCCATCTCTAAAACAATTTGCTGATTTTTACTTAATTTTACTTAATTTATTCTAAGAGTCTCTTAAAGTCTTTTTGATAAGTCTGCCCTCCTTTTAGGGGTTGCTTTGCAGTGTTACACAGTTGTTGCCAACGCTGGAATAGCAACTTTATCTGCAGGATTTTTCTGAAAGTGCATCTGCATTCGTAGAACAGTCAAAAGGATCACCCTCGCACTGAAACATCACCGGCAAGATTTGCTAAAGCCTGAAAACAGAGCCAAGAGGAGCTGCAGAAGTTTTCTTTGAGACTACTTGAATTACAATATGCACAAAGTTTATTATGGAATTGTTGCCAAATGACACCAAAATTAAACTACCAGAGCCTAAATGGAGCTAAGACAAAAAACTTTGATGTGTGTTGAGTTGTGCACATGTATCATGCATCTGTGTGTAGATATTTGCTGACATTAGAAGACACACAACAGTAAGTTGATACAGTGGCATTCACAGTTTGCACCTTGAAAACACAATATCACTGTTTGTACAGATTGTACACAGCCCAAATTGAATTTTGACCCACCTTTTTTTCAAGGAGAAAATCAGAGGAAAACACACACGCACACACAAACACACACACACAAACACACACACACACAAACACACACACACACACACACACACTCACACACACACACTGCACCTGTCCCTGGTTCTTAGTCTTAAGGATGATGTATGAGCTGTCAATGCTCAGTCAATACCTTGTCTTGTTAGCTAAATAAATGTGGTAGTCGGCCAAATGATGACTGCGGTTGTAATATAAGTTGATATTTTCACATCCATTAATTCTAAAACAAAGTTGTCTTTTAATTAAAACATATTTGTCATTATTTTAAAAAGCTCTGCTTCTCAGCTTGCCTCAGCAAACGTGGTAGGTTAAGTAATGCCAAAACTGTCATTGACATCTGTTGTTTGTTCTTATTTTAAGTCTTTTCTATTTTTGATGTCTGTTTCCTTGATTCTGTCTGAATTCTATCAACTGATTACAACATGAATGAAAACACTCAAACCAGTGAGAAACTTTTTCTAGTATTAGCTTCGAGACATCATAGTTAGGGATGTACTTGACATTCTGTGCCAACACCAAAAACTTTGTTTAAAATATCAATTTGGCTGATACCAATGAATTCTTTCTTTTTTCTTTTCTGTATTGTTTTCTCCTTTTTGTGCCACAGAAACAAAGAAATATTCATTACAAAATATAACCGAACTATTTTAAAGATATTCCACCCTTATATAAAGAATCTCATGTAAAAACTGCTTCAGAAACCTTTTACTGTATATGTCATAATTCCCGCTCTGAGATTGACATAAAAAAATAACATCCTGTTTTTGTTGAGTTGGTTTTTTGGGGGGTTTTGTGGGTGTCCCTTTTTTAAGGAGTTTTTTGAGTAGCTGGAAAGTGCTGCTGTAGAGGCAAAAGAGTGAAAGCAAACTTCTAAACCCCCAAAAACGACTGCTTCATTTTCACTTTATTGTACCTAATAAGTTCACCATATCAATGGCTATAGAACTATGAGAAAAACTGTTTAAAATTGTTTTGTTATTAGCTTTCACTATGAAATTCTGCCTGTCTACATATACGATCTCCCCAGAAAAATGAATAATCAATTTACGGCACAAAAGAACATGTGTCAACCATTGCGCACCAAAAGCAGGAAGAGAGCTGCGCGGTTTGTTTTCCCAGGTCCAGCGCGAGCTATCTACACCAAAGGAGTAATTCTGCAGTGAACGAGTGATTTTGCTGTTATCATTACTGTCCACAGTAGTAGTGGAAATGACAGAGGGTGGAACAAGTAAAGTAACTAAGGAAATTCTGCATAGAAAGAGAAAAAGAGCAGTCAAAACCAGGTAAAACGAGGCTGAATCGAAATCAATAGAAAAAAAGAATCAGTTTCTTTTGTTTTAAAAATAATAAAATATAGCTATCTAAAATAATTACAAAATGACTTTACTTGTGAAAGTAAAAATGTTTTTTCTTCTCTCTTCAGTGTTGCGTGTTGATGTTGTTTAGTGTCGATCACTCGTCTGCGGATGCTTGCTAAGCGAGGAGGAAAACAGAAAGCGATCCTGCTTGTCTTTGCGACGGCAGCATCAACAATAATACCCCTTGGAGAAGCTAGAGGGGAGAAATGCAAAGCTGGAAACATATTGCTTTCCACTTTAGGGGTGATAATATGCAAGTCTTGTGTTTGCATGCAGTTTCTGCTGCCCCCAAACGGCCAAGAAATCAGTCAATTCAGGTTTTAGAAGAGACTTAAAATGGCCTTCTTGCATTCAAAATACAGACATTTCATTATTTATGAAGCTTGTATCCAGAAATTCCGATAAATTATGAAGTGGAGCAGAGTTTTTCTCCTAATCGTGATCAGTCAGACAGCACGCTCATCCTGTATTCATCTGGCATTTCTCAACCTTATCAACTGAATCTTTGTTCTACAGAATGTATACTGGTGCTGCCACTGACAGACAAAAACAATACTGTACCTCCTAATAAACACAGATACGAAGCAAAAAAGCTTTGAAGTCTATTTCATTTGGGAGCCTGGCAGGACCGAAATAAGAACATTTCTACCAACAGCTCAAGACTGCAAAAGCACTACAGGGATTAAACACATTGTACGTAGTATCACAAAATCTGCTCGTCCTAGATGTTACAATTTCATGCTTTCATTGTTTTATTAAATTTCACTCATTTATTTATTTTTCTAAGATGAAAGCCAAAACTCAATCAGCATTCATCTCATCTCCATCACAAGAGCAGCCAAAAATCACTGGGTGGTGGCACATCAATTTTGGATACCGAGTGAATAAATTGAAAAACATTTCAAACAGAAACGCCATCTGCCAAGAATCAGAGTTTAGAAAGTGCATTGTTGTGACACTGATGTAAATTATGTAGCGGCTCATGTCAGTACTTTTGGCTTCATAATTACGGTCACAAAGGCGGTATTTATTTACTGTTATTCCTGAAATCAACCTTGCATGATTGCACGAGTGCATACACATACAAACACATTCAAAGGTGAAATCCAAGTGCGGCTGGAAGAAAAGGAATAATTCTGATTGCTGACAGCAAAATTGAATAATCAGAGAGGAGGAAGAGGAAATCACATCTTTCACAATGCTTGTATATAAAATAATGAAATCCACTTGACCTTCAATCTGTGTGGTGCCTTGAAGCCCTTCATTTCTGTCCATCAATCCCACATGGAGAGATGGAGGAATGGATTAACTTCATATTTCTTGTCAAGTGCATGTTGCCAGATGTTTCCACAGAAACATTATTATCTGGCAATCTGTCTCAAGCTTCAGAAAATGCCAGTAAATTCCATTTTTGACACAATTTCACAGCAAGATGGACATAATCTTCAAGTCCACATATGGCAAATAAACACCAGTTTTCTCAGCAGGATGGTTGCCTTTTGTCTTCAGTTCAAACCTACAAAGCACACTATTACCCACTGGTTCAATCTCATTATAACTGAGGGTTAAAGTGCTGCTTTTCCTCCCCAGCTACAGATTCACCTGAATCGGCTTTGCAGATATTTGAGTTTTTTTGTTGTCCTTTAGCCTTGTGCACCTGCCCTCGCTGATTTCTCTAACTCCTACTCACGTTCCTCTCCTCAAAACTCTCTCTTACCCTGTGATCTGAAATCAAACAATGTATCCTCGCTCTGACTGAGGCATCCATGCTACGCTGACATGAGCTCGCCTCTCCCCTGTTTATCATTAATTAATATGATTTGTTCTCCCACCTGTTTTCATCATTTCTATTATTCAAAAACTCTTCTGAGCATCCCTCCGCAAATACGGTGATTGTGTGTTGTTTTGACTCTGAGCGTGAACTAAAATGAACTTTGTTTCTCATTGAAGAGTTCCATCTGTCACCTATCTAACATGAAAGAGTCTGAAAAGAGCTTTTTATCTGAATGGCAGATGAAAGTGGTGCTGAAAAAGGAATCCACATATACCGAACTTCAAAAAAAAAAAAAAAACACACATGCACACAGTCATGCTCAAAAATGAGACGTCTGACTTTTCCCAGCTCTACCTAAAATAAAGGGCATGTTTGCATCAGCGGAGAATTTGCAGCTAAAGTGATGGTACTGATGTTGGTCGTGTGCCTGTGGAGAATCAGATAAAAGGTTTTCAGGATATTCAAAGCAAACGCTAATCAGGATATGCTAATCAAGGTACTGTTTTTGTTGTTCTTTGTCGCAATACAACCCCGGTATAATCTGTTTGACAAGACGCTTTGATAATGAAATTGAGATGAACACAGAAGACTGCAAATGAAATCACACCTCTATTCTTTAACTACAGTCTCCTGATGAGGAAAGACGGAAGGAGAGAGGGCGGAGTGACGAAAACAAACGGAAAAACAAAGCAGTGCTTACGATGTGCAGAATGAGTGAAACGCAGCAGAAAATAGTGACAAGATTATTAAAGAAAAGCATATGGTAATAGCATCTGAAAAACATGTCTGGATATTAAATTTTCTTCTCACATGCTGGAAAAGATATGCACGAATGCTGAAATTGTAAATCAATTAGATGATTGAGAGAAAATCAACCAATATTAATTTTGATTCCCTGGGTGGTTTGTATGGCACAAAACAGCATTGCAAAAATACAAAGTGCTTCAAAGTAGAAGATAAAATACTAAACGCAGATAAGATAAAAGCAAAACCATTAAAAAAAAAATTAGAAACATACGCCCTGATAACAGTGTGTATTAAAAAATGAAAGTGATAAAAGAGGGTTAGAGAATAGATGTACAGATTTAACATTAAAATAGGTTCTGAGAAGTGATTAAAAAGAAGCTGCTGAGTAACTGAAACACGATGATTTGTTGCTGCTCCCTGCTTTATGTCTCTTGAAATTGGGTTTGTGACTATTGGACATTAGGCTGTTATTATTTATATTATATATTAAAGGGGAAACATATGCTCAAAATGCACAAACGTAAATGTACTGAATGCAATACACTGACTATGGACAAGTACCTCCCACAACCCCTCAAAAAATCAGAATTATCCCTTTCAGTAAACTGCTTTATAAAAACAGAATGAAAACAACTATTACATTACGGGGACTAATCTGTCTTGTCATCAGCAACTTTTAATATATTGCATTTCACAGTAATGTCCTCCGCACTGACTCATAATGACGTGAGAGCGCAGCAGTTTTCACAATCATGTAGATTTGTTTGTCTGTTGTTATCCAGCGATCGCAACCTTACACCTAGAAAACAGAATCTCTCCAGTGATTCACTGCTTTGCATGATTTGCCATGATACAACGCTCCCGCTATCTGTTTGAGAGTGAGCCCTGATAATGACACCAAGATGAACGCAGCAAAATGTGGAAATGAAATCAGACATCTATTCTTGAACTACAATGCCCTGATGGGAAAGACAGGGGAGGAGGTGGAGGGGGGGGAGAGGAGGGAGAGGAAGAGAGTGCACAGGTAAATTAGATTGAAAGGAAGAGAGAAGGCCAGGCAGCAGAATCCGGAAGAAATAGAAATAAATCAAAAGTGTGAAAAAGAAATGATGTACTGTGCTAAGATGGAAAAAAGAGAGAGGAGCGTGGGGAGACGGTGGGAGAGGGAGGGCGTGAGGGAGCTCTGAAGAGGAAATCAGCTGCTTTCTAATGGGCGCTGATTACATCTCCTCCTAAATGTCAAGTACATTTCCATTTAAAGTGCCTTGCTGCTTAAAAAGGCATGAAAAGAGAGGCACACCCGGACCACACACACACACACACATATGTGGGCTGATACATATAGTGACACTGTGCACACGTGCACAGGCACATACAGGAAAGCAAACACATGTGAGCAAACAACACAAAACTACACACTCAGTTGACTCAAGATCTGAATGAAGACTGTGCATAACAACATATGTGCATGCGTCATTTCCTCAAGCACCGCTCTTTATACATCTGTGAATCACGCCAAAGTGACACAGTAGCCGGAGTACACCTCAGCATCATCAATAAAATCTACGCATGCACACACACTTCTTTATCCTTCATTTTGACCCGCCCTCAAATCTGCTCTGAACCAATGAGGCGTGTCCTCCCAACGGGGTTTGGTAATGACTGCCAATCAGGATCACCGTAGCAGTGCCCAGCAGCAAAGACCAGCAAGATGAATGAGTGGCCCCAAGGCCCCCGCCGCACTGGAGCGAGCAGAGCTTAGGGATGGATTCAATATGTCACAATAACGTACACTAGCTCCAGCACACACGTAGAAAAAGGCTGGTGTGTGTGGCTGCAAACACAGCAGCACTTGCTCGCAGCAGTGTCGGCAGACACAGAGGCAGCCAGTATATCTCATCTTCTCTCTTACATTAGCACAACATAGGAAACATACCGGCATTCATGAATATAAATAGTTACACAAAGTTGCACAAACAGTACACACACAAGAGGTTTTAAATTATATATATATATATATATATATATATATATATATAAAAATATATATATATATACAGTGTTTGTGGGGTATGATGTCCTTTTAGAGTAATGGGCTGATTATGAGACAATGCAAAAGTCTCCACCACCTCCCCTGCAGAAGCAAGACACAAAGACTTTTCACTTTTTGTTGTTGTTGTTGTTGTTTTGCATCTCTTTGTAGTCATTACATATTTTTTGTGGTTTGTGTCTCTTCCTGATAATTTTGTATCCCCTTATGGTTGTGTTGTGACTTTGTAGCTGTTTTGTCTCTCTTTGTGGTTGTTTTGCCTGTTTTTGTAGTTATATGTTCATTTTGCAGTTTCTTTGCATCTCTGTGCTCTTTTTGTGTCTTCTCGTAGTTGCTTTGTATCAATTTGAGGTCTATTGTGTTTGTTTTGTGTCTCTTTATAGTTCTTTTGTCTCTCTTTGAGTTTGTTTTTGCCTCTTTGTATTTGTTATGTATCTTTGTGGTTTGTGTCTTTTTGTGATCATTTTGTGTACCTTAGTGGTCATTTTGTGTCTATCTGTAGTTATTTTGTCCCTCTATATTGGTTGTTTCGCCTGTTTTTGTCATGTGTTCCTCTGCAGTTCCTTTGTATCTCTTTGTGTGGTCTTTTTTGTGTCTCTTTTTGGTTGCCTTGCACGTATTTGGTCTTTTTGAGTATCTCCCTGGTCAGTACATGTTAATTTAGGTGACATTTTACGGTGGGGGGGCAAAAATGTGGAGAAAAATGTGCCATTTTACCAATTACGTGAACACACTCCAATTTGTAATGCCATTTCATTGTGATAACATGGTAAAGTACATGACGTTCAATCAATAAACTTCAGATTTACACTCAATATATAAGAAACACCTCTAAATAAAAGACAGTCCAGTTCAAAACCACTGAAACTAAAACCTTAATTTGAAAAAACAAAAAACAAAAACAAACATGTAGGATAATTAAATTAATACCTCTCTGATGGTGTCCATTATTACTAAGCATTACTATTATCTGTAAAGATTTTTGGCTGAGCTGTTGTATTTGATTGCATTACAGTGTAGCCTACTTGTGTATAGTAGCAGCTGTGTATGTTCTCACTCCAAAAGGAAACCTTGCATAGTTCACACACATGACTAACACATCTTTCTTATGCATTGTCTTAGCATGCAAAAATACAGGCCTAAACCACACTGCAAAGCCTCTAGCCTACAGGCATGAATCCTTGATGGATGCTAAAAGGTTTAAGGCTGAACCTACTCAGAAATATAAGTTCATGCATGTGTCAAACACATGACTTACGCACTCTTTTCTATGTTTGATGCAAAAACAGCCTGGAAAGCCTGATTTTTAATCTCGTGTTAAGAACAGCTTAAAAACAAGAATGAAGAAACTCTTACAAGCAGTAAGCAGGTCTGCACACTTAACAAATCACAGTCAACAGGTGACTGCACAACAAATATATGCAAAACACAACAGCTCAGCAGCAACAACACAGAGTTAGCCACACAGAAACACTTTGTCATCCATCAGCAAAGACGCCAGAGAACAAAGACGAGACGACGACAAGACAGACACACAACATTTATCTGACTCACGTTTTGACGTCGAAGTCCACTGGTCTTGTCTTCCTGGAGATAAAGTCATTGATTTGAAGATGAAGCAGTTCAAATCCACAATGTGTCCCGGTGCATTTGTTGTCTTCTTGCCAACACTTGTTATCGTTTCCTCTCTTCTTCGCTGCAAGCTCAAAATGCTTAAAAAACACAGGGAAGTTTGCAACAACTGCAAAACACGCTAACTGCCGGTTGTTTCATTAAAGTCTCAACTTTCTCTTGTCTTGCTGATAGACCAAAGTATAACTGGCTTTAAAATAACTCAGGACAGGGATTCTTCATCAGAGTGCATTCATAAGCTGCGTGACACCGACCGCATCGAGCTGTTTGATACCTGAGTCCGACATGTTTTAATCAGGCAAAATGCACCTGTTGCCTCGTGGGCTGACGCCGGTCAGACTGCAATACTCTGTTTGACCACACACGTCCGCTAACATGTAACAGCCCTTATAACACAGAGAGGCGCTGTTTCCCCTATTTGAGAAAACTTGATATTAAGTGGGGAAGAAAAATAGTTTCATTAACCCTTTGAAACCTGGATCGACATCACTTTTCTATGTTGAGTTCAGACACCTTTTACAAATATGTAAACCTTTGAACCCCGAGAAAATTGGTTTGATTTTCTTTTGCAATATTGGGGAAAAAGGCAATGAGTAACTTCACAAGAAATGTCTTGCTTTTTAAAAAAAATCTTTTGAAGAAAACTATCATAACTTTTGTATTTAAAATTATTTTTAAGGAATTATATTATTATTATAAAATTATTTATAATTTTTGAGCTGCAATTTTCAGGTCATTTTCTTGTTTTTGTTTCATTTGTTTGTTTGTTTGTTTGTCTGTCTGTTTTGCATGGCCTGTTTGGGTGTTTGCTTATTGTCAGTTAATTTTCTTTTACTTTTTACTAATTATTGTTAACTTTGGGGTCATTTCTACTTCAAAAGACAGCTCTGTTTAACAGCCTACCTTCACTTAAAAAGAAAGTGGATTATTTGATATAGGGCAGCCTGTTTCAGTTAATCCTCATTTAATTCATGATCACCTTCATTTTAAAGATTGTTGTGGTGATGCCCCATTTCCCATCATGCCCAGGGATGGACTAAGTAGACTGTAGTTTGCAGGTAATTTAGCTGTTTTATGTTCCAAAATGCAAATGTCACTCTTTGTTAGTGTTCAGATTTTGTCAGAATGTGGTGGTTTATGCTGGTTATCTGAATTTTGAGATAGTTTATAAGTAACAACATGAGTGAATGGATGGAGAAGGCTCAGAACTATAATAAACTACATGGGAAATTCATGTTAATAACAACTGTCAAGTCTAGCTCTTTTTTTTTTTTTTTTTTAAATATCTTTTTCACTGCAAATGCACTGTATTCATGTCAGTTCTCCTAAGTAATCCTACACAATCATTTTAACACATGAAAATATCTACCATGCCTACTGATAATATAGCCATGGCCTTATGCCTGTTGATTGTTGATTATTACTGTTGATTATTCATCAAATACACATGAAAAGTAAGTAGGCTTGTATAAGTGATCAATTTTGTCTGTCAGCATTTTTCCCCTGTAATGTATATACCACTTTATGTTCCTCATAAAGCTCAATCAGCAGCATTTATTCAGCTGCTGAAAATGGTGCTCTAATTTTTTCCTCTTTCTGACTCATTTGATCGTCTTTTCGTGCATCCATTCATCTCTACTGCCAGGCTGTGAGCACAAAGCGAGCTATACAGCCTGTCTTGAGTCAGCCTTGATTAGATGAGGCTAGATTGAGTTAGTGGAGCGATTTGAGGGAGATGGCGCTAGTTTAAACTGACCATTTTCAGGTGAGCTGGGCTTTCTTAAGCTACGTTAAAGGAATACCCCCCAGGAGATCATTTAGATATAAAATAGTATGTAGGCTCTAGAGGGTGATTTCTTTCTTCGGCAACTATTGTGTTTTTAACAAATTACGTGCACTCTATTATCTCAAATGGTTTGAAAAATAGAGTATAGCTGCCATAAAAAGGGGGGGGGGATCTCCCAGGGGAGCTTGCACCCAGACCGCCACTTGTTTTTGACTGAGCCCTAAATGTTTACGCCTGGCTCCGCCCCTGCAGTGGTCTATTCTGAACTTCGAGACAGCAAGTGTTTGTTGAATATTGTAAGAGCTTTCTTTGACTAAGTATTCTGATCATTTTCATTGAATACTGATCTTGAGATAAAAAGTTAATTATATCACATGATAAATGTAAATCACCTGCACTTTCAAATGTTTACTGATGCTTCATACACATTCAGATGTAGACTGTATGCATTAGAGCTGTGCCACAACAAATCAGTGCATCTAGAGTTACAGTGCACTGTGATTCTGCCTTGACAATAACAAAATGACCTCAGTGAAGACATGGCTTGTTTTTGGGCTGTCACACTGAAGTTGTGAAAAAAACAGTTGTGCATTAGAAAGATAAACATGGTGTTGGGTTCACATTCAAAGAACTTTTACAGTTTCTGGGTCAAAAAATCAAACTAAGGCATGAATGAGACAAAAGATATGCACCCTGTTTTCAAAGCTCTTCGCAATTTCACCAATCATCATCATCATGCACATCACAATCACCTGAGTGATGAATGTGTTTATATGTTGCTGGTTCTGCTTTGTGATGATGATTTGACAAACCCTGGCAAAGATCTCTGTTATATCAAAACTGTGAAAACTACTGGAAGTTTTTAATATAGTGTACAGATCTTATTCAAGCTTTAGAAAACCACCTATATTGTATCACATTGAAGATTAAAGAAGGGACATTAAGGGCACTTCTGTGACTGTCACCTGAAAAGACGCATTTAATACAGGCTTTTTAAAAAATAAAATCTGCTGCCTAATGTGCATGTTTTTTGATTGTCAGAAGTTGCATAAGTGTGAGCAGGTAAAATAAATGAATGAACCATCTCCCATTCCCTTACCACTATGTCTACCACAGTCCTGAAGCAATCCAGTGAAGCTGCACAGGGGCCATCTGGGGTCAGAAGGTGTTCTAGTTGAGCAGCTCTGCCGAAATGTGTCGAACTGTGAATATAAAAGTCATTCTTAGCTTTTCCTGGATGAAATTGAAGGGAAAATGAGTAATAACTCTGACTACTGTAAACTCTTATTGCCTTCTATATTTGCCTATCAGAGTGTCCATGATGGATGTGTCCCCTCTGTGGTACAGTGTTGGAGAAAAAAAAAATGAAAAATACAGTTTCAGTCTTCTGAAATCACCTCAAATTCTAAGGTCAGCAAACAAAATGTATTGCACAAGAGTTAAAAACTTCCAAATGAGGGAAACAGTTTGTCTCAAGACAAGTGTTTAATAATGTATCAGTAACTTGCAGCTGTGCTGGAAAGTGAAGTGAGACGGGGAGCGGTGGGGGGAGAGCATGTGTGAAAGCAAAAAAGAAAACGTTTGGATGAAATGATTCAAAGATGATGATGATGATGACGATGATGATGATAATGATGATGCTGTGTGTGCGTGCATGTGTGCGGGCGTGTGTGTTTTTGAGAGGGGAGGAGAAAGTGCAGCCAAGTGTATAAAATATATTTATTTTTTTTAAATTGAGCTCTTTGGCTTGCTAGTGTTTAGCAGCGTGTGAAATATGTTTAGATTTGTAACTTTTTAATTAATCAGAAGATTGCTCAATGTTTCTGCAACAACAACATTTTGATAAAAAAGAATAAGATTTTGTTTCCGTCAGATGATGGTACACGATGACAGGAAACACAAGAAGCAACAAAAGGTCTAAATCAAACCAGGACATTATAGTTACATAAAAGAGTCAAGAAGAAGCCATATTTAAAGGGTAACTTTTGTATATTTTAACCATGGACACTATTTTCTGATGTTTTGGTGTAACTAATGGAGACAACAATTTTTGAAATTTTGCCAGTATTCAGTGAGACCACCGTCGTCACAAGCATCAAACCAAGCAATGTAACCACTCGGGCAATATCCCACCGTTAATGTACGACTGCTAAAAGAGCATGTTTTTGACTTTGACAGGCTTAAGTTCTTACTAAAAGTGTCTGACAACATTATGGAAGAGTCACTACAAGGGTCAACCTGATTATTTAAGAGTAAGATCCTTTTTGTTTAACCAGGAAAAGCCCCAAATCATTATTGCCAAACCCACCAGACTCTGTTTATGTAAACAATAATTTTATCATCATAAAACAGATTTCATTCAAAGACAACAGAGGTGCAGTTAAACTCACAAAAGCTGTTTTGGTTTGCCTTTTCACTGTTCCAACAATGACCAACTCTGGTTTGACTGAAATAAACCCTTAACTTACCCAGTTAGATGTGAAAATATGCTGGCTCTGTACATGCTAAAATGACTGTTTATTTAAATGGAGTCTGGTGGGTTTGGCGATGTCAGTTTTGGGGCTGTTTCTGATTAAACAAAAAAGATCTTAACCTTTTACAATAGGTTTGTCTCTGTAAGGATCTTTCCATAATGTTGTCAGACGCTTCAGATAATAATCTGAGCCTGTCAGTGGCATAAACAAGCACTTTTAGAATCAGAATCAGAATCAGAATACTTTATTCATCCCAAGGGAAATTCTGTTCGTAACAGTGCTCCGCTCAACAACAACAAACAGGTAAGAAAAACAAGACAATGCACATAGTGCACATAATGACAGAAAGTGGACATATGTTGATGGTGCTCAGTTGCCTTCAGAGATTACATTCAACTCTCTCTCAATACTGGAGCATTTTTAAAAATGTGTTCCCATTACTCACTTAGATACAAAAACATGGGAAAACAGTGTCCAGGGTGAAAAATACTGAAGTTACTCTTTAAATTGCTTCATCTTAAATATACAACAAAGCTGCGTGAATTCTAAAACCTTTACTCTCAATGACCGGAGTAATTGTTTGATAAATATAATTTCAGCAGAAGTTTTAAACAGCTGCCTGACATGCACCAAATCGTGGCATACCCATAATGCCCTCGTGCACTACATCAAGGAAAGAATTATCTACGGCAGCTGCAGGCCTAAAGGTGGATAGATGTAAGGAGGAGTTCAGAAGAGACTGCCACTGATTGTAACCCTGTCTCGTTCTTCTCGCTGTATCTAAATGAAGCCTCGCTGTCTCTTCTGCCCTTGTCAGCAGCTGTTAACCTCCACATTGATTCTCTTACACTACTGTACATCTCCTTTAATTACAGACACGGGCTAATCTGGCTCTCACCAAGCTGTGTTTGCGAGCGTGAAGCTGTCATCTCAAGATGATTGTGGCTAAATATAGCACTTTACATTTACATGTATTGACAAAAAGGGCTGTAAAGGTCAGGAGAGGATTGATGAAACTAGTTTCACCTCCGCTAAGTTTCACCAATGACTTTCTCTACTTCAACATACTGTACATGCAGCTGAAAAATTGTCATTTACCGATTCACAGTGTAACAAAGTCATCACCATGTAAACCCCTCCTGCAGAATATCCCATGGTACGTGTGCATGTTAAGTGCATTCCAAACACACACAGATGCATCAAAAATACAACAAAATATACTGTTTCCATCTTCATCTTGATGAGGTTTGTGCACATCTGAGCAGCCGCCCCATGCTCCTCGCTTCAGCATCGAAGGCATCTTTACAATTCTGCTGAAATGAGTAGACATGTTTTTAGAGTTTTAACGTGCAGAGGAGTCACATGAGGAACCATACATACTAAAAAATCTATGAAGACCATTTTCATATTCTCTAGATTTAAAGGTAGACAAGGCTCATACTGCTTACAGTTAAAAGTCTCCTCAACGACTCCTAAGGAATAAATTACAGACAAAATGACCATCTGTTAACCAGTTAGTCATGCTGTGTTATCTTAAATTTGTGAAGAAAACTTTGTATCTGATGCCACCACAGAAAACAGCAAACACATTGATTTATTGATTGACTGGGGACCGCTTTTAATAACAGCAATACCATCAAACATCCGTTTACAAACTCTCACACAACTGATGCAGTGTAATCCAAGTCTCATTCATTGTGTTATATTCTCAGCACCTCCATATGCACATCATGAACAATGGTTTGACTCTTTTTGTTGTTTTGTCTTTATAGTCATTTGCACCTGTATCTGCATTTGAACTTTTATGTGTGGTAATTATTTGTTTCTTTGAAGGTTTTTTTTGTGTCTATGGTTGTTTTGCATCTCTTTTTGTAGTTGTTTTGCATCTCTTTATGGTCATTTTACATCTCTTTGTCATCATTCTGTGTCTTTTCTTGGCTGTTTTGTCGCTCTTTGTCATTGTTGTGAGTCTCATTGTCTTTTGCAGCTTTCCGCATCTCTCTATTGTCATTTTGCGTTATTTTGTATCTTTTTCGTGTCTTTGTAGTCATTTTAAGTATCTTCTTGGTCAGCACATGTTAATACTTTTTAGGTGAAGGTCAGGCCCTTTCATTTTGATCACACACGTTTCCACTAAAACGTTACTATTTAAGACTGATCTGAAAGTGAAATGTATCTATGCTCTCTTCAAAGCCAGACTCCAATACTAATGTTTTTTCTTGCGCTGAAAATGCATGGCTTTGGGAGGTACTCTGCATTTAAGTGATGTCAGGGTAAGCAATTTAAAAAACACTGCATCATTTCAAATAAGTGCCAACTGTGTACAATCCACTGAAAACTCTAATAGGAATACAATAATCAAGGACTTTTACAGAAACAATTGTGACAAAATAATTTAAATAATAAAAAAACATTTCATATTTATAGGAAGCTAGGTGTTTCTGTCTTTTTCCAACAGTTGAAATGATGAAATCCTTTTTTTATCTTGGATTGTGAATATTAATTTCATGCTTGGTTTGGCCAAAAAAGTTATACATTTGCTAACAACATATTTGGACAACATATGCCCAAACAATAATCTTCCAGAAGCGGCCGTTTCCTTAGACAGAGACTGCAGCTTTAGCAGCTGCTGGTTGTCCTGCATGTGTTTTGTGTATTAGAGTACCACTGTAACCGATAAAACCACTGATCAGCTTACCTCTGTTTTACAATTATCAAGAGATCTCTCAGGGACCGCTTCAAGGTTTGGCAGAGCTAATTAGATTTAATAATGGCTTAACAGCAGAGACAGAGTGCTTTAGTGAATTAGGGTAATAAAAATGCCTTTTGGATGCCTGGGCACAAAGACAATGAAAATGGCCATCATGAGGGGACAATGTAAGGACACAATACAATATGTCTCTATCCCACATAAGACATCTGCAAGTGACGGAGCTCGGTGCTGCGTGAGAGATGAGAACAGAACAGAAAAAGGAGCCCATTTGAGCATCGATCACTTTTATGCCCCTGGTCTGTTTGCATATTTTAGACCTATAAACAACATGAATGATGTGCCGTGTAATGCACCATAATCGAGATTTATTCAATCTCGGGTGGAAGGGGGACGGGGGAGGAGATGTTCACAATCCCAGAATCACGAGGGGCTGTTGTGGCTGTGTGTGAGTACTTGTGTGTGGGTGGGTGTGTGCGCGCGCTGTGATTTATTTGATTTAATTAGATCGCCGATGTAAAACAGCTCGTGGGGAAAAAAAAGGTAAAGACGAGTGCCGAGGGAGGCATAAATAACACCAGGCTCTTTCTCCTTCCTCTCTGCCTTTTCTTTCCTCCTCTGTCTCTCGTTTTCTTTCAACTCTGATTTTTCCTCTGCCCATATACAATCTCTAATTTTTCTTCATCTCCCAACTTGCCTTTTTCCTTCACCTCTTTTATTCCTTGCTTTTTCCTGTCTCCATTTTGCTCTATATCTCACCATCCGCTCTCTACCCCTTCCCTTTCTCCCCCTCCCTCTCCCTCTGCTCCACTCCCAGCTGAATAATGATAGGGGGTAAACACCTCATTAGGCTAAAAGGCCCACAGGAACAATCAGAGACATGGTGCTCTGTTGAACCTGTTACTCTGGATGCTCTAAGAGACATTTTGAACACAGCAGGACAAGGAGGGATCCAACACAGGAGGTAAGGAGGGGGCTTTCAATTGGAAAGGTCATTTCAGATCAGATATGACCACAAACAACAAGATCTACCTGCACGGTGTCATCTGTGCATCTTCTGTTGATGCTTAAACACTTGTCTTTAAGGGATGGTAAAACACACATACACACACAGCCATGAATAGCAGATTTACGGTGAGTGATCAGCAGAGAAGAGGAGCATAAATCTACGCTCTCCAGTAGTAACAGCCAGTAAAAGTGGTTTATCTGACACGCTGATCCGCCCGCATCACCTTGTCACAGCCAGCCATCACTGCCTCTCTGGTGCCAGATGCACAAGGTCAGTGATAGTCAAATAGTGAAGGATGGCCAAAAAGACATAAATGTTAAGCTAAACGCTGATTTCAGTGCAAGAGTTAAATTGGAGATTTGACACCACCCTCATGTTTGTGTGGTACTTAAACATGAAGCAGCCAGCAGCCATGGATGGATTACTGAACGGGCACAAAAGGCTCAGACACAGGGGCCCAAAGTGTCCGGGGGGGAGCGATACAGGGGCCTGGCCTTCATCTACAAAAGGTCACTCAAATTAACAAGTACAAACCAGGACAAGGCTCAAAATGACTAAAAAAACACATAAAATAAAACCAGAAGAAGAGACAAAATGACCAAACAAAACTACCACAAAGAGACCAACCTGCTCTAATCCAAACTTGTCAAATTCTTCCAATTTGTCAGTGGATTTACACGTCAAAATATGATGGGCTAGTTTTGGATGTTCATTTTGGAATGCATTTCAATTTACATACATTGGGTCTTATATTTTAATTTTAACAGGAAATGTACAGTTTCTCCTCATTACATGCATACAGTCTTTTTAAAAATAAACTTACAACGTACGCAAGACACTACATTTTTAGGTTTACGTTTGTCAGTTTGGGCAACAAAAGTCTGAGGTTAGGTTTAGGAAAACACCATGGTTTGACATTTGTTACACGTGTAGCATGCTGCACATACTAGCACACTACATTGTTATGAAAATAACTCCACTGACTTTTGGTTTCACTGCAGAAATGAACACTTGGCTCTTGAGTGGAAGTTTGGTTTTGTTAACCCATCCACGTCTATTACAAACTGTCTTGTGCTTGCCGGCAGTATCACAAACTGTCACCACCCCATGCGCATCATACTGCTGCAAAGGGTGCCTTTGTGCATCAGTGTCTGATGCCAACATCCACTACTAAAGTGGCAGTATTTTAGGAGCAGAGTGAAAACCAGCTGAAGAGACACAAATCCACAAAAGATGCATAACAACTAGAGAGACAACAACAAAAAAGATGTGAATCCACCACAAAGTCTGTGTGTCTAGCTCCTCAGTAGGAGAAGTAGTGGGGTCCTCAGCATATCTGTGTCCAGGGGCCCACTGTCTTATAATCCGTCCATGCCAGCAGAAAGTTGTCTTAATTTAGCATAAAGACTGGAAACAGGGAAAAAGCTAGCCTGGCTCTGTCTGAAAGGAACAGAATCAACCAGCCAGCACCTCAAAAGCTCGCTAATTAACACATTTATGTAATGTTTCTTTAATCTGCACAAAAACTTAACTGTAAAAATGCCAAGTTGTGGTTTTACATATGTGCCGGACTGTTTCTTGGCAGGCAACAGTCATCACTGTGAGGTTGCCAGGAAATCAGCAGAGACTCACCCCATTAGGCTGCTGGCTGAAGCTTCATATCTAACAACCATATAAGATAAGAAATGGGTCGCATTATACAGAACATTACTATATACAACATACAATTATGGAACTTCTTTATATCCTCTCTTTTAAGTATCTGTAAGAAAGCAAATAAGTGTTCCAAAAGGTCGAACTGATCTTTAAGGCATAGTTTCCTCCATCACTACTCTACAAAACTTTTCTCTCGCTTCTCTTCTGGACTCTTCAGCCTCTCTCCTCTTATAGGTGCATCAGAGCACTGCACACTGAATATTTCATGCTGTGGTCACACATCAAATCTCTCCTCTGCATGCTCTGTTAAAACCAAGTCTAAAGCACCAAATAATGCCACTGACTATTGCACCTACAACTCATGTTTGTATTTATAAGCAGAATGAACTTTTACATGCAGTTGGATGTGTGTTTGTATGCTGTGCAGCATGTGAGTGCAAAACTACCCAGCAAACATTCAGACCTTGAATGACCCGTGTTTAAATGTTCAATCAAGATGTCATGTAATGGCCAAAAAACTGTTCCAAAATGCAGCGCAACGCAATCTGGCTGTGAGCTGGATGTTTTTCCTGAATGTTTAAGTAACATTGATATACCATATTAAAGGTCCAGCATGTAAGAGTTAGGGGCATCTACTGACAGAAATGAAATATAATATTCAAAACTATGTTTTCCTTTGTTCTTATTTGTGTTTTAACATTTTTTGGTCGGCCACTGCATTTCTCCTGCACACATGGCACACTGAAGAAGTATCGGTTGTCCAACCTCACAACTAGATGCAACTAAATCCTACAGGCTAGACCTTTAACCCCACCTGGGACACAAACCCCAGACTCTTAAGACAGAAGTCCTGTGCCTTACCCTTTTATCTAACACACCTGACCCATCCATTTAACAATAAGTAAATTTCTGTTTAAAAAAAAAAGCCTTGAAGGCTACTTCTCCCATGTGCAATCAAAGATAGCTGGATGAAAACAATAATGTCTTTTATAAACACCAGAAGCTTAAAACAACAAGAGAAAAATGTAATTCACATGTAGATTAAACATAAATGGCATAAACATGTTTTATATATTTAAAAAATAGATGCTGAGTATTACAACTCTTTGGACTACACAGTGGATGTCACAGTGGCCGTTTGATCACAACCAATTCAAAACCAAACAAATCAATTAAAAAAAAATTGGCATGCATTTGCCTTTTTCATGCCAAAATGATTCATATGTTGCAGTCCAACCAGGACCATTCTTGGCCAGGGATATGATGTAACTGTCCGACCAGTGTTTGCCGGGTAAAGGTGAGACTAATGTGATTAATGAGCAAACCAGATCGGTGTACAACAAAACTGCACCGTAAGTTATGAGTCTTCTATGTGACTTTCACACCTGTTTCTCTGGTCGTCAGCACAAATATACATAATGAATGGCTTCATGATTTATGCATGCTAAGCAATAATGTATAGCTATGGAGCTTTTTCAAATTCTAATAGCATTTTTTAATTGTCTAATGCACTGGTTCATTGTCATTAAATAAAACATGATTTCTGACAATCCTGGCCTGCAGAAGTTAAGATGCAGATTGTGTGAGTTCAAATTAGGCTTAAGGAACATGATCCCATGTTACCACTTAACCAGCTTTCCTGTCATAAGCTAATACGAGCCGCACAATTAAATCTATAAAGTAAATTGTCCCATCATTTTTAATCTTTGTCTAATTTATGTCAGATTGGATCTTTTGATTGTTGCTTTAAGAAAACAAAGCGCCCAATGGACCAGATGTCTTCTCAAAGAGTAACATGCTTTCAAAAGACCTCAGGCGACATTCATACTAATAGCTTTTTAATTGTTATTGATTAACAAAGTGGTTTATACATAGGGAACCAATCTACAAAACAGCTGAATCAGTGTGTCAAGCTTGTCATTACTGCAAGTGAGGAATGAGGGAAGCATCAGCTGTAGATGGAGGCTCCATTGTAGGTATTTTACTTTGTAACACAGAATAAAGTGCAGTCATTTTCCTCCAGACTTCTGCCTGAAGGATGGAAACAAAAAAAAAAGAGAAAATAAGTTAATCAGTCGGCATTTTGCTTCGATACATTTTAAGTTTAAAAAGTCACAAGTTATTAGCTGCTCTAATTTGTAAATTAACTGTGAAATTAACTGTGAGGGCAATTTCTAACACTTGAAATACTGAAGACTATTACCAAAACAACAGCTCTAGGGATCCACTGCGTGTTGTTATTCGATAGCAAATTTGGGCTTAGACACACAAACACACACACGCACGGCAAAACAAACAGAGATTGGACAGACTGCTTAAGTGAGCTTTCAGAAAGTGGCAGGGAGTAGAAATATCGCCAACAGAAAGACACTCAAACGAGCTATAAAGTGCTTCAGTGATTATTGTCATTATCACAACTCATCTAAAAACAGCTTGTTTAGAAAACCTCCTGAAGCTCCTTTTTTAAATTTCAATACATTTAACTACTGCAGTGTCTAGATCTGACCACACCTTTGTTCATTTCATTCATAAGCTTAATAATGTTACAATTCAATAATTGAAAATAAGCTCACTCATTATCTATTATACATTCAACAGAAATGGATAGAACAATACATATTCATGAAACATCAGCGTTCCCCAGATTATGAATTACAATTTGATGACCTTAAAGTTGACCTTTTACCCCACTCACCTTTCACCTCTGAACATTGACCCACAAAGTGCTCTAAGAAGTGCTCGTGGTGATGAAGGTGTTGGGTGCAACAGTGTTAATGGTCTTGCGGGCTGTTAAAAGGCCAGGGGCTACATGTGGGGAACAGCACGGACCCAGAGGGTTGTTAAGCGTCACATTGAAGGTGCCCTTCAGTACTGTGTTCATGATGCCTGGACTCAACTGCAGAGACACAAACAGAACAAAGACGATGGAGCTAAAATGAGAGCGATACAGTATGTTTATGTGAAATGTCAATGTTAAAAATGAAGTCAGAAAAATATAAACAAAGTGTGTTGTGTTTTTTTACATATGACATTACATGCAAGTACTGTTTTTTATACCCTTGCACAGAATTAGATATTTATTATTATATTTATTATTTATATTTAGTATGAAACAGGCCAATGAAAGTAGGTATGAATAGAGAAATATTCATTCTCAATTAAAAAGCACAAACTTTGCTGTCTAAAAAGGCATACTCTATGGCGTGGATTACCAACCCAAATACGGGTTGCCACAGCTTTGAGGGGTTGCAAGCCTTCTTTATTTTAAGGGATGTAAAAAAACAACTTCATAAAAGAATATACAGTAGGCCTATAAGGCAGAATTTCTTCATTCCTGTGAAGAAAACTATATTATTTTGTATATATTTGTCATTTAATTATTATTAAGAAAGTTCACAATTCAAACAGCTAAAGAACTAATAGGAAAATACCCAAGCACCAGGTAGAACAAAAACACTGATTTTCTTTTTAAAAAGAAGCCTATTATGTAAAAATGATGGTTAAATTTAAAAAGAAAAAACACAGTACAGACAGAGAATTGTTAAAAAAAAATGTCTAAATATATCATGAAAACTCATCTCTCCTGCAATATTTACAGGAAATAATCTGCTCAATATTCAAAACATTCGTTACACAAACTTAGTTATTGTGTTTACTATTTATGTTAACTGTACAGTTTATTAGTTGTTCATTACTGTTATTTTTATGCATTGGATATAATATGAAATATCCATAACTTAGTCAGGGGATGTCAGTATCTCAATGATAGAAAAGGGGTCCCTAAAACAAAAAGGTTGGAAACCACTGTGGCAATAAAAGCTTAGAAATATTTTTAAAAAACTGAATACATGAATACATTTAAAATATGTGGAGGCCAGTATGATGTGCAGAGGGCAGAGTGATGGGTCGTTGTCCTTTGACTTTAAAACAGGAGTAATCAACAGTTCACAGCATTTTCCACCAATCATCCTGTTTTTTACTGCATTCAACCGTCTAATAAAACTTCACATAAACTGTATCCCTCGCCAGAGTATGAACCTGTTTACTAAAGCCAGCAGTCTCGTGTGAAACAACTTTATAGTGTCTTCCAAGAAATGGACAAGCCACAAAAACAAAGAACTTTTTGAAGAATGAAGCCTAGCAGTAGTTCGGGCAGGTATGGTCGTCATTTTTATCGTCATATGTCCATTTATGTGCATCCATGACAGATCTCTCACAATGCGTGGGCCATAACGCTCTCAAACTAAACAGTCTCTTCCTGTTTTAACATTTAGTCGTACGTGAATTTCGAAGGGTTCATGTTTATGTAATGTTAAGTATGTCAAGCTGCTACTGGTTACTCAGATTTATTCACATGACCAAAGACACTTAAATTTCTTTTCTCTTGGTACTGTTGGACATTTGTGGTGTGAACTGAAAATGTGGGTGGATTGTTATTCTAAGTAAAAATGACTATTGATTACAACCCTAACTTTAAACATAACTCACACCAAAACACATTTCCTTCTGTTATGCTTCAGTAAAGAGTGGTTATTAAGGTTGAATTCACCAAATGTAACATGTCACAAACACACAGCAACACACACAAATCACTAGTCTGTTTGTCCCAGGTCTTACCGAGGGGAGCAAGTAAAAAAACAACAACAACAAAAACGTATCAAAAACAGAAAAGATCCTACAAGCTCTTCAAACTGCCTGAGGAATATGCCTCTACTATGTTACAAAAGCTCTGTCTGTCTCCCTCTCTCTCTCTTTCTTTCTCCCCCCACCTCCCCCCTAACCTCCCAGCACACATAACACACATCAGTATGCCGGAGCTGCCGCAGTAGGATTTAGGTGCATTGGCTGGGCTGCTCAGATCTCAGTATTGATCCTAATGGGAAAAGGGTTGCGGGTTCAACTCCAGGTCACCCTCAGGGTTGCCCAGGAGGTCGGGGAGATGGGGTAGAGCCCTTGGAAGTGACGACATCACCGGCATAGCAATAATGAGGGAGATTATGGGATGTTTCACTAGGTCATAGAGGGGAGAGGGAAAAGGGGATCTGTGCAGGGAGTTGGTGATGATGTTAGTGTGTAGACGTGTACAGGTGTGCATACAAGCACAAAGGAGGAAAAGTCTTTCCCACGACACACATACAGTACGTGTCACAATAGCACAAGCCTCTGACTATGCACATGCTGGAAAAACAAAGGACACAAATTCTCTGTTGGAGCATGCAGAAATTTGCACACACAAGGAGATGCATTTATTTTCACTAAAAAGAAACAGAGCATCCTCACACCTCAGCCAATTAATAGATTACCATTGTTTTATTGGCTGGTGGTTGAAGGAAATCTAGCAGCCAATTATATATTTTACCAGCATTTGGCTGGTGGTTAGTGCTTATTTCCAACCTTGGTGTAATGCTGCATCCACACGCAACCAGGCAGACGGTAGACACCAAACCGGTTATCATTTAGTAAACGAGAGCAGGATCCTAGAATTTGGTGAGGCCGTCAAAGAACACTGGCAACAGTAACAGTAGACAGCATTGCCATCCAAAGTAAAAAATACTGAAATTTTTCATGGCGGGCCGCCATAGTCTAATTTGTCCTGCCATAGTCTCAGTGGAGATGGACTGTTAATTTAGAGCAGTATTAAAACGCTGTTGGGTTATTTATAGTGCAGTAGCAGCAGAGAACCAGCATCGCAACATATTGTCATGTGTGTTTCCTTCAGTCATCCTGCCGTGTGTTTTTCCTGTGCCCTCCAGAAGGTGTTGTACTTTTGACGTCAACCATCTGCCTGATTCCATGTGAATGTGAAAGTTGTGGCTTGATAAAGGCAAATAAGACTGCTTGATAAGGAAGAGATTGTGTTTATGGTTTACAGAACACTGCGCCTAACAACTCTACCTACCCAAAAGGTCATAAGGTTGCTTTCCAGGGACATGTTAACATCAGTGATTTGCAGTATTTGATTAGAACAATCACTCGGGAGAGAATGATCAAAAAAGCTATTAGACACAGATGTTTGATGGTTTGTTTTCATCAGCGGGTAAGCCAGCCAAAACAGGTAGAATAGATTATTATGTACACAATGCACTTCTGTGATGTTTGTCATTTAGGGCTGACCTAGTCACTCCCCAAACATCAAGCTCAGCACAGCAGGAGATGGGGATTGACGATAATTATTTTCTTCCTACAAATGAGTACTGGGGTGGAGGAGGGGCTTCTGAAATGTTGTATGAAAAGTAGCCAATGACAGCATGGCTTTTCGTTGAGCAGTGTGGCAGCAGAGTAATGATGGATTAAATACTATGTGGCCAAAAAGGGTGCATTGAATATATGCTACTGGTCACTAACTTTAAATGCACCAAATGAGGCGGTGTGCAGGAAGGAATATGGCAGGGTAGTTAGTTCAGTTGATCCAGATGTAGATGCCTGTGTGATGTGGTTCATCATTATTGCTATTCACACTCATTCTTATCCTAACCCAAAATTTCACCGCTTTGTCAGAGCAACGGTCATACCCTGAGATAAATAGAGTTTAACTTTTGGAATGAAGCAGTGCACACTGCATGTCATGTGACGAGGAACAACCAATGGTGGCAAATACCTCTCCTTTCTTTCGTAAATTCCAGGAGAAGAAGTTGATCATTCTAATGCAGAGATAATGTGAGCTTTACATCTGTCCCACATACTATATTTGCAGCCCCATACAAACTTAAGTAACCTGGAAGAACATCATCTCTGCACTCAGGATTTCTGGTCAGAGGGCTAAGATGCAGTGCTGTTGATGGTTGCTTAGCAACCTCAGTTGCACAGAGCGGACACAAAAGCAGCACATAGCACCCGACCTCGCATTTTCCAGGCGATTTAAGACGTGGCATGTGTATGGGCCCTTACAATTAACTTAAAACACTTTGTATTTTAGAGTTACTTCCTTAAGTTTAGACAACAAAACTATGGTTAGGTTCAGAAAAACCCCCATCATGGCTTGGTTTAAAATAAGTACGATTGTTATTAATGTCAAGTAACATACGTCACTACCGTTGCATGCTACACACACAACGCACTGCATTCCTGTTAGAATAACTCGACTTCTGGTTTCACATGGGAAATTAACAGCAGGCTCCAGGATGAAAGTCCAGACTTTGTTTGACCAATCCACCACCTCTCCCTCCCACGCCATACAGACTCTCTCACTCTTGTGTATGGTAGTCATTCGGGGCATTACAAACTGCCATAACTGCTGCTGCCTGGTGCCTATCATACAGCTGCCAACGGTGCCTCTGTACATCATTATCTGGTGCGGAGATCACTGTCAAAGTGGGTCTATTTGATGAGTTGCAAGTGAGAACAGGCTGGTTATTCCAGTGAGCGACGTTCTGTGTTTACTTTCAGTCTGACTCAGAAACAAGTTTGAAATGATTCATGTTAAAAATCATTTGTAAAGTTGGAGAAGGCTCGGGGAGCCTAGTCCGATGTGCACAAGTCCTTGTTTCCCTGATTCTCTACAACAGAGGTGGTGAGTGCAAAAATAGCATGACCCATAGAGTAACAAAGGCCACACTTCTGGGAAATAGGCCAGATTGGCAAATTCCAGAGATTTCCTTTAACTTTGGCATGAAATTTCAACTGAGATCAACCATACACCCATAATTATTTATTTACTTATTTTTCCTGCTGGACACACACACACACACACACACGCACATTGTATAATGTAATAAGTTTGAGTTTCCGACTCTCCAAACACACAGTAAACACACAGAAAGTTTGTGCAGAGTGGGTGTGATGGATGGAAATGCAGCAATGGGGAAATACTTTTGCATTTAAAAATTAGAATGATTACCTCACCACCTTCATCAGACAAAATTGCTCACAACATGATGAAAATGCTGACAAAATGATGAGATTTTATCAGGTGGCGTTGCTTCCCATTTAGAAGCTTTAAAGAACAGCTATAAAAACTCTCACACAGAAAAAGCACATGTACATAAACACCCTGAGGATGGTTTGATGAAATAGCAGTTGTGTTAAGGACACCTTCTGTTCCGACTCATAATGAAAATCACATTAACTTGAGCTTCTTCTTTTTAGCTCTGTATGTGCTCTGCGCTTTGCAGATTTACATATCTGCAAAGATCACAGCATTTAATTAATATTTGTTTCTGCTTGACGTCTGCTCCCGTGTCTTTTTATATTCCTGTGTTCTACCCTGTCTCGGTTAAATTAAGCCCAACCAATGAGAGCAGTGTTGTGTGCGATAAAGGTAATCGAGCCTACATTTCTGAAGCAGGTGACTCACATGGTGCATTTAATGGAAACACTAAATGAGTCCTCAGTGTGACCTAATGCTGCTCAAGTAGATAGCGTTGTTACATTACAAGAACATGTATGGATGGAAGTATATACGAAGCGATATGAACGACAGCTACTATTCCATTACTTGGCCGTCTGCTTCAGATTGCAGCCCCTCAAAACACATATTCAGCTGTTGAATTTAACTACCCTCTCCAGCTGCTCGATTGGCTGCTGTCTGTCTCTCTGCTCCTCTTTCTCAACACTTCTCCACCACATTTCATCGCCGTCTCACCTCTGTCCCTGTCTCTCCTTTCTCTCTCATCCCTCCCTGCCTCATTGCCTTCATCGCTCTCATCCCGCTCTCTCTGCCTGCTTGTCTTCAACACTCTATAACCTCTCTTCCTCTCTGCACCACTTCACACCATCTTTAACTCTGTATGGCCTGTGGTGTCATATAGATTCAGTCACACAGCTAATTACTGAGACATGAGCTTAGACATGTATTCCACTGAAAAAAAAGAGAACTGAACCTCCTAAAGCTAAATTGAGTCATGCCGTGACACACAAAGTAAGGCATCAGCCTCTGTAAAGCCTTCAGTCACAAAATCTTTCTTTGTATGAAGGTCTTTGTACATGTATGAACTCAAAATCTGAATCTGAACACTAGTCACAGAAAGCTATAGTGTTCGTAGTGCTTCTGTTGGCAGGTGTCAGCTTGAGACGTTAAATGCCCTACAGAAAGCTCTGAGCAGAGTTTTGTTCCTAAGAGTACATGGACAGTACTCCCTACTCCTTGTCCAGGGAATGGCTGTTAAGGGAACTTCCCTTTACAAAATTCCTCCATTTTAAACACCCTGAAACTTCACCAGTGCAGACATCCCTTCCTCAGTGATATACTCTGCAAGTGTAAACACATCAGATACCTGTTACTATTACTGTGGAAATTTTACACTACTGAAATACAGTGTTAAATTTGTATTCAAATAAAAATGTATACCTTTACATAACTTATTCTATTAACTTGTGTTGAAATGGGATTTAATTTTTTTTTTTTTACAAAATCTACAGTTTCATTGACAACTATCTTATCACCCCAAGTTTTACTATGAATTAGGACAGAGCTATACAAAACTATCAGATTTTTCTTAGCCTATTCACACACCAATATGAATTACCAAAAAAACTATGTAGGCAAAAGTAATCATTTCATTTGTAGAACTTTTACTGTAAACTAACTGTGTTTAGCAATGGAAAAACAAACATTTTTACTGGAATTTGGTTGTGTTAAACAACGCTGCTGCTTTCAGCTGCTTTTAATTCTTCTTTTTTTCAACACCTCCAGTGAAGTGCAATGACTGATCGCTAATCTTGCTTGTCAACTTCTGGCAAACTGATAAACTGTTGTCTACTTCTTCCCTATACAGTTCACTTTGAACTGAGCATTTTCTTTGCTCCCTTCAGGCTAGAATCTTACTTAACATGGCTGAACACCTTGTAATGTCGAATTTGCAGGGAACCACTAGGTGATAGCCACACCGTTCAGGACATCTCAGACACTACTACTCAATTTTGACCACATTCTCTTTAAACTTGTGGAACTTGTTTTTCGATAGCCCCCAAACTTTATGAAAGTGCAAGACATAGTTATGTGATTATCCCTTAGACGCCACATTGGTATAGACATTTGTGCTGCCATTTGTAGTTCCCAATTTCATTGGTGGGTTTGCAAGATGAGTTTCTCCATCCAACCATAATTTACAGAATACACACTTATCCCGTTGATAAGCTGAGGCCTCTTCAGACTCACACTGGGGAAACTGGGCAGGTAGCCAGTCTATCAAAGAGCTGACATATTGAAGCAGACAACCATTCACACCTACAAGCAATTTCCAGTTCGCAAAACTTGCATGTCTTTGCACTATGGGAGGAAACACTCAGCACTCAGATGAAGCCCTTTTAAGGACGGGAGGAGCATGCAGCTCCACACAGAGAGCCCCCGGTCGGCTAATAGAGTTAAACCCAGAAGCCAGGGCCTTAGTTATTCATCTGCAATTCAGTTCTGCAGCAGGCAGCATTGTTATTAGCTCAATTCCAAAAACTAACCCATTTTTACTTTGAGGCAATTATCTCCCAGCATTAACTCTCCTCTCTTGACTAAAGTGGCTGCAGACAAACACTTAACAAGCCAAAATGGAGAATATTGATTTTACTTTTAATTTAATGCCTAAGTTGAATAATTATTTTACCTTCACATACCATGGGAGAGGAGAGGACAGGAGAGGAGAAGAGCAGAGAGAAGCTTTGTAGGAGATACTTCAACAGTTTTACTAGCTACTGTCATTGGAAAAATTCCCACAGCTACAGTTTCCCCTTATAGCAGAGAAAAATGGAGCAGAGAGACAGTGAGAGGCAGAGAGGGACATGTAGAGCAGATAAAGAGAGGAAAAGCACAGCATATGGTGATGAAATAACAACTACAAGCATACATCTACGTAGGAAGATAGAGGTTTTAAAAATGTATATGGAAAAAAATACGCACTGCATTCTGCCTACATTACTGAGGTTTAGTACTTACAAAGTGATACACACTGCCACACTCACACAATGGGACAGGCTGTTTAATGGCAAGATATTCAAAACGCACAAAGACTTGGAAATATGTTTGCTATCATTATCATACACATGTAGGATCCTTATCTCTTGTCGGTCAGAAAGAAGCACAATTTGAACTGAGCACATATCTCTCATGTTCCTGTATCAAAACAGAAATGGCAGACTATCATAAACATTGTACAGATGAAATGAAAACATACAAACTACAGATGATGGAGGAGATAATGGAGAGATGTAGGCACAAGGATGTAAGCTCTGCAGAAGAGAGAGCGGCAGACGAGTGAACTTCATAAGAGCGAGGTGAATTTCAGGTGAGCTGAAACCTGATGAAACCTCATGTTCGAACAATCAAATCCAGCATGAACACAAATTCTCACATGTTCCTGAACTAAGACGGAAATCAATCAAAACACGTTGCCTTGCTAATTTCTGATGCAATTTGCAGGAGGAAAAATGGATGAGAGAGACACAGACTGTTGATTCTGGAAAGAGAACTAGAATTAGATAAACTTCATACATGGAGGTGAACTTCCACTGAGCTTATTTTTCTGTAAGACAGTGAACCGCAGAGGAGAAGAGACGTAAAGCTAAGGACATAAATCCACACAGAGACAGCAGACAGATTGGGAGATAGGGAGACAGAGAAGAGAGGAAAGAGCCGTGTGATAACATTACACCCATGGACATGAACATGACGATGAACTCTGTAGCGAGGTTTAAATCAAACTCAGTGGTTTTGTCTTTGATGTTCACCACTCAAAGTCAGCAGGGACTGGAAGCAACATTAGCTCTTTCAATCATTTCACACACGCACACAGACACACTTGGAGCTGTAACCCAAAGCTGTAATTCCTATTAAAACACACTCAAATAGAGCAGGGAGAGATTAAATTCTGGTTAAGTTTCATTACAGCTGTATTATGCTTCAAACATAAAGAGCATTTGTCTCTGTCAGCAGTCTGAGGTGGTTGCATTAAACAACACAAGACTTAATAAAAATGCACTCACTTTTCCCAGTTTAATTCAACCAGGCAGGTCAATTAAGAACAAATTCTCCCACAAAGTGAAAAGCTGCCTTGAGCAGGAAACGGCATCATTCAGCCTTGTGCTGCATCAGTGGAGATAGGTTGAAACCACAGAAACTTATTGAAGTTTGGATTTTTCTTACAAAGCAATCAATTTCTTCCGCTCAGCTCAAGGTCAGACAGAGAAATTTGATAGATTCTCTGAGGATCAGAACACGAGATAATGTCAGGCATATATTTGTGGCCTCTCATGCAATACACCAGGCATGCAAACGGGTCTGTGCAGGCACACTCACGTCTCATCCTACTCCAACGCTTATTCGTATGGAGACACATTAAAATTCAAGGACACACACATCCATACCTACACTGATGCCCGAGCGTGTCAGCTACTCAAGGAGTAAAATAGACTGGGAATGTGCTGGGAAGGCAACAGTAATAATACTTCATGAGAGTAACACTTTAACAGCATGTTTACCTGATAAGCACCTGGTCCTGGGTTGGTGTCCACGGAGACTTTGAATCGATCTGCTCTGGAGGAGATCACAGCCATTTGAGGGAAGGATTTCACACTAGGGTTGTACTGGCCAGGGCCTGATGAACACATGCACACATAATCCACACCTAAATACATCATTTCACATGTAGCTGCTTTAACATAAGCAGAAAAGTGCTTCAGACATTCATATACTTTATAGCTGCCCATATTTCGACCTTCAGTGCATGCAAGAAAACCAGAGGCTATTCATGACATTACTGCATATTAGATTTATGTCTTTTACAGAATTTCTACCACAGTTATTTATTTAAGTTTTTAAAGCTTGGGTAGGCAGTTTTCTTTTGGCATTGTTGGGCAAAAACATATATGTATTTCAAGTGGTTTCAGAGAAAACTTGACTTCTGTACCTCTTCTTGGCTCTGTGTTCAGGCTTTAGAAAATCTAGGCCATAACAAGAGAGGGTGTTCCTATTGGCTGTTCTACAAATGCAGAGCCACGTCCACGTCCCTTCATTGAAAGTCTGATTCAATGGCAAAGAATCCTGCAGAGAAAGTTTCTATACCGGCACTGGCAACAACTACTTCCTTAGCAAACCAATCCAAAAAACAAAGACAGACTTCTCAAAAAGAGAAAGAGTCTTACAATATATGAAATAAAACACTTGTCAATAGTGGCAAAGTGTTTCACAGATGGAGAGAAAATGTTGCTAATAGTTTAGCCTTCTGCTAGCCGGTGCCAAAGGCTCAAGGCTGGGACTAAAGTTCATGTTAATGTTATCTAGAGTCTCTAATCACAGTGTGTCCTCCGCCTCACTCCCCACTACCACAGACCACCTCACCGGGAGGTAATTTTTTGAGATAGGTAAAATAAATTCTGTTAAGGCTGAGATCTCCAACTTTCTGCTCTCAGCAGTGCTAACAGGTCTAAAGCAAAGTAACTGTGGCAGACAACATAAAAGTGTCGGTATCTGAACCAGCAGCGGCATTAAGACAGATGAATTATTCTGGTCAAGGTTAAAAGATTACCCTGTTTTGCTCCTTTTCATAGATATTAGACAGCAAAAGTTACAGCAGTATGGGTGCCTTGTACAGTATAAATCTGGATTGAGTTTCCAAGCTGTGCTAGCTTTTTCTCATGGGATGCATTTTAATGTAACTCGAACTGTCTGAACTATGATCAAAGCTCAGTCTACCAGAATACTGAACCACCCTGCTGTCCACCACAAGACATGGTATACTGTACAGACGGTACTGTATAGATCAACCAAAAACTCTGCAGGGATTAGATATTCTTTTTGTGCTTTTCAAAAAAAAGTGTCCATGTTATGAATATATTATGAGACAAACACAGAAGCAGGTGTACAGAGATCCATGTGCACACATTCACACACATGCTGATATGATAACGAACAAGCAAAGAGGCACTGACAGAAAAACACTGCACAATCATGAACTCACGGTGTTGCAAGTAAAAACAAACCTCTTAAAAAGCCATTTTCATCCGAAAAAGAAACATTCACACTGAATTCTAAAACATGAAAACTAAAAAATAAAGAAGCTAAGCCTCGGGGGTTTGTCCGTTACACAACATTGTTTCCATAAACCTCTTTTTTATTTAAAACCTCAAAAGCCAACTTTTCATGAATTATAGAAACAACTTTTACAATCGATTTTGAAATGGTTTAATGGACCCCAGGGCTGGGCACTATAATCAGCGCATTAAGAGTTATGATGAGAGAAATGAGAAAAACAATCCATCACTAGTCCAACACACTTTTATGTTAAGACAGAAGCTTGTCTGACCCAACAGCCAACTGCAACTCATGACTACATGAACATAAAGTGACTTTTAAATGTACTAATAAGCGCATACCAACAAAACAACAACATGCATTCATAAAAACACCTTGAGCTATTGCTAATGTCACTGACCATTATATGAAAAACTGTGATTCTGCTGGGAGTGTTTGTGTGTGAGTGTGTGTGCATGTTTCAAAACTGTTGAATAGTTGAATGCTTTAACATAATGAGAAATGTGATCACAGGGGACCCAGCATGATGAGGAATATAATGTTCCATAATGTTCCATATACTGTATGCCTATTCATAAATGCTAATTCAATAATGGGCAGAATGATTGTATATGTGTATGTGTTGCTATGCACACATCAATGTGTGTATTTTAATGTGAGTCTGTACGTGCCTGTGAGTATCCATATACTTGTGTCTTCATGTCTGCTCCAATATGTGTGTGTGTGTGTGTGTGTGTGTGTGGGTGGATAAGTGTGTATGTGGCTGTATGTATGAAGAAGAATCACTATTGCAAACAGTCCAAATCTATTTATATGCAAATTAGATTTTGGTTAAACGGTTTGGGGTGCCTCATGGGTTGAGTCCCTTGGTGAAATGGGGCTAGTCATAAATTATCCAAGTAAGTCATGAATCCATCAATTTTGAAACAACATTTTTCAATGGGAGTGTAATTGAAGTAAATATTAGGTTAGAAGCCCGCAGAGATGAAGCTAATTGGACTGCATGATGATGAAAGGGTGGAGCTGTACAGTTTCAAGTAGATACATAGATAGATCTGTTTCTCTATACTGATGCTGCTTATTCTGTTTGTGTGTGCATGTGATACCTGGTACAGTAGGGTCACATTGCAGGAAGAAATTATTCCGTGGCGCAGCAGAGAGGAAGCAGCTCTGTCGTCTCTTTGCTTCCTCATTTCGGGGTTCTAAGTAAGAGCGGCCATTAGCCTTCTCAAATGTCTGACTCACATTGTAACTGTTGGGTGGAGGGGAATCCTGCAAAGAGGACAGGAGAGGAGAGGAGAAAGAGAATGTTTTAGTTTGCAATGGAAATCAGTCACTACTTGCTAGTCCACTGCATAGTGAGTTTACCATTTTGTAGTTTTATGCGAATGTATATTGAGAATTCTTATTATTATTATTACTATTATTATCATTATCATACCCTATATTGTGGTATTGTGAAAAGTTGTGCATAATCGATGGTCACCAGCTAAGCACTACATACCATCGTGCACTGTGCTGAAGTTACGGACATGCAGACGAACAAGAGGAGAGAGAGAGCAGCACGACTGCAACCTGTCGTTCAAATGTTTGATAATGGGTGGCATTCCCACAGAGCTCTAGAAGACACCTTATAGAGTATTATGAAGACACATTTTCAGTGAGAGCACAGTTTGTTTCTCCCATAGACTGTATACAAAGACGGATGACACACCCCGACTCACCCCCGCTATGCTTAAGTGAGGTTATGTGATGTTACTGAGAACTGGAGTCTGCACAGTAGTGATATTCGCGGTGGGGGGAGTTCTCGCCAAAACACCCGTCCAACCTGTCATGAGCAGCTCCATTGAATGCAAGCGCATGGACTGGCTGTCACAGCTGTCATTCATGCCGGAAAATCCCCCTTTTATATAATTTGATAACTCATTAAAACCGAACTTGTCAGAAAAACAAACATTTGAACAAACATCGACTGATTAAAACAACCTTCATTGACAGAAATAGTCTTTGGGAAAAATATATTTGGCGTGCACTTTGAGTTTTTAGTTTGGCCTGTGTCCCATTCACTAACATGAAGGGGCAGCCTTTATGACCTATACTGCAGACAGACACCAGGGGGCGATCGAGATTGAAAAGCTACACTTTGGGGGAGCTGTCATGTTATCCATCTTTATATACAGTCTTTGGTTTTTCCTTGTGAAATCAAACATGTGTTTTGTAGTGCTGCTGTTGTTCCAATTAGGAAAGTGCCACGAAAAGCTGCTGTTTTTTACCGAGACAGCTCTGTGTTTCCAGTGGGGATTAAGCCCCCAAAACAGAGTTTTAAGCGAAAAAGAGATCTTTTCCACACCACACCCAAGGGGTCCTTGTGATGTAAAGTAATCACACCTTAACCACAACATTGTTGAACAGTAAAGTTTCAGTCTATCCACTGCATAATGATGTGCAAATGTAACTTATCCGTGGTTTGCAGACACATAAAATGCCAACATTTCTCATGCCGTTTGGGTTGGGAATAAAGGTCTGCACAAAATTGTGTACCAACCCTAGCAGTAGGTGTTTAGATATTTCACTGGATAAATGTAAACTTTAAACCTGCTGGTGGCGCTAGATAAATAGTGAGGATCAATTTTCTGCACAGCATTCAGATCTGCACCAAATTTCATAGCAATCCGTTCAATAATTGTCGAGACTTTCAGTAAAAAACAGAAACGCGAAAAAAAATAGATGACAGGGAAGGATACGAAAGGTTGAGTCACAGTGTAACCTGACACTGGAAAATGTCTGACAATGTAACACACAATTTCACACACAAACATCCCTTATTAGATTACACAAGTGACAGGTCCACAGTGTAAAAGACACACACTCATTATGAATAACAAATGACCCATTCACCCATCTGTTATCAGAACACACTTTCAGACTTGCTATAATATCACTCATGTACAGACATTCATGCATGAATATCACAGCACAGACACAAGGACATACAGTTCATGTCACATCATCTACATGCAAATGCGGACAAACACACACGCTGATATCGCCTCCATGGTGCAAATGAGTGGTTGTCTCCCAGCTGACATTATGCTTCTTCTCCACAGAGGGAGGAGTAATGATACAGTGTACCACAGGTAATTTCAGATAAATAGCCTCCATAACAAGGCCATTACATTCTTAGTCATAAATGAATTGCTAATAATTAAGAGCTAATTCACTGAGGTGCTCTTTCTGATGGGAGCATGTAATGGATCCCAGTTGGAGAAATTGGGATGTGAAAAGGGAACTGGATGAATTATGTCACCTGGTTAGAAACTTGCTTCAACACTGCTGCAGAGGAATCTCAGTTACTGGGGATTTGTCTTGTCGGTAGGTCTTTGAATAATTGATAGCGAAGGCTGAATATAGCTGCATGATCCATTTATCCTAAACATAGCAGAGCTGTCATTTACCTCAAACTGTCATTTCTCGACCGCTGTTTTCTCCGTTTCCTCCTAGGTAGCTGTCCATCTTTGATCATTGCTAACCCAGGCCATTTAGCTTTTCATTATAGGCACAGTGTGAGGAAAAAGGAGGCAAGCACAACATGTGCGTGACAATGCAACCTCACACACACAATTTGCAAGCACACACAGACACAAACAGATTCTGTGTGATGTTGCAACTGTGGAATTGCTGGAAAATAAGATGAATTGAATTATGGTGGGGAAATTTTGTGTTGTTACTGTTACTGTTCCTCATGATTTGATTTGAGACACACACACACACACACACACACACACACAATCACAGAGGCACCTGTAGGCACATCTGTCACAAATCTATCTAACAGTGCAAAGCAATCATCCTCCAACCTCTGCAACATAATGTGCACATGCACACCTGTCGAGGGACCCTACCGTCCGTAATTATCCCTGAACATGGGGCAAACCACTGTTCCCAGTAGCAGTCATCACGTATTGACAGCACTCAGGTTGACTTTAATTACATACCTCAGACATTTAGACAGCTCAATGCTTATCTTCCCTCATACACACAGAAACACACACACACACAAATACACTTTTTCCTAACAATTCTGTCACATTGCCCTTGACTGTCAAAGTGTATAGTATACTGTAGATACCAGATATACATTTGTGGCAGGCAGGCAGTGACGCAGAATAACTGAAATTGAATATTGATGTAATGCCAGCACTGAGACAGACTGTCAGACCTAATGGTATTTTTTATTATAAGTGAAGCAAGATAAATAAAAAAAAAATAAGTTTCTCATTTTGATGTTTGTAAAACACTATATACGAACTTACAGCTCTTTTTCCAGCCAATCGAGACTATATATAAATACCAATCAATACCAATCATGATATTGCGATACATACTAAATAAACCAACAGGTAAATACTAAATTAAATAAAGGTTGTACAGTGGGAGGCAATGCAGCAGAAGTCCATCTATGAACTATATACAATGTGTCCTGAATTTGCTTCATTAAATAAGATACCGTCAAAAAGCACACCGGGCATTGACAGAGTTGAGGTCAGCCAAAAATCCTTATCGGCATGAAACACTCTTATAAGTCCTAGATATGAATATACACACTACACACATTCTCACTCCCACCTTGTCAAATAGAGCAGCAGCTTCTTCAGTGGCTATATGCTTCAAACTATGGCGCTCTGGGTACCCCTCTAATGTAAGTTTTGGATGCTCAGGGATGGCGTACCAGTTTGCACTTGTTACATGCATAGTGTTTTTTTAGAAAAACTACCGCGGTCGCAGGAAATGTCAATTTCGTCACCAAAACGACTTTAGGTTTAGAACAACAAAACTACTTGGTAAGGTTTATTAAAAAAGATCAGGGTTCAGGTTTGAAGTACATTTGTTACATATCTTAAGTAAGTTAATGGCCATGTTACATGACATATGTTAGTCGAAATCAAGTATTGTGACAAAAAATCAGTTTCTCCTGGGTGACAGTTCTGTGTTTTGTTTTTTTTTTACCTATGCACACATCTTTCTCTTGCCCTCCTCAGACTTTATTGCTCTTTATACTACATCATTGTCACAGATGAATTTGCACTGGAGTTAGCTGAAAGCCTGATACGTCTCATCCAAATGCTAAAAGGTGTCTTGTGCGTCCTAATCAGGTGCCAATGGCCACTGGCCAAGCTGCCAAATTTGGTGCCCTGGATTTAAGAATGGGCTGATACACAAGACCTCAGTCAAAGAATATCCTGTTGGATGAAATGTCATCTATCCAAGCAAAACCAACAGAAAAAAACTGATAAAATAAACCAAATTATGTATTTTAAGTTTAAGATTCCCCTGTCTGATGGTCAAAATGACAATGTGGGTCTCCTCTCCTAAACAGAAACATAAGTGGATGAACAGACAGTTTAAAAACAGATTCTCTGGTTCAGTCTTCGGAGGTTCTTAAGCTGAGAAAACTGATAACACCTGTCTTGTGTCAGATCATTGTTGCTAGCTGAAAAGTGAACAGTGCAGCTGCACAGTCCCCAATGTCATTATAATGTGGTTCCCTGAGCAGAACACAACAGCAGGAGACAGCCAAGTTTATTCTTCAAGAGTTTATTCATGATAAGTGTAGATGACTCATAACTGATACCTTGGCCAAGCACAATGATTTTGCATCAGGGATCTTGCCAATTGCTTCACTGTTTGTTTTAAAAATGTTTTATCCTTGCTTATCTTGGAGAGCAGATTCTGCTTTTCCCCTGAATTATTTGAGATCATTTATGTATTTTTTTATTGTTCAGAGGTGTTAAGTATTTTCAGATGCTTATGTCTCTTAGACAAAATCCATTTGGAAATCCAAAGGAAAGCCAAATGTAACAAATCTTCTGGGGATAAAATATCAGTGTCCTTCAACTATTAAAAATGTTTTTTAAACAGATTCTTGTATTATTTATATTTCATCAAATATCTGCAATTTTTAATATTCAAAATACACACCAAAACAAGATTCTTTTTAAAACAAAATAATGAGGATTTAAGACTATTTATGTGCATAAGCCTCTGTTCTCAGCTTCGCATACAATCAAGTAAAAACAAAAAAAAGACATACTGATAACACACGATACTGAAATGTCCTTTACATCTGATACAAAATGCTAAGCATGTTCTCATTTAAGTGGCCTGCCTTATAAGAACAAAACAAAATGCAAACACAAAGTCAGATCTCCTTTGTTATCTTCTTACAGAATCTCATCTACACCGAGTTCTCTCGTACTAATGGCCACGCAAGTTCACCTGAAAACTGTAATACTAACGATTTGGCTTAGTATGTACAGTGATAGCTTTGACTAATGGCAGAGCATAACATGGGATGTATGTGTATGTGTATGTGTCTGTATGCGTGTGTGTGTGTGCGCGCGCGCGTGCACATTTGTGCTACAGCCACATTCCATTCTTCATCCTCTCATTACTCTTAAAGCCTTTCATTCTTCCTCGCAGAGCGGAAAGCTATTTTCAGACTCCTTTCAGACTGAATTTCCATATTTCAGATCATTGTACAACAGATGATATACAGACTGGTAAAAAAACTTAGGGAAAAGCTTGAATTAATCAGTGGAGAAACATAACAAACACCTGCCCACAGGTGCACGGCATGGTGCAATAAATCAATTAATATCCACTAATGTTTTGTGGATGTGCATTTATAAAAACACTGAGCAGGCCCACGTGATTGTGATTTTGTATCAAGATGGCAAAAGAAAAAGATGCATATGCCTTTGAAAGATTGTTCATTGTTGGGGAACGGATGGCAGAAGCTTCACTCAAAAAGACTGCTTAACTGGCTGGTGTTTCAGTAGAAACAGTCAGTACGTTTACATGTAAAGTTTAGGCCATCCAAAATAACATCAATACCCTACAGCCCTTACCGACGGGGATTTGAAGCAGTTATATCAAAAAACCCCTCAGCTGAGAAACTGTCATTTTACTCCGCTGAACAGAAGAGTTTCTGGTTTACCACTGCCTTAATTCAGCTGTTGTGGAAGGTAAAGAGGAGCAAATATTCAAATATAGTGTGTATAATGTTTATATAGTGTTTTTTTTAGGTGGCTAAAGTATGTTCTGCTGCAGCCCAGTTTACAGCAGGACATTGCTTAGTTTCAGTGCCAGTGTTATGGGACTGTACTGGAGCGGGGTGGCTGGGGTGTGACTTTTTAATTGAAATAACTATGAAATTCTATCGTTTATATATATATATATATATATATATATATATATATTTTTTTTTTTTTCTAACCAATACCTTGTTATCGATACTGTGCTTATACTGTAGGATTAATTATTGGTATTTATATTTAAACCATGCATTTTTTTTAAATAGTCATCGGTAATATGGATCTGATGACCGAGTAGGTAAGGGAAAATAATATAGCAGATTGAACAAAACAGAACTTATGATATTAAGGTATCCAAAATCTGAGATAATGTCTAAGCTCATATCCCAAAATTAATATAAAATTAAACATATTGCCAACCCCTTTATTCTTATATACATTAATGGTTACTTCGGCTCTGCCTCTTAACGCAAGTGTAACCTGGGGTTGATTTCTTCATCTTGACGGTAAAACTTATTGGCAGACAAGGGGTGCAGCATTTTTAAAAGTGTGCCCATATACTGCACAGGTTCCAAAACTTTTGGTCAGTGGTTGGTGTTTCATGCTGCTAAATTTACTGTATTTGCTGCTATCTTTCAGTTTTCTTCTGTTCTTGTCTTTTATATTTATAATTTCAGCTTTTTTAGGGTGTCCTGTAATTGTTGTTTCCTCCAACCATTAGCCATAATCTGAAATCAAAGCCACTAATCAAATGCCAAAATATACTAGCTGATGAAGACAAATAGGGAGATAAAGATGAAGGCTTTGTGCTCTATCAATACCAATAACACTGTATTAACTTTCCTTTTTTAATTTTAAGAAGTTATAAACAAAAAAAAAACATTTAAGAGCAGAAAATGTCTACACTTAAGCAGACAATGGTTACCAAACCTACATGTGTAACATTGAACAAGTCTGCTGTGTGGCACCATATTTTTGAATTAACCATTTTGGTCTTTGTTTAATTTGGAGTTTGTGCTTTGCTTTATCTATGTAACAACATATATTGCTAGTATTTGAATGAAATGTGAATACAGCATTTGTTTGCTTGTTTTCCTCCCAGAATAGACTATCTATGTCATTCTGTGTCATAAGCACAGCTGGTGTCTCATCATAGAGCTTGATAACCATCTGTCTGATTTTATAAGTGGAGGTGTCATAAGGCCTTAATGAGGTTTTAGACAGGTCTTCATTACAGATGGAATGACAGAGGGAAACCATATGGGTCCCATTCGCTTTCTATTCTCACTTTATAGGCAGCAGTTAGTCTAACAATTTGCTGACAGCTACAGTTTTCTGCTGTGTTTTGTAGTCTTGTATATCTTGCTTTCTCCTTCATTTTATTTTGCCCTTGCCTGATACAGTGTGCTTATTATCGCCTTGTCTCTTTTTGTCTTTCTTGCTACATATATTCTTGCTCTGTCTATCACCTGTGATGCCTACTGCTCCAACACTTGTTTTTCACCTCACTCTTCTTCCAGTGGTTCAAAAACTCAATTTTCTCTTCTGTCAATCATTTCAACTTTATCTTTGCAGTCTTCCCTTTTTGCTTACCTTATGAGCTGTTTATATCTACATGCAAATGAAATTCGAGTTGTCACGTTGGCTACTGACTACTATACAGCACTCTGAGATATCACTGAAAGATGAAAGTTTGATAGATGAACACAAGTTAATTATTTTTTTAAGTTTGCTGTGGTGATCTTAGCCTGCATATGATTAGGACTCATAATAAGGATATGAAGCCAAATAACTTGTGCAGGAGTTGTCACAGGCTTTGTTTCCAGATTCACCTAGTTCAAACACTTCATATGTGCAGGTGGTGAAGCTACATGCAAAGTGACCTGAGAAAACGTTGCCACGGCTGAAGACTCTATAGCACACTGTGCACACAGTTGTGTTCACTGCAGCAATTTTAAACACAAAAACCACATGACAAAAAAGGTCTTACTTGGGGATGTATAAACAGTTTTAGAAGATATAATTTAACACTTTTGCCACTCTGTTTTACAATAATTTAATGCTGTTTGATGAGTACATTTCAGCGTCTGCGGTGCGCTGAACAGCTGAGTGTCAGCAGCACCAGTCCAGCTGTCTCCTCTGTGCTCCCATGAGGAATGTGATGGAGCTGATGAAATAATGAGTAGAATTCAATGTGGGATTTGAGTTGTCTTACAATGTTTACAACTGAAAGGTTCTTCTAGTAAAGTTATGGCTCACTACTACAAAGGTAAGGACCAGACTGAATGTTTATGGTAAAGTGGATCTACAAGTAACGTGTTATGAGGCTAAATTTAATGTGAGAGGCATCATTATACAGGCACTTGACAGACACTAGAAACAGAAGTAGAAACAAGCTCTGATAGTTATGCAGTACAACAATCTGAGTCCAGTGTTCTTAATTATTCTGTTAAATCTTGTTGCGTGTCTGAAATGATAAGTGTCCTCATTATGTAAGAGCTCGTTGCGTTCTGGTGCAGCTCACACCAACACTGAAATGGTTAGACTCAGTCAATAAACCTGTTAATAACCGTTGGGTAAAACGATAAATCCTGTCACTGTGTGGGACAGCTGCAGCAGCAGGATCACAAACACTACAATAGCATTTGTCCTCTGCAAAAAAACCAAAACTGAATACCTACCCCGTTAACGAATACCAGAGTTGTCGAATGTTTGGGTCCAACCCTACTAAATCCTATACATTGTTCCTTGAACCTCTCTTTATATCACAACCGCTCTTGATATTTCTCCATCTGCAGCTCATCTTATGTGGCATTCACATGCACATGCAGACCTGATCCACTAATCTGATTTTGTGTGGAAGAAGTGATTCCAGATTTCAGTATAGATCTGACCCACAGTGAGTTTAAAACCAGACCCTTTTGAAGACCCTTTGACTGTCTTCTTGCAGCTGATTTATACACAGTAGTAATCAGTTAGCTGTCTGTGGTGTCTGCCAGGTTTAGAGTCATGTATAAACACTGACACCCACAGCTGGGTCTCTCCTGAACCACTAGACCATCCAGCTGAGGTCCAGAAGGCCTGGTTGAGTGAACGCCCAGCCCAGGCCTCCTTACAGCTTATTGGGCTTAGCTCTCCCTGTCGTCTCCCCTGCCGCCTGGCTCACTGTCTGCTTGGCTCCTAAAATCATCACCTGCTACTAAACAGCTGTCCATATCCAAACACACACACACACACACACAACACACAGCTGCTGCATAAAATGGGTACACGCCCACACCTGCATATGGGCGTGCACACACACACACAATGCATGATACACACAGCTGCTGGCCACAGCTGGTGTCCATACATTGGACAGAGAAATGTACATAGCCGCTTACCACATGTGCCTACTTCATCCACATGAGGAGTGGGGTGAAGAGAAAGAAAGGGGAGACAGAGAGACTGATTAACTTATATGGAGAAACAAAATACAAAAATGGGCAAGATGAAACTAAAAGAGCAAACAATATAGAGAAAGCAGTATAAAAGGATGAAGAGACAAAAGAGAAAAACATGCAACTGAGAAAATTGGTAGCAGAAGTAAAACTCAAGCCTGATAATAAACAAAGACAGGATGAAATTAAAGGACTGGCCCTGGTCACATTTCACTTCCTCTAATCCAATCTAAAAGGGGAAAATAAGTTTTTAATTTGTTTAAATACTGATCTCTATTCTGGGCAGTGTCACAGGTCCGCAGGCATCTGCTGACGATTCCATTATTCTCTGATAAATAAATACAAATGGGATCCAATCTCTCACATGCTACTGAAGATTTTCAAAAGCAGGTCGATACAAATGAAATTTGGCAGACAGAGCACGTGGCTGATCCCTACACTGGACAAAAAAGGTGCATCTGAAAGGCCTCATTTATCAAAATTATGTTATTTCACATCAAGAACTTTATAAAAGCTGCTGCCTGACTGTATTTCTTAATTTGAGTTTGTTTGTGCTATTCTGTTTTCTTGAACATGTCACTGGATTAAAGACAGAGACAGACAACACATGAAAGAAGACATTATCTCCTTTGTGTATGTGCCAGCCTTTTCCAAGTCACAGAGAGAAAAGAACTAACAAATCAGTTTAGCTTACTTAAAACAATAAACACTTTACACTGACCCAAATGTGATTTTTTTTCTATGTGGTGCTTTTTCGGGACTTTCCTCAGCAGAAACAGGACAGCAGTTGGTTGTTTTTTACTTTGGAAACAGTATTTGGACAAAAAGTAACTTACAGTAATTCAAACAGGCTTTCTTTTTCCTGAGCTTTTATCTACATCATTCATCTATATCAACAGATGAAGCTGAAAGCTGTCGGAAAAGCTGATAAAAGGGCCTTAAGTTTTGGTCAAAAAAAAGAAGTAGTTATTTCAACAATAACCACAATTTTTTCAACCCAACGCAATTATTTATGTTACCCAAACTTAAAGGTGCACTATGAGTCATATTGTAATTTAAGAAAGGCTACGTTTACATTCAGTGTTTATGGACAAGACTCATTCTTTGTGTTATTTTAACAAATGTGCAGATGGCATTTCCTTATTTCTTAACATTTGTAAAGCCAATTTTCTAAATATTTTCAATTTCGCATTGTTTGCATCCATGTGTGCTAGTACTGGTACAATGCTGCTTTTTCATCTTGTTACCACCACAGCATATTACTGTGGGGAAAAAAAATACAATGAATGTATGACACGTCAGTGTGTGCTTGCACAGACAAGACTAGGACCAAACTGTAAAAACATTGTTCCATAGCAACCAAATCATTAACCATACTATAGCATTGTTTGATTATAAAATGCTCATATGAATAGTTTTTGTTTAACTAATATGGATTGTTTAGGAAGGCAATTAAAAAGGGCCCTTTTTTAAATTTGTTCACATCTAGGTGTAAAGATTTGTTTGCTTTTACAGTTTCAGTGTATAATCCCTCACATTTTACTTTCAATGCTATAAGTAATTCATACAAATAAATCTGTGTCTATTTTGGCTTAGAAAGTCAACACAATGGACCCTGGATGCCACTGGGTATACAGGAAAGGTGTGTGAATGGTATTATCTAAATAGCAACACTGCATTCAGCACACTAATGAAGCATTCAGTAGGTATGAACTCCACAAAGGTTTGCTCTGGAGTTGTGTGAATGTGCGAGAAATCATGTCGCGTTTATCCACCTTCACTTGGAAAATGCCTTTTATTTTCAGTCAGGCTGTTTTTGAGGAAGGGTTGTTTCTCAGTTCACTTGTTTTATAACAGCAAGACAGCAGGGAGGTAACAATAACCAGGACTTCACAGCATGAGCGGTAAGACAAGGAAAGAGAGAAAGAATTTCACCGAGCGTATGTGATCTTTTCCTCCAAGCAATAACTTAGAGAGCATCCGCACATCATAAAATCTGAAAGTGCTACACAGACAAGTTCTCCATCTGTGCCCTATCACACATTTTAAGACTCACTTGTTCGGCTCTTTCTTTTCTCTGTCTTTTCCTCTGTTGCTCATGCATGCGTCCTCATTTTCCACATTTATTCCAGTTCTTTTACTGTCTACCCCCCTCCCCATGGTGTCTTTATAAATCAACTGAAACAATGTAGTAGTGTCATTAAAGGATGTCAACATTATATTTCCATTAGATGTGAATCAATTAATACTTGTCTATCCCACTCAAGACAGGAAATTAAGCTCAACACAACTTAATTAGAGGACAGGTGAGGACAGGAGTGAACATCTTCAAATAAAAATCTTGTAAAAGACCAATACTGAAACTATATATTAGGTGACAATGTGTTCACTTTTCTTTTTCTTTGTCTTTTGTTACCATATTTAATATGTATTTTGAAAGCCATATCACTCTACTTCAGGTCTCACCGACATCATTTGACTTGCGGTCTGGTTGAGTCAATTATGGGTTTTTATAGATATACATATATATATATATATATATATATATATATATATATATATATATATATATATATATATATATATATATATATATATATATATCCATAAACTGTATCAACCATGGAAGAGAGCATTTCCTGCTAGCTCACCTAGCAGCACTGAGCTCGCTAATGTTACAGCTCAGCTCAGGAGGATGCCATTAATGTTTACATCTCCAACTATCACACACATGAGCCTCTTGTCTACGAGTGTATTCAAACCTTCTTCTGCCTGAGTGCCATCTAGCTTCATTATATTTACGAATTGGCAGTAATCTCTACAGCTGACATCTCCAATTTTTGATTTTGGGGAAAACTGTCCCTTCAACATAAATGTTCCCTTTGCCATTTTTTGAAGCTTGACCTTTTCTCTGGCATCACTGACAAGCGAAATTTTTGATTTGTACACAAGAAATATCAAACTCTCAAGAGAAGACTGCCATTAAATTAACTGAGCACATTCACTCATAAACAAATGTTGTTTTAGGGCATTTACTGAAACAACTAAGCTGTTGTTCTTGCGTGGACGGTCGCCAAATTGTTGTATAATTTGTGTCAAATGTTCTCCCTCCTATGGGGATAGTCTGCTTTGATTTTAACGGCCCCCATGGCTGTTCCTGAGCACCACCATCAGGACAACGATTAGTTAACAGCAGAAAAGTCTTTGATACAGTGAGGAGTCATGAACATTGCAGTCTCTAGTCACTGGCAAAACTCTTCCTGTCCTTTTATCTCTCTGTCAATCATCATCAATCACAGCCTTTTTTTCCGTCTCTGTAGCTGATCAGGCCATTATGAGCTTCAGACGACACTTGGAACTATTTGAATTAGAGACTTTTTTGTTTCAACCAAAGACTAACACATCTTTTAATGGACAGAAATGTATCATCTATTTCAGTGAAAAGCAAAGCAAGAAAAGGGAATAAATGCCCAGACAGAAGCGCTCAGAGAGTTAGACAACACCCTCAAATAGTCGGTAAATAATACATCTACAACTAAGAGGGAGACATATACATCAGGTGAAAGCAATGGACCTGCAGCTTTTACTGAGACACTTCTGAGACACCATCTGCAGACTGATTATGCAGAACAAAGCTGAAATCATTTAAATATAATTCTCTATCTTGCATCTTGTTTCAAGACTTCTCTTTTCATCAGTTTTTCTCTGGTGGACTATTATGATTCTTTTCAGCTCTAAAAAGTGGACACATGGAGTAAAAGACCAAGTTAAAAGAGCTTTGACTTGCAGGGGTACAACTAAGATCTGCAGCAACTTAGCCAGCACTCATTGACTCAAGCCTTTAAAACAAAAAGGGATTTTGTTTGATTACCTCAACCCTCTGCTACACACGTCTTGAAGGAGGCAGGTGTAGATTTTGTTTGCATCAGTGTCACATTTGGGAATAGAATTATCAGGTTTTGCCGTCTAAACCCATAGATTTTAGAGTAATAGTTACTAAATTGTATCTCTGGCTTAATGATGAAAGCTGGAGCCCTCAGTGGCCCCACTGCTCTGCCAGTCACCGAAGACTTACTGTGCATTCGAAACATCAAGGCTTAGAGGCTTTAGAGATTGCATACAAATTCAATAGAAAGATGCAATTAAACAGGAGTTAGCCCAGGGCTTAATTAATCAACTTCATAAATGTACAGAGAGGCAACTGACACAAAAGGAGAGACTTTTGTAAGGGGAAAAAAAGCAAAAAGAACTGGGTTTCCTGGTGAGATCAGTCAGAGGCTGATCTAAACAAAAACAAAGAGGTACACTCACACAGACAAATTCAGTGCATCTGCTGCTAAGAAGCTTACATCTAACATACCGCTGACACATTAGCTGCCTGGGCCAAATAAACACAGCAGCAGTTCAGTGGTCAAATTCACTTGAACAACAATTTCAGGCCATGTTCAGACGGACACCAGAAATGTAGCCACCCCATTCATTTCAATGAGGGCACTGCTCGGTCAAAATCAGTAACAAAAAAGAATTCAAGTAAAAACTAACGTGTTGACCAATCAAATACATGCAAGAGCACATTCCTGTTAGATTAGACTGCTGCTGTTTACCTCTCAATCGCTGCAGTTAATGATAATACAATCGTTTCCATTAGAGCTAGGTATCCCAATTGAATTTTCAAGGACCCATTTTGATTTAATTTCTGATTTGACTGAATTCTATTTGGGATATTTTAGTCAGGTTTGTTATGAAAGATCTTCTCAGAGAACTAATGCTGTAAAATGTACAATGAACTTTCTAACCTGCGGCAGTGTTAAACTTCTTAATGTTTACAATGAAATTGACCCAAAAGCAGTTACATTAATGTACTTTTCATTAGAAATAAACGTACTACAACAGTTAACTGAATGAAGTGCATCCCTAAAAAGTACTGAGTGACCAGAAATCCCTGTTGTGTATCTGGGTCTCATTAAATGGTTTCAGAGATTTGTGACACAACAACAGTATTTCACCTCAGTTTTTCAACTTTCACATATAGCCTTGCTTTTGTCCATCTCTTCTCTGTCTTCTTAGTTTTTAAATCCGAAATGCAGCCAGACATCTGCCTACAGGCTTGGTGGTGCCTTCAGTAGTGTAGCTCCCAGCATTTTTTGATTCAACTGAGGTTTGCTACTCTCACATGGCCAAATCTCACTGTGCCTAGAACCAAAGACTGGTTACACGAGACTAACAGAGGCAAAACTTCAGGCATCAACAAGAAAAAAAGACATTCCAGGATTTTATGAATTGATATGGGATCATTCAAATGAAGATCAATTTGAATCTGAAAATTGATTTTTTTTTTTAAACCCAGCCCTAGTTTTCATGTTAACTCTCAAGTTCTAAAAATCAATTCTCATTGTTTTAAAAACATCTATGCAGCTGATAATCCTGATCTGTTACTCAAACCAGCCTTCTTCATTCAAATTTCATTGTCTTGCCTGGACCTTGAACATTTCTACACCAATACAGTGTAATTTTCAGTCTTATTGTCCTGTCAGTGGATAACAAGTGGTGTTGTTTAAGCCTTTAAATTGTGGAGACTTTATTTAGCTAAAGTATGATCCTAAAAAAGCGGAGTCAATAAATCAACATACAGTTTCACTGTGACTTTGTTAGACACAAGTAGTTAGGCAGATAGATAGCCAGGACAGGTAGAGTGTTATATCAGCTAACAGAGAGGCACACAGATTCATCTACAAATGGACTTATTTGTGCACAGAGCTTATCATTTCGTTTTTTATTTTGCTTTGCTTATAACTATGAGTGAATGAGAAAGAGGAAGAAACAAAAGGAATGAACAAGGCATTAAAAAGCTCTTGTCAGAAAGACCTTTCAATAAAGCTATTGGATATGAAAACATCACTGTCTCAAGCCTCCAGGTGGAAGTGTCAATAAGCAATTGTGCGTGTGTGTTTCCTGTGTATGTAGTATGCATTAATAAACATACATATACAATCTAAAAACGGTATGAACATTTTGTGTATAGCTGCAAAAATATAGGTCTATCTATGTGTTTTGGGCACATTATGAGTGAGTCACTCTCAGCATGTGCACTATGTATGTGGCCGTGGTCGAATTCTCACAGGGACTCACATCATCATCATTACCCTGACAGCTGACAGTAAAATCCATATCAAATCTATCACTCTATTTTCTTGTTTTTGTTCTTTGCTTTCATCACCCGACTCCCTTGTCTCCCATAAATAGAGGCTGCACTGTGACGTGCCATTAGCTGTCCATGGATATATCATAAAAATGCAATGAAACACAGAGACAAAAAGTCAATAAGTGACAAACCCTGGGCTGCTGCATATTTTCCTATTCCAGATACTTCAAGAAAATCTTGCCCGTGGCATTACCTTCCATGCAACTGTCACACTCGTTGTCTGACTTACATGGCTTTTATTTATTTATCCTCTTTATCTCTCCAGAGCCACAGGCAGCACTGCCACATTTCTTCTTACCCCTTCTGTCTTTCTTCTGTCTACAGGGTTAACCTCTCTTTCGCTCTATCTGTCCCTCTCTCTCACTCGTTCTTCCATCCCTCTGTCTATCTCATCAACCCCCTTTCATTCCAGTGCAATGTCACCTCCTGAATTGTTGTCATACGGTTCATTCTGCAGGGCAGGGGGGTGATGATGTGCTTCAGTTTGATAAATGTATGTTTAGCAAACACTCTAATTATCTCAACCAGAGCTAACAGGATAGATAATTACACATTATACACAGAGGCTCTCTCTCTCATCCTTGTTGTCTCTCCTTCATTCCCTCCCACTGCTTCATTGTTTCATCGTTCTCTGTCTTTCTCAAGCCCATTGTGTGTGGTATGTTTTTCTTAAAGAGCAATGTGTTGTTTCTCCACTTGTAATTGACATTGATGGGGTTTTCCTTGACTGCGTCAGGCCTTGTGAATGATGTCTGTCTGTGTCGCTAGAGCAGAAATATAATAGAGAAGCTACTGAATATGATTTTATGTTGTATTTGACTTTTATGAAGACAACTGGCACCAGAAAAAGACAGGAGGAAAATATAGCAGTCAAGTCTCAACATTACCAACATGGAGGTTATAGTTTTAAATAGGTGCATGTTAGTAATGGATGAACTCTCAATGTACCTACAGAGCTACCTTGCATACAGCAACACCTGTCACAGATGTATAATTTAGCTATTTTTACCACTAAGTTACTATGATTCCATGTACCTTGTTAACCGTCCACCCTGGTAACAGTTGTGCATAATTGCAAAGTATAAGCAAGTCTACAATAAGTATCTCTTAATAAAATCATTTACATTGCTATGGCATTGGAAGTCAGTGTATTATCCTCACTAGCAATAACGAGAGTTGCCTAGTGACAGATGTGTGAAGTGCCTTCTTTCTCTATCTATTTTCGATATCATTTTCTCACTGTTGGCTTATTATGACTCCTGCCTGCAATCACTGTCAGTGGCACACGTAATAAAAGCCAAGTATTAATATCTTCTGTCTGATTCCATCAAGTCATTTAATATACACCGGCAAGGAGAATGATGAAGTGTTGTTCATCGTCAGTGTAACAGATATTAGTGCAGATAAACTTTGTTTGACTGGCAGAGACATTATTGCTTGGTTTGCTGACATACCTGCTTAAGCAAGAATTTTATTTTGTCAAATATTTGGTTTTGTATTAAAATAAAACTGAAAAATTATTTTGTTTACTGATGTTTCTTATGGAAACTTGTAAAAACTCAAAACTATGCTTTCAATGTATTCAACAAAAGTTACTATCAGAGCATGAAATGCGAAGGTGGTTTCAGCTGAGCAATACACTGTGAGAAACTATGCAAGTAATCCTGTATCACTTGGTCAATTCACCTTTGGATACTCTTACACTATTATATATTGTGATGTAATGCTGTTTCCGTCCACCCACTTTACATCAATCCACCTTTGCACATTCACACTAGTTGATTTCAAACCATCACATGTAAGCAGTGGATATGTAAATATAACTACATAGCAAACACGTTTATGAAAATGTAATGTTCTAGTGTGTTATTGTGGTCATGCCCTTTACTAAAAATTTAGCGTGAGAGACAGGGTTCTGTGTTTCGCAACTCTGCCACTATGACTATCGCCTACAGCCTGTACCAAACACTACAGGTTGTTATAATAGTCTACTCCAGTCTCGTCAAGTAGCTAATACAGCTTAAATATAGCTTACAGTAAAATGTGTTACAATAGAATGAGCTGTTTATGTCTACATACAAACAGTATGTTTTACAGTAGTCCAGAAGGACAAATCAAACACTTGCTCAGCATTTTCATGCTGGCCGTCATAGTTCTCCTACACACTTGGCACACGGGAGAAGTTTCAGTTGGTTGCAATGTGCAACCTCACCACCAAATGCCACTAAATCCTACACACCAGAATTTAAGACACAGTTGTTGTAACGGGGTTTTCTTACCAATGCACTAAACATTGTTTATTGTCACAGCATGGATAATCAAACTTCAGAGCTGACATTTTTTTTCAACAGTTTTTGTGGATTGATATATTAGTTAAAGTATGATTCAGCTATAGTTGATATACACCAGCATTGTGTTCCTGTGTGTGGTTTTAGATGTCATGGTCACACAGTCAGCTGTAGTGGCAAGTTTTAAAAAAAAAAAAAAAAAGGCCACTCCAGCAGCATGGCTCGCATCATGTTTATGCTGGAAACAAGAGCGGTGGTGGCAGCTTCTTGCCATCTTAAATAATATTTAAATAGGTATAGAATATATAGTATGAAACTTCTATTGTTGGAGAAACCTGTGTCTCTGCTCCTTTTTCAGTTGATTACTTTAACCGTCTTAGCAGTTCAACATAGTCAGGCTAAGGTAATGTTTAAATTAATACTCTGTACTCACAGTCTTTACATGTTTAACCCATGGATAATCTTGTGAGCCAAATGATTCAAGATTAATTGACAGCCAATGGTTTACAGTGCAGATTTAATCATCTGCCCACAATCCACTGATAGTGCACTTACAAGTTAAAGTGCACTTCTCATTAAAGCTATTGCTAACACCTTATTATTGAACTAATGCCCTGGCCACTGACAATCCCTCATGCTCACTGAGTATAACAATAACCGTCCATCAAGACCTCTATTAATCTCGCCATCATTGGCAACAGAACAAAATCGACAGAGGCAGACATGTATTAGTAAAAACTGACAGTCGGACAAAACGCCATGTCAAACCTCCCTGCTGTCGCTTCAAGGGACAGGGCAATATTTCACTGATCTATAGGAGAGGAATTCCACTGCCTCGGGGTAAAACATAGGTCCAAATTAAATTCCACACTCATTCTCTCCCAGCGCTGCCTGAGGGTATCCCACGACCTCAGCAACAGAAAGGTCATTATCAGGAAGGGCTGGCCAGGAGGAAGGAAATAAAGGCAGGCGATGGAAAGGAGGGAATGTGGAGAGTGGGATGAAAGGAAAAGAAACAGACAGAGAAGAGGGAGGAGAGAGCCAAACAAAGTAAAGAAAGATGGGGATCAAGAGAAATAACACAGAAAAAGAGCCCTGGATTAGATGGGAGAGAAAAGCAAACTCTCATTTAAGATATGCTCTCTCTCATAATCATCGCCTCTTGCAGATCTGTCATTTCTCAACAACATGTCTAGCTCTTTCTTCTCCACAGACAGGTAATCATCTCCTATCAGATCCAGACCTGCAACTAAAGTACAGATCTGACATAGCTTCAAATATTTGAACTAGTTGAGGTGTGTTTGAGTTTGACTGTCAGGAATTTAAGCATCCTTTGAATGCAGGCACACCACAAGATAAGAAAAATCAACTCAAATAAATCATGCAATGCCTGTTACTCGGTATGTATTTAATCAATATTTGGCAATCTAATCCTTATAGAGTGGATTTGGGAATAGACAGATTTGAAATTAATAGAGTACATAGAGTACGTTTCCATAAACTGCAACTGAATAAACAAGACTTTTGCCTAAAAAATGAAATAGACAATGAAACAGGTCAGACCCTGCGGATCGTTCCAACTATAAAAAATTATCTGAATGCCCTCTGGCAGGTAGACCATAACAGTTTAAAGTAATGCTTTACTGTAAATGTTTTGTGTGTTCGTATCGGTCTTGATAGAAGGAGAAAACATCAAAGACGCACACATGCTGTTGCAACAGCTTGACCTACCTAGCCTCCATATTTTCTGTCAGTGCATTACATCGCGTCGCATGGCACTTAGACAGTCTGTTTACCACTTAGCACAGGCACAGTGAGAAAAAAAGGTACTCATCTTGGGGTATCAACTCTTGGCTGAGACACAGTTGTGCGATAGCCTGCCGAAGGTTGACCAAAATCATGTCTGATATTCATCCAGACATTTTACGGTATGGAGCAGTTGATTGAGCCATGATCCATACTCTCCCCCCTGTTCTCTGCACAGATAACAACCCTTGCCGAAGCTGAAATTCGGTCAAACTTTATAATAAGTCATGCGGCTCAAAAATCGGTCCAGAAAAGGGCTTGAATTGCACAGTGTATGCATAGCAGAGAGAAAGGAAAGAATGAAATAAATATCTTGACGGAGCTAGATAGCTGGTCTCCCTGTTGTGTTTAATTCACCCCGCAAGACAACTTCAATCAATTCAACTGACATGATACGTCTTTTAAAATTCTGATTTCAAAAGCAATGCAGCGTGAATATTTCTCCAACAAAATGTCGACCTCTACTGCTAAATGAAGCTTTCATGTCAAAGTACAGAAGACATAAAGTCTCAAACATGAAACAGATAATGAAGACGCACTCTCTGCCTTTATTCTTTTTTCTTCCTTTCTTTCTATTCTTTCTCATGATCGTGATCGTTTCCTAATTAGACACTTTTAATATCTGTCCCAGTGGGTGGGTTGTTACCAGGGATACAGCCTAGGCTGGAGCGCGGCATGTGGCTAACTGTTACAGCTAAGACGTCCCATGGTGATTTTTCATTAACTGGTCATAAAGGAGGCTTTGTGTGGAGCTATTACAAGTGGCCTCAGATCCTCTCTACAGAGTACTCAGAGGTACTACCCAGGGAGAAATAAAGAGCAAGACAGAGAGGGATATATGGAGGTAATGTAAAAAAAAGGTAAATAGTTTGTTTCCATTTTGTGGCATTTTTTGCCAGTTTTGTCCAAATTTAGAAAGTCCAAGCCCTGTGCACCACAGTCCTTGTGACAGCTAACCCTGTTTGTTGCCAAAGGAGTGCTGAAGACTGACGTGCTACCTCTGTGTCACATGGTGCCGCCAGCCGTTTCTCTTCACCTTGACCTCGCCAGCTCCCCACCTGCGATTGCAGCCAATTATGTTTGTGTGAACACAAACCCAAGCTGGAGGTACTGCTACTGGGAATGGAACCAAGTTAAAGCAATTGTTAAATATTTAATGTGTGTACAGCATTGAATGAAACTATCAGTGACCATTTGAACTCGCAGGCCTGTGACACCCAGATCAATACTGTAGCTATTGTGCATAGCAATGGGAAACACAGACATTATGTGGACTATGTGTGTAGTACGGCTGTCAAGTTTTCTGCTGTCTACATTAGGATTTAGCACACTGTGGATTCTGAGTGAGTCGGCTCATCCATCAGCACAAAATACTGCAGCCAGACAGAAAACTACACGGAGCCATTGTCATGAAAAATGGCTAACGGAGTCGACAGATATATGAGGTAGAGACTATTACAGAGGTGATCAGCACCAGAATCCTTAATGGATCATTCTAAGTTTTCTAATGAGTCTCATCACACTCACTTAAGTTCATTTGTGATGTGCACAAAATGTGACTGATCCACATTATCTGAGTGCATAAACAGTGGGACACTAACAATAATGTTGAAATATGCTCAAGTTGGCGACTAAGTTTTTTCCAAACTGCCACACAAAATATTAAGAGTAAAAACTGAAAACTTTAAACTGCTCTACCCAGTGGTTTATTAGCTGCAGAGACACACAGTACAACTCACGAGGACAGCAAAAATGATATTCCTTACGATACAGTTTTATGATAATATTATTCTACTGTGCCAGGCACAGCAGGGTGGCACAGGTAATAAACTGAGCATCCTGTCTCCAGATGAAGCTGACCCTGACCTTTGACCTCACTACATAAGAATGCAAAAGAATGTCCCGGTGGAGTTCTCTGATGTACAACACACTCACTTAATGATGTAGGTGTATGTGGTGATATTTTCCCATGTAACACCTGTATATTCCTCAGGCTCTGCTCTTTATTCGCTGGGGCAGAAGTTCTTCTACTCCTCTGAACATAGAGTCCTGCTGGTTTTATGTCCTACCAGGTACTTAATTGCATTCACTTGGTGTCTGGAGGTGTAAATCACTCCCTGATTAGACAGAAGGAATGAAAACCAGCAGGGCTCTGTGTCCTGGCGTTATGGACTGAAAACTGCTGGGCTGAGACCCGCGCACAGTTTTCTACCTTGTAAAACATAATTTTCACAAATTTGCTTTATAGTAGTATGTTTTCCTGCCTTCCATTACTGAGGTATTGGAGATGAGATATTTAATTTCCCAAGTTTGAAATCTTCTTGTGAAAGACAATTTCCTGCCCATGTATACGTGTAAATGAGTTTCCAATACACTGTTTGCCTGAACGCATGTGCAAGACATTGATTTCAGACATAGAGAAACTGTGACAGCAGAGCAAGAGAATGAAAGAAGATATACGGTAATTGCTTATTGAGATGCATCCTCATATTTGAAATCATTCCATCCAAAGTCCAACTCAGACTGATACAAACACAAAGTAGCCCCAAGAACTCTCAATAAGTTGGTTTACATCCATGATTATTTGACAAACACATTTCCGCTGTGAGAAAGCGCTGTGCTCTGTCTGTCTGTCTGTCTGTGTGTCTTCTCACTGTGCTGTCATTCTGCTCAAACACACACACACTACCCAAGAGAAAGTAAGAAAGAAAACAGCATCTTCTATAACTAATTCAGTTTTTTAAAAAGCTTCATAAATAAGGTTGGGGGCATAGGAGAAACTAAACTGTTGAAACCAGTGAATGTGCTCTAAATTTAAATGTCTGCTTCGTTTTTTGATCGCATGTAAATGCTGTGCTGAATGAAAACACCTGCTGTGATGTTACTGTGAGGAAGCTAGTCAGATAAGCAGCAAGATAGTATGTATGAAAGCTACAAGATGACAGAAACGAAACACGATGATGTGGAGCAGCACACCTACAATTTTCTGCCCTCTATGATGAGTGCCAAATTACCCTTTAAACTGTCTTTCCAAAGAGCAGCATAGTTTGCAGTGTTAAGATCAGATCTGGAGACCTTTGCCTCGAGATTTAGATAACACTTCTAACCTTTGTAGATAATCAGAGCAAACACCAGCTGGTACCCAGAAGGGTACTTGAAAATACAAATTGTGTATCTTGAATATTAAAATGCTGTAGTATACACTTTAGCAGGAAATTTACATAATTTTCACCTGGAATATTTTTTTAAATACTGGAGTCAGTACGAGCTGCTTCTGTGTTTCTTCATTAGCACATTATTTATATGCAAGTAAACACTATTCTGTGTCATACAGGGCAAAGAAATCTAGATTTTCAAATATAGCATTATTGTTGATGTAATTTATTTATTTTATTTATGCATATACACAATGCTAGAGAGTGCAATAATTCCTACATGTTTAAATTTAAAAATAGATGCAATCATAAAACACACAGCTCTAAAATAATGGCACTCAGTGAACACTGAGTGTTTTCAGTGTTCACTTTGGATGTACTGTTACTATCTCATAGCAAGACAAAGATAGCTAATCTTCCATAATTTTACACTAAGTATCTAATCATCTTTGAAAAATACTGAACAAGAATTGATTCAATATTATTTGAATATATAGAAATATTTATATAAAAAAATAGACTTAGAAGCCACATTTGATTACAACATCCTTCACTTTAATTTGAATCAATTATGTTTTTTCTTTTTGTTTTGATTTTTTGTATGTTTCTTCTCTCTCAGTTATATTCATTTCATTTGATACCTGGGATAGTTGTTGTAATTCCATAAAAATATGCCACATTTACTGCCTTTGCAAATGTTGTTGAAATTGAGGTCATGAAGCAAAGTTACTCTGAAGGAGTAAGGAGGAGGGTTCTGTGGCAAAAAAGTAGTTCCTACATGAAACTGCTCACAACACGGTCTGTGGATTATCATAAGTGGCCAGGTCATGATTAATGGAGAGAGACATTCTTGTTGAGTTTTAAAACATGTTCTTTGGTGCTTTGAGCACCACAAGCTCAGTGCCATCTAGTTCCATTATACTGGAGAGAAGGCAGACATGTCTACTGCTGATATTTCCAACACTTGGCAACTCACACAAAACAATCTAGATTGATAAACAGCACAACAGGTAGAAGGAAAAATATGTATTGATTTGGAGGTGAACAGTCACTTTAAGATAAATGCCCAGTGGTTACAGAAATACTCAGATCTCCTTTTGTTTTATGCGATACCAAGTTTGCACATAAATAGGAAAAAAAGGAAAATAATGCTTTTGAAAAACAATTGGATAAAGTTATGCTTGAAGTGGAAAGAGTCTGTAAATATATTGCATTAACTTTATATTAACATCAGTCTGAGATGAATTAAGTCGGGAAAGTGGGCGAGAGAGAGGAACAAGCAAGATCACAGCAAAAGGGAAAGGAACATGGCAGAGGAACAAGAAGCTAATTATCACAAATTGTGACCTGCTTTCTTCAGCATCAATGAGCATTAGGGGGAAAAGGAACAGAAGAAAAGAAGTAGTCAAAGTAAATTAAACACTGGAAAACAGGACCCTTGGCATAGTGGGTCAGATGCTACCGCTGCGATGGCCCATTTATGAAAGTAAAAACTTGGCATGTGAGGCTGTTTTACTTCATCTTAGACTCCTCTGTTAAGTAGGTTTAACGGCTTTATAACAGAAACTCTGTGTGAGGAAAAGAAAGAGCGAGACAAAGACAACTGCAGGGGATGCTGCTGGGAGACGGAGGGAAGCAGACTTACTTTAGCCAGGAGTGATAATGCCAGACGTTCTGTGGCTGATTTGAAAACCGCAGTGTGCTGCTTTTTGTAGTTCTCCTCTGTCTTCTTTTCTGTCTAGACACAAACAGCATTCACGCACATGCAGAAACACATTGCAAAGATGATATGAATAACAGCATTTTATATTTCAGCCTAATTGATATTTGATGAGTGAATACTTTATTGACAGATTTTCCTACCTCATACTGTCCTGGACTTGGGGCTTCTTCCAATTTCTTCTTTTGGAAGAAGGAGTCGCGTTGAGCAGTGGAGCCAAAGCCTCCCTTCCTGGTTCTCTCTAAAACTGCCTTTTTAAAACTCTCCTGGGCTAAACCATGCTCAAACAAATTATAGGACCCTGGACCTGCACAGAGTACAGAAAGGTGGGATTATTATGTGTATTTTTGTAGAGTATGTTTTTATGTAGTTGTTTTTTTCACTCTCCGGGTATGAACTGGTCCAAAACAACATCCAGGAGCCTTTAACTTCCCCTAGACCTTTAAGTTTTGTCCAAACCTCTACAATGAAGGAAGGAAAAGGAATTTACATGGACTTTGAGTCAAGAAACAGACATAAGACACATGTAGTGTAGGTGTAACTGAGGCTTTGTGTCTGTAGTTCTGGCAGTGTGTTTGTAGTGTTGGCTTTCACTGAAAATGACGCCTGCTCTACACCAGATTTCAATATGGAGACATTCATGTGTTACAGCTGGTTTAATAGCTGTCTCCATAACAGTGCATTAGCGTGTCTTCATGTGTAAATGCCTGCTTTGACAACAGCTTGATAAAAGAAATTCTCAAAAACAAAGAAGAATGGTTCTCTTGTTTTATATTACCATGGCTGAGAAAGACCTGCATATTTTTAAAGGTCTAGTGTGTAGGATTTAGTGGCATCTAGCAGTGAGGTTGTAGATTGCAACCAGGTGAAACTTCTCCTGTGTGCCGAGTATTTAGAGGAACTATGGTAGCCAACGTCAAAATGTGAAAAACAAAAGAAGACTAGATTGGATTTTTTTCACTGGACTTCTTAAAATAACATAATTTAGCATTATTTAACATTAACAAAATAACATAATTTGGGAGTTACAAATTGATAAATACCAGTTTTTGTACAATTACCCCAATCCTATTGAGATAATGATGAAAAATGGAGGTCCCTTAAACTCAGCCATGTGGTACAACATTGACATTTTTGGAAGTGCAGTCTCTCTTGTCAATTGTGCTCAACAATCTACCTGTCAAACAATCCTTTAGATCTGCACTTTAACGCCCCACCAACATGCAATCTTATTGGAAAAATCATGGAAATCCCTCAAATTCAGAGACGTTTTTGAGATGAGAGTGTGGTGTTTGAAGGTTTTTTGACATAAATGGCTGCTGTTCAGTTTAATATATACAGTACAGCCTCAGCAAAAAAACATGCACCTGAAATTTGAGTCTTAATATTACTGATTAATATTCTGAGATCAAATTTGTAAAATTCAAAAACAGATAATGAAAATATATTATTTTAATCCTGTTTTAGACTGCTGTAATTTTAAGGGCTAAATGCAAAACCAGGCGCTGGAAATGACTCATTCCTCTTCAACATGACTCACTCTTGGGACAATAGAGCATCGACACACACACACACACATATTGTGCAATAACCACAGCAAGTCACTTTCCTTTCAATTCATTTCAAAATGTTAATACAAGCTACAAAGTAGTACTTATTCTTAATTATGACTTGCTATATTGAACATGATGGACATGTCAAATTAAAGTCTGAACTTCCAAAAGAAGATGGGTTGCTTGACAATAAGATTCAGACTTTAAAAATGCAAAAAATGACAAAAACACTTTCTTTCCTCAGATATAATAAGATGACACTCAAGTGCCAATGATGTCTGAAAGGGTAACTGGGCTAGATCCATGTGAAAAAATCAATTCCTGTATAAGAAATCAGTGTGAATATATTTTTTCACAAAGAGAACAATGCTAGGTTTGTCTAAAAGAGAAAACTGGATAGCATCTGTAAAATATCATAATACTTATATCAGAGAGGAATATCATTTTGAACAGAATCCAGAATAAACACAGATTGGTGCACACACACAACTACACGCACACTGACCTGGTGTGGAGCATGTTTTGTGGTTACGAATGAAGCGCACCGCAGTGATGCCAAATGGGCTTTTCTTCACTCCTGTGGTTCTCTTCAGCAGCTCCAGGGCACAGCGTGGGTCATTATACACACCAACAGGGGGAGACACTTCTTTTGCAGAGCTAAACCTCTAATGGAGGGAGACAAAAAGAAAAGAGATGCATAAAGGTTAGAACAAGACACTGAAATGTAATGACTAATAGCACTTTCTATTGATGAAACCGAAATCAGTACTTTTTTTAAAATAACCCACTTATTTTCTCTAAACAGCCCATCTGGAACACCAAAACAAATCCAGCTGTGAATATTTGCTTTATCCACAGGAACAACAAATGACAGAGCAGTGTATCTCTTCACAGTCAGATACCAAGCAGAGACAGAACCTGACCAAATACAGCCTAACAGCCCACATATAGACAAGACTAACAGTCTATAATCACACTATCAGCCTTATGGAGTTTCACAGCTCATTACACCAGAAGGCAAAACTGGGGGATGGATGATGGATGGAAGGGAGCATATTTTTACTAAGCGTTCATCCTTAGAGTCCACTATGGGACATCTCAGCTAGACAAAGTCAGACGTAGTTAAACTTCGAGGGTCATAAGAAACAAAAACAATCAATTTAATCCATGTGCAAAAGGTTACATGTATGGGACTGTGGATTTTGGCTACTCGCACCTCACACTGTGTTTTGAAAAACCTGGATTCAAGAGTGTTTACCCTTTATTAATTAACTTTGCCAAGGTTTTTTTTTTGGTTTGGTTTTGTTTGGTTTGTTTGGTTGTTTGTCAGTAGGATTATGTAAAAACTTCTTTTTTCATGAAATTTGGTGAAAGGGTGTAGCATGGGTCATTACATTTTGGTGGCAGATCCAAATCATGAGGCAAATGCACAAAGCATTTTTCATTTTAATTAGCATTGTAAGATAGAACACTGGGCCTTGACTGAACAAATGCTGTTCACCCTAAAATCCAGTAGATGGTATGGAAGTTAATTCATGACAAAACATAGCCAATTGCAAAAATACAATGACTCTATGACAACCCTAGACTATAAAATAATGAATGTAGCAACCGTGATGTCACCCCATTCTTCGACTGCTGTTTTGAAGCCTCAGTTTCGGTATTTTGGCTGTTGCCATCTTGGCGTTTGGAAGTCAGAAATGACCATATTTGGGCAGGTATTTGGAGCTATGGAGGAGCAAGAGGTAGATTGCCTCAGAGACAGCTTGTTAGTCAAGCAGCCCGGCTCTTAAATATGCGCAAGTTTGGGCCTTAAAAAATGTAAACTAGGGATAAAAATCCCCCCACCGTACAGCTGTCATGAATGTTGAAATTAGATATAGAGATCAAAACATTTTTTGTACCAGGCTGCAAACATGTTTGTTTCTGTTTTAAAGTTGGACACTGACTGGATTTGGAGCCGGCCTAAATTGGCCATTCAAGGATGTGAAGTTTTTGATACTTTTACACTGGTTTCATTTTTCAGCCCTGGAGGTTGCCATCTGATCATAATCCATATTCATGGGTGCCACCAATTCTTGAGGAAAACCCACACACATAGTTTGTTACAATTACTCCATAGAACCTTTTGTACATATACTTTGTGTTCTTTAAATTCTAAATGTATATGTTTTTATTACTTCTATATGTTTATCTTATGTCTTATTCTATTTAAATGTACTATTTTTATTCTTCCTTTATGTTACTTGTTTTTCAGCAAAACACCAAGTAAAATTCCTTGTATATGTAAATGTTCGTGACAATAAAACTCAATTCTGATTCTGATTCTTGAGCTTCATACAGAAAGCAGTCATTAAGAAGCACTCTTTGACATCATTCTAATTGCTTCGAAGTATATCTAGACGTATTTACAGGGTTCCTACAGCTCAAGGCAAACCAGATTCAAGACTTTTTAAGACTTTTTTAGACTTCTTGATAAAAATCTTATGCCAATTTTACAATAACCAAATTGAAGGGAAAAAACATGAACCAATGCCAATTACTTGGGGCTAGTTTTGGTGGTTGGGCATGCAAATTTGCATATCATGTATGACTAAACTATTGCCTTGATGGAGGTCTGGGCTTTCAAATTGCCCTTTCATTTCTTTGATATTTCAGTCTGGACCAAAGTAGACCAACAGACTGACAGACAAAATGACATTACCATCTATAGAGCCACACCGCTACTGCCTTGCAAATCCTGCCTAGCAATTACATGAAGAAACTTGAAAAGCATGCTCAGAAAATCAAAAAGACTAAACTGATAAAATACAGGAAAGACAAAGAAAAAAGACTGACAAAGAAAAATAAAGAAATGCATGAGAGAATGGTAAAGGAGAGTAAAATGAATACATACAGAACAAAGTGGTATGATTAGCAGAGAGAAAATGAGACGAGCTAAACAGCATCTCCATCTCAAAAATAATGATGCACACAATCAGGTAGTTAATGTTCTTTGACTATTTTGCTGATATCAGAGCTGACTCAGCACTGCAACCGCTTGCCAGCTTTACTGCCAGGGTATAAATGTGTTTATCTGATTGCCTATCATAACAACACGGGCAATCATGGGACCGAAGCAGATAAGTTGCCTTCTCAGTCAAAATTACTGAGGGAGAACTGTGTTTCAGTGTAACTCCAAATTTCTCTTCAGCCTCTCACAACTGAACCATTCAGCAGGTCGTTATCAAAAGGAATAGGGGAATAAAAGGACTTGATTACCTCAAATACCGGCATGTCCACATTAACGATGCCATTCCCACACACAAACACACAATAACATATTTACACACACTGAGTCAGTTCAGAGGATGTTCAGTCCATAAGAATGATAAGATGCTAAGAATAATAATCGAAACTGTTTTTTGGGGGGGAAACATGGCACATCATTGATCACTGATTTGCACTTTTAATCTTAAAAAGACACAACTTATGGAAAATGAGTTGTGGTGTAATGAAAATGGTATTAGTAATGCACAGTTGAATTATTGAGCTTTTAGCCTAAAAGGAGAAATGAGAGAAAAAGAAGAACATGCAGAGGTGTAGCTTGTGGAGGAAATGGAGAGAGGAGAGGCAAATGATTGAGAGGAAAAGTGCTTGTGTTCGAAATGAAGTGAATGTTTAAAGAGAAGAAAGAAGACTAGCTGGGATTACAAGACATGCTGTGCCAAGGCCAAAACAAACTGTGTTCATTCAAAGTCGGATGTAAAGCTGGGGTTTGTGGCCATCTGTCAATCCAACGCTGCCCTACTGGCTTTGATTACGTCTTATTCATGGGCACGTCCTTTTGTCTTGAACCGACTGACTGAGCTTTGTAAGCATTTCACATACAGTATGACAAGAAATGCAAAAGTGGTTCTTTTGATAACCATGCCAAGAGATGACTTGTTGTCCATGCGAGGTGCCTCTGTGGGTACCTCTGTGACAGAACGTCCTCACATCTGTTAATGTAAATTAATGACGTCACAGAGCAATGGAACAATAGATGTAGCCCCTCTAGCACCAAATAAACCCCACTACCAATGTTAAGATGAGTTCAGAATGAGTGTGAATAGAATTTCAGAGGCATCACAACTGCATATAAACATAATGCAAAAACACAAATCCACCCTGGGTTGTACATTAAAGACAAAGAAACATATCCACAAGGTGAAAAAGACTGAGAAAAACACCTTTGGCTCTGTAGACTGAATTATTGTGACAGTGCATGACAACAATCACTTGTAGGTAGACAACCGGCTTAATTGCAGAGATACATGAAATTGGCAGACTTTTTTCATTTCTGCTGTCATTTTTAGCTGTAACTGTAACATGTAAAGATATGCAATTAGACAAGGTGGTCTGACCAATCTGTGGGTTGCTCTGCTAGCATCTTTAAATTAAATCTACTGGCACAAAAGCTAAGCAATGTACTGCTGTGGACAGGGGCCACAGCAAATTGCGTTTCAAAGATCTATAAAGACCCACCAAAAAATCAATATTAGTTCAACTGTATGCAAAATATGAAATATTTTCTCAACTTTACCTTACACACCAACAAATAGAGGCAACAGTAAACCAGCTACTCCTGTTCAAAGTCAAATTATTATTTTTGTCAGTGGAAGCTGGTGGCATTGTGGTTAAGGCCTCAGTTCCCCATTGGAATGAGCTGTCTGCAAGGTCAAGCAGTGAAAATATTCTAAATATATCGCACACTTAAACTGGTATTGGGTTTTTTGTAGGTGGCTAAAAAATAACCAGCTAAGCCAGCACCCTTTCATTTCATGTAAGTGATGCTGTTATTGTAAGTTATTGTTATTGTAACACTGTGAATTGGTCTATATGTTTTTGTAAACTATGAGTTATTGTTTAAATTGTTATGTTTTGGATATCATATATAATGTAGAATAATTAATTTGCGCAACGATGCACTCAAGCATTTAGTTTCACAAAAAAACATATTTGCAAAATAGGTTACAAAGCTATTAAAGGTGCTTACTGTGTACTGTCACTTATCAATACATTAAAAAAGAAAAAAAAGAACATTCACAGCACATGCTTTTAATTAAAATGTTTGGGTTTTAATGTGTTTTTTAACTTCCAAATTACAAAAGTTTGTGTCTTTGGGACAAATTGTTGGGAAGAACCAAGGGAGTAGATGGTCTCCAGAGGGGAACAAGGGACTCAAGGATGAAACAACATGTGAATGAAAAGGATGAAGGGAGGATGAGGGGAGGGAAATAGAATGTTGAATGAGCGAAAAAAAAGAGTCTTGTAATCTTGTCAAAAAATATAAGAAGTAATAGAACAAGCGCCAATGGAGAAAAGGAATGACGGGAACCAAAAGGGGAGCGGGGGATGAGTCGAGGAGCAAGGGCGAGGAGAATCGAGGAAAAGGCATGTTTTCACAAATTGGTGGATGCTTTGATATTAGGAAATTGGGAAGTCAAAGGGAGGAGAGAAGCGAGAGGTGGAAGTTTCCAGCTGTTTCTCTTATCTTCCCCTCCCTCCCTCCTTCCTTCACTCCCTCCTTCCCTCGTTTTCTCTACATCCGACCGCAGGGTAACCATGTCAGATGGAGCCGGACTCACAGGGAGACGAAGATCTAAGAAAACTGTCGCTCTTAGTTCTGCATGGGAGATGACTTGTGACACGTGCGCTCACACACAGACACACATACACCCATTCCACGGTGGGTGTCAGTGACGACATCACAGGGTCGACGCACTAACACAGCATGTGGCCACGGAAATTAGGTCAGAGCAAACTATGACACACACACACACACACACACACACACACACACACACACACACACACACACACACACACAGATCAAATGAACGCAAGAATCTTGCATCAGTTGTTTACACCAGGAAAACACCAAGATGTTTTATTTTTTCAGACGTCACTGAGTTAATTTCAGGGAACAAGTGTAAGTGTATACATAAAAATGTAGGCGTGTTCATTTGCATGCATGTCAGCAATACTCACAAAACCTGTCTGTCTTGTGTCTATATCTGCCTGCGGATGAAATTCGGGCATGTGTACATGTGAATTTTTGATCTGTGTGTGTATGTGCGTGTGAGCATACACCGTCACATTGTGCGTGTGTGTCAGGGCGATAATTAAAACATTCAGTCGGAGAATTTTCATGGGAGTGAATCTGTGGGGCAGTGCCACAGAGGAGTTCAGCTATTCCTGAGACGTGAAACTACACATTTTCACATCCTTCATCTCTGCTCCTCCGAGCCTCTTAATAAACTCATCTTCACCCTCATCTGAAGAAACCCTCCACTCCCAGCACATCAATTAAACAAGCAAAGCCCGGCTCAGTGTCTTGGATCTGTAACTTAATCTTAAATATTCCATATAAAATCCAGTCTCCGTTGAGAAATTGTAAATTGAATAAATTTGCCTCCTGTAGATTATGTCTAAGAAGTCTTTCCAATATGGTGTGTTTTTTTCTCTGTTGGTAGTGCATTAAGCGGAGTAATACCAGTAAATCTATGGATCTAAACTTGTTTATCTTAGCCTGTTAACACAAGCTAAAGATGATGAATAAATGTATGCACAGCTATAGGTAGCTTTGTGAGGTTACAAAGCTATTACAGGTGTCATTGATAGTGACAAACCAACAGAGAATCCTGATCTGACAATGAAGCTCTCCTCCTAAACCTACAAGGCCTTGCTCAGCTCATGATTCTGGTTTCATGGCCCACAACTTAACTGTTTGGTTCAGTGTCAGCTTCCCAACCTCCTTTTCAACCACAGCAGCTAAATGTTTGAAGTGAAAAGCCTCTAATAAACCAATTATATACTTCCTGCTCAGCACCAAACGGTAGACAGGCACAGATCAACTAACCAGGGATCATAGCAGAGCATTAAGTCACTAAAAAACAGGAGATGGTGGAAACCAAAAATAAACTAAAAGGATACTTGGATTTTCATTTATCAGGTAACCAGAAAAAATGACACCCAGTTAATCCTAATCTGCTGTAAATGGACATCTGTTTGCTAATCAACTTTATATTGAGATATTGTGTTGATGCTGGGTTTAGGGCTGGTTGCTCTGTCTCCAACTGGCTCAAAGAAAAAGCCCAGCCCCATAAGCTACGGCATAAAGGGATTCCACTTTTCAATCAGTAATAAGAACATAAGATGGGCAGATACTGTACCGATTAAGCCAAATTTAAACTCCGACATGGCTGCTCTACTACTAATATTAGAATCAGGCAAAATTTCTGCCAGATCAGTTTTGCTGTCAGATCAGTTTGCCAGATCTATTGTCTGAGCAATCAATGACCTGGATCTCGGACAATCGGCATATCAGACATTTTGGTCACCTACAGTTTGAGCAGCTCTTCAGTGTGATATCCCACATAACTGTGTTCAAAAGATCCATTATAAACTGGAGTGAACTTCCTTTAGTCTTGAGACTGCTGTGATATAAAACTGAACTTTGCAGCAAAACAGAGATATTGTCTGCATATTCCTGCCATCTGTGGCTCCATAATTCTAAAAACTGATGTCCAACACTGTAGTTTTTGAGTAATATACTGCTGATTGCATACAGGCATTGCATCAATGCAAATGAAAGGTAAGACCAAAAACACCAAACCTGACATAGACCCTGGTGGACAAAAGCAGTGCGAAAGTTGCTTAAGAAAGAACCTGCTCTGTACAGTACAACCTGATTCACCTGAAAATGCCTTCACACAGAGCACCGAATGGCTATATTTTGAACTACTTTATATCTAGTCCTATTTGCACTGTACCTCAGTCTGAGAGAGGAATGGGCAAGTAACCCTCGGCTGGTTTCCACTGCACTCCACGGGCTCCTGAAACTGACTTCTGATGTTATACTGGCCCGGACCAGGAACTCCCTGATGGGAAGCAGAAAGCGATAAATGTACAGTAAGTACAAGGTGATATTTGTAGTCAAATGCTTTGGTAATATCACTTTTCATGTAGTTGTGTCAAAGAGAAGATAACAAGAGAGAGTGAGGAAGCACAAGAGACGCTGAGATCAAAAGGGAGACAGGGACTAGGAGTTTGATTTCTTTCTGTTTCTGAGGTAAATGAAGGACACCCAGAGGAGGAAAAGACTTGTACAAAGATAAACTAAAAACACACAACAGACAAAAATGAAGCAATGCCAGATGAGTGAGCAACTTGTGAAAACAGACAAAGAGCATTAACAAAAAGCCCTTTTCTTTCTCAGCTCTGCAATTAAGTCATTTATACTTTAAAAACAGACAGATAGGAGGAGAAACTACACACCTCTGTGTGTTTGCTCTTTTTGTGGGACAGTCATGACGTGTGCCAGATCAAGACTGCTGCACCATTGCAGTGCAGTAATTACTGCAACTAGCAAACCGGCTAATAACACAAGACTTCACACTAACAGAGATGCTGACAGTGAGCAGTAACGAAACACACACACACATAAATTCACACATTGTCTAGTGCAGAGTGAGGACATTTTTGTATTTGTGGTAAACCCAGAGGGTTGCTGGGCCAGAGGTGGTTTAACTAGGCCTGCAGTAAAACAGCACGGATTTCTGTGGAGATTGTTAGCAGTTACACCCAGATCTTGAGGGGGAACAGTGGTGAATATCAGCACAATATGTCTTCCCCATGCCTTAGGACAGCTCAGTCTTTATTCATGAACACTGACTACAATGTCCTCTTTCCAGAAACGTGTTTCTAGTCCTCAGAATCTGAAATGTTGCATACAGACATTACCGCATGCTGATGCACAATAAAGCTGCCTCTGAGACTGCTTTTCTCACGATAAAATGTACAATTTTCTGGAATAAAGACGCAGAGAGCAAGACCGCTTGTTGTGATAATTTTCAGCTCTGTGCCAGACTGGCTCAGAGTCAAAGACATTTTTGTTTCCCTGAAGTATATATCTGACACACTAAGTTGAACTGGTACACCTTGTCTCTGTCATTCATAAGATCTTTTGTTATAATTTCACTCTGTGACCCTTGACTATAAAAGGAAACTCTTGGGTGATCTTAACACAACTCTTGAATGCAGAAATAAATTCCTGAACTTGCCATTTTCCACACATCAGCCACAGGGATGCAAAAGTAGATCTTCAATAGACTTGGGCAGTATGTAATATTTCATACCTTCCTGAAATTTCACCGAAGATTTTTAAAGCCTAAATGTTATCACCAGAAACAAAAGGCTAAAATTAACTCCACTGCAGTTGCGTGGCCACCGCTACAAGGCTGTAAAGCCATGCTCAGCACGGCTCAGCATGATGACGTTCTGCAGTTGCATTTAGCCACTTGTTAGAAAACGTCTTTTTTCAGACGATTTAAAACTTAAAAGTTAATGAGTGGGGTATTTACTGATGTATTTTATGTTGTAGAACAAAATTAAAAATCTCTTCAGAACTTTGTTCTGCTCCTCTCTTAAAACCCCGGCAAAACAGGTATGTTGGCATGGCTACATATCACTGTGAGCTTAAAATGACTTTAGATTCAGGTGGATATGTTGCTTTCTAGTATTTGGTTAAGGAAAATCAAATTGTCTTGGCAATGTTAGTCTGAAGACGGAAATGGACAGAAACAAGTTGACAATTCTGTCTGAGTATCTGGCAATCCCAGATCCAGTGTTAGACATTTGCCAAGTTTTTTTTTCTTCTTTTATTTTTTTTCCCCTGTGGGAGACAAACTGCTTCCCTATTTCTAAAAATAACAAGTGCTGCCATCAAAACATCATCACCCATCCGAACGCTGAGTACAGAACGTGGAATTTGCAACATTTCTAAGATGAACTGACAGTGAACTTCCTACTTACAGGGTAATATCAGGCATTGCATTGCTACAACTCCATCTGTTTTGCTTTTGATTGCAGGAACATACACGATAATGGTTTGTTAAAGTGGTTTGCTCAGTCGCCATGACAGAATGCCTCTTTAATGGGGAAATCCTACACACAGACTCTTAAACTCTATGGGACAGCAGCAGCCCCGAGCCATTAGAGGCAGACTGTCTGCTGATCTCTAGGAAGTAAAGGTGTTTGTCCTGAGTGTCCCTACTGTGGGTAATGACCCATCTGGTCAGTGTATGTGTGTGTGGAAGTACATGTGAGTTAAGGTGTCAGGTACTAATGATGATGGATGGAGGTGCAGCCATCATAGTAGGGGGTCCCAAAACAGCATGGAGCACAAATACAAGCATACACAGAAGGCAAAGTTGTTGATTCAAAGTCACAGGATAATTTATATCATGTTGAAAAATATTTTTAGTAATTTTAGTAGCCATATGTTATGTAAATGGAGGTATAACAAATGCAATAGAATGTCACATGTAATGAACCAAGCACCATTACATTGCATAAACTAAAACCTAAAAAAGAGGAGAAGCAGCAGAGAAAAACATTTCAGGAAAAAGAGGACGAGGAGAGAAAGGTGCAGTTGCGAGTCCTTGACAGAGGGGATACGTTCACCTCCCTATCCACAAATGCAGTCCCACATTTTTCAGACTCACCCACTCTACTCCTCCAACCGGAGAAATAAGGCATCACAAAGCATTACTCTGCCAGCACACTCAAGTTCATATGCAGGTGAGTAACTCCCCTCCACTCAACCCAATGTAACAATGTGTGTTTGTATGTGTGTTTGGTTGCCATTATGTGATTAATTCTTATGTTCTACTGCCCTCTATGGGTGGACGGATAAACTGATGAATTACACTAACGGAGGGAGGGTGAATCATTTCCTCTTTAATCGACTGTGCCTGAATAAATCAAGAATAAATCCAAAGTACTTACCTTGACTCTGTTCTCACTGTAAATCACTATGCTCTATCATGACTCAATCTCAATCTTTAGTTTTCAAATCCTATTTTGTCAAGAATTTATCTGAATCAAAGTGCAGTGAAGATAGTGGACAAGATGTTTAACTATTGAAGAAAAATTATGTTCTTTTAAGCATTAAAATACTCCTACATGTTAAAGCATCAAAATTTAATTTGGAGTGTTTAAGCTTGATTATTACTAGTTTACATAATATGCTAAATCAACAGAATTTGTTAAAACCTAGGGGTTAAAGGTTTCAGCACAGATGTGAATATATTGCACACAAGCACAGTATTACCATTTAAACCAGAGTTTTAGAAATGTGAATATTGAACTTACTTTTATCAGGTGGCCAGAAACCTGACTTAAAGTGAATGCTAATGCTGCTGTTTAAAAAAGGCAACCGTTGGATTTCAACTCGTAGGATGATAATAAGTCAATGTTGTGTTTACAGCTTCTTGCACTGTCTCAATAATGCAGTTTTAATTGCCACTTGTGGTCACAGTGGCTACTGTTCAGCAAGTAACATAGGTGCACTTTAAAAGACTATGTCCCCCACAGGAGCAGAGCTTGACACTGATCCCAGTCCTGTGAAGTTTTTATCTTCTACAATTCATCTAAGCTTAGCATGCACAGCACAAGGTGGACACAAACTCTCAAAACCATACTCGCCTTCTTTTCCTCTTGCTTGGGCACCAGCTCGTGGTAACGAGGGATGATAAGCTCAGCTCGGCCTTTTTGTTCCTTTTGAAGGTTTACATTCTCATAGTGTATTTCTTGCTTTCTGAAACAGACACAGACAACAACGTGTTTAAGAATAAAAAAAAATACAAGCAAATAGAAGAGATAGAAAATAAAGAGAGAGAGAGACAGTTGGTGTTTATAAACATACAAAATACAACAGAATGAAGTAGAAGAAATGGGGAGGTATGATATATTCAGTGAGAGGGGAAGAGAGGTGTATAATGGAAAAGTGAATGGGAGGAAATAAACAAAGCAAAGACAGATGGGTGAAGGAATTAATGACTGGAGAAGGAGAATAGAAGGGGAGAAAAAACAAAAGAAAAAAACAAAACAACTGCATGTCACACGTGTGTGTGTGTGTGTGTGTGTGTGTGTGTGTGTGTATGTGTGTGTGTGTGTGCGTGAACATGTAAATGTCTGCCTCCATCTATGTGTGGACAGTATGATCGCTCACATGCACACTTATTACTTAGTCGATGCCTTTATGCACAGCTGAGTTGGATGATTGCCCACCAATGCAGAAGTGCTTAGTAAGGCCCATCCTCTGCGGCCATCAATAGAAACGCTATGTGAGAAATGTCAAACATAATGCTCTGGCTGTGGGATCAAAGCAATATTTCACTTTGGTGGAACAGCTTCTCTGTTCAGCACACATCTCTGTTTGAGTTCAAGAGCAGTGAACTTCTGAGAATACATGCCCTGGAGCCTCTAATCTAACCAACCTTTAGCCATGATTCAAAATGTGAATTTATGAAAGCTTATGAAAGTTCATGCATTGATGGCTATCCATCAAGTTCAATTCTCAATATCTCAGAAATCACAGATGATGCTTTATACTTGTTAAGTTAGCAGAGTTCATAAGGTTCTGATAACTTCAGCAGTTTAAGTCAAACATTTTATTTCCTTCTTAAATGCAGTTTTTGGGATGTTTTTAATAGGTTACAAATTCATTTGTGCAACATTTTGATCAAACAGCAATCTTCATCAGGCATTTTCAAATCACCATCACAAAGCAGAACAAGTAAAGACACAAACGATCATCTTTTAGGTGATTGTGATGTGCTTGATTGTTGTACGCTAGCGCCTCATAAATATCCTTTGCTCTTTCAGCGTCGGGTTGTGCTGTTAATGTGCTAACTGGCTAACTAGCGTTTTAAATCATTTCTGTCGGACTTCTGGTGTTAAATGATGAGTACAGACAACCACCACCTGCTGCTGAGGAGAGTTACATGCTCTGTGCCTCATGCTGGCACAGAGCATGTAAGCTGGCTGACGCACAGGCAGTTTGAGGGAATGCAACAGTCAGCTTTCATAGCCACTGTTTTCTGTTTTTTTATGTCAGTTTGGTGTGTCTGGGTCTTACAATGTTGGCAGGTCACTGTTACAATCCTGATGATAACCCTATTGGTGAAATGCCACTGATACTAAGTAATACTCATGTAATACTGTACCATAACGGTAATACTCACATCTCAGGGTAATACTGTCCTGGACCCGGTCCCTCCTCCACTGTCACCTCACCTCTCCTCCCTGTCATGTTTCCAAAGTGGACTCCTTTATACTTCTGTGCAGAACTGTTCTCTGACTACAGGAAAAGAAAAAGAGAAAACAGGAAGACACCAGGAGAGAACAGGTGAGTGATGGATGAAAGAAGGGATTGGCCAGGGAGAAAGAATGAGAAAAAGAAGATGATAGGAGGAGAAAGAAAGCAAGAAAGAGGATAAATGGATAAACAAAGAAGGAGAAAACAGAATTGACTCATTCACAGTTATCTGGTTTCTTTTTCAGCCAGGGCTTATGAAGTTGGGGTTGAATGAAATGTAAAGTTCAGCCAAATGCCAGAGTATGTCAGAGATCTAGGGGAGACCCTCTGTCCTTTCTTATCTCTCTGAGTTTTATAGCATGCATGCTTGCTCTGCCTCCGGCCTTTCAGATAGGACCAGTCCACTCTGCAGCTTAACTACTGACAGAGGCTATGTCTGGAAAGGAGCTGGCCAGGTGTCACCAAACACTTTACAGCGTTACTGAGTGTCAGATTTTCTCAAAAAAATATTGCAAGGGTGCTGCAAAAAGAACAAAATAAACACAACTACTGGCTTTTCAATTCCTGCATTCATCTGTCTTAGAAACAGGTACGTTATTCATCAACAAGACAAAGTCTATTAAGTGTTGCACTTGTATAATAATACCTAAATCTTGCTCTTGACAAAAACTCCCCATTCTATAATTTGAAAAAAAAAAAAAATAACACTAACTACTCTGCCTTGCTCTTCCTCTGATCGGCTTACCCTGGCATTCTTACCCTAATCCTAATCACCCACACTCCTCTTACCTAAACCTAACAGATCCAACCAACACAGGCAACAAGTCAGTCATAGTAAACGTAGGGCAGGTCATTCCTTCGCTTTCCTAGGGAATGCAAATTCACTGCCACCACAGACACAAATGCTGCTTTCCAATAGTCGCGGAACATGCTCTTGTTGACTTCCCCTTGACACCTGCCCTAAGAGGAATCCCCGCCACCATAATGAGTACCGTTCCAGTTGTCTGAAAACTGAAGTGAATTTGGTGAGATCGACCATCGGAGGGCTGAGGGAGCGAGTGAACAACAATGGTCACTCTAAGGGTATATATTACACAGTGCATTAAAGTTATGCATTTGATGCAAGAAAATGCAACCATGGTTAGCAGGAAGTAATGTACGTAAAACTCCAATTGCACCACAAAAGAGGAAGAAGAAGAAGAAAATGTTAAATAAAAAAGAAAAAAATTAACAACATTCAGTATCTGACGATGAAAACTGGCAAAACTGGCAGTTTCAGTTTTTCTAATATAACTTTTTGGTCTATAGGCCTACATGTGAATATTTACTCGTCTATAAGCAGATAGTCTCTTAAGAAAATCTCATTGATAGCTGATGTTTTATTGAAAACTCTTACATAATTCACTGCAGTTCATCTTTACATATATTGTTGTAGAGTTCAGCTTGAGTGATTTCTGTCTTCCAAACATTATCTGTAAATGCATGGAAAAATTGCCGTTTTGCAAGATATCATAAACCTGCAAAAAGAATATTTAGGATAATCATGATGCAGATCACAAACAGAAATTATTAGTGTCTGCCGATGTATTGCAACTTTCTGCAGGAGACGCTTTGAGCTCACAGAAAGGAGTCTTCAAGTATTTCTGATGATTTGTAAAGGGCAGTATAGCACTACTCCTACAACTGCCGGTCAATCCGTGATAGTTGACTGAAATTGAACAAGTGCAGGTGTGTTTCATTTAAATCCCCTGCCTGCTTTCCCTCCGTTCTCCAAGTGCTCTCCATGCAATGTAAGCTGTTACATAACAGGGGAAGTGAGGGAGGGGAAGTGGATCTACTATTGAAATGCAGTTTATAAGTCTATAAGTGCATCAAGAAACACAGCCACCCCTCCAGGCAGTGCTAAGAGAATATAAACCAGGATTATGCTACTATCTTGCCTATTTGTCGCCTAAAATGTTTTTAGAAACATTTTAGTGCCCTGTTGAGCTGTAATAGTGAGATTGTGAACAGGAAGTGGGCACCATACAGTTTTGGAGACTGAAAAAGTTAAATTTAATCGTAAAACTAAGCAGCACTGATCAGATACAAAGCAAGATTCTGTTAAAATGTTGTATTTTTTTGCCTACAATGTTTTCAGAAACTTGTTCAACTGTAATATGAGATTGTTTGTTACTAGCTGGCCGCCGTTGTGTGAAATGGATAACTTCACATTATGTCACTTACCTGCAGGAGCATTTATTGGTCCAGTGCCAAGCAAAAGCATCCTTTTGCTTTGTTTTCTCTGATCATGTATCACCAATTTCAAAGGTATTATATATCATACTATATATATATATATATATACTGCAAAGTGCTCCTTCCTACTGCATAGACAGCCTAGTTGTATACATGTAGCATCATTCCTTCAGTGAACACTTCTTTATGTAAGTATGCTAACATGTTCACAGTGACAATGCTAACATGATGGTGTCTTGCAGGACTGATATTTACTACATTTACCATCTTAGTTTAGTGTGCTAGCATTTTATCATTTGCTAATTAGCACTAAACACAAAGAGCTACAAAAAAAGGATTTAATATAACTGTGATACATAAAGACAGCCTGGCACTGGAGTTTTGACTGTGGGAGATTTGGGATTATCAAAGACCAAATATAATAATGAGAAAACCAAATGACCAATTCTCTAAATCTTCAAATCACATTCCTGACACTGAAAGAACTCTGCTGCTTGTCTCTCAAATATGAAACCACCTGTGCTAAAATGAAACAGACATGTAAGAAAAAGTTTCCCTTTCTGAATAAAAAATCAAAGCATATAAAATTCTTCCCTTTTTTTTTCATAACTTTTCCTTGACCCAACTGGTCTGTGTCTAGTCTGTGAGGCAGGTTATGTGAGGATTGGCAGGGAGTCTCAAAAAAGTTTTTAACTCCATGTGGTGCCTGTCTCCTTATCTCAACTTCAACAGTGACTGGAGGACGAGATCTGAGGTTCTGTCCCCTGTGATCTACCAATCCACTTTTGAGGAAGGGAGATAGGAAATGGGGATGTTCAAATGCTTAGAGTTAAAAAGAAAAAATAATGTTCTGTATCGCACGCAGACACATACAAGCAACGTGATGGTATCGCAGCTGGCATGAGTTCGGAGGCACAAATTGCCTATTTCTGTCAAGGAGAGCTCTTAAAAGCAAAACAAAAACACAGCTAGTGGGTATGAGCATATTCATTCAACTTTAATAAAATGGAATGGCAGGCTATTTATTATTTAAATGAGAATAAGTTTTTGTCAGTACGTTTGCGTGGCAGTTTCCCGCTGGCTGAATTTCTTGGTAAACGTGGTTTCTGAATCTGATTCAGGTCCTATTGAGAGGACAATCTTGCCCATGTCTCTGTTTACATCTCACATCTTGACGCCACATATTGGCTCTTTGTAGAAACTGACCAATACTTGATTAATAGTTACAGACAATGAAACTGCTAGTCTTTTAAAAAAAAAAAAAAAAACACTGAATGAGGGAATATATTTTGAAAGAATTGTGTTCATCCAAAATAACACCTACAATAACAACGCAAGCCATAGGAGGTCAAATTTTCTTTGAAGACTGCCCACTCAAGATAAAATGTATCTACCCTCTTACTGGACATGTTATAAAGTAAAATGTTTTGTTTAATGCAATTGGCTGCCTTGTTTATTATGGACTGTTGAGCATACTTCTGTCTTGGCTCTAGACCAATTTTACAAAAACCAAAACTGAAGAAAAAAATTCAGCTGACATCAATTACTCTAAGGTAAGGCATAATCTTGCCCAAATATTTGTTGTATCTTAAAACATAACTTTTTTTGGCCCAGTGAAAAAGTTAGAAGATCTACGTACTTATTAGAAAATTATTTAAAGATTATTTTAAAAAATGTAAAAAAGTGTCAAATGAAACAGATTAAAAGAATGAAAACATTATATTGTCATAAAAGTATCTATTTGGTTTATTGACAAAAAAAGCTTCTTTATTTATTTATTTATTATTTAATTGGTTGTAGTAAATGTGCACAATTTTTTTGTTCCACTATCCTGATCTGCGAGACATTAATATGAGTCATTTGGTAAATTACCTTAAAAACAGATGTTGTTATTTTGAGATTTTACAATGCATTTATGAAATCCTACGTCCCAGGTCTGAGCATTTTTAATACTTTTGAAAGATTGATTTAAGACATTTTAATATCAAATAAGGCCTTGGTTTTCAGTCTATGAATTCAAAGCCTTTTAAGCATAAACTGTATGTAAAGATGGACAACATGACTGTCTGCAGTATAGGTCATAAAGCCCACCGCTCCATGTAACTGAATTGGACACAGGCCAAACTAAAAACTCAAAGTACACGCCAAGTAAATTTTTCCAAAGATGGTTTCTATCTCTTAGGATAGTTCTCATCACTCTAATGTTTGTTCAAGTGATCATTTTTATAATAAGTTCAGTTTTAATGAGTTATTCAATTCAACAAAAAGGTGATTTGCTGCCATGATTGACAGCTGTGTGTGCCAATCCATGCGCTCGCATCTCAATGACGCTGCTCATGATTGGTCGGATGGGTGTTTTGGGCAGGAACAAACCCATCGCAGATATCGCGACTGGGCAGACTCCAGCTCCAAATTACTTCACCAGCGTAAGATGGCAGCACCTGTATCCCGAATATTTTAGCCTCACTTAAGGATAGCAGGGGTAAGTGGGGGCGTGTCACTGATCTTTATATACAGTCTATGCTTTTAAGACTTTCAAGGGTTCCGGGAAACCTTTTACTGGCATTTATTGATACACACTAACAGAAGTATTTAGAGTACTAATAACACACTGAAAATGCTCCACTACAAGTAAAAGTCTTGCATTCAAAACTTATTTAATACTTAGAGACTTTGAGTCTCTAAGTATTATCATCCAAATGTACTTAAGATATGAAAACTAAAAGTACTAACTGTGCAGTAAAATTCCTTGTCAGTGTTTTGATTTTGTATATAATGTTTTTAGAGTAATATTACTGCTGCATTAATATGTATGTTGCATTTTGCTGCTGTAAATGTTTAAGGTTACTCCTTTATATACTGCTGGGTAGTTTTATCTAAAGCAATGCATCCTATTCTGTAATGCATCCTATTCTGTAATGTGCATCTCTAAAAAGTCAACTTTTAATCAGCTCAGAAAAACAGTCCTGTTTTCAAGAAGTTGGAGAATTTTCCCAACACATAAGTGAAAGCTTCATCTTACATTTTATCACAAATGTTGTAAGTCAGAGATTCGTGGTTTACACTGGACAATAAAACTTGCGGGGTCTATGCAAAGGAGTAAAAAGCTGTTCTGGTAGCTTATAGAGACCCAACACCTGACTTAAATACTTAATGCTGATTTTCCTACATAAGTAAATCGAAAGTCAACATGGTCAAAGTTCTGGCATGCATATTATCATTTACATATCATATTTTGTTAGCAATAAGTGAAGCTTTAAAATATTTACTTTTCTCTCCTTATTAATGCAAACTCCATCTTCACTAAACAGTGGGATTGAAATTTGGTACGAGGATTTACAGCAGTCCTGTACCTTTGTTTCCATCATATCAACTGTAAACACTCAACATGTTGAGCAAAGCTAAAAGCTGGTAGTAATGAAACAGATGTTGGTGTGGGAACCATGGTTATGTTTCCACTTCCCACTTGCATATCTGTCATGGATGCAGCTGATTCATTGATTGGGCAGTTGCAAAGTGCTGCAATGTTTATTTTCCAAAATGTCCCTTTCTAAACTGTTTTGGGTGTTCTGTTTTTATATACTAACACAGTCTGTGCTCCATATCGCTATCCACCAGCTGTGTTATGATAATCTGACAACTGTAAAACTACACAGTCTGAACCAACAAAATATCTCATGGTGATACTGTTTCTAAATTAGCCCAAGAGCTTTTTACTGCATTATGCAGTCATTTTTAGCCATCGTATGTGCCTGTACCAATGTATGTGTGATAAGCCTGTATTGGCCAATAACTGCTTACTATTCCAGCATTTAATTCTGAGTAAGAGGTCTTAACTATCATTCGATGCAGAAAAGTAATTATTCATTCAATACGGAAATGAACCATAAGTTTAGGGTCAGTGGACGAAAGCGATTAAAATGTTTTTGTTTTACTCAATAACATTCAGGCAGAAAACAGAGTTATGCTCTTTTGATTTCTGTCTAATGTCTTATCATTCGAAGGTTACCCCGGCTACTTTGAAGTTACGTCCTCAGACAACCACTTAATTCTGTCTCTCTTTTTCCTCTTTTGAACTCAGTCGGAGCACAGGGCGGGGGAAGTGTTTGAGTTTAAAGGAATGAGTGTGTCAGATGGAACGACAGAAGGAGAAAGACAGACAGAGCCAAAGGTTGAACTTTCAAAGGGAGAGCAACAGAAGTTGAGACAGAAAAAAAAAGAACAGGATGGATGCACTGCTCATAGCCCTAAATCACAGCACGACTCTGTGCGTGCGCCGGTGTGTTGACACAACCTCGGCCAACACTCAAGGACGCTGTTGACTTCCTCTGGTCATTAACAGATGAAAAATGACTTAATTGAGAGCCAGACCAGCAGGCGTGTGCATTATTTTAAGTGAATATTGTAATATAGCTTGAAGAATAATTACTAATGGCTCTCTTTGTTGGCATGTAAAATGGATGAGCATTGGTGCGCTGTGGCTTTTTTAAAGTGGAGCTGCAATCATTAGCTATGGAAATGGGTTTTGGGCCAAGTGAATGGGGTGGGGTGGGGGTTCAGCGGTGCATTAGATCTGCCTCGCACTAATGGACCTCGCCTCGCAGGCAGAGTAAGTACACTCAGACACACACTCATACAGAGTAATGAAAGCACACATGCGTGCACAAATGAGCACTTCTCATCCTGTGACAGATGTATATTCAGACTTTAACATGATTGTGTACGTGTGTGTGTGTGTGTGTGTGTGTGTGTGTGTGTGTGTGTGTGTGTGTGCATCCTGTCCTTACCAGCAGTGGATTGTAGTAAGCTGGCCCCAGAGTAGTGTCCCTGGGAGGAGGAGGCTGTTTGAGGAGCACACCCAGGGCGCCCTCCTCATAGCCATAGGCCTGGCCCGGGGAAGGAATGGATGGGATATCTGACTGACGCACCAGCCGGAGACTTTTAGCCTGGAGACGCTGTGCAGAGAGAAAAAGCAGGAAAAAGACAGGGAGAAGTCAGGGTTTGTGATGGAAAGGATGCCCTGGCTTACAAAGCAGCTGAGCACTGCCTGCGGCCAATAAAGTGTGAGACTGAGGGAGGGACAAAGAGAGAGAGCGAGGGCAGGCAGAATATAAGAAACAAAAAAAAGGGAAGACAGAAGTAGAAGTGTGGGAGTACGAACAATATCTGCTGAGGGAACAGAGAATGGAGGCCATTTCTGTCAAAATGCACGAAAGCTATTCCACTAACTTTCTTTAGCTGAAAGTAAGGTGTGTGTGAGTGTGTGGGTGCATGCTATTCAGATAATTACAGCTAGCACAGAAGGAGGAGAATGTGAGCAAACCTCTATAGCAGTGATGCTCAATCTATGGCCCCTGCCATGGGGTGCTCGATGGCCCGCTGACTTTATTCTGGGTGTGTTTCAAATTGCATACTTTTTCTTTTTTCTTTTATTACGTACTGCAGCTACCCTTACAAAGTATGTACTGCTACATGTGGTATGCACACAGTTGGGCAGTACCACTTCTTCATAACACTGCGCTCAGAACTTTGACCCTCTTGCTCACATATACGTTACCATGGAGATAGAAGTTAGTTTGCAGTGTTTATTTAAGTTATTTATAAGTTATGACTGCATACATTGTAGATTCTCACACTTTATATTCATTTAATTACCCTACATATGCATTTCTCTATCATTGTTTTTGTTTTTTTTTTCATTTTTTGTTGTTGGTAATCCATGAATATTTTGTTCACTGAATTAAGTATTTTTCTTTATTCCTAGTATTACCGTTTGGCTGGTTATCAATAACTTAAATGTGCTGTAATCTGTCACTGCAGCTTCTGTCAGCTGTCAATCAGCTGTCAAGAGGTGACATAGCTCCCACTGCGCAGAGGATTGTGGGTCAGAACAGCCAAAAAAGCATGCTGGCTTGCAAACTGCAAAATCCTACCGGATGTAGTAGAACATCTTGGTAATTTTTGCATACTGCATTTGACATACTATGTATTGGGACATACTTAATCATTTTCACACTGGGACTTTTTTGTACTTTCAATGTAAACAAAGTGATAGACTGCATTAAATAAGCATCAAAATAGAGCTTATGTAACAAAAAAAGTGTAAGGCCCAAATTTCCTCAAATTCTAGAAACGCTTGCGTACACCTGACCTGTGCATGGTTGCTGCAACCGGCCCCAGAATTGGCCCTTGGGCAAGGCAAGTTCCCTGCACTACAGGAAGTCATGATTGGTCAGGTCTGGAGGTAAATGTATCAGATTAAAGCTCTGAGCTTAGTGTTTAGTCAAACCCATCTATGAGTGGATACTTTGGACATAAATTTAACACAGCAGGTGTATGGAAACTTTAAATATCGTCTTAATATCTTATCTTTATTGTAAGGCTAAACTTCGTATGTTTCACTACTGACCTTATTACTGCTGATGAGGCTGGAGGAGACTATGGACAGGGACCTTTATCTAAAATGAAATATCCTCTCCTCACATTTTTTGCTTGCTTTGTACTATCAGTGCTTTGACTTAAACTCTCAAACCAGCTGAGACATTCAGTGACATTGCTGTGCAAATCTAGATTTTAAAAAATCTAAAAATTATATTCTATTTGTTGAATCTGATGAATAGTAATGTTTAACCTATCAAGGGTGCTCCTTTTGTCTAGACACCAAACACAAGACAATGAGCAGAGTCTCAAGGGCTAACAAAGAACAGAAGTTAGAAGGACATACTGTTTTCTTCAAGCTTTAGTCCAATTGTTCCTAGACAGAATAAGGTCTGCCAGTGTTATTGCTATTGAGGATATAATACAGAAAATGGCAAAATAACCCAATACGACTTTTGCTACACTGTTATAGTGGGATAAAGTAAAACCATACATGTCAGAAAATCAGCTCATCCTCCCTGTGCTCAACATCCTATTTTGCATTTCCACATTCAAGACAAAGATAATTACAATTACTTAAACTGTCAAATAACAGGTCCCCACAAGACTCTCTCAATTGTTTGTCTTTCCAGTTTTGCTCTCCTATATCTCTAGCATGATCATAAACTTGTTAGTGACCTTTCGTTACATAATAAAATGACTGCCACACATATAAGAGGCTTTTCATTGTAAGCTGTAATAGAATGCCTGACTTATTACAGACAAAATATGTCATATTCTTTTCTTCCTTTGTTTCCCAGCCATGTTCAAAGTATTTTGACAAATGTCAAGAAAAACTGTGTCTCTCAAAGGTTTTAAAATAGCAGCCTCTAATTCCTGTTGATTGGTGTTCTGCCAAAATAAGGGCAAAGGTACAGGCAGTGTACCTTCTGCAAGTATTGGCAGTCACCACTTTTGGAGGAGGCACTGTTGTTTTGTTTGGTACTGATGTAGCACATCGCCATCTACATTTTATTGTGTTTTTATTGTATGTGTGAAAAAAAAAGTTGTGAACTCTGTGTGTGTGTGTGTGTGTGTGTGTGTGTGTGTGTGTGTGTGTGTGTGTGTGTGTGTGTGTGTGTGTGTGTGGAGTGCAAACAGTATGAGACACTACACTGGTTAGATTTGAACCATAGGGAAAAGGGGGACCCACCACCAGCACAGAGAGATATTTGGCTTAATAATGAGGCTGATAATAAATGGGACACAAGCACTTGATTGTTAAGAGCACAGAGATCCACAAACCAACAGTACAAAAGTGAAAAGTCCACATAGCTAAACTTGATGCATATCTTTTGTACAAATAGATGAGGTTTTGATCCATGGTGCATCTTGACCATGTCAAATTTACAGAGCAGTTCTCCATATATACTCTTGTTGATACAGAGAACATACTGTACACAAAAACAATGTACCGTAAATAAACAGTATAAAAAGCTGAAAAGGAGGAGAAAATGTCATATAAAAATCCTGTAAATTGACTGCTCATTTAGTTTGCCCACATAACTTCACCCATATGCCTACCATTTTTCTGCCAAGCTTCTCCACCTGTCCTGCTTCAGCGGTCACAGCTCTGAGTGTGTTCCCCGAGGCAGGTAGAACATTGTAGGCCCCGGGGCCTGGAACCTTCGAGGCTACCTCCTCAAAACGCTTGGAGCGGTTCTGAAGACTACGGCCACCATGGATGTTTAGCTAAAGAGACAGCGGTTCAACAGAGAGACAAGCTGACACACAGAGAATGAGACTGCAATCAAGGAAGATTTTCTCGACAATATACAGTATTTTCCTCAGCAAATTCTCCTCCTTGCTCTCATCAAATATTATAAGCTTCATCTATGGCCTTCCTAAATTAATAGTTTTAGATCACATTCTGACATGAATGAAAAGTACTCCATATTCATATATTTGCAATGTGCATTCCTTCCTACTTCCATGGCTTCTTCTGCTGCTTATATTGCCCCTTTGTCTGACCACGCCAAAGCATTTTAGTGAGAAATTCAGACTCCCCAGTCACTCAGGTCTTGATATTACTGTATGTAAATGATTGTCTATGACCTATAGTACCTTGACAGGGGAGGTGTCATATTGTCCAGGTCCTGGTATGTCCTCACTGGAATGACTAAATACTGATTGTCTGTTGGTCAAGGTCAGGAATGGAGCATAGCCATCTGCAATAAAGAAAAATATACAAAAGTTAAATACACAGTTGTCTACTGATTTATTCATTTTATTAGATTAGATGTTGTATTTAATGTTTGTGCTTGTATTACATTAATAACAGAAACATAAAAAACCTAAACTTAGCCTTGCAACATTCACTCATGGTGATGTTTTGACTTTCACTGCCACATTTTCTATTTGTCCTTCACCTATAGACTTCAGTATATACCTGCACAGTGAAGGTTTTTTAAGATGTTTTAGGGAGGGGGTTCATTGCTTCTTTTTTTTGCATACTACTACTAGTCATTTCAGAGGCAAATATTCTATGTTTTACTCCACCACAATAATTTGATTGAACTTAAGTTATTAGCTACTTTGCAGATTTAGATTATTAATGATAAAAAAAATCTACTTATAAATCAAGATACCCCACAGTAGGCTATGTAGTCATTTAAATTATCCTCGCCTTTACCATCTGCAACATTGAAGCAATGTACACATTATGCACTGACATTTAGAATCCAGTGATATAATATATATGACTGTTTTTTCCCTATATTTCAATGCTAATACCTTTGTACTTTAACTTAAATTCATGAATTTACTTGTAACAGAGTATTTTACATTGTTGTATGTAGTAAAAAGTAGTATTTTACTTTACCGCTGATGTAAAGCACTATTTTATATAGGGGGAGAGTATGGTGCAAAACAAGGAAGCTCTTCAAATCATTTTTAAGCACAAGGAAGGAAATATATATATATATATATATTAACATGGCATAGGGGAGGGGCAAACAACTTTAAATTGTCATCTTTTGCATTAATTTTAAATATTCTCAGAACCCTGAAACCCACAAGTGCTTTTGAAATGCATGTTTTCTTTAAAAAAAAAATCTACAGAACTACACCATTTGTCATAGCTTGAAACTGTGAAATATTGTAAATGCCTTTTACTCCAGTCACTCAAAAAGGCTCAAAGAAAATTATTTGGAGCTCTGGAGAGCATGATGTAAAAAAAAAAAAAAAAAAAACAAAGTCTCCCCAGGCACCCCTGTACTCTGATCAATAAAGTACAGTCCCTAACGTTTTTCAGGTAGCATTAGCATTTTTGCATAATGTCACAGCTAGCTAATAGCTAGCTAACCTAATTTTAATTTATGCGTTATGGCCTAAATTGTCTGTGGAGAGAAAAATAAATGTGAATTTTGTTAATTAAAAGAAAAGAGACTCGACTGGGCTAACTTTCCAGTTTTTCCCTCAGGTCTTGATCGTTGCTAACCAGCTAACGCCTACCTGATGTTTTGGAACTGCTCCCGGTGACATTGTAGGAGCCGGGGCCAACCGTAGATGAAGTGCCGCCTGTTGACATGAAGGTCACTCTTGGAGCTCGTCCATACATTTTGACTTGCCATGAAAAAAAACAGAGAGGCAGCTTAACTAAACATCACTTGCACAGTGAGGACACCTACTAGAGACGACACAAAAAACAAATTATAGTTCTTACTCCATTAAATTAGTAAAACCCCGAGGTTAAAACATTCCTTCACTGCTCCCTGTCCAGCACTGACTTGTCTGCGTTACTTGCGTGCGTCGTTGCTTGGATACCACAGATCGCTGCACGCAGCAGTCACGCAGCGACTGATGTCAGACAACAGATGCAGAAAAAGAGAACCAAAGTTGGACAAAGTAACAAAACTTAGCCCAGAAATGTCGTCCTTACTAACATACAGTAGTGGAAGGCGTATTTGGACCTTATACTTAAGTAAAGGTAGAAATACTACGGTGTCGAAATACTCTTTAACAAGAACTGTATTCAAATTCTTTTTTAAGTAAAAAAATCATTATGCAGAATAGCTCAATTCAGAATCATATATACGCTATTATATTAATGGATTATAATTAGGGGGGAAAAAAGTGACCTTTTCAGCTCCTTAACTTAGCCTGAGTAAAAGTACTAATACTACATTGTAAAAATAATCTGTTACAAGTAAAAGTCCAGCATTGAAAATGTTACTCGGGTAAAAGTAAGTAAGCTATAATCAGGAAATTGTACTCAAAGAATAAAAAAGTAAAGTACTTAATGCAGAAAAATGTTTTTAAAAATTATACACAATAATTGCACAACTGCACAATTATTAAATAAATAGAAAAATACTTTTTTCAAAAATAGTTGGCAATTAATTTTGGCTAACTGCTTAATCAACTAATCATTTCAGCTGTACTTGTATAATTTATAACAAAACATTATATATTAAATGTCTTTTTATGCAAAAATCTTAATTTGTAACGTAACTAGTGACTAAAGCTGTTCGAAAAATGTAGTAAAGTCAAAAAGCACTACATTCCCTCATAAATATAGTGGAGTAAAAGTATAGAGTGGCATAAAAAGAAAATACTTTAGTGAGGTACATTCACCACTTAAATGTTGCCGTAAAGTTGGAGGAAATTTTAATTATTTTGTATAGAGCTGGGTAGCCTAATACATATTAATACATTATAATTAAAATGTTTATTTATATTGTATTAATAATCTGAATCCGCAAAGTAACAAGTAACTAAAGAGCAAAGTACATTTTTCCAAAATGTTGTGGATAGAAGTATAAAGCAGCCTTACAGAGAAATACTTCATTAAGTATGTCAAAACTGTACGTAAGTAAAGTACTTGAGCCAATGTAGTTATACTCTCTGCCACAGCTAATATATTCAACCTGCACTATTTCTATAAATTGTATTTCCCATATTACAATTATTTGTTTTGCTTGCATATATTTTTTTAATTAATTAATTTTTACCCACAGTGAAAGGTTTCAGGCTATTTTTTATTAATTAATCTCATGTATATTTTTATGGTTAGTATTGTCAAGGCACAATCATAGTTCTTAAAAAAGTTCTGTTTACTTATTCCTGTGGTAAAAACAACTGTTCCTGCATATGGCCACTCTTGTCACCACTCCTGTTATCATTATTTGCAGTCTTGACCTACTTCCTCCTGCACTACTAGCCTGCCTCACAATGTAGTTAAGACATGGATAATGAGAACTCAAGGGAAAGCTATGCAAGTAACAAGTACCTCGCTGGAGCAGCAATGAACTGCATCATTATTCTAACTTCCTGTCATATCTCATAAAGCAGAAGGTTTAGTCTGCACATCGGTATTCGATTTGACAAATTATATTAGACCCAATCCCCGAAAGGAAAAGTTGGTCGGACAAGAGGGCATCCAATAAGTCAGCAGCAACAACAATAATCGTATATATGGCCTGCAGCGGAGACAAATATCGCATTTTATTAATGGCATGATTAATGTAACTGCAGTGGCCATTTTCTCACTGGTGTACTAAATCCTGAGTGTTACAGAGATAATATGAAATGACTACAGGTTTGTCACAGGAAATATTAATCAGTCATCTACATGCTCAAAGTTTTATCATGATTTCTTAAAACTTGCATTACAATTTCTCACTCAAAAGACTTTCTCCACGTCTGTCAGAAGTCAGTAAGATTAGAAAAGAAGATGTTTACTAAAAGTAGTACTAATATATCTGACAATGTCAAAAACCTATTGACCATATAATGAAACTTATGTGTTGTAAGGGATCTGGGTGAAAGCCATGCTAAAGGGGAAGTACACCCATTTTCAAAATTCATACACATTTCTATGGTCCAAAAATATTAGTAAACATGAAAAACTCTCCCAAATCTCAAAAACTGGAGCACTAATGTTCAAATGTATGATGTCATGGGTCTAAAATCTAAAACTAGTAAACTAGTAAAACTAGTTTTTTTTTTTTTTTATCACTGTTTGAAAAATAAAACATGTAACATTTTCTGTATCAAATGAGATTTTCTTGTGGAAAAAATGATTGTGGGCTGGGCTATCAATATCCTCTTTGCTCATGAACCACTCACATACAGCAGATATTTTGGGGAAAAAAAGCATAATTTACACGGGAAGTTAATGACATACAGCTGTGGCCTACACAATTAACTGATAAAAAAAAGAAAATCAAACAAAACCAGGCGTAACTGCACAGACTAATGTAGTTTATTATGGAATTATGATTATCAAAAGGTTAAGCCTTGGAGTACAGTTATTGCCAGATGGATTTGAGAATAGAATTTACAAAAATTTGTTGTGCAAATTACTGGCTGAGTAATTTGCACAACAAATTTTTGTAAATTCTATTCTCAAATCCATCTTTTGTGTACATACTTATTCTATTACTTACTTATTATTATGTGTACATACCTTATTTCCTCTATGTACATACTTATTTTATTACTTATTTATTGTTATTTGTTATTGTTATTTTCTTTGTTACATTTCACTTTTCTTTTTTCATGCTGCTGTAACATTTGAAATTTCCCCCAATGGGGGATCAATAAAGGAATATTCTATTCTATATTCTATTCTAGATCTATTTTATTATTCTAGTAATTGTGCAGCTGTAGACACAGATATAAGGAGGCTGAATGATGCAGAGAGATGTTTTTGTCCAAGCATGATGAGGCTGCTCTGACTAAAAAAAAAAGCTTAATTTGCAGGAGCTTGGAGCTTTTAACGCTGGTTTGAAATAAAAATCAGGCAGACCAGTGAGACAGCTTCACCACTGGAGGGCACCAGCAGGCCTTAGATGAGTCTGCTCTGCCTCAACTATGATAAAGACAAGCGATGCGTTTAATTGTAATCCGAAATATTGAAATCAGACAGACATGACGTGTTTCAAAAGGCAAATAAATGTAGAATACATGTTATGAATATATGTTTATAAATTGAGTACTCTAAGTAGTTTAAATGAGTCTTTCTCACAACGTACGTTTTGTATGCTAACAGAAGACAATGTGTATTTTGCAAATTAACCAATTTAAACACCAAGTAGGACACATACTGGTATCGTCTCCGCGTTATCACTGCAACACAGGCACGTATTATCATTTCATCGATGACAAAATCATCAACTCAAATATATATATTGGGTTGATGATATATAATATATATTTTTTGGGTGCGGGTGTTAGAGTTTACGAAGCGTTCCTGAAGGCAGCACGGGTTATCACCACCATCACAGTCAGTGTTTTATCCCCCACCAAGGTGTCACTTTCGGCAGCTATCTACCAGTCTTACCTTGCGTTTAATTGAACCATTTTGATACACATTTCTGCGTGACATCTCTGAACTCTTGGTGCCATGAAGGGAATCAGGTTTTTCGTGGTTTTCTTGGTGCTTTCCGCGTCTCTGTTGTGCACAGCCGAAGCGGCCAGGAGCAGGACCAGCAACCAGAACAGCTTCCGACGGGCAGCTAACGGCATCTACCAGACTCTGAGCAGCGTTTTCGGAGAAGACAACATCAGAGGGTTATACAAGGTGAGTGAGGGACATGTTTTGTCAAGATAACTGCTCATTTACCTCTCAGCGGCTTGTAAAAGCTGTCAGACGAGGCGGTCTTGTGGTCCGACTGTGGCGAACAGGAAACAAGCGCGCCCGGGCCTGGACAACAATTTCACGGATGCCATTTTGAAAAATTAGCCATTATCCTGTTTTTTTATCCGACTGCAGGAGCTGTCAGTTCATCTAGCGTTGCTGTGCACAATAAAATGATATCTGTTTTCATGCAGTAACACTGAAATTCTGTCATTTGTTGTGTAACCAATGTCCTCATTCATTGTTTGGAGTCAGCAAGTGCATCAAATGTCACAGATGGCTGGTTCAGGCCATAACGTCTGATTCTTTATCATCTCCAAATTATTAAAAAGCTTTAAGTATGCTCTTATTATGGATGCATACTTAAGTGTTTCTCATTGGTGCAGCTGCACTTCCTGCATTTTGAAATCTCATGATATTTCCTGTATGAGGCCGCCAAAGCAAACCAATGTGACATATGTGCGGCTACACACGTGATAACGCACTGTTTGACTGCACACACAGCAGTTATAGCTTATTTTGGTCAATAAATAAATAAATAATTAAAAAAAACAACTAAAAAAGCATTTCAATATGGTCATTTGGAGTTTGACATGCAAAATGAAAGCTTTATCAGGGTAGAGGTTGGCTGTGGCGTGACTTAATTTTGAATCATGACCCTCCCAAATATTACATAAATATACAAATAGTCCTTTAGCCTTCTCGAGTGAATGGGGGGAAATGAATGACCCTCACCGTCATTATGTCACAGTTTGTGACTGTAATAAACTGCAGGTGCACAGGCACCACTTGCAGGTTTTGGGGTTCTGAAGATATTAAATTAAATACAAAATACAATCATTTAAGGTTGATCGTCCTTCTCCTAAGCCAAATCAAAAACAAAACTTCCTCCTGAGTGCTTAAGAAATTATCTGATGTGCCTCCCTCGTTTTTGCACCACTCCTTCCCCCCAATAAATACTAAAAAGTCTCGAAGAATGATTAAAGTTATGGAGAAACATTGAAGATTATTTGCACACAGTACACCAAACACTTCATCTTGTGACTAACCAAAGTTGAATTTGTCATCATGGTTGTTGTTTACTGCATTCTCTAGTTAGTCTGTTGTAATGGATCACTTCCAAGTGACACTGAATCGACATTTATGTGATAATATATTTGTGATGTTTCAAAATGTGAGTTTTCAGCTATGATACACTCTGAGAAAGGACTATAAAAGTTTGAAGGTAGTAGAGGGATTCTTTCACCTGCTTAGTCTTTTTAACATATTACTACTGTATCAACACCTTAGTCATCTGTCCATTTCATTATGATGAAAACAGTTGGTTGGCTGGAGAATAGGTGAGCAGTAGTTTGATTTGCAGGCCATTTCTTGAGTCACAGATATGAATGGCACTGTGTTGTACATATGCATAAAGACTTTGATGTTATTCTTTAGTGTTACATTTTAATGCAGACGATTCCATGTTGAAGGCTTCAGAAGACAACACAACATAGTAAGCAGAAGCTAACAAAGCATTGCTTTGCTTAAGAATTGTGAAATGTGTATTAAATGTGGACAATGACAAAAACCAACTTCTCGGGTGACAGGCTGCTGTGACACTGAAGACAGACAGTGTGTACACAGAGTGACTCTTGTTCTCGGTTGGAGAATTATCTGATCATCATGATTATTGCACAACCGTACTGACTTAAACTTCAACACTGCAGTCCTCTGTTTTTGTGAACTTCATGTCTTTTTAGTTTTGGTTTTTGCTGTAGGTTCCTGTCAGTTACAATGCAAAAAAAAAATGTAATGTGATTATTACAGTCTTACCTTTCTCTGCATTTCTTCGGTTCTGTAGTTTTTCTCCAAAACGACGGAGCGGTTTGTCCATGGCGTGGACTCTTTTCTCGACACTATTTGGAAGATCTGGTCAGATCTGCTGGATGTGATGGGCATCGACTGTAAGTTTAAAATGTATTATGACGTTTCTAACAAAGAAAGATTGGCACAAATAAAGTGACATATTTTAAGACTTACTCATTTTTGTCTTTTTCTCCCCTGTAGCCTCAAACCTCAGCCACTACTTCAGCCCCACGTCTCTCACCAACTCTCCGGCACGCGCCCTGCTCCTGGTGGCCGCTGTACTTGTGGCCTACTGGTTCCTCTCCATGTTCCTGGGGGGTTTCTTTTACCTGCTGCACGCTGTGTTTGGCCGCTTCTTCTGGCTGGCACGTGTCACACTCTTCGCGCTGTCCTGTCTCTACATCCTGCAGAAGTTTGAGGGTGACCCTGAGCGCGCCGTGCTGCCACTTTGCTTCATCATGGCGGTGTACTTCATGACGGGGCCTGTGGGAGCGTACTGGCGTCGGGGCGGCGGGGCAGGTTCACTGGAGGAGAAAATCGACCACCTGGACACTCAGATCAGGCTGCTTAACATCAGGCTGAGCCGCGTCATAGACGGCCTAGAACGCACCGGGGAGCAGTAGGTAGCAGCGAGGATGACGGGGAGGGAGGGGATATTGTACAACCAGCTGCAGCTGATGTCACAATGCTGTTTCCTGTACGCAGCTGCAGCAACACAACTACTGGGTATTTACAACTCTATTGTCAGATGGGGGAACAAAACTAGATTTGAAATCAGTATTTTAACGACTTGAGTTGATTTTAGTTACAGAATACCTAAAAAAAAATCCTCAGAGGTGTGGACTCGGAGCAAATCAACCAAACAACTATTTTTCATTTATGTTTTTCACAAAGCTTTGATCGAAGGGTTTTTGCTACATTTGTGAGGAAGCTGTCAGAGAGATGTCCACAGTTTTCTAAATGCTGGCCTAATTCTACACCCCAGCTACTTTTGAGAAACTCCTGAGCTGGGGTTTGAATTTTTGGTGTTTGGATAAGCATCGTCAATGCTTTTGCTAAATGAATAATCATATTTTATGTATGTTTGTTTGTTTCTATCCTTGTGAATAACCCTGGGGTTACGATTCTTCTTACACAGGTTTGTCCACAAACATTTATTCCCCTTTTTGAACCTATTGACGGTTTGGGTTTGGGTGTATGATGCAGGGGACTGATACAGACATTGTATTTCTAATATGTAAAAATCCTCAAGATATTAGATAGTTGTTCATAGTAAGATTTATTTATTTCATTTTCCATCCAAAATGTTGAAATCATGTAGTTCTAGTTTGTTTCATCGAGTCACCGTCCCATATTGGCAATAGTTTGGCATCAGGACCTCTTTTTCATTGTGCGTTTGAGTGTATGGGTGTGTGCGCAAATGTACGCGAATGTGGGTGCAAATGCATTAATGTGTGTGTTTCAAGCTTGTGAAATGGAAAAGCACTGTATCAAAAAGTCACCATCAGACCAGGAGAAAATGCAGACAGGCAGTAATATCTCAGGGACTCGGCTAACACACATAGAATTGGAAATCAGATATCAAGAATATTAAAATCAGGTCTTGGTCTCTTTGAGTCACGTCACAGTTTTTCAGATACAGTTTGAAACTTGTCTCAGTAACTTACAATACGTACTGATTAAAGGGTGCACAGTTTGTGTTCTTGCATCATGTTGAAAAATTTGATTAATATCAAGACCAAATCCAGCTTTTTGATACCAGCATGGCGTTATTGTAGGGATTTAAACTGCAGCTTGTGGTAAATTGAGGGGAAAACATTGTTAATATTTACTGTAAATGTGTTAACACACAGGTAAATTATCCACAAAAGCGGTTTAAAAAAAATCTTTGAGTCACGCTGGTTTGAAATATGTCTTAATGTCTCTTTTGGGAAGAGAATTTTTAGTGTAAACTGGATCAATTTCTCAACTTGATTACAGATTAAATTAGGTCTGGTGCCTTTGATCCTGTGGCAAAAACTCAAGCTTGTTATGGACAATCCCATTTGACGCTGCATTGGAAAATTACATTTAAAGCTGTACATCATTTTTTCATGTTAATATGAGATCATCGCTTTTAGCAGTAACTCAATGAGAGATATCCAACCAGCCTGGTTGGTCATTAAAAATGTGCTTTAGACACAGGCTTGGTGTGCATCACTGCAGCCAGCTCTACTTTGTTAGACTGATAGGGCTTTTTATGTCTTCATTATTTCTGCCAATCCATTTTTATCTTTCTCATCATGTGCCATCACAAAACACTGGCCATGCTTCTCTATGTTTAACATGCATGTCTTCATGTATTCATATTCCCCTTGGCACAGTTTTTTGTGTTATTGTCAGTTTATAGAATTTGGACTCTGTAAACACGTTTCTATACAAATGACCCAAATACTGTGCAGATTTGAGTGAAAAATGTTGCTTTTAGATTCTCCTGAGAAAGACTTACATTTGATAATTTCCTCCCTTGTTGCCCTTGGGCGTGGGGTGGAGTCAGAAAGAAAGCGTTTACTATCGCAACTTTCACCCCCTTTAATCACAGAGCTCTCCCTGCCATGACACACTGAACGTTTGGGAATCCTGCAGAGTTTTCTTCAGCGGAAACTTATTTTTTGTCTACAACTTGGGACAGAAATTGTTTTTCAACTTAAGTTTTGAACCCAAACAATCTGTATCACATTGTGTTCATCTACCTGTTTTATAATTAACAATGGTGAGCTCCAGGTAACATTTTGAACAGCCTTGTTTAAAAAGAAATAAAAAAGAGGGAGACAATTTACATGCACAGCTGTTCCCTGGGCTGCCTTGTGTTTAGGATGAAGAGACCCATTGAACAGAAGGTTTTCACAATTTTTGTGCAGCTGTGTGAAAGGGTTTCAATGTGTCAGTCTCCAACACACACATTAATGCGCAAAAGTAACTTTAGAATAATTAATCAAAAGACACATTTGATGTGCACATAAGCATGGGGGGGGCATCTGTGGTTATTTTAGAGTTCGATGTAGGTTGCACAAAAGTTAATAAGCAGGTGTGAGTAATAATGGCTTAACAGCACGCAACATCATGCCAATTATAGACTGCCAGTGGAACAGATACCTGCTGCCTTCATATGGCTGTAAAAAGAGTCACCAGTGTAAAGAAAAATTAACTAAACTGCACCAGATAACAAAAGAACCTCCCCAGTATCTGCAAGCTACTATAGTGGTAACTACAAAAAACAGCCCAAACTCAGTTGGAGCACAAAGTCTCCTCACCTCATGACATCATCAGAAATGACCTTATTGCCCCCACAGTGTTTCACTGAAGTCGATGCCTGTGTGTGTCAGTAATGTTGCAGGATGGCTAAAATGATCAGAGGGCTCTTGGAGAACTAGCTAGAACTAAAAGAACTAGCCTGCATTTATACACTTGCATTGCATTGCATTGCATTTTTGCTGCACTCCTAATGTCTCTCAGTATAGTTCGGGTGCAGTGTCAATATCTTTCTCTGAGAAGGAAGGTGTTGTATCACTATAATTCCAGCTACAGACACATGGACTCTGTGCCTCAGCACATTCAGATAATTACCATTACACAGGGTTTTTATATTAAGCTCAGTACAATGGCTGGATTCAGATTCATATCCATTGTCTTGTCTTTCATCTACATCTTAGAGTCAAATCAGCAAAATGCAACAAAATGAGTTAAATATTTGAGTACAGTTCATGTATTAATTGATTGAAAATCTCTCCCCAAACACCCAGTTTGTCACTGCAGTAAACCTGACCCACCCCCAGTTAGTCCATAGTCAAATTCATTTTCTTGCATGCTGTTTTTATGCCTATAATGTTCTGTTACATACTATACATGTCGTTGACTGCCTAGGTAGAGGACTCTTTTAAAGTGTGATGTGATGAGTTAGTACTTAAGTGTATAGATCATATGACTACGCTTAACTGGTTTACATTACAGGACTAAACTGGACACAAAGCCACTGAATTAATCTCTGACGTGTTGAGAAATCTGATTAATTTGCAGTGGTAAACCTGACTTGAAAGAGAGGTTTGGTGCCGGTGTCTTGCATTTTGTGGTTACAGTCTGAAGCCAATGCTTTCCTAATGGTAGCATGTTTGATTTATGAAGGTATTGATTAAATAGTAATAATCATGTATGTAACTTTTTTTTCCAAGTGTCCAGTGGATCATGGTATTAATGTAGGATTTTGAGGTTATTGTATTTAAACACTGAAAACTAAAGAATGAGGAATGAAACTGTTTCTCTTCAAATTGTGCACAAGTTCTCTCACACTGATTTCATTATTTCAAGCCCCATAGAAATGTCAGTTTGTGAGACAAAAATCAGCTTGAAAACAGAGGGAAACTGTTAACTTAGTTGCCACTCACTGTAGGTCACCCATGTGCCACTTGTCATTACCACTTGGATTTTGAAAGATGCAAGTGCGTCTTTCTGCTGTCATCTCTCAGCACTGGATCGAATGCTACATTCAGATTATATTTATTGTCTGATAAAACTGCCTGTTGAATGGCTAGTAATTCCATTATCTTAATGTACTGTATCCTACTTATTCCATGACGCCTGTCATTTTTATAACATGCTGTGCCAATATTTTCTGTTTGCTTAATTCAAGACAATTATCTGTTGGTTTGTGCGGGTTTTTTTGTCAATGTTTTTAAACCTTTTTTTTATCTGAATATTTCTGTACTTAAGTGATGTGGCAAGCACCAAACTGTCCTGCCTGCTGTTGTCTGTGTGTGAGTGTGTCTTTATCAGAACCAGTTGATGGCTAAATCGTTCCTTATTTTGGTCAGTGAAAATGAGGTCCAGATTTGAATAAATTAAACACCACAGTACTACAAAGTATTCTACTTTGTGATTCATTCATTATTTAAGACAGATGTGAATGTGTGTGTGTAACTGTTTATGGCTTAATCAGAATCATTTGAGTATGTTAAAAAAGGTCAAAAGTCATAGTAATCCACTAATGTCTGGTTTAAGAGTAAATTTCCATCAGGTTATAATACGTTCCGTTTATTGGATAATAAAATTTGTGTATTTTGTTGTAACAATTTCCTAACAAGGACATTTTTGGCACTAGGTGGTACTTATGAATCTCTAGTCTTTCTTAAAACCTCATTTTGGAAAAGTTGTAGTAATACACTGTAGCGTAGTTTACTTGACAAAAAGAAATCCAATTAAATGTCTTTATCCTCAAGAGCATAAAAAGTAATTAAATGAATGTCAGCTGCATGCATACTGTATTAGTCTTGCTGTAAACATACAAATTCATGAATACTTTGAAAAAGCATTTAATGTGCACTCTTGATAATGTTAGCTGATCCTCTTAAATGAAAGTGTGCTCAAAAATAACAATCAATACTTGTGCTTTTGCGAACACAGCATGCAAGAACATTCTCCTTAGCAGTGAATTAGTGACTGCAAACAGCTGGGAAAGGCCTGGTTAGGGGAAGTCCATTCTTTAAACAGATCATGGTGCCCTTGAGCAAAACTTTTAAAACCCCATGGAGCTCCATTGGAAAGTGGTCAGTGGCTGTTAATAGAAAATTCTAGTTTTCCACAACAGCTTTAAGGGCTAAAAAAATATCATATTGCTCTGAGTTGTAATTTTAGTTTTCAATTTTTCCATATTTTTCCATTTTACTTTCACTGAAAAAAGCTAAAATGATGATGATGTGATTCCTTTCCGAGGTCTGTAACAAACAAGCATGATCCCTTACATCTAGAATATTATTTGTAGGCCGGGGCATCTCTGTGTGATGGTATGTTATAACACATTTTACCTTCATCAAAAAATTGCAGATTCTGTGATTTGCATAATGCACTTGGCCATATTGCAATTTAAATAATATTCTGATTAATTGTGCAGCCCTACCTGCTTTCAGCTGTAAACTTGTTAAACTTATATTACTGAAAAGAGGAGAATATTTAAATTTAAGTGTCTATCTTTCCTCACAGAACGCACAGTAATCATACTGTTGATTTGTATTGGAATACAGTTATTTCACAGTGTGAGTTGATTTGCAATGAATGATTTTATCTATCTGTAGTTCTCTACTGGATGAGGCGAAGAAGGCATTCAAATTAAAAGTATATTAGAGGCATATTAAATCTAAGTGTGTAACCAAGTAAAAAACAAGTCTCAGGTGATGCAAAGAGCCAGAACCAGGATTTACTCCTCAGACATTATCAAATGATTTATTTATTGCTTTATCATAATGTGTCAAACAGATATATAAAATCAGCTTGTGAAGTTTAAAGTGACAAATACCCATAAATTTAATTCTCTCAAAATGTGTGGTCACCTTTGTATTCCTTAAATTTTAGCAATATAAAATGAATTATTGCTGCATCTTTCCTGCCTGAACCAAGACAATGTTTAGTAGGTACTAAACCAATCTATGCCTTCAGATTAAGATCCACATGAGTGCATTTGGAATCACCTGAGTTATGTTAACCCAACTTCTAATAAGGCTGTCAAAAGTTTGATACTTTGATACTTTTTTTTGATATCACTTGTTTTAAACAATACAATCACCATTACTTATATATTAAATAATGTCCTAAGTACCAAAGCTATAAAAAAAAAAAAAAAACTTTCAAAAAGTTTGAAATTCTGGTAATGTGGCAAACCTACCTCCTAGCCTGTCCATTTTGTTCTTGTAGATGCAGATAATTCTCTAAAAAGGGACTGGATGATATTGCAACCACTGTCTTTAGGAGAGATGGTAACCTGGATATCCGCAAACAAAAGGAAAACCATGTCACTTTTTAAGCTGCATAAACTAACAAAGTAATCAGTATCAAATTTACACTTCTAATATAAGAGTAGTTTAACTAATCCCCTGACTGTCAGTTGTGGTAGGAATGTCATATGCGGCCAAGTTCACTCACTAACGGTGGAGTCAGCAGTTCTGGAAAACGATTGCTGATATTAGAAGTCAACATCTAAACAAATACACCCCTCCCATCAGCTTCCCTCTCACTCCTACTGCCTTTCTCTTTATACTATAAATTGTATAATAAAGATGAACAACATGAGAGCTCTCCTGAAGTGCAGCCAAAACATCTTGATCACCCCCTGGTGGCTGAATGTAGTATAGGTCATGAACCCCGCCCCCTGTTTCCGTCATTTTAGCTGCTTCTTCTCACACTGCTATATTTTCAAGTGTTTGTTTTTCTGATAAGTTTGGTTTGAATTAGTTATTTGATGCTGTACAAACATCACCAATAACAAATACACACTGACATCATTACTGACAGCTGTGTGTGTCAATTGGTGTGCTCACAATCAATGACGTTGCTCGTGACTGGTCAGAGCATTTTATGGGCAGGGACATGATAACCCAGAGGTCACTATGGCACAGATTCTGGCTCTAAATGATGTCACCAGAGCAAAATGGCAGCGGCCGTATCCGGAATATTTTGGCTTCACTTTTTAGCAGTGGGATAAGTGGAGATGTGTTGTCCATCTTTCTCTATAGTTCATGCTTTGTACTTTTATGGCCTTTCTCCTTTCTGTGCATGACCACAAACACCCTCTGTCTCTAATTGGATGGAATAGTGTTGTGTAGCTCGATTTTTTTTTCCAGCTAACGCAGAGCAGACAGCTTGCACACTGTGTGGAGACAGTTGTATGATTTGACAAAAAGTGTATTGGATTAGAATCACTGACTGCACCTTTAAAGTGGTAGCAGGTTTCATGTTGCGGATCAGATTCCTTTTGTATTTGTATTATCTTTTATTATATTTGTATTATATGTATTTGTATTATTTGTTTTCTCTTCAAACAATATTAAAAAATAGGAATTATTCTGTATTTTGCATAGTAAGTTGTCATAGTTTTCAAATTTAAAGGTACACTCTGCAGGATGATTGGTCTCTGTTTGTAAACATGCTCTCCAGCAAAAGTGAAAGTAAAAACCAACTCCAGATTCACTCGTTTGGCCTTTCACCTCACTGTATTTGTGGGCTTTTTTGGCACTGTGCCTCTTGGATGCCTGCTGCTCACAGTCTAGCACCTGGGTGCTACCTTCTTTTAATACGCCGACCTCACCTAAGTGGTGTGGGTCTACAGGCCCATAAGGGCTCGAGCACAGATAACAACAAAAATACAGGCAGAGGACAGAGTCTCTGCAGAAAAATACACCACACGCTTCTCGTGGGTCAAAAGTGATGATTAGGAGGGATTATACTAGTATGAGTCCATACTTTTTTTTGTGAAAATCCTGCATAGTATATCTTTAAATATACTGGGTATCAGCACCAAACATCAGCTATCGGCAGTTTCAGTTAAAAAAAAATATCAGAATCTGTTTCTTTAAAACCATTATAAATTGAATTCTTAAACAAAGCTCACGTTCATACAGTCTTGTGTCTCGGTGTCGTTTTGGTCTAAAGATAGCAGGTTATTAAAGTGACAGTACAAACTAATCAACGGTTACATTATTATCAACATACGCATGTTCCGCAAAACTCTGTTATGGTGATAAAACAACTTTCCACAAAGTGCACCAACTACACTTTGTTCAGAAAAAGCCAAATTTCATACTCTCAGTATGAAAATCCATTTGGCTTTTATTTCTCTATCAGAGTTAAGAGAAGCAACACCTCACCAATTAGCTAACTTTCCTGCTCTAAGAGTGCTTCCACATTTTCAACACCACCCCTGTCACATTAAGATGTCCTCCAAACATGTATCAGCAGCATCAAAAACAGCAACATGTACACATCCACCTAGCTGAAGCATTGCGTAAAACTGAGAGTAATCCCAGTTATTCTGGTTTGGTCCAAGAAGGCAGCAATCCCATCAGGATCATTTGGATGTTTAAAGTTGAGTTAATGGGTAATGTGACTTACTGACCAGTTTTCCAGATAAGCAGCTATGATGGGCATCCTGGTGGTTTTGCTAGACGAAAGGTGCATCCTCCATACACGTCGCTCCTTTTCTCTCTTCTGTCATTCTTCACTGTATGGCAGTCTAGTAAAGCAAAAAATGTCTATAGACGTGTAAAATTGTACAAAAAAAGAAAAAAGAAAAAACAACCAACATGACGTCCATATCCAGTGAGTCACTGCGCTGAGTCACTCTCTGTTCACAGGTCATGGTTACGAGTCACACCAGGCTCTTCTGGGCTGTCAGAAGCGCGCCACAATTTTTATGTCCAGGCCACCAGCTCCACCTGAACCTGCCCCAGAAACCTGAGATTGGTTTGACCCGTGGCCCATCTGGATATGATGGAGGCCGTTGTTGAAGCTGGCACACAGCATGTTGGTGGAGTCAGTGGGAGCCAGACAAACCAGTGGACCAGCACCATCCATAGACAGCGTCGCTAAACAGACTGAATAGAGGGTGGAGGAGAGTTAGTGTGAAAAAGCTAATCACCCATGCAGTGTATGCATATCAGTGCATATTTCTGTATATCAGTGTTTGCATCCATGAGTGGGTGTTACCTGCTGTGTTCTGATCCCAGATTTTGACGGAGCTGTCATGGGAGGATGTTGCTACCTGAGCTGTGCCACCAGGAGGCGTAGGCAGAAACATACAGCAGGCAGTGGTCTGGAGATGACCTCTGTACTCCACAACTTTACAGCCAGGCTGGCGCAGGTCCCAGAGCTAATAACACAGACACAACTCCACTGAGAATAAAAGACAATATGAGAGGTTTCAAAACTATTTGTGTAAGATAGTGGGTGAAATACGGACTGCCAGAGACTTGGAAAACCACCTCTAGTCAAAAAAAATCATAACAATGATTATAGTGTAATTAATATTACTAAAGGACAACATAGAAAAAGTATCAATCATCAAAACAAACAGGCAAATATGTTCACCTTAAAATAACAGATAACAGTCATGACATAGAATAACATATTAATCAAATGGACGTTGATAAAAGTACTTTTTTAAGGCTCTGTTGGAAACATGGTGTGTGCATATGAGGAGCAACATTGTGTAGAAGTCGGACAAGGGGAGTTTAATACTAAACTAAGTGCTTGTCCTGACTCTGAACAATAACAACTTCAGGAATCACAATTAACTGGCATTAGTGTAATAAAACCTAAATAATGCCTGCCACATATTCTAAATAAAACCTTTTATGGGCTTTACTTTTTACTTGACTGTACTGTACTACAGAACCACTGGTAATTAGTCAAATAGGATTAACTTAATATTTGACTCTTGGCTCTTGCTACTTTTAGAAAACACAGATTAGACAGCGAACTGGTCAAGCTGGTGCAGTCAAAGCCACAAGGGACAAATTCAAAACCATCTGCACAATGGCAATGTCTAACTGTTTTAAGAAAAAACATCTGGTGTTCATCAAGTAGCCACATGATCGCCCCGCTTTATGGGTGCATTGTTTTAAATCTGAAAAGACACGAATTATAGTGTTTGTTTTAGTAGATTTTTCCTCTAGTTGATGTTTGTCTTGTGTCAACTCGAACACAGACAATAGGTGACCTGCTGACAGCCTCAACCTATGCACCACCTGCACATTTACATCTATAGTGCCAACAACCAATGGTCTCACTGTAGCTTCACAGCCCTGTCCTCCGAAGCCGTTGCTGCTGGACACCAGGTAGTTTCCATTTGGTGAAACGTCACAGTGGGTTTGGATGTATTGCTTTGCTGGAAAGGTATTGGTCACCTGCCATGCACGGCTGTCCCACACCCTGTGAACATACACCAAAACATGACTGGAGAAATGCACTTGTGCAATATGCAACACACACACAAAAAAAAAAAAAAAATCAAAGACACTGATGGCTATGTTTTCAGGTTTGGACACATCTACCTTTTAAATAGAAAAATGGAGGAAGTAGAATGTTACATTGCTTCTTTAAAAGTTTACTTTACTGAAAAATAATTTCTGATTTAGTTTAAGAAAATCTGTTCATTCTCCTTTTCCCATCCCATCATCTAAGAGAAGGAGAATGTCTTTTTTATGAGATCAGGCACAATCCCAAGACTTAATACCCCTCCTGGTATTCTAATTTGCTACTGTGGGTGCAGGTACATTTAGGTTGACTCTACTAGCAAGAGTCAATCACTCTGCAGTAAACAACTGGCAAAACTGTAAGTTTGCAAAAGTTTAGGTTTTTTGTGGCCTATTGCTTTGTAGTATTGGCACAGAATTAACTTCCAAAAGGACAATTACATAACAATGTGCACTAATGTAGTAAGTAAGCACCGCAGACAGCAGGGTAATGAAAATCTGAGTTTATTATAGTGTAATGATGACATGATGTTAATTTTAATTTTAAATTGTGCAGTATAGTATTAAATGAGTGGTCAGGAGTCTTTGATTGTCTACATAACAGCATAGTTCTTTTCCAGAGCCACCACCATGTGTTCCAGAAACTCATCATTTACAAAGTGCACAAGTCTGTTTGCACTTGACTTTAGGATTAGAAAGATGTCTTCTGTGACTCATTCATATAATGTTTTGATCTCTGGGTGAAGACACACGAACAATTCATCATCAGTGGCAGACAAAGTATGAAAAGTAAGATGGCACATGCGCATCCTCAGTAATATAGTTGCAGTGCAAAGCTTTCTGTACCTTATGGTCTTATCCTCAGAGGTCTGGACTATAGAGGAGCTGCCTGGCACCCAACACACGTGAGTCACCTGAGCAGACAAGTGAGGACAGTGGTAAAGTTTAGAGCCTGAGGGGCGTGAACGCAGAAGGTAAAAGTCAGATTGAATGGCTTATTAATTAGATTCTTTTTCTTACATGCTCAGTACAAACCTAAGGCGATCCAGCATGCTTGAAAAAATTTTAAGTACAAGGTTGTGTGCACACAAAAGCACATACGATTATTCTCACCAGGTTTCTAGAAATGTTGTGTCTCTGTTCACATTTTGCAGATTCTATATCCCACAGGCACATCCAGTTGTCACGAGAACCAGTGCACAGCTTTCTCCCTTCTGCAAGCCATAAATTAAAAAAAAAAAAAGAAGAAAAAAAAATCCATATGTTGCAGATCAGTAATCTGAAATGAATTACTATGTGCATAAAATTATTAAACCATGCTGAAAAGCAAAAGCCTCTAAAGCCACAAGAACAAGTAAAAAAAATCATTAGAAATATATGACAAAAAACATGAGAATTGTTCCCATTGCTAAAAAAAAGTTTTATCTGACATTTTAAACATATAATTCAGTAAAAGTTGATCACAGATAAAAGATTTAGAAATATTTCAGAAAAGTATACAGTTCTCTCATTCTGAAACAGCTATTTTGTACATATTCGTTGTGTTATGTAATAATATTTTTTTAGTATCCTTTCAATTTTTTATTGTATGTTAAATGTATGCACCACAGACAAAAGCCAGTTCCTTGTAATGGGAAATCTTCTCGGTAATACATCTTATTCTGAATCTGATTCTGATAAATAAGACGCTATCTGTACGGAGATATAACCAAATATATTTGGCATGATAAGCTTGAGTTGTATCTTGCATTCTGACATACTGTAAATGTAAAATGGGAAACTTTATCCTAAGCAATAAGGCTTTAAGACAACAGCTAAAATATTTACTCATGAGTGAGGAGGCATGTGTGTGTGCCTGCGTATGTACGTGCGTGCATGCGTGTGCGTGTGTATACCAGGGCTGATAGCTAATCCGTTGACCACCAACTCATGACCACAAAATTCCTGAATAGGTTCGTCCCCCTGATTTAGGTCCCACATCAGAACAGTCTTGTCCCGTGAGGCACTAAAGATCCATGTGCTGCCTGGATAACACACCACCTAGCAGAGGAGGCATGTATGTCACACGTGTGGGAGCTCTGAACAGCGTCACACCTTTATCAGTTTGCGCACACACAGTATTGATGTTACCTTGGTAACCTCCCGGTTGTGACCCTGGAAGGACTGACACATCCGGCCTTGTTTCCAATCGTACACCACCACAGCCTGCGGGAGGGGGGGCACAAAAAAACATGCACACATAATAATCAGTATATGTTTAAGGATTTTCCACAGAAATTAAATGGTAAATGGCTATAGTCGTGTAGCCATTTGATCCAAAGTGCCTGACAAGGTATTTGCCCCTCATTCACCAATTTAAATAGGCCTGCCCATTGGGGACGATCGAGGTTCAGTATCGTGCCCAAAGATAATTAGACATGTGGAGAGGAGGAGGTGGGGATCGTATTCCCAACCCTGTGATCCATGACACTTCTGTTACAATCTCAATGAAAACGTGAATTGCATAATTTCAGTCTTTTTTCTTGCATTAGTCCTTCTAATTATTTTTAAACTATTATACTGCTTCATTTAAAACCTTAATATGGAGGAGGATTAGGGCTACACAGGAGAAATAATTTTAAGAGGAGGAAGATTTTTTTTTCATTATGCACATCAAGAAAAAAGTCAAAATGACAAGAATAAAGTTAAAATGTCGGTATTAAGTCAAATGTCGAGAACAATGTTGAAATACAAGACTATTTTATTTGAACTTTATTCTCATAATTTCAGCTTTTTTCTGGACGTTGTATTTCAATATTATTCTTGACATTTCGACTTTAATGTCGACATTTCAACTTTATTCTCGCCATTTTGACCTTTTCTTAACGTGCATAATGAAGAAAGAATCTTCCTCCTCTCAAAAATATTTCTCCTGCCTGGCCCTAAATCATTTTCCGAACCTTAACCATCAGCAAATTAACAGTTTGATTAAAATTTGGTTATTTTTGGAGTAAACTACAAGTAGAGCATAGAATATTTTACCTGGTCACTTCCACCAGAAACACAGAGGTCTGGGCTGAGATTGGTGACAGTGTTGGTGGACCCTTGATGAGCAGGTTCATACTGCACCACCTGACTGTCAAAGGTATTATCCGCCTTCTCCCCCTGAGATGCCCTGTGCGGAAAACACCAATAAATTTTAAAAAATCACAAATTTAACATATTTAGCCACCATTTATCCAACACTGATTTTAGCAGTATGTCTCTATATTATGTGCATATTCTGTTGCTTTACAGGCTGAACTGCTAAAACTCATCTGATTAAGATGAATTGATCCCCAAGAAATGACTGTCACCCCATTTGTTGATTACAATTTTCATGTAGGAATACAACAAAGTAAACAGACTAATACGACACTATACCCTATGTAATGGGATCATTTTATCCAAAAAATAAACTTATCTTAAATTTAAACTTAAACTTATCTTCATGGTATCTTTCCAAAGATTTCATGCACTGTTTAGTTTACAAGACATTTCAGGATAAGGGCTAAACAGGAGCTGTCTCACCACTGCACCTTAAACACCTTTTTGCATACTCTCTGTGAACAGACTTTATAATGATATTTAGTCCCTATTAGCATGTTTAGTACATAGAAAGACACAGAAACTGTTTCAGTAGTGCACACATCTCACCTGTAGAGATCAGATCTCTTGCGAAACTTGCTCTGTAGTTTACCCATGTCTGCTTGGAACCTGCAGCCACACTGACACAATCAAAGACATGCTTTAAAATTAGGACAAAAATCATGGTTGCATCAATAATTATGCCAATGCTTTCCCTCAGACTTTAGACTCAGACTTGATTATACCCGACGAGGAATTCTTTCCACGGCACTGTACACATCAGACTAACAGCACATACAATGGCACACAGTAAAATTCAATGACAGACAGCAGTAGACACTCCACTTGGGCCTATGAGGCAGTTATGGCTGTAGCGATTACGCTGTTCCCAAAGTTAGTCCTCCTGCACCTCGATGCTCTGTTCCTGCGTCAGGTGGTCAGTAGGGAAGGGTGGTGTCTTTTCCAAGTGAGATTACAATAAATGCAGTGGCCTTATTGTTTAACTCTGCAAGGTTGGCGGTAAGGAGATCAATTATTCTGGCAGCGGAGTTGATTATGTGTCTTAGTTTTGCCTGATTAGTTATGGATAACATGTTAAATAAGCAGGAGGAACCGTAGTGAGTAGTGATGATCAGGGGCAATGGATGAAGCCATTTCACAACCCTACAAATTCCTATTCTTTAAAAAGTTAGGCTCAGTTTTAATGCTCAGTAAAGTAAAGTTTATCTCAATAGCAATCACATTAACCACAGAGAAAGCAACATCAAACTCTTTGAAAGTATATTGTTGCTCTTAAATGTGTTCAGGTCATTGGCTGAAATCCTTATTATGTCAGATCAGTGGTTTGATACAGGAAACTAAAAGGGCTTTCTTGATGCAAATGTATCACTGTATATTTTGTTTCTCCCATACAATTACACCGAGTTTAATAATATTTACGGCTCACCTACATATATTACACATCCCAATATAAGTAGATTGAGTCTCTTCCTACAAAATATCTTGCATAAGGGTAAGTCACCCCAGTCAACAAGGTGAGATTAAACCACAAATTCCCACGCAAACACTACTTTCTCTCACACACGTACAGCTCAGCTCCTCCGTCGCTATCCTGGCGTACTCCTCAAACAATCGACAGGAAGGAGAGAGCTCAAATCCTATTAGCACCGCGTCATTACTGTCACAAGGAATTAGTCGCTTGAAAACACCTGCTATGAGCTGTGCTGGCAGTCATTGTGTAACAACACCAAGCTGTTTTAACAGCGCTAACTAATGATGAAAACAGTTTATGAGTAGTGGTATTCTCTCCTGGAGATAAGTGAAGCAAGATTTCTTACCTGTCACCGGCAGGTGTGGTCGCTGTGTGATGCTGAGGCTGTCCGGCTAGCTCGCTAACATGCTAACTAATCTTTATCTGTCATGCCAAGGTAGATTAATGCCCTAGTAGCACCAAAACGTGGATATGTAAAAGTAAAAACTTGGTAGAGCCGTTGTCGCAACGACCGAGAAGCGTTTTCCACCGAGTGCCATGATAGTAAGTTGTCCTAACTGCGTGGGAAAGTGCACACAAGCGTCTTTTAACTACAGCAGACTCTCTCTCTCTCCGTAGCGACCATGCAACGACGCTTTCTCGTTTCTAGGCGAGGGCGAGGTCACGTGACACGGGACAGGAAGTAAACGAGAGCGTTCTGTTCTACAAAATAAAAGTCTGATTTCGTGTTTCCTTCGTCACTTTTTTTCCTGGGGTCATACCATGGGTCATGCTTCATGGGGTAACCTTTTTTTCTGTCAATTTTCAATTTCAGTTTCAAATAGCTTTATTAGCATGAACAAAATGTGTAATTGCAAACAGAGAGATAGAGAGGGGCTTGCAATATGTGTAGGCCCTCTCTATCTCTCTAATTGTTATATTCTATTTATTTATGTTTTCCCTCAGTGAGCTTCTAATAAATCAACAACCCCAAACTCAAACTTTTATTTCCAGATAGCACTGATGTCTCAGTGCTTGCTTTTATCCCCACGCTGTCCAATGTCAGAGATGTAAGAAAGTTGTATGTTCTTTTCTTTGGTTGAAATGTAAGAACAAAAAAAGATTACACAGCATGCGAATGACACATTTGACTAGCGGACATGTGAAGCTCAACCAGCATAATATGATTTTTTTTAAAAATGCATGGTTTTCTAGTTGATGGAAATAAATCTGGGTTGATATGATTTTCAGCCAACAACATAATGCATTTGTTTCAAGGGGAAACTCACCTTTAAACAACATTATGCTGAACAACACATGACAGGTTAAAATGTTACTGACCTGTGGCTGGGCGTACCTCTACAGAGCTTATTGGTTGACCTTCATTACAGGCACAGGTTGAATGGCTCCCCGAGCTTGAAATCTGGGACAAAACAGACAGGTCCCTGGACAGCTAACATTAATTATGCTAGAATTATTCTACAGTTTTTCTTTTCATATTGTGTTTTTGTGCTTCATTGTTGCTCTGATTTTGCTTGGTAGATAAAGTCAAGATAATTCGGTTTTGACTTCATGAGCTGAATTTAACCTGATGCATTACAAGCAATTAAGCACTGAGTCAGTGGAATGTCCCCATTTAAAGGGTCTAAATGGGCCACTTAGTTAGGTTACATCAACTCTGTTCAATACCTATGTGAGATGACCTCAATTCTAACTTTTTGTATGCAGCAAATGGGTTGAGTGAGTTAAACTGTTGAATAAATTGGTCAGGCTTTTTACAGCACTATTAGTACTGGACTATTCCAGTTATATGTTTCACTATGGCTGGGATGCACCAAAAAGCATTTCTTTGATCTAAGATTAGCTCAAATCAGAGTTTAGTAAAGCTAGGTTTCACAGCGGTTTAGTAAAGCCACGTTTATTTATTTAAATAGAATTTAAACTGAGTTTAATTGCTGGGGACAAACATTATATGAACATTAAAATAATAAATTAATAAACAAATAGTTAAATAAATAAATACATACATTAACAGCTTGCTGTCAGCACCAAGTAAGTATAAAAGGTGGAGGGAGGTGTTAACCGTTTCAACTGCAGCTTTTCCATAACAATATATGTTACACTGTTGCTAGCTTGATAAAAGGTTTCTAGTTTCACAGCACTGTTTGACAGTTGGCCCAATCTTCCTCTTCAGCTCCAAAACATTTTCGTTGGTGAACCAGTATCTTGACAAAAAATCATCATCATATAAATCCAATGGGTTGAGTCTGTCTCACAATCTTCTTCAAGGAGCTCGATTATTTTACTTAATCCATCTCAAAACAGCCGCAATTGAGAAGTTAAACCTCCTCCACTGTAGGTTTAAAGTTAAACCTGGATCACAGTTTAAAATGGAATTTAAAGTTTTAGTGCAATAGAATTACAATTAATCTAGGTTTAGAGTAAAAACGAAACAGAGAATTAAAGAGAGGTTTAACTTGAATCTTAATTGAATTTAATCTTAATTTTAAGCGAATTTTCAATTTAAACTTAAACCATGATTTAATCAGGTGTAAAAGTTTGTTCTTGTTGGTGCAATCCAGTCTGTAAGTATTTCCTTTACAGTGTAGACCATGACAAAAAACTTTTCCTACACGTGTCCTTGCCCAGGTATACAAACAGGAGTTCATGGCCTAAATTTGGTCTTCTGGAGGGTCTGTTATCATAATTTGTCTTGACTTACATGCACATTACTTCACTCACTGTAATATGTCAGTAAAGTGAGGCAAAACTGAGACAAAAGCAGCTCAAGTGCTCTCACTTCGCTATAATCCTATCTCTGACTTGATGGTGCCAAGAGCCATTTGCCTCTCCCACAGTCACAAGGACTGATGTAGAGATTTATGTCATACACTGCTGAAAGCACTGAGATTATGCTGAAGTAATGTAGATCTTTTATGATGCAGTTAGAAAGTACTGAGCTTTGCCCTGCAAATGCCCATCTGCTAATTAGACTATAAAACTTATGTTTCCATTAAAAGATTTTAGATAATGTACGTGTGGCTATTTCCCTAAATAAGAAGCAGAGCAGTGCCAAGATATGATTTGTAACGGAGTCAGTTGGAACAAAGCATGTTTTCAGGCAGGACCCAAAAAGCCTTTAAACCAAAACTGGCCTATAAAGCAGGTCAGCACTGCAGCCATGGCTCTGGATCATAATATTACTGGGATCCAAATGAGAAGTTTAGTTGCTTTGGGTCCCTGGGTCATTACTGTTCTCATTAAACGTCCACTGTAGGCCTTGGACCTTCTTAGAGCCCCAAAACAAAACAGCTCACTCAATAACTTGTTGACTTGTAACATGATTGACTGTCCATCTGAAAATGAGTAGGTAATGATGGACAATTGTTTGGTTGTGGAAAGACAGAAGTAAAAAGGACACTGATTCACTGATAACACGAATGGCTCAGGCAAGAACAGTGGGGATGATCAAACAGTAATGGAACAATTGTGGATATATGATATGGCTTCTAACATCCATTTGTCCATCCATCCACCTATCATTTCATCAATCTGTAAGTGTATGGGCCTATTGTTAGTGTAATGTGACTAACAACTTCTGTGTAACTCTCTGGTTTGTTAAAGGCATACAGCACAGACGATCTAACAATCACACAGGGTGGATACAGGGTGTGCGCGCACTATAATGCTATTCAACTGCCCTGCAATTAAAATGTACACTTAGGGTATGGAATGTGAAATATTATGATTTTGTGATGAGAGTCAACTCTACATTCACAATCTACACACTTCTTAGTCTCAACAAAAATAGAACATATTCACATGGACAGATTACTGAATGGCTCTACTGGGCAGCCCCAGGGGCCCAAAGTTTCAAATGACCACAAAGACAAAAAAAGACTACAGTGAGATGCAAAAGAACTGCAAAGAGAGACTAAATACAAAGGGGCAAAACAACCCCGAATAGACTTAAAATGAGTGCCAGCAGACACAAAACAGCCACAAAGCTACCCAAAATTACCACACTAAAAACTACCACAGAGACAACAAAGCAAAAAAAAAAAACATGCATAATTACTACAAAGAAATGCGAAAAACAACAGAATAGAGACTAATAACTATAAAGCCTATGCTTCATGCTCAAGTGGCAACCTCTGGAGCTGAAAAATGAAGCCAACAAAGAATTGCCAAAAACTGCAGTTCCTCTAATGTCCCCTTGAGGCTGGCTCCAGAAGTGACTCAGTCTTTCATTTTCTTCAATCACATGTTAAAATGCACATCTTTACAGAAGAAACAAACATGTTTACAACCTGATATAACCTCTAATTTCAACATTCATGAAAACTTTAGCACACATTACTGTAGCTTCAGCACATCATACATATTTATAATTTTAAATATTCACATAATAATGCCAATTATTTCTTAATATTACTGTATTACTATTTTATGTTGTATATTTTTTACATACTTTACACACAGCACATTATAATCATATTTTTTAAATATAATATATATTTATTATTATCAATGTATTTCTATTTTATTTTATTTTCTTACATAGCTTACTGTATACACTCAGCATATTATAGCTATTCAACTAATGCTTAGTATTTATTATTATCAATGTATTTCTATTCTATTTCATTTTCTTACATAGCCTACTTTATACACTCAGCATATTATACATATTCATGATATTAGATATAAACATACTAGTGCTGCTACTTTTTTCCTATTATTACTGTGTTTCTATTTTACAGTTTTTACGGACTCAACACACTCAGTAAACTATACATATTTATCATTTTTAAACATTCACATAAGCTACTATTGCTTATTATTTTATTATAACTGTATTACCATTTTACATTTTATATTTTTACATACTTTGTGCTGGTACTTAAATGTACTTTCTGTCATTCTATGCTTGGCATCAGAGTGACTGTAACGAACCACAATCAATGGTTGCATGCACTTTATTGAAAACATGCAGTTGCTGCATGTTTTCAATAAAGTAATGTCTGATTCTGATATATTGTGACTGTGTCGACTAACCACACAAAGGCAGCACAAAAACTGAATTGTCCGCTGTTACACCCACGCCCACAGAGATACACAGTCGAGCTTCTCCATTCATACACATTTTCTCCTCCACAGGTTGGGGTGTAGGCTAAATACTTGTGTGGCGTTTGTTTGACGTGACACTCCCCCCTTGTCGATGGGAGGCCGACGTCACCCTGCCAGCGGAGGAGTGGATGGCCTCTGTAATAAAAATACATGAAGAGAATTGAGGAAAAGGAGAAGATTGGCCGGGGGGAAAAGCAACAACACGGCGTTTTATTCCTTTCTCTTCGCCCCGCTGCTGAGCCATGGACGTAAACGCCTTTTAACACAAACCGGGATATATTTCGTTTGCGGCATCGACAGCTCCGGCTGAAAGGCCATGTTATGTGTGGCTTTCTTGGTTTTTTGAGCAGACAGAGAGAGATAACTGTACTGTATCCCAGCCTAGCGGATTGGAGTGAAAGTCCGCCATATTCTGCCTTACCACGCCCGGGAGTCGAGCCATTGTAAAATAAACGGACAGCTGTATTCATGTGTTTTTCCCGTTGTTGCCCTCACCCACGGACGATAACTTGAGCACGGGGGATTTTTGTTGATTGAAAAATACCAACATTGAGGACTTTGAAGACAGGCTGGCCGGGCACGGATGGCAACGCTTAACGAGATCACAGCACGGAGGATGTGTCTTAAAAGGATCTGTTGATCATATTGAGAAGGAGAAGCAGATTACACCAATTAAGATTGCACAGATATTCAACTCAAACCGCTTTGGACACTGTTTTGAAGCTGTCGGGAAGCCACAGAGAGCGAACCGAAACGGGGGGAGGGGGGGTCAATAATTTCTCAAATATCTAATTTTTCCTTTTCCACCACAATCTGTGCGCTGTTCGGGCTCATTATAAAGGGCGTCCACGCGTTATTTCACCACAAGTAGGCCTGTATGAGGACGTTTTTTTGGCACACACAGGCCTCTGCTTTTTTTTTTACCCCGACGAATCTGAATGAATCAGTAAGAGTAAAAAAAGAGCGTGTTTTTCTTTAAAAAAAAAAAAACAAAACAAAACAAAAAAAGGAGCGAGAATGACCCTGGAATCCATAATGGCGTGTTGCCTCAGCGAGGAGGCGAAAGAAGCCAGGCGGATCAACGACGAGATCGAGAGGCAGCTCCGCCGGGATAAGAGGGACGCACGCCGGGAACTGAAACTGTTGCTTCTCGGTAAGCAGGGAGGGAGAGGAGTAGGGAGAGAGATGCAAACCCAAATTCCTCTCACCAAAAATACCTTTGTCAGGCAGGGGGGAGGGGGGTGGGGGTCTGTTAATGGGGCTTCCCACCTGAGTGAAGTTGGGGAGTGTGTGTGTGTGTGGTTGAAATATGTCAGTGTTGTGAGTCCAGTGCACAGATTGGCAGGTCAGCACAGGGAGGAGATGCTGCCTAGTCAGGCCTGTAGGGCTTCCAGTGTTAAAACCACCTGATTTGAATAACTGCGACCGGTTAGTGTCGAGGAAACAAATGCTTTTGGGCCTCATGCATTCACTGGCCTGACAGCAACCTGTGCAGCCAGGCCTACAGGGCCTATCCAGGTGGTGTGCTCATGTCAAACACCGGCTGGGCCAAAGTCTAGCGTTTTATTGGGAGTAATCAAGGCAGTATCGCAGTTTAACACCTAACATTGGCAGTGATTATATCACCGGTGTCAGTCTATGGTGCAAGGTTGGAAGCATGCTGTCCTATCATATATAGTCCTGTGCAAAAGTCTTTGGCAGAGCTCCCATGGATCTTTAAAAAGTCTTAAAAGGCATTACATTTATTCATCTAAATAAAAGGTCTTAATTGGCATTAAACTATCCTAAATTCATCTTTCAGAAGTCTTAAAAATGCTCAGACATAGGAAATAGGATTGTTTTTGTAGCTGTTAATTGTTTTTCTTTTACATTGCATTGCAAAAGCTCAAAATAATGGGTAACTTTAAGAATAATGATAATGAACCAAATGCCTCCAGTTTAACATAACCAAAAAGTCATGTTCCATGTTACGGTATTTATTTGAAAAATAACATAAAATTCTCCCAAACATTAAGTAATTGATATTGGTTCAAGTTTTTTTTTCCATTCAATATTCAATGTAAAAAATGCTCTTAACTTGTATTCCAAGTGGCATTAAAACGTTTCAAAAAGTCTTAAATCCCACTTGCCCTCAGTAGTAGGAGCCCTGCTTAGGCCACCCTAAACTTTGACATTTTAGCAAGTTATAATGCTCATACTTTTATTTATTTATTTCTCAGTAGTCTCTTTGCTAAAATACAACTAGGACGTACAGGAAATATGTACAGTAGCCATCTTCCAGTGAGTTAAACTGTCACAAGTAGTGTATCTAATGCTCAACAAAGAAACGGCTAAAGTCCTAACATGGAATCAAAAGGTACTGTAGCTCAAACATTCAATACTGAGCTGTAGACATGTCTTGAATGCAACCTGGTGTAGATCCGGCAGATGATTAGTGTTGTAAACCTCATATCGTCTGCCCAGCAGAGCTCAAGACAGACTAAGTGGAAAAGAGGATCACTTTAGCCTGTTGAAGTTATGTCTTTATTTCTGAAATATTTGTGTTTTTAATTCAGTTTACATAGTTCCTGTATGTTGTGGTTGAATTTTAGTGAAGAGATGGCTGATAAATATGTATGTTTATTATAACCTTAATAAAATAAGAGAAATAATTATATGTTTAGGGTGGCAAAAGACTTTTCCACAGCACTGTATATTAGAGCCGTGGTTCCTAACTGGTCCAGCTACTGGGTCCAGATTTCTCCTCTGTCATTAGTTCAAGCTCTACATATCAGATAAATCACCACACATCCAGTTTTATTTCACAAAATGTAAACACTTGAGCTTACAACACAGTGAAATAAAACCTGTGGCTAGGATAAAGTGCTAAAATGTAGTAAATATACAGCACTGCAACAAAAAAGGTGCATATTATTGCTTTAAGACCAGTGACATAAAAACACTGCAAAGGCACAGTATGTTAATAGTATGAACACCAAGAACAATACCAAAAACAGGACAATAAAATATTGAAAGAAGACAAACAAACAAACAAAAAGCAGGATGATGTGCTAAATGCAGCCCTTAACAGGGTTTGTATTTTTAAATAAAGTGTGTTTTCTGTAAACCTGAGTATATCCTTCCCTAAACCACTGACGAGCTACTCTCTCTCATAGCTAGAAACTGGAGAAGAACGTCTCAGAATTATGAAATCACAGGGTGGAGTTGTCCAAACTTTTTAGAATGGCGGCCAGATTAGATAATGTCAAAATACCTGGGGGCCAGCTGCTTCTTGCATCATATGAGTTTAAAAAAAAAATTTAAATCATATAAATGACACAGAAGCAACTGTTTCATCTTCAAGTGAAAAAGTATTCAACTTCCCACCCATCGTTCGACTTTATACTTTGCCGTGGCCATGTCTGCTACATTGCAGGAAATTTCTGGCGTAAGGTTCATTAGCTTACCATCAGTTCATGAAAAACATGAGTTTCGTCTAGTTTTTACTCGGTGCATGTCTTCAGGCTGTAGGAGATTGTACTGCCATAGTGAGATGAATGAAATGCAAAGTGATCTTGCTCGATTAACTAATATTGCATTATTCTTATAGTATGTTTTAAAAGACAAGACAAGAGCCATTTAAAATCGGTTTTAGGACCACAACTGACCTCCGGGCCGGACTTTGGACATGACTGTCATAGGGTGTAAAGTCTGAAGCTGCTCCATAGATGGTGAATTTGTCGACCAACAGAACGTTTGTTTCAATTTTTATACCCAACTGAGCTTTAATTTATTGTAGTCTTAGTCCTGAAAGAGAAAATGTAGCTACGCAAAAACGTCATCATTCCTGTGCGCTCTCAGTGTTATCTATATCATCTTTCCCAATACATTTTCTATGGAGCATCTCCAGACTTTATTATGTACGAGATCACAAATTGAAGTTTTACCACGTTAGCTTTTGGATTTGGGTGAGAGTTGTTCATGTTTACTTAATTTTTTGGACGTCTTAAACTTTAAGAATAACATGAGTTCCCCTTTAAACAAATTAAAACCCTTTGCTATGAGGTGAAATAAATAATTCTACCTTTATGACTACATAACTTGTTAAGCCACATAGAATCATAAAACACCAGCCATTAAATCATAAAACTTTAAAATGACCCTATGCTACTTGTACTTTTTTGAAACACAGGGATGTGATATTTGTTGGATGTTAATGCTCTCAGAAGTATTGGTCATACTTGAGAATTTTGAGGAAAACAAGACATTTACTCACCATCCCGTTTTTAATTTAGATTTGCTGCAAAAAGCCCATTCAGTTGTGTCGGCCGTGGTCTGGGAGATGGTGAAACCTCTCTTCCTGATCCAGGACCCTCCTCTCTCAGTCCCATACAAAATGCATGGAGGAAAAGTTGGTGGATCAGTTTTAAGATCACACCATCCAGACTACTTTCCGAAGAATACATGCAGGGTTTTTGTGTCTTTAGGGATGTTTTAAGAGAGATTTGAGGAAAAATGATGAAATGAGTCCCCGTTAACTGGATCTGAAGGTGCTGACTGCCACCTCGATTGTTAACTATGGTCAAATAATTGTGTTGTTGTTTTCCCCTAATCTCTTTTAATTCCCAACAATTCGCCTATTATGCAAACACATAAACAGCCAGTGACCCAAACCAAAAAGTGATGATTTAGTTAGTCTGAGGACGTTACCTGTATTTCTCACAAGACAGTATTAAACCTTTAAAACGTGAGTAAATTGGCTTAATTTCTTTCAAAACATGGGAAAAGGTGATGAGCAACTAAACAGGAAATTACCCCAAAATTGGCAAGAAATTAGAAAAGAAAATCAGCAAAGTAAAAACAAAAAAAGGGAAATGGCCCCAGAAAAGGGTATAAAAAATGTAAATAATTCTGTAAAATAATTTAAAAAATGTAAGTATTCTAATTATAACTATCACTTTCTGGTCATTTTTCCAGGCCTTTGAAAAGAAAATCTAAATCTTCTAATATATTTCAATTTTTCAGAACATTTTTTGCTAAATTTCTCATTGCCTTGTTTCCCATGTTTTTGAAAGAATTCAAACCAATTGGCTCAGGTTTAAGATATTTAAATACTTCTGAAAGACATTTGAATGCAGCACAAAAAAAAGTGATATCACTCAAAGAGTTAATGCAATATAAGTGATGACTCAGACCAAATGAATGAACACAATTCATATTTAATATGCATTTTTTTTTGTGCAGTAGCCGTTTATCAGTAGATCCTGCGGGGTGTTATATTTCAGAGTGGTTTAGAAGCCTCTAATGACAGGAAGCTTACAATTAATGTCTTTGAATATTGAGTCGCAGGGAAGAAGCGATCCATTAAGTAGCAGAGTAAAAAGTTTCCAGTAATGATGAACCATATGTGTGATCTCACACCAACATGCTCCTGTCTGGGTCAAGAAACAATTAGGGCCCAATCAACCATTTTTAGCTATGGGACCAGAGCTCGTGGAATATACTGTATGAGTATATACACAAGGCTCTGAATTCACAGTGAAAGCACTTTGTGGGTCTATTTAATACAAACTCTGCCGCTCTCACTGCTAGTGTGGGAGTTAACCGGAGGAAGTTGTGCACGCTCCACTATAGCTCCATTAACCCATATGCTACAGTATCGGTGTATTGCGGGTTTTTAAACGCACTAATTGCTAAATGTCCCCTGGGATCTGGAGCAAAACTCTCCAGTCAAGTCTAGAAGGTTCTCTATTCTTCAAAATGGCCAACGCTCGGTTTATAGTCTTTCAAACCCACTAATTGCTTTATATCCACAGAGACCGGGTATATTGAAGCCCACACAACAGAACAAATGAGCAAGTTTAAAAAACATCACAAACATTTAATCCGCTCTCCTCGTGCACCCTAACATCCATTTAGGCGTCGTAAACTAATGAGGGATATGTACTGAAATTGTCATTCATTTAACCTGGGCAGATCACCAAGAATACATAACTAGCAACAGAGTGAAGAGTTGTTGCAGTGGGAGGAGGAGGGGGTTCGATAGTGTTATGCTTCGGAGCTGTCTGGCACACACACACACACACACACACACACACACACAGTTTAAAGTGAGCTAATGAGTCAGAGATACTAAAGGCTTCAGCAAGATCGGTGACTCAGGAGAAGTCCAGTGAAAATCAATCTCCGTTAAATCGGAATGAGGCGGGGCATTTCGGTAACTGAAACTGATCTCCAGCAATACATAAACATAAACACATTAATGGAAAATTAAATCACAGTCATAGAAATTTTAGTGATGTCATCAACAGAAAGCTCGGACCTCCTCATAGTTTACAAGAAAACAAAAGTATTCACACACACCCCATGTGTATGCTTAAAGCTTCATGTTAATGAAGCTGCAGGTGACGTTCAGAGTATTAATATAGCAGAAAATAACCGTTTGCTATGTAAAAATATAACGGAGATGATGAAGTCACGTTACCTCTGTTTGTTGTTGTGAGAGACGGTTTAACCCCATGTGCTTGTTAGTGCATATAAGTTCCTGTGTGTTCAGGGTTGCAGCGATATACTGTGTTCAAGGTATACAGTGGTGCTAAAGTTGACGGCACTGTTTGTGTTTACTTAGCTACGGTGTTAAAAAATGCAATCAGATGGAAAATCTCTCATGCACATGTGCTCCTCCTTTTCCTGTTGACTGCATTTTACAAACGCTTCAATTGAGAAAATGATTTTAAGTCTCAATTACAAAGTGTTTGTTACTATTAATAGTAATAATGTGTAATACTGTATATTGCGATACCGTAAAATCGTGAGATGATAATTTCACCATGAAAATCTCATACTGTTGCAGTATGCGCTATCGAATGACATAGTCACAGAAGCGAAACGTCCACCCTCTGGTTACCTCCCTCATAATATTGTTAGCATGTTTGCTGTTGTTAGCACTGTCCAAACTGTTACTTTTCCAATAATATGCCATGCCAAAATGTTGCTGTATCAAATTCAGATATTTTGCAACACATGCCATGCTTTACAAAACAACATAATGATAAAAATTAAGATTTAATAACATTAGGCTACTCATTGGTACCAAAACAGCCACATGTGATCAGACATGTGGAGTGAAACAAACTAAACAGACCTTTTTTCCACAGCAGACATCTTGATTTATCAAACACCAGGTTCACAGGTGTAAATAATTAAACTGTTAATTGTTGCACTGCTGCAATGGGCATGGTAAAAAAAAAAATGAAGCATTATTAACATCGTTAGTGCCACCTGTGCTTTTCTTGCTATTGCAAGTCAAAATTTCTGCCCTATATCTGAATTATAACCCGCCATGAAAAATATTGCAAGTCAAAGTATATGCAGTGAAAAATACAGTAAAACAAGAGAAAACAGGAGAGTTTCTGATGCTAGCAAGATGTAGGTTATCAAGATGTATTCCCAAAGTAAAACAAGCAAGTTTTGTTTTCCTATCAACCAAGCCATGACAGGGTGGCTACCAGATGCCAGACCGCAAGAGGAAGCTACCCCCGGCAAATTTAGAGGTGAAACGCCAAGTAGATTAAGTTTATTCCAAAACAAGAGTGAACCTGGAGTTGGCTTTCACTTTCACTTCGTCTGGTGATTCAGTTCACAAACTGTAACCAATAATTCCTGCATAGTGTAACTTCAAGATATCACATGACCCAAAGTTTACCTCAACACCCGTCAGATGATAGTTTCTCACAGCACGTGAGCACACCTCTAATGTTTTGTGAAAATAAAAGTGGTGCGTAATAACATCAAGAGCTGGAAAAGACCTTTGACTTTGACAGTCAGAGAAATGACAGAGAATTAATCTGAGAGTCTCCCACTGACGACCCAGCAGAAATCGAGTAGGTGCAGTCTGCATATTTAGAGTTTTCTTTAGGACGGAAGTCGGCAAGTGAACCCTCTTGTTTTCCAAGCGAGGCTCATTGACTGAGCTGCTCCACTGGAGGAGGAGCGGACAATGCTTCGAGGGCACTTGACTAGTTGTTGAGATAAGGAAGAGCACTTCTCTTTAACTTGCTAAACTTTCTGAAATGTGCAGGCTGTCGGGGCCTTTAGCTTAAAAACAACATTTACTTTAGCAGCAAGACTTTGAAGGAATTACATTCTGATAAAAGGTGAACAGACTGAGGCTGTTCTCTTGTCTTCATTTTTGAGTAAAGTGAACTCTTAAAGCGTGACATTGGGTCTGGAGAAATGTAAAGCGACGGGAGAAAGAAGGTGCAAGGCTCCATTACATTAGCTGAGATTCCAAACCTGTGCAGTCATGGGAAGTTCAAGATGATTGAAGAAGAGAGGAAAGTAGCAGCTAAGCCCAGGAATGGTGACAGAGTGACTGGAAACTAACAGAGAATCTGTTTTTTAGCACATAGGCTACAAATTACATATTTTTCCTGCTTTTCATTCTCCACATGTAGGTTTTCAGAGTGATTTTCTACCTTCACTGCCTGTCTCTTCAGTTGTTTTTTTTTAATTTTATAAAAGGATTTGAACGGCCTAGTAAGAGTAAAAGTTTAGTAAGTATTTTATCTTTATTTTTATATTTGGTTGAGTTCATTTTAGTGCTTGCAAACAGAAGTTGTTGGAACTTGTTTGAGCTCAAAACATGAGATAAAGACTGCAACAACATCTAAAACTCTAAATTTGAAAAAAAAAAATCAGCTAAACAAATCTTCTTGAATATTTTGTATGACATCCATGTTTGTGTGGCTCATGGATAGTAACTAGAAACACTTTGCCTCATTGAAGCTTGTTTACTGTATATACACAACACACTGAACTCCAGACCACTGAAAGAGTCGGGAAACATTAACTACCTCTATTGTCAACGACTAAATTAACCACCAACTATTCTGAACATCAATAGTCAATAATTGGTTAGTGTAATTTTTCTTAAGAAAAAAAAAATTGGCGTTTTCTGATTTAGCCTTTAAAAATGTTTCTTTTCTCCTCTATGACAGTAAACTGAAAATCTTTGAGTGGTGGCCATTTGAGGACGACATCTTGGGCTTTGGGAAACACTTACTGATATTTTTTGACATTTTATAGACCAAACAACTATCGATTAATCAAGAAAATAATCAACAGATTAATCGACAGTTTAGAAAGATTGTTAATTGCAGCTCTAATTCTCACCTGTACTGAAATAACCTTTTTTGTCTTTTTTTAAATAGAGCTTAAATCATAAATCAATTAATCAGTTTGTGTATTGATAGAAAATTAACCATTTTTTTAAACTGGCTAATCTTTTAAGGCATTGCCGAGCAACAATGCCAAGCATTTATTGTTTCCAGCTTCTCAAATGAGAGGATTCGAAGAAACAATTTGAATATGATATCTCGCGCTCTGATATATTTAATGTAAATTTGTCATTATGTATTTAATGTAAATTAGTTGGTGCCCTAAATTTTACCCTCGTAGGATACAAGGTACATGGTAAACTTATTAGCCATTTTTAAAACAGTAAACAGTAAATGCTGCACAATAATTTCTACTTTACTGCATTTATTACATACATCTGACTTCTGTTTATTAAACATTAACGTCAGAAGCATGTGTTGACAGTCAAAAGGGTTACACATGAATAATTATCAGGCTCATCTCCATCTGCTAAATTGATTTAAAACTGCTCAATTACAAAAGTGGCACAGCCCAGCTCCAGTCCTCAAGAGAGCATGGACCTAGTTTATGATTCCTGTCCCTCTTAACGCACTTACAGAGAACATCACAGATAAGTGGGATGACGGGGTTTGAAGGTAAATTGGATTTAAAAAAATCAGAACATGCAAAAAAGTTATATAATTTAGTTTATGTTATTACCTCTGCGGACACAGGAAATATCTACTGAACTGTGTTCTAATTTTGCACACCTGGATAACTTTTAAAATCATTGCAGCACTCACGCATTTTTGACCCTGATTTTTTTGCATATCATTTGTCAAAAACATTTGCAAAAGCGTTGATCTGCCCCAGTCACTGTGAGCTGCTTTTATCAGCCAAATGAAAGCTGTGGGAATTTTTTCAGGGCTACAACTGAACAAAGTCCACCGCAACTTTTAACAAGCTTTCAACAAACACATGGTTGTAATTGTGAGAGGAAGCACTAAAGATGTTATATGATTCTTGTATGAGTGCAGCCAATTTAACAGTGCAGCTATAGTAAGTGCAGAACTAAGGAGAAAGAACATTTTCTTTACAGTTTTACATTATTATTCAGTTCCACTACAGCAGACATTGTAATGCAAGTAAACACTTACAGAGTATCTGCATTTTCTACAGTATAATCAGGTGCTGCGCGACATTGACGGGATATAAACAGCACAGCACACTTAGAATTGTGCATAGTTCACATCTAGTTGTCCCAAACTAAAATAACTCACATTAACACGTATATGTACTACAAATGCTGGTGGAGAGTATATGAATGCTGGCTACTGTCTACACCGCAGTATTTTTTTAATTAAAATTTTGTCCGTGCCTTGTTTTTTTGCTTTAGTTTTGCTGATGCTGGCTTAAGGCTGCCTGCCATTAACACTGAATATATTTGACACCCACAGGAGTGAGATTTTCTTTATGAAATTGAAAACCAAAACCAGCACCTTAGATCGGAGAACAGGGTTTCAACTTTTAGTTCATAGAGGTGCAAAAACTCAAAATCATGTTTGTGTAATTGAGATGGAGAAGAGAGCTTGGAATTCCCACCAATACAAGAGGGATCTCGTTATAATTATATTTTAGCCATATAATAAGCATATAGTTTATAATCAGAACCAAGCAGTGCCTGAAGCTTGTTAGATGTTATAGGAAGCCGGATCCACAGTATGATATTGTATTTTTAACGAATGATAAACCTAGCCTAGATTGTGGTTTGTAAAGCTGACTCCTGCACAGATACTACACACTGTAGTTAGAGAAACAAATTGCAAGTTGAACTGAAGCTTTTGTAAAAGTGATTGTGGTACTGTGGCCTTGCTGTGCTCTGCGTGTTAACTCGCTCCTTGAGGTGCTGCTAAGGTCTTGTGCTCTTGTGAATTCATTTCCTCTTCTTTGCTAATGCATTTTTTATAAAAATCAAGCAACATAGTGGTGGTCTTGAATTCCTCATCCCATTCGGTTTAAAAAGTCAGCTGCAGGCGTCTGTGCATAGCTGACGCTGATGCTGTGGTGCATTCAGGGGCTGCGGAAATGCAAAGCTCTCAGGACTCTGTCTCATGGCCAATAAACAAGAGTCTTTTTAGCTTTGACCAGTGCTCTATAACTCGCTCTGTCAGTTGGTCTGCAAAAAATTTGTCCCTCTTTGCAGCTACAGTTTTTGCCTAAAGAAGCTGAAATTTGGCATGGAGGTCGCAGCTATTTCAAATTAACGCTTGTTATTTGTGGAAGCTACCACATTTTTCAAAGTCCTTTGATTAACTTTAATATGTGCTTATACTTTGTTCTACCAGTTTAAGCATAGGTGGTAATTATTTTTCAGCTTACACTCAAGTTTCAAAACCCAGAGTATCACACGGGCAAATAAATGCACCACACACAGACACAAGGCAGCATGCCTGCTTTCATTTGTCTTTTCTAGGTCCTTTGAGTCTGACTGCATTCACGAGCCCAGGGGCACATCAGGTATTCTCCTCAGGTGTAATGTCGGGCAATTCGCGCCAGCCTCAAACACGGGGTTAATCCAGGGTCACTGCATTGGTTTGAAAGGTGACTCAGCAGCCTCTAATGGCCAGCGCACACTCACACCCAGCATACCCGCCGTCTCTTTCTCTCTCTCAGTGCTTCTCTCTCAGTAACAGAGAAGATCCATTAGGACCCAGATTTAAGTAATCCTGGAATATTCTGGAGTTATTGTCTTTAATATTTTAAGACTTTTGAGTCATTTTGTTATATTTTATTATACATACAGCTGATGGTTAAACAATGCTGTAAAGCCTTTTCATTTTTCTATAACTCAAGGTAACCTATATAAAACACTTTTGTAGGGTAGTATCTTACAAATTGAAGGAATAGTGTGTAAGATTTAGGGGGATTGAGTGACCTCTAGTGTTGAGAATTGCAGATTGCAACCGGCTGAAACTTCTCCGTGTTAGGAATCCTTCAGTGTTTATTGTTCGGGAGTTTTGTTTTTTTTTTGTTTTTTTTACCAGGAGTCGAATTAACCAAAGAGGTCTCTTCCTCTCTAAAACAAACAGACCAGGTGATTTAAACTGGTAAAAACGGTGAATAAAGTAGTTTCAAGTTACAAATCGGTGTTTCTCTGAAGCTGTTTGCCATGTCACAGATGGTCAGTGAGACAAACAATTGTTAATATGGCCTCACCTTTTTTCTCCAATAACTTTAGATCCAGATGTTTAGGTGGTGTATACCAGGAGCTGAATTATCCACAAAGGTCTTTTCCTCTCAAAACCAAATGAAATAAAGCAGTTTCTTATTAATTTTTTCCCCATAACATTTACCTGTTAACTATCTAACTAGTGGCCAATATGAAAATGGGAATTAGGTTTGGATTGTTTGTTCTGATCAACTAGAATCATTGTGGTGCAACATGGAGATCTTGTAACTTAATTATATATAAACGGCTCATCGAATAATAGATGATAAAAGCACAACAATTCTTATTTTCAGGAGATTATAAACTAAAGAAAACTATACTAATACTTATTCTATTTCTTTCTTCTTTTTTTTTTGAAATGTCCCCTAAATCCTACAAACTGGAACTTTTATCTGAGGATTTTCTTGAATGGGTGAATCCCTAAAAGAAACTGTTGAGTCTGCTGTCTTGAAAGACATTATATTCCAATTTTTACACATAAAACAAAATTGTAGCATCTCAGCGACAATTTATCAGGTCAGACTTGGCCAATTGAGGCGACTTTAATCATAAACATTTCCATCTATGGATGAATTTATGAGTCACTCACATTCCTCTGTCTGTGTGAGGACATCAGGTTCTCTCCTATTCTCTGTGTTTGAACAGAGCCGAGATCAGAATTGTACCCCACACAAGTAACCCAGATCCTTTGTGCATGTACAAACCCAGAGCCCACTGGCAGTTCATTTAAGTTTTTTGATTACTCACTGTTCCACTTTGCCTGTTTAAAAAATAGAATGTGTCTATTTTTAGGGCGGATGCCGTAAGGCATTAACTTTTGTGCAACGCTATTTGTGGCCTGCAACAACTACTATTTGTCATTGAGGTTCAAGTAATAGTTAATTATAGGTGGTCCGAGTGTGTGGGTGGAAAGCAGGTGGTGACAAGTCTCACCCCTCTCTTTTGTGCTCCAAGGTGAATATTTTAAAGTGCACCAAAGGACAACAGCATTTTGTAGCACTAACAAGTAATCCAATTCAAAATCAAATAGTGTGAGCTGGAAGAAATCTACAAACCTCATGTATTTTTTTAATATATTTTATTAAAAAGTGAAAGTTAAGGCTGACAAACAATTATTTTTTTTTAATCTCAGTTAATCACATAATGTCAATAGGTTATCGCGACTTATCATACGTTTTAAATTCCATTATTTTGCATTTCAAAACAGTTTTAAGTCCATTTTGACAGATAATATTACTAGATTTTCTCGATTAGGAATCAAATGACGACAAAAAACTGCATGTGATTGGCATAAAGTGGGCATGTCTGTAAAGGGGAGACTCATGGGTACCCACAGAGCCCACTTTCATGAGGATATCTTGAAGATACCCACGAAAAAAATGGACTTGAGGCTTGTGAGAGCATTGATTGTAAACATTTATGGCGTCCTTCTCAGCTGAGCTGTAACATTAGCTCGCTCAGTGGTGCTAGGGGAGCTAGCAGTATTGGATAGCTATTAACTAATCTTGTCCATACAGCAAAATAAAAGTATATTTTTGATTTCGGGGTGAACTGTCTCTATCAGAGTTAAATGCTTGGCTCCAGAGCACTTTAACGGTAACTGTGCCAACTCCTGTTTTGTCATTATTGCCTTCCCTGCTCATTTCAGGTTTCTACACTGGCAAATTCACAATAGAAAAGCTGTTTCTTTAGAGGTTATGGCATTCAACACAAGTTATCTAAGACTTAAGAGACTTAAGAGTTATTTAAGTCTTTATCTTGGTTTTGTTAAGTGCATAATTTCTGTTTGTGGGGCCGCTGTAAGGAGGATAATTTGGCTAAATAGAATTTATATTGTACAATATAAAGGAGCGAAACGCATCCAGAAACTTTAGGTTACGCCGGAAGCCAGCGCACATCTCTTAGCCACCGTCATGCTAAACACACATACTCTCCTTCCTGCCAAAGTTACTCAAGAGTTAGTGTGGTGAAGTAAAGTTAGCCCTTTCAGTGAGTCTGCCAAGATCCTCAATGAACCAAAGACAAATTACACCCCCAGCTCTTCACACCCAAATAGTCCCTGTCACCACTGAGAGGGGAGAGATGTTGTTCTTGGTCTGTCACCAGACTAAGCAAACAGGCTGAGAGGAAAGTAGCCAGCACAGAATATTGAGTGTGTGGCTGACTGAGTGCACGAGTGAGTGATTACATACTGTGTGCATGTGCTGTTCATCTGTGTATGTGTGTGTACAGATGTGTGTGTGCACATATTTCGTCCTCGACAGGATGTTACAAAAAGCCACATGGATTAGTTTTTTTGCCCTCAGGAAAAGTCCTCACATTTAGATTTTTAAACTTTTTTAGAGGTATTTTTCATTCCCGTATTCAGCCTAACCTTGAACTTAATTAAAGCTCCATTAATTATTATTTTTTTGTGAATGCTCCTCATTGCTTCATCATGATGACTTAGACAAAAAAAAAGTATTACAGAGATTTAAGAAGGTTGCGCAAAGTGATCTAATCTCGCTTTCTGTATTTTTAACCTTTTGCTGCTGCAACTTCTATAAACATCTGACGGCGCTCAAGTCAGACTTGTGTCATTTCGAAAATGTAACAGAAATGTTCTTAGCAGGTCTGACCTTGTGTCTGCTGGTTGTGTGAATAGGCAACTTTTTTTGTTAATTTGCTCACCAGAATAACAGTGAATGTTGTTAATGCGTTTTTAGCCTATTCTGTTTCCCCCAAAAGATATATTAATGCAGCTTTCATTAAAAAGTCTATAAATACTATACTCTGTATCTGTATTCTCTGTATCTCATATTTTAAAGTTTTTATGGTTGTCCTCAAATTGCTCAACTCTAATCAACTAATTAATTGTTTTATTGTGAAAAAATGATTTTTGTCATGTTGTTGTAGTTCTCATTTTGCCCATAGAGGTCCAAAAAAAGTCGGAAATATCTAATATCCATTTAATGCTGGCCTTTCATCGAAACAAATTTTCAGGTGATTTTACTGTCACACAAGTTTCCAATGTTGGAATAAAATCATGACTTTGTGAGATGTAGTGTGCTCCTGTGATCTCAGCCATGCGATAAAAAGTAGTCGTAGAGCTCAGTCCGAGCTGTCCAGAGTCAGTCTTTTTCTTGTCCTGGCATTTTGAGAAAATTAAACATGTTTAATATTATTGTAAAATTTTATTTCGGGCTCATGCAAATTCTGAAGTTTAATGACGAGAACAGTTGACAAGCAAAAGCTGCACTCACTTAAGACACCAGAAGGGAGGCCGCAAACATGACGGGGACTCAGGGGAGGAGCAAGAACATGAAATAGTTGTGGTTATCTTGAACTGTGGTAAGGGAGGAGAAACTGGTGGTGTTGTGGAGTGAACAAGGGTTAGTGTGTGATTTGGTTTATATCTGATCAATTTATCAGGACTTATTTTAGTGAGAAATCTTAATTTTTGAAACGATTCGCCTCTCATTCCCATGGTCTCCTCCCACTAAAACAGCGTAGCTAACCAATGGAAGCAGGCAGCAAGTTTAGGCGATAAAATCCAAGATTTTAACTTTGTATGCATATGATGCCTTTTATCTTATGTTTCTAAACTTATTTGTTTTTGCAGACAGGAATTGTTAATATGTCATATACGTGTACGTGTCATATACGTATATGTGTCTTAAAGGGAGTTTGGCATAATTCTTTCCACCATGAGCAGAATGAGAAATAATCTCAAAAGAAATCTAGTTGTAGTCTTGCAAATAATGACCCTGTAAGAGCCCCAGGCTTTGCAAAATCCTAGAGTGTCACTAAAAACACACACTGTCTTTAGATGTCAGAGCGTGTTAGCCTTTAGTCTTTTCATGTTTGGTAGGCATCAGGAGCATGGATGCTGACACAGAAAATTGAACGCGTTTTCGGGTTGAAAGAAGCCCTGCGCAAACCCACAAAATAAATAAATAAACTCTGGTCATTTGTTCCCTTTTCCTGTCTTTTTTTCTCAGGCACAGGGGAAAGTGGGAAAAGCACATTCATCAAACAGATGAGGATTATCCACGGTGCCGGTTACTCTGATGAGGACAAAAGGGGTTTCACCAAACTGGTCTATCAGAACATCTTCACAGCCATGCAGGCCATGATCCGAGCCTCGGAGACGCTCAAGGTCCCCTACAAATACGAGCACAACAAGGTAACTGAGATCCTTTCACTCGAGCCATTTCAAATTCCTCAACTGAAATGCCGACTGTTGTGAAGGGTGACTATTAGTTTGAGGAAAAAAGACTACAGAGTGGCTATGGCGTCCTTGTATATTTTTAGAGAGCTGTCTATCTTATTTGGAACAGCCATCCATAATCATTTCCTGTCCTTTTTGATACTTCCTGTGTCCTTAAAGCGCTCCAGCCCGTCATCACACCCTGTGCGTATTTGTGTTTGCCTGTGTGTTTAAGTGCACTCAAATCCATGAGTGCACACACACACACACACACACACACACACACACACACACACACACACACACACATGCACACATGCAAATATACAAGAGAGACCTTCCCTGCACTACTCACCCAAAAATGACCTCACTTCTCTCTAAATTTCACATCAGGACCTCTTTCTTCCCTCTGTCACCCTTGTAGTCACAGCTTTGGGAACTGTTACAGTAACCTCTTACTCACAGTTTATTCCCTGTGAGAGTGACAAATGAAAGGCAGTGAAATGTAGGTATCGTAGTCACATAGTCACCTCTGCAACCTCTCTTTTTTTTTTTTTTTTTTTTTTACAAATCAGGTCATTTCAGGTGACAGCTGACAGCTAACAACGCTGCTTCAGCTTGTTCCTGCCTGGCCACAGTCCAGTCAGATGTTGCTCGCTGAAAGGTTTTATAGAGATTTTGTTACAAGGGGTTGATAAATTATTTAGTAGATTTTAGTGTGATATCCTGAAGTCAGATCATGATCCTTGGATGTTAGGATCAGTAAGTGTTTCATTGATAATGCACAGACAAAGGGGGAGAGACTGAAGCAAAATTATTTTTGGTTGATGCCATTTTATCAGCAATGTCATGTGATAGTGGTCTGAACAGTGCAGAACATTTAAGTGGTTTATTTAATGATGATTAACATCAAAAGTTAAAAGATGTTCTTTTTGTTATTTTTCAGCAAAAGTTAGTATGTCCTCAGTCTTCAGTGTTTAAGTATTCGGGTTTGTATTTCTGTATAATCTGGACTGACCCTGAAGGATAGTATGTATTTTTTGAATTGGGTTTTATGAGGCATTTAGTGTATAACCAGTAGATGTGGATCAGCACACCCTCAGATTGAAGAAGCAGGCAGAAGTACTGCAATAGAAGCTAAGAAATGTACTGCTATAGCCTGGGATAGCAGCAAAATCCACTTAAACAACCTAAAAAAAATCTATATCAGTTTAAGTGTATGCTGTATTTAGAATATATGCACCCCTTTACTTTGCCATCAAACAGCACTTTCAATGGGAAACTGACGCCACCAGACTCCACTAACAAAACCAGTATTTTTACCTAGGAGAACATGAGAGCTGCCGCACTACCTCTGCCTTGATCGTTTGGTTTATTTGTGTTATTGTGTGACTTTGGTGTTTTAAACAGTTTGTTAGGATTTCGCCAAAGTCACACCATAACTCACAAAAACAACAGCAGACCAGCAATTCCCATGTTAAGCAAGCTAAAAAACTGTTTTTGTCTCAGAAGTCTGGTGGCTTTGAAGAGAAAAAAGAAATGTTTCACTTTTAGTTTAGTTCCCCATCAGAAAGGGCCATCTGTGGCAAGGTGAAGCAGTAAAAATATTCTTAATATAGCATACGCTGGTGGATTGTTTAGCTGGCTATAAATTACATTTTGCAGCTGCCCCCTGTCCACACCAGTACATTGCTCAGCTTCTGTGTCGGTCCTCCTGCCTGCTTCTCCAAACTGCTGACTGCTATCTACTGTGGGTTATACACTGACTGAGGATAAATACCTATACCAAAACCTCATACAACACAACTTAAAATAATCTGAAAACACCCTTTATTAGGCAGATTTCTGAAGGTTGTTGACCAGATAAAGTGGCGGGTTGCCGCATAAGAGAAGTCCCCACTTGTATTTTCACTAACGATTTATGAAGAAGTGGTTCAGCCGTCACACACTGCCAGCACTTTAAAATGGCACCACAACTTGAATATAGCTCTCTGCTACTGTGGTTGGATCGCCATTGTCCATGTTAGCTTTCACTTCCTGTCCCTCACATGCTCATGAAAAATAAAACTGAATATGTTGTATCAGCCCAGCCATTTCACCACTGTTTAACCCACTTTGAACACAACGCAGACCATGCACATCCCTCGGACATTTAGAATAAAAATAATGCAACCATAATCTTTCTCATTTAAGAAAATACAGTTCAGTCACTGGAAACACTTTCAGTACTGAGTGGAAATACCAGAGTACTAGCATTGCACTATGAGAGTACGCAAGTACAACAAACAACAAAGTATATGTGTAACAATACTACTGAATTTTTTGTCAAACGTTGTATCCAACATCCCTCTGCTCTTATATACACCAGGCAAAAATGGGAAGTGTCATATCTTTGACAAAGTCTTTCACTGACATGGCAAAGGAAGTGAAAATGAAACCTGTTGATCATGTTTCCAGACTGTCTGGGCACTTGGAGTAAATGTCACGATGGGTGGGTTAATCAGGCCCACCCATCAAAGTACTACAGTGTATTTACTGTATACCTGTTTGGTCTCTCAGACATCTTACTTATTACTTTTATTATATTCTTTGATATAATTATTTATTTATAATCTATAATTAGTTCAGTGCGCAAAAGAGGAACATTTTCCATTCAGGAACATGTTGATCTCTTGTCATGGGACACAGGAGAGTTTTAATGGGAATCTGGGGCAGCGAAACTTTCCCCTTAATAGCCCCAGAGGGATTTGAGCTTCAGATATTAGGTCCATGCTGAGCCTGGAGGTGTAGAGTAATTTTTGGATGTAGAATATGTCAGTGAGTGAGTTAGAAAATAAACCAGTGATAATTAGGACTGCGGAGCCTGTATGTTGATTGTCTTTCAGTCATTATCAAAAAAAAGCTTGATGAAGTTAACTTTTTGTTTGTTTTAGTTAAATCAGGATGTGTGTCTCAGTAAGTCACAGCATGTTTTTACTCTTTGTTTTTTTTTTCCCTGCAGGGCAACGCCAACATTGTGAGAGAGGTGGATGTAGAAAAGGTCAGCATGTTTGAGAAGCCTTACGTAGATGCAATCAAGAGTTTATGGAATGACCCGGGCATCCAGGAATGCTACGATCGAAGGAGGGAATACCAACTCTCAGACTCCACTAAATAGTAAGTAGAACGAAAAAACAACACATACAAATGTCTGAACCAGACTCCTGAAATCAGTGGGGTATGAAGTGAATTCCAGCTTTTTAAGGTGAAATACAAAACCTTCTAAAAGGCACTGGAGTTATATTGTGGATGTAATAACAAATTCACACCCTGTTTAATTTCCTCTTTGTGTCTGTAGTTACCTGAACGCGTTGGATCGGATCGCCGAGCCATCTTACCTTCCCACCCAGCAGGATGTGTTGAGGGTCCGAGTCCCCACCACGGGCATCATTGAATACCCGTTTGACCTGCAGAGTGTCATATTCAGGTGAGTAAATAAATATATTCAGAATCAGAATAGCAGTTGTGTACACATACCCGTAGTTTTTAACTAACTTTTGTTATTTTGTACAGCTGCTCAAGTGGGTAAAAGCATAGAAAATCTTCATGTTAATGTTAAAAGAAAGCATGTTTAATTAGACCTTTATTTAAATCATATTTTCTAACGAGTCTAACAAGTCTAACATTCCCATTAGTCTACCAAAGGTATGTGTATAACACAGGCAGGAAGACATAAAGTATCTTTACTTATTTCAAGAGGAACTATTGTTGTCATTTTCAGGTTAATACTTGTATTTTGGGTTTCTACTAAACATGTTTACATGTGTTAATGTTCAAAAAATCCCCTATTTTCCTCATATTTCCTCTATGCTGGGACACCTGTATTAAGCCCATGTCTGAGACGCTCCGTCTTTAGAATATAATAGGGTAGAAGTAGTCGTCATGGTCACATTATTAAAATGCTGCTTTTTCTCAGCAGAATATTTGGATCACATTGAAGTTACACACAGAGATTAACAGAGTCATCACATGTGATTCACCTTTGATCTGCTTTGATTGGTCAGTGTTTGCGGGTCTCTGCGCCGTCATTGTAGCCGAGGAATGACTGTTTTCAGTCACCAGTAGAGTCTTCACAACCGGAAACCTTCCAGCAGAAATCTGATCTGAAATCAGGGACAAATTAACATCAGCAACCGAGATTACATGTTTGCCTGATGTTAGCATGTAGCGACAGGTAGCATTGTAAGCTGCGTAATGTTAACACTTGCAGTAGTGTTCCTGGACAGATGACCATATAAAAAAAAATGTTGTGAGCTGATGTTATCTTGTAGCCAAAGTAGAAAAATAGTCTGAAGCCTGAGGTTCTTGCTCACAGGGATTACACTTACATAAGTTTACCTCTTTATTTGAAACTTTGGCCATGTTTAATATGAAGATCTGACATTGTAACATTATATATGATTTAAAATAAGTAAAAGCATAATAGGTTTTCTATTAGTTTCAAATGTTGGCACATTTCTTTGAGACGTTATCTTTTTACTTCAGCACCAGTAAAAGTGAAATGTTGTGCTTTTTTTTCAAATACTTTTCTGATGGTTATAATTGATTTTGCATATAAAATATCAATCCACATTGTGAAGTTCAATAAGCTCATAAAATATAATAGAATACAAGGTACTTTGTTACGGTTTATAGTAACTAACAGTAAAATTGTGACTGAGAGACATAATTTTCCTGTTATAAGAATGATACTCTTTCTTTACTTAAAACAGCTTCAGAGAATAGAAATAGTGTCACACGCTGTTCCACTTTTGGTTCTTTAGTGAATAATACAACAACTTCCCCTTATCTTCAGTCTCACTTAGAATATAATTAGGCAAAGTTAGTATTGACGTCACACACACGGATCATCAGATTCATCACGTGATTCACCTTTGGCCTGTTTGTTTAATTAAGATAATCAAAGAGATTTGTAAACGTTTTCCTCACACTAACTGTTTTCTCTCCCCTGCGTGCTGCTGCCATGGCAGGATGGTGGATGTCGGAGGTCAGAGGTCGGAGAGAAGGAAGTGGATCCACTGTTTTGAGAACGTCACATCCATCATGTTCCTGGTAGCGCTCAGCGAGTACGACCAAGTTTTGGTGGAATCGGACAACGAGGTGAATGATAAAAAAACGTAACTTTAACAATCAAACTAATTGTAATTCTTAGTTTCACATTTGAAAACAATGACTTCGCCTAAATGCTTTATCATTTAATGTGATGTGGAAGATGAGTTGGCTCTGAAGATGAAAAGCTAGTCCTTATTTAAAACAATGGAAATCAGTTTCTCCCCCTGCCTGGCTGCGCTCCACCTTTTTTTCCCCTTGGAAAGCATTTGTAAATGATCAGCCAGCTGTTTTGAATACGGCCTCGGGCCACATCTCCACCTTAAGAGGATATAGCATGTGTGTCAGTTTGTTAAAGTGTATTAATGAGCAGGTGTGTGTTTGTATGTGTGTTTTCCTTCCTTTGTTACCGCAAGCCTGCAAGAAAGAGAGGACTGACCAGCTGCGTGTCCTCTGTTCTCTGACGTCAATAGATTAGTTTTTATCGTATACAGGAGATTTTCTGTTTAGCACTTTAAATACACTGCAGTGCCGTCTGATGTCTAAGGTTTGCTTTCAGAACGGTTGTTTTGTTCAATTATACACTGAACTCAAGAGCAAGGGAGAAATTAAACTCTTGAAGGCGACATGGCCGCCCTTCTCTCTCGTCGTTACTGCTCTCCCTCTGGTGTGGTAAAACGTTTATTAAAATCTGTACTTAATGAGAATGAAGGACTGAGGTTTAATTAAGTGATTAACTCTCTCTCTCTCTCTCTCTCTCTCTCTCTCTCTCTCTCTCTCTCTCTCTCTCTCTCTCTCTCTCTCTCACGCACATATTCACACTCTCTCTGCAGAACCGGATGGAGGAGAGTAAAGCTTTGTTTAGGACAATAATCACATACCCTTGGTTCCAAAACTCCTCAGTCATTCTCTTCCTCAACAAGAAGGATCTGCTGGAGGAGAAGATCATGTACTCTCATCTGGTTGACTACTTCCCAGAGTATGACGGTGAGTGACGGCTCAGTCCAGCCCAAACATCTGAAACAAACACAAAGCTCCTCCTATTAGCTTTTAGTTTATGTCACTCCATATTGATACAGTATGAAAGCGTAAGGTGCAAATCAGGTTAAGGTTTTCACTGTCTGACACGCATTCTCAAGGCTATAAACTTATTCTGAAAATTAGGCCATATGACTTTGTGTCCTTGTTAATTTGACGTAATAATTAGCATCAAATATTAATGCCGCCAACATACAGCCATAAGAATAGTATTGGACTAATGCTAATTTGCTTTGATAAAGGTGTTATTGGCTTTTGCTGATAATGTGTCCATGATAAAGGAGCTGTATGCGACCTTTAGAGCATATCTATGATCCAGAGTCTGGGGTGGTATTTTGTGCACACGGCTCTTAACATGGAGCTGGTGGCTAGCAGCTAATGGTGCTAAGTCCTTAAACACCATGAACAACAGCAACAGTGCTGAAAGAGCTAACATAATTAACGGGGAAAGAAGTGTGGATGTTACGCTTCCATAACGACAACATCCCAATATCAGCGTGAGTCACTTCTTGAGCAACATGCAAAGTGGTGGCAATGTTGAAGTCAGTGGGATACACTCACAGGTTCACATGCACTAACATGCACAAGGGGGCGGACTGTCGACCACAGCAAAGAACAGAAAAGTTCGGATTACCTCATTCTTCACACTCTCGTCAGGACACCATAACTCCACTATATCTTCACATAGGAAATAGTAGTTTGCTTCAGTATTTATGCTCTGAATGTTGCATACAGCTCCTTTAATATGTCCTGCTCAGTAATATACTTTATTATGACTGGTAAACACTACACCTAAATACTGACATTATAATGTTTTTGTTGTTCTGGTTAGATAATGAGGCTGCATGATTTATCAGTCAGTCTTTCAGTCAATTACATAAAAATGTGCCTGACTCATCATACAGTGTTTGATATACAGTTAATATATTTTGTATGTGCTTAAGTCTGACATTTCATGATTTTCAACTATTACATAACATTTCTCATCAAAATGTGACAACTAATGGGCAATTTGAATTTATTCAAAACAATATTGTAACATATCTTTTTTAGTTTTTGAAAACCATTCAGCAGTAATTTGACCATCAGACAGTCAGCCTTTTGGATGCACCACCAATAAAGACATACCATGCAGGATTTTCCCAAAAACAATGTGTCAGAAGACATGACTCATACAGAAGTAACCCCTCTAAATCATCATCTGTGACCTACTAGAAGTGTGTGGTGGCGTACTTTTTCTGCAGACTCGGCCCTCTGCTTGTATTTTCTCATTTTCATGTTTAAGGACGTCTATACTCACAGCGCTCAGGTGAAGTCAGGGCTTTATAAAAATGTAGAGATGCTAAACAAACAGACAATCTTTATCTCCTCTTGAGTAGTTTGTTCATTTCTTGAGCAGGTGTTAATACTATTAACACAGTAAATAAATGAATGTTATACTCAGTTCTTGACTCAGACCTCTAAAGTTCCTGTATTTGTGCTACGTTAGTACAGCAGCACTAGTTTAATAATCCTCCCTTGGTTGCCATGCAGATTCTGACCAATCAGACAGTGCCTGAATGTAACGTCTCTGTCTAACTCAGAGTTAACAGCAATTTTTGTATCGGACAGAATTTAATTTATTGTCACTATATTAAAAATCACTTATAGTAGTTGTATGCAATGGCTATCAAAAAAAGATTTACTGTGCAGCCTGAGTCAAAGCTTATTTGATCTTATCGGTACTCACTGTAATGACAGAAACAGCTCATTGTATCTTGTGGTAACTGGGTTCATAGAGTGTCGTCTTCTCGTCTCCAGGTCCTCAGAGGGACGCCCAAGCAGGGCGAGAGTTTATCCTCAAGATGTTTGTGGACCTGAATCCAGACAGCGACAAGATCATCTACTCTCACTTCACCTGTGCCACTGACACAGAGAACATCCGTTTCGTCTTTGCTGCCGTCAAAGACACCATCCTGCAGCTCAACCTAAAGGAGTACAACCTGGTGTAGAGCGGAGCGGGGCTGCCGACGGGAGGCCCTCAACACACACTGACTGACGCAATCTGTGAAAAGATAGATCATATACACACACATGAAAAGAAAATCAGAGAAAAAAATCTAATGGTTGCATAATACTAATTTATTTGCCATTTGTTGGTCTCTTGGTCCCCAGGAGATGAGCAAAGTAAATGTTATCTTGCTATTTAAGGAGTTGATGAAATATAGGGAGGGGGAGGGAGGGAGGGGGGGCAAGATATTTGGAAGAGTTGGGGAGGGATTTGCTGTTGAATATGTACAGCAACGATCCTCATTTCTAGGCTTTGCGCATTGTGAAATTTTGTTTTTTTGACAGAAAGAAAGAAACTACTTTGTGCACTCGAGGTTTGGGGGTTTGTTTTGTTTTGTCAGTCTGATACATCAGAGCTGGAATGAATGCAATGTGCTCCCTGCCTCCTGCCTTTTTATAGACAAGAAGAAAAGACAAAGTTTTCATTCATTTTTTTTTTTTATTTTTTTTTTACCTTCCCTCATGTGTCATTTCTGAAGCTTCATTCTGGGCGCTAACCTGTTTGACCCGCAGGAAATGATGTAACAGATCTCTAAGTAACAGCTACCACTTTGCTTAAAAGAACTGATTGATAAATCTAAACTGTGATTTTTAAATTATTTCATATTGATTTGGTAATAATTGAGTTAAATCATTATTACATTGCATCGACCTTGGTACCATCGGCTTAGTTGAGCATGTGTGACAGCGGAGTCCCCACATTTTGGGGAGTGAAATAGCCAGATACTTGACAGTCATGATGTCTCCGGCATTGATTTAACCATGAAGTTTAGAAGTTTGAGAGAAATAAGCTTTAAAAAGGCTTTCTGAGCTTTGAGCGAGCAGGTGAGGAGGCACACAGAGACGTCATGAAAACCATGATGGTTGCTTTACACAGACTGAAGAGAGCCGAGGAGATGATAATTTATGAGACGAATGATTCTGTTCAACTGTGCCACATTAATGCTTTTCATCACGGTAAAATGTGTATCTATTGCCAATGCCAAAACAAGTCAAGCACCAGACTCCACTTTGCGCTGTTTAAAAGAAAAGTGTTGAGGACAGGAAAAGAGCAGGGCTAATGAACGCAGACATGACTAAGTGATTCCTGCAAGTATTCGACGGTATTCCCACCCAACCACCACACACACACACCCGCAGCCTGGACTGACTTCGGTTACAGTTGGTTAGCACATCGTCGGAGAGGAGGACGCCACTCAGTGCGCAGAACTGCTCAAACTGTCCAATAACAACCTTGCGCGTGGCTCTAAACCCCTCCCCCTGGTCTACAAACCATCCAGTCACGTGTTAGCCGTATCTTTATACTCATCCAATCACAGCCCAGCTGTCCTGACTGTTGTAGTTCGATAGCAGTGGAGAATAAATTTGGCTAATTCCTCTGTAAAAGGGCACAGTGTTGTTCAGTTTGTACCAAAGTAAGCCCTTCTTCTTTCTCACTGGCACCTCTGATTTCCCTCATTCCCACGTTACTTTGAGTATTTTTTGTAACTACTCCCTAGAACATAAAGCCTGTAATTTACATTTATTGAGGCATAGTGCAATTATGAATGCTATAATCATTGTACATACATCTCTCTATATATATGGCAGCATCTTTGTTGGCTTTGTAATCATTACTTTTTTGGCAGATTGAATGTGCGGTATTGAAAATATGTATCTATGTAATTGTATTGTATGTCTAATGGCTAATTCATTTTTGGAAGAAAAAAATATGTTATTTACATGTTTGTTTTTGTTTCCTTTTTTTAAGAGCAGAATGTAAATTTTGTGTTTTTCAGTTTTGTTTCTCAGCAAAGAAACATTGTTCAGCTTCAGAACTGCATAAAGAGGAATATTATTATCCAACTACACATTGATTGGTATGCCAGTGCTTATAATAGCCGATTTGTTAAATTGACTTTTCTATGAAAAAACTGCAGACTGAATCCAATCTACAGGGCTAATTGTAATTGTATCGTTCTTAACGAGAACAGAGCACTTGTCATGTAGGTGTTGCCACATCACTCTCTCATTCTTAGTCTTTTATATTTAACTTAATCACACAGCATCTCAATAAGTATTAACTGAGATTTTGTAGTGTACCACACACCTTGTGATCCCGAGCACTCCCCACAGCCAACCAACAACCACTTTCATAGGCGTGATGTTTTTTTAATTTGTTTGTTTGTTTGTTTTATTTACAAGAACAAGGTGAGGGTTAGCCAGGTTAAGTGTTGCTTTGGCTCAGATTTTGCATAAAACATTTGTTAAGGATGATTGGCATCAACTTTAAAGGAACAGTTCACCTGAAAATCAGAAATATATGTATTTCCTTTTCCCTGTATTGTTATCCAAAAACCTAGATTGTTTGGTGTGAGTTGCTGATATCGTTGGAGATATCAGTTGTGGAGATGTCTGCCCTTACTCCGATGTAATGGAACTTGATGGCACTTGGCTTGCGGAGCTCAAAGCGCCAAAAAAATACATCTTAAAATCTCAGCAGCAATGTCTCTTTTCAGAAATCATGACCCGCTTACTCAGCATAATCCACAGACCCTGTTGTGAGCAGTGTCATGTAGGAGCTATTTTCTTTCTACCGAATTACACCTGCCAACCTCATCGCCCTGCAGAAGGAAATTTGCAGCTACTTCTAGCTCACCTAGCATCACCGAAGTAGCTAACGTTACAGCTCAGCTGAGGAGGACGGCATTATTGTTTAAATGTCACACTGTCAAAAGCACAAGCCTCTCATTCATGAGTAGATGCACACTTCCCTCTGCCCGGTGATACAGTTGGCAGGTGTAGTTCGTTTAAAAGAAAATAGTTCCTACATGAAACTGCTCACAGCAAGGTCTGTGGATTATCTTGAGTCATGATTTCTTGGACGAGACATTGCTTTTAAGTTTTTCAGATTTTTTTTTTTTTTTTGGCACTTCGAGCACCACATCTCAACTGCTACCCAGTTCCATTATATCGGAGAGATATCAGACATCTCTACGGCCGATATCTCCAACACTCGGCAACCTAAACCAAAACAATCTAGATTCATACATAACACTACAGTTATCAGGAAAAATATCTTTTTGTTTTTAGGGTGAACTGTCCCTTTAACACCCCCTCTAATGAACATCCACCCTGATAGTATTGTAGTGCCAGTCAGTGAATTACTAGTGTACACAAAAAAATGACTCAAATATTTGGCCTAATTAGGACGGTGCATTTGCAGGTGCTTTTATACTTTTTTTCTTAACTTCATTGCCACCATCTCATAAGAATGTACAGTATTATTTTGGATTTTATTTATGAAACAACAACATAGGACAAAACACAAAAACCGCTCACATGTACATATATTGCCTTACTGAATAAGCTGTGCCTCTGAAGTCCCATACAAGGCACCTGTGTTTTTATGAGAAGTGAAGCTAGTGCAGCCAATAACGTCTCATTGTGCAGCTGGAGGATTGTTCGGTTTTTGGCTCGGTGGTCTCTCTTTGTTTACTCTGTGCTATAAGAAACCCTGGGAACAGCTTTGAAATGCAGTTCATGTAGCTGATATGACATCATCACAGGACATTTTAAGAACATCATGAGTGATTTGTAACTGGGACACACTTTCTATTGATTTTCATCATTTGCATCAGATTCATGTCTTAAAAATCGATGCTGCTGTGCGTTATGATGCATTGAACTGCCTGGTGTGATTAAACAATAGTGCATCTGGATATGCAGAATGCACCACAATCTGGACTCTAAACCACCACATGCGGAGTATTTTCTGCCACATTTGGCTGCAGTTCGGCATCTACCAGCCACTTTGGCAGGTAACCAGCCCTCACTCGGAGGTCCTGTTGTTTTCAGATATTTCAGCTGGCTGGTGAAACTTCTTACAAGGATGATTGATTTTGGCAGGCAACAACAAGTTAATTTCCAGTCCAATTCACAGCGTACTTGAAGTAAATCTTACAATAACCACTTATCAACAGCGGGGCTGAATAGGAAAAATTGGGGGCAGAGACATCACACATTTTACTGAACAGTGTTAATGTGATTCTGCTTGTTGCCAGAGGAGATGTTTTGAAGCTGGACTATAGTTTCAACTTATCAGTGTTGATGATCAGTTATTGTAGAGCTGCAGTAATCAGTAACTTGTGTCCCTGCTGTCGTAAAGTGCTTGCCATCCCCACTACTTAAAGGGAAAATCCCTCTTTAGATAATTCACACACTGCATTAGAGAAGAGACCGCATGGCCATGTTTATGAGTCTTCAAAAGTAATTTTAAAAAGGAAAAAAAGTAATTCAGAAAAGTTAAAGTGATAAAGAAGTGACAACCAGTATTAATGTTTTTGGTTTAGCTTTTTCAAACAGTGAAGGTAAATAATAAAAAAACTATATAGCACTGGCAAAAATTATAAAATAATTGGATTTTGTTACAAAATGTGATTGTTTCCAAGCTTTGAGCTTGTTCATATTACCATTGCACTCTGAGGGAGCACATGTCAGTTATATTGAAGCTGGATTTTCCCTTTAAGAGAGCACAGTGACACACATTGTTTGAAACGGCTGTTGGTGTTCAAATTTCACGCGGTATGTTGAAGAGCAGCGTGGTGTTACGTACAGTATATGGGGATTATGTCTTGTAGAACTGCAGGATCAAGTTTGGGAAAAAAATAACTTTCCAGAAACAGATCTTTTGCTCTCAGATACATCATTTGAATGCTTTTATTCTGAAATTTTATTTTGAAATAGTGCTATTATAAAGATCTGATGAAGAAATGTTTCCGTTATAAATAAGCTGGTGCTCCTTCTACATATTTCTGAAAGAAACAATGTGTTATTTTTCAAAAGTAAGTTGATTTTCTGTCTCATTTTACAGCTAACATTTTTAGTGTGGGTATTGTAATGCTTATTAATCTCATTACCCTCCACCATAACTTCCTGCCCAAATGTCCAAAGTCAGGTGGTATTTAAACTCCAATTTATATTACAAACCTCTGTCAAACACTGAAAATGTAATTAAAGGGAACACAGATGTGATTCTTGCTAAATAGAAACATTTAAAGCTGAACAGCGTGTGCCTCAAGCAACATGTTGCAGAAGTTTTCCCTTCAAGGTCAAGTTTTTCTTTTCCCGGTTATCTTAGGTAATTCACATTTTCTACATGCTCAAAAAGATAAAAGGGAGAGACAACAGAATACTTAAAGAAAGACAGGGAAACTGGCAGGAAGCTGACTTGTTTACTTCGTGGTTGAAAACTGCACCACAAATGAAGCATATTTAGATGTAAGAATACTCCTAATTATAAATCAAATCATCCATCACATTTCATAAAATCCTTGAAGGATTGATGTTCCCAAAATGATCTCTCCCAGAAAACTGATAGTCATGAGCCACATTTCTCCTAGAAAAATGGGAGTTGCGGTGTTGTAAGTTGACATAAATACAGCAGCCGAGAGATCCTACTTGACAGACTCAATAGAAAATGATAAAAATGTGTTCAGTCTTTATGTTTTTGTAAATGTTCTTGTTGCAAAGCAATCATGATGATACAGAGTAGACTGGACTTCTCTAAAATGTATGTACTGAGAACCTTGTTCAAAAAGAGGACACACGTGTGGATAAACAGAGAGTAAATTGCACAAAAAAAGCCTGATGCCTTTTTGTGGTTATTTTGTCAAGCATAGTATAGTATACTGAACTGTGATTGTTGTATAAACAATCACAGTTCATTCATATATATTAATTTGTGAATGATTAAGAATGGGAAGCTCTTATATTTACATCATTCATGTATATATATATATATATATATATATATATATATATATATATATATATATATATATATATATATATATATATATATATATATATATATATATATATATATATATATATATATATATATATATATATATATATATATATATATATATATAAAGTGATTTAATTGTGGCCTGTATTCACAAAGATCTCTGAAAGGTGAAAATGAGATGCTGAGAGAATGAGGTTTTTCTTTTGTTCTCAGTTTTGTGAGAAACTTACAATGTTTTGACGAAATATAAACCTTTAAGACTCTGCTTTGATCATTCTCTTAAACATACCATTTAACATAATTACAGCTCTTTTACCGCTTGTATGTATTTTAATGTGTGGATTTTAGAGGGTGACTGCACGTTACCACAGATCCACAGCCACGTTTTGATTATCTGTCCATTCATGTTTTCTTCTCAGAAGAGGAAAAAGGAAAAACACCATTATTATTCTTGCAGGGTTATCTTATGATCTTTAAAATGTATATTTCCATGAACTTATTTAGAAATAATTTCATCTCCATATAATTTTGTTTTGTGTCTTTTTAGGTGTTTTTAATCTTGTTTATGAGCACTGAACTGTTACACTCATGCTCACTATATTTATCTATTTGTGTAAAAGGAAAAGGTGATCATGTGTAAATCAATTACACCCCAGTGTTATGTTGACTTTGTGAAGAAAAATTTCTTTTTTCTCACTTGCCTCCATGGTGAATGAAGAATCCAAAAACTGAGAAAATTCTAGATGAATCGGAGAAAAAAGGGATCCACATTTGACAAAAGCAAAACTGTATAAAACAAATCACATTTTAACTCTGCTCAGTGGAAAGAGTTCAAACATTTGTGTGTGTCAAGATTTGCTTCTCATCCATGCCTGAGACTGTTTATGTGGAAGTGTTTTAAATAAGGATGTCATTGTGAAAATGCGTGTGTTTAGGGAGTACTGAGCAGACGACTGGGTAGATGAAACTTGGATTATACTGCACGTGAGAGTTTAAATGGATGTTTAATATAGTTTTGCTGTTGTTAAACGCAGCTCTCTTTTCTCAGTTTTTGGATTCTTCGTCCGCTGAGAAGGAATGCGAGAAAACGTTTTCTCAAAATGATCATAACACAGGATGTGTAACTGATGAATGATCATGTTGTGGGTGAAGTATTCCTTTGATTTCTCAGCTGCATTATTATACTGTAGCAATACTGCTCAAATGAACCATGACTGTTATTTTACCTGGCTTTCATTTGTCCTCCCACAAGATTACAATTGTTAAAAAATGCAACGCTTCTCATGAACCCAGCATACACTGATGAATGAAACGCTTCTTCTCAGTCACAGTTGACCTCCCTGACCTCTAGTGGCCGTTAGGAGACATGGCAGTATCAAAGGATGTACTGAGGCTGGATACTTCACTTCCCCCCTTTATGAAAACCTGCAAAAATATGGAGGCGGTCTCACGCCCTGCACACCTTCTAACATTGTAGTAGTAATGTCTGATACATACAAACTTGACATGAATGCTACTTTTACCTGGCAATCATGTTAACAGCGCCAGTGCTTCTTAGTCAGGTGTATGACTACTATTTTAATACTTTTCCTGGCCCTCTTTCTTTGATTAAAGCATACCCGGTACACCCTACTCTGAGTTCTCCTAACTTTTCATGTCACAGTCATGATCTCTGTAAGTAACAACACTGCCTGATGTGGACATGAACTTCCCATTTTATCCCTTTCTATTTGTAGCCAGCGCCACGCCCTCCAGAGCCGGCAGTATAAAGTTCAACAAGTGCTCCGTGTTGAGACCAACCGCAGCACCTTATGACACCTTGTTTTTATTGCCCCAAAAAACCAAACAAACAAAGAAACCAACCTCTTGACTTCTCGGAATATTCAAACAGTTTTTTTTCCACAATAAACTGCTTCTCACTTTAGAGGAAGGAGAAGGCATCACTTTTAAAGATGCGCTGCGTCTTTTCCCGCTGACTTTGCGCAGTGAGAGCGAGTGGAGGAGACGGTGCGGACACCTCCACAGCCTTCAGCGGTTTCACGTCGACAGCAGAGCGAGCCGGTCAGTCTGAACCATGGCTGGGTGTTGTGTGTCGGCAGAGGAGAGAGAGAACCAGAGGATCAACGAGGAGATCGAGAAGCAGCTGCGGAGAGACAAGAAGGACTCCCGCAAGGAGCTGAAGCTGCTGCTGTTAGGTGAGCATCACTGAACCCCCAGCGGGTCACACAGTAGCTCTTAAGGAAACTTAGTGGCCTTGAAACCGGGGTAAGTGACACACTGGAGTAAATAATAGACTGTGAATATGATATTTATGGGATGAACCTCCAACCCTTTATGTTTACAGGCCAAAATGCCACAAAATAATGACTCAAAGCTTTTAAAAATGATCATCTGATAGAATACTAAATTGCTTCCTGACCACACCTGGACCTGCAGGTGTCATGGCAGGTGAGACAGCCCCCAGCAACCTGTCGATTAAATTATAATAAATGTAACAATGCAGGAAAAAACAAATACTCCACAAAGGGTTTCATGATATTTTTAAGATGTTTTAGATCAGAATCAGAAATATTTAATTGATTCCCACCGGGAAACTGTGGTTCGTTACAGTGGCTCTGATGCCAAGCACAGAGAATTCAGAAAGAAGAAAGAAGTACTAGCGCAAAGTATGTAAAAATATAAAATAGAAATACAGTAAAAAACAAAAACAATTAGCACTCGCATGTGAATAATTAAAAAATATTAAATATATAACGTGCTAAGTGTGTTAACGTACATATAATGTATAAAACCGTTGTGTAAAGTTAGATATAAAATATGTTTAATGGCTTGGATAGATGTGGCTGTGCATCAAAGATTAAAGTCGTAAAGGCGCACATTTCATATCTAACTGTTATCTACATTTCCTTTCTCCTCATTCCTCTTTCTGCTCTCCGGATGTGCTGCAGTGTGCTTTGGCTTCACCCGAACAGGGCGTGAGCAGCTGCGCACCATTGATTTTACGCACCATGGGAGAGTTTTCACGTTTGATTAATTTAGTCTACTGGACACATTTAGTTCCCACCTGCTACAGAAATAAAAACAGTCACACGCAAAGAGAGACGGTTTAAGATGATACAGGGTTTGGATGTATGATCGTTTCCAGTCAATGTCTTTAGAAAGTGAAACTCGCTGCTGACGTTCATTTCGAGTTAAATTCCCTCAGAGAGCTGTGCGTTGGAGTATGTCTCCATGATGGACTGGAGAAATGTGGGCGTTTTCTCTCAGTCTGTTGCAATAAACTCCTCATGAAGGGAGAAAAGAAAGAAATAGTGAGGGGAAATGATGTCCAGATGTCAGTAATCAGTGATTGTGATGTTTCACCCTTTGGAACCTGAACAAATTGGCTTGATTTCTTTCAAAAACACGAAGAGAGGGCAACTTAAAAAGAAACAACCCAAAAATGATCAAAGGAGTTAGTGAAACGTTTCAAGAAAATTAACTGTAATTAGCAAAAACAAACAAATAAAAAAAAGTGCTAAAGTCAAATAAAAACTAAATAGTATTTTCTCTGTAATCTAAAATTGAATATATGATTATAATTAGACAGATGGACAGTTTAAAGAAAAAAGTTATTTTTCTAATAAAACTCTTTTTTTTTTACGTAATTTCCTTGTCACCTTTCAACAACTTTTTGCACTGTTTGGGGCATTTAATGTTAAAAAAGGAAAGAAAAGTAACAAAAACAAAAAACTGTAAATAATTATAAATATTAATAATAATATTTTCCCTGTAATCTAACATTGAATATATAATAAAACAGACAGACAGTTTTAAAAAATATTTTCCAAGTCATTTTTCTAATTAATCAATTATATTTTTTTTTTTTACGTAGCTTCCTTGTAACCTTTTGATAATTTTTTCGCAATTTTTGGGACTTTTCATGCAAAGTTGCTGAAAGAAAATCCTGTTTCAAAGGTTTAAATACTCCCGAAAGGTTTCCAAATGTTGTACAAGAAAACTTTTGTCGATTCAGGTTTTAAAGGGTTAAACATTGTCATCTTTTTAGGGAGCTTCTGATGTCCATACTTGTCCTGTCACGGTGAAAGAGGGGCATAAACAGCTTACTTTCTGGTATGAGTTTGTGGACTTGCTCAAGGACACTTCAGCAGGTCCAGAGAGTGCTTGAGGCTTGAACCCGTGTTTTTTTCTGTCAGTGTTATGATATTATGTCCTATGTTCACTTCTGAGCAGTGGACAGATATGAGAGTTGCCAAATGGCTCCAAAGAGCATCCATGACTCGAACAGTGCTCTGGACACAACCTGTCCTACAGCATCAGTGTGGGAGCACTTCAGGAACACGAGCCGCTGTTCAGGCCTTGGTCAGTGGTGTGTTAGAAAGCCATATAGCTGCTGCGGGCGCGGCTCATGCAAAAGTCATGCAAATCCAGCCCTGAGTGGGATGTGAGCTGTAAGTTTGCCTCTACTGCTTTCTTACGAAGGGCTAATCCCAATTTATTATAAATTCCATTTAATTTGCTTTGGATATTATTTCCCTGGCTTACTGAATTGTAAATGACCAATGCAATGCGACCAATGCTTACTGAGAAACACAGTACATTACCTTTATAAACCAGGAAAATTTCAACGTACATAGAGGCAAAAAGGTTCAGGACTGCTGCTTAATGTGCTATCCCCCGGAAGACAGTCAGTACATTTATAGTTCGATTAGGCCATTTAATTGGACTACTGTCCTTGTCCCAGTATACACTGGAGGTATATCTGATTCTGCCACAGTGGATGGCAATACGCCCCCTTTCAGCTAGCTGCTATAGACCTAAATTATTTATACAGTCTATGATATAGACTAAATCACAGCTATTTATTTACAATAACATCTGGGTAAACACCTGCCACATCACATATATACATAAGAGCAAACTTTTAGTTTTAAGACACCTACAAAAGTCAATATCTGTTTAATTTTATGCTTTATTTAGAATATTTTCACTGCTTTACCTTGCTGTAAGACAGCCCTTACCAACAGATATTTGAAGCTGTTATATCAAAACAGTCACCGTTGCAGGTCTACCGTTACCTCGATCAGCTGTTGTGTAAGGTAAAGAGGAGCAAATATTGAAAATATAGTATACACTTAAACTGATAGAGATTTTTTTAGGTGATTAAAAATGTTTTGCTGCGGCCCCGTCCACAGCAGTGCATCGCTTAGCTTCCATGCCGGTGTTGCAGGACTGTACTTTATCTATCAGACTGGGCTGTGACTTTTCTGAAAGAGGTCTGTTTGAATGTAGTATTTTTATTCTTTCCCCTGTAAACTAAACTAAGCGGAAGAGCCAGTAAAGAACCTGAAAGAACCATGCAGGGGCTTGAAAGGTATATGCTGATTCTACAACTTAGTTTAGTTTAGGGGGAAAAGAACCAATAGAGAACCCCTGAAGAACCTTTAAGGGGCTTAAAAAGTTTTTAAGTTAAGTGTTGCAATAACTCAACTCAAACCAAAGAACCGCTAAGGAAACAATATTTTTCTGTATGTGCAGCACATACATATGTACTTTTTTTCAAGCCATTTGATGTAGAATGACTAAATGTCTTTAAAACCAACATCTATTTTGCATCTCATTGTTCTCCATCGGTCTTTATCACGCTGACACCATAACACAACAAATGTTGAGGATGACCTATTTTTGGCCTTGACTTGAATCTTGACTTGTTGTCTGATGTTACTATTTTTAAGTTACACAATATAGGTTGTGTAAGTTGGCGGAAACTGCATAACTAATCCTGAAACCTATTTTTGTTTTACTCTGCCAGAGCAGTGTATGTTTGCTGATGAGTCTGCATAGAATTCATGCAATAATTGCTCAAATTGCAAATCAAGGACTCTAAACAATGCTAAGTAAAGGCGGCCGTCAATAATCTGAATTGAATATTAGGCCAACAGAAGAATATTTACTCAGTTATATCAGTTTTTTGGGGGGAACATAGAAACACGTAAATGAGGGCTGGCAAAATGGGCACACAGAGGTCATCAGAAAGAAGACGACTTAGTCATCAAACGTCACAATTCAGTGTAAATTTTGAAACATTTGTGACCCTTAAAACACACTATGATGCAGAACTCGATCTGATGTGTAATCATGGTTTGCAAAACAGTCTGAATTATGCAATATGCGCTGTCTCTTTGACTCTTGAGGGTTTTTGCTTTGGTTTTTTGCTGTTTTCTTTTAATGGGTAACTCAAAGCGCTTACTAATTAGATAAAAAATTGATCGAGTAATGTGTAATCTTTAACAATAACATTTATTTACCTGATCAGAGTGACTCAGAGCTCTCAGTGGGTTCATTAGGATGGTCACAGTCAGGTCCCCAGAGAGGACGAGTGGGAGTGAAGGAGAGTGAAAGATCAACACTCGCACAATCTGCCTCCTCTGTCCAATCACCAGACTTGAAAAGCTGAAGGAAAATGTACACGTCAGAACTGCTCTATGCAATACAGCACCAGCCATACACTGCATCTCAGCTAAAGTGCAACAGTGGAAACACTTAAATCATGAATGAAAACATGAATCACACACTTTGACTACCAACCTTCTCGGAATTTATAGTTGAAGAGATGTAGTATCGATGTGAAATATTTACAAACTACTGAACAAATATTTTAACACTGTAACACTTCTGTTCTTGCTCACGTTTTCCAGGTTTAAGTTAAAGATGTAATACTAGATCGTGCATTCAATAGATATATTTCTCTCTCACTTTGGTCACAAAGTTATTAAAATCTCTGTCAGTTAGCACCTCTCCTTTTCCAAGACGGTCCATCCAGCTGACAGGTGTGGCATATCAAGGTGCTGATTGAACAGCCTGATTACCACACAGGTACACAGGTGTGTCTCGGGCTGGTAACAATCAGAGGCCACTCTAAAATGTGCAGTTTGATCACACAGCAGAATGCTACAGATGTCTCAAGATTTTAAGGAAGGGTGCCATTGGCATGGTGACAGTAGAAATCTCTACCAGAGCTGCTGCTTGTGCATTGAATGCTCATCTCTCACAAGAAATATATCTACTGAGTGCATGAAAAAGTCTTAGATCTTCAACTTAAACTTGTGAAAAATTGGATCAAAACTAAAAGTATTGTGTTAACATTTTTGTTCAGTAAAACTCGTGCAAGCACAAAACACATGAAGAGAACAGTCAAGAGCAATATTGTCCATGATGAGAAAAACAAAATAACAACAACAACAACATAGTGGATTTAGATTTTGGAAAGGCTTTCTCTTCACAAAATTAGATTAATTTCAGGAGAGTGAGTGCCCCATGTACAAAGTCTGTATTCTTCCCGCAGGTTGTCCAGTGTTGGCCCTTTGCTAGATGTCTTACCTTCCTTCTCAGCCTTTCTCCCTAAACTCTGTCCTATCCAATAACGCTGAAAAAGCCTTAAAAAAACCCAAACAAAATTAGGTTAATTACGTGGTTGCAGCTTCTCTAGTCCAGTTTTATTGTTATGCAACTGTTTTAATTTTTTGTGACTTTTATTGTGACTGATTAGAAATAAACTCAAACAGAGACAGTAATGGAACATAAATAAATGACATTTGCTAAACTGTAACAGAAGTATTTCGTCTGGAAATATAAACAGTGCTGAACAAGAGCAATGATAAAATGTATTGCATATGTAATATGTTTTATATGTGTATATATATATATATATATGTATATATATATATCAGAAAATATATAATTGATAGTTTAGACCTCTTTGTTACCTTCTATGTTTGTTTAGGCTGCAAAAATGTGACGTAATAGTAGGTCTTATCTTGGCAACAACACCACCTCAGTCATTCACGGAGCTGGCGCCACATCACAAGGGAGTATCTTTTGTTTATGGTCACTTCTTTATGTGTGGTGTGTCTATCAACTGTTTCTATGTGTGTGTGTTTGTGTCGAGAGCTCTGTGGACAGCACCCACACGGAAACTATAAATCACCACACTACACCACTCTGACAAAAGCACACATACATGCAGATGTGCACAAAGGCACAAATGTAGGAAATAAACATTCATGTACAGAAACATACACTTGACCCACAGAAGCCACCAAAATGCAGCATATATGATTTGAAATAGTTAGGTAATGTGTTTAAGCATCACTACAATAACTTACTCAGTTGATCTCTCCAAACTCAAACCAGTCCTTCCATTAGACAACAGTTTGTACAGGTGGAGAATCACTCCCCATGACAGTTTGTGGCCCTCTCAACAGTCCAAATATATGAGCAGCGCAGATCAGCTGCAAAATAAATAAATAAAAAAAGGGTCTGATGATAGAACCACTTAAAAAACTACATTACATTCCACATTAAAGACAAACATCTCACAATAACAATACATTTAATAACCTTAAATTAATCCGGTTAGAGACTTAAACACCAGAATGCGCACAAGTGATAACAGAGTGAGGCCTCATTCAAAGTGACTCTCTCCCTCAGATGTGCAGGTTCATGATTTGCCTCCATCTCAGTGTTTACCTGCCCGTCTTTTCTGAAACCCCTTATCTCCAAGAAACTTGACTTGTAAACAAGGTACATTCAAATGCAGCCGATTTGTCTAAGCCTTGTTTGCTAAGATGTAAAGACTCAAGTATTCATGAAGCTATGCAAAACAGCCAGGAAACCAGAGCACTGCTGCCTGGCACCACTCATCATCACAGAGCCTCAACGCACTCTGCTGACAGATGCAGGCGTATATTCACACACACGCACACAGAAACACACATACACTTGCACGCATGGCAACTTACAATATTCAGGTCTGGTGACAAACACACATTTGTTTAACAAATCGTTCAGCATCATGTGATCTGAATGAGAAAATTAGGAGCTTGTGCCATAAGGCCTAAAGAGGAACGTGACACTCAGCGATACTTGATGTGTGTGTGTTAAACTGATACAGTTAGTGGACTATGTGAGTTGGTGCATTTATAATTTAGTATTCAATAATTGTAGCTACAGTGTGTGTTTGTTTGTTTGTCTGTCAGCGGAGAGATGGTATGTACGGAGGACTCTGGGTGCCAGGCATGAGCGGGAAAAAAATAAATGGAAAAATGATGCATTGTGAGAATTAAGTCACACTTTCAGTATTATTGGCTTGCATGAGACAAAATATATTTAGTAGAGGAAGGTTTTTATTTTATATTTTTAGAATAAAGTCAAACTGTTGAAAATAAAGTTGAAATATTGAGAATAAAGTCAACTCTTCTGGTCCAAAGGGTTTCTTGTAACACAACATATCCTCTGTGTATTTTGTGTATTTATTTAGTATCAATATTTTTGTATCTATACATTATTATCTGTTTAACAAATGCAGCAATTTATACCAAGTTTGTGTGGTTTCTCCTGAACAGACACAATTTTTGGGCATAATCTTTTAAAAGTCAGAATACTTATTAACACACTGTTTTCTTGTAGTCATAGAGAGATTATTTCCTTGTGACTAAAACCAATTAAAAATTACAAATAACAAATTGCATATTCACTACACAAGGCTTTGTGTCCAGGCAGCCATATGTGCTAATGCTACTGGGTTTTTTTTGTCAAAAGTTTGACTTTATATTTGAAATGTCATGTGTGTTTTCAAAATTTTGACCTTTCTCTCAAAATGCTAACAAACTCCTTTGATCTGTTTTTTCTCATGCCTGGTACTAATAATGAACATTTGATTTTAATCTTGACATTTCAACGTTATTTTCGTAATCCTTTTTATTTTTTACCTTATGTCTGGACCTAATGGTCTTCTGTAGGTAGCGCTAACATTCATAGCCCAATGAAACTATCAAACACACACAAATTGATATGATTTCATCTTCAGCTGGGAAAGACAAATCATACTGAACCTGTACATGTCAGAATAAAAACCTCAAAGATGATAAAATACTTTTGCAAAGTATAAACACCTCCTCATCACTGGTTTAACATGCATTTGCTGGTTTCTCAGGTACATCAGCTGGAGCTATTGCACTACAGCTTGTTCATATACAAAGAATACTATATTGAAACTTGACTCTCACTAACAAGCAGAAAGATGAGTGTGATAAAGATATGACTGGCTTTAACCCTCACTGTGTCCGACAGGTACTGGAGAGAGTGGGAAGAGCACCTTCATCAAACAGATGAGGATTATCCATGGAGGAGGATACACAGACGAGGACAAGAGGAGCTACGCCAAACTGGTCTTCCAGAACATCATCACGTCCATGCAGGCCATGACCCGAGCCATGGAGGCACTTAGTATACCCTTCGCTGATCCACAGAACCAGGTACTGAACAGACAAACCGTCTCTGCCGCAAACTTATTTTTCAGTCTCGAGTCCAGGTTAATATGGTTACATTTTTACCAACTTTCTGTGCATCTATTTTTTGAAGTGTATAATGGGATGTGGGAAATGTGGGATGGATTATTTTGTGTCAGTGTATTATCTGTGTGTCCAAAGAGCCATGCAAACTCAGTCCTGGCGGTGGAGGTGGATAAGGTGGAGGAGTTAGATCAGAGCCTTGCAGGTGCCGTCAGGAGTCTGTGGGACGATGCAGGGATACAGGAGTGCTACGACCGACGCAGGGAATACCAGCTGTCCGACTCCACCAAATAGTGAGCATTAGATATACAACTTGGTACTTGCTGCTAAATTCGATTTTATTTGAATAGACAGCACCGAGATCACAGAGATCACAGTCTCAGCATTGTTTCCTTTTGATTTGGGAGTTTTAGCAATCTGAGGGAATTTTACCTTCAATTCAAACACACACATGCTGGGTATTTTTTAAGCAGATTCCTAGAATATTTAAATCGGACTATTTTTAGCCTAAAATATATACATAAAGAAATAAAGGATTCTTACACAAGGGTTTTTTGACAGTGGGTAGAAGGCTTTGAACATTTAGACCTTAATGTTGGGAGATAAGATGTGTAAAAAAAACACCCTCTGTGCTGTGTGTTTTGTAAGCACAAAACAACATGTTAATGAGCACAGGAGGTGTCCCTTCTGACCACTTAGATGAGTACTTGCTCATAATGGAGCAAAAATTAGCACTAATAAAGATCCTGCTTTTTGTGAAGTTAATGATCCAGATTAAAATAGAAAAGAAAAGCAACTGTTTTTAGCCTGTGGTTGCTATTTTTAGCGATGCAAATACAGAGCACGAAAATACACCAAAGTTGTGCTGAGCCTTTTGCTCAGCACAACTTTCCTAAATGTTTCAAATTCCCTTCTGTGCTGCAAAAACCGACAGTCACAAAACCATAGTCACACATTTAATATCAATACTTATTAAGTGACGATGCACAGATAACTGCATGCAATCCATCCATGTATATTCAATCTGACATTTACACTTACAATCATATCATTTTATGTACTATGAAATAAATCTAATTCATATTTATATATTATTTTCTTTTTTTTTTTATTTCAGTTGTTTATTTTATTTTATTATTTAATTTTATTTTATTCTATTGACATTTATTTATTGGTTTTCAGCATTTTACTGTTTTAGCCTTGCAAGATTTTAGTGTTGTTTATTTCTAATAAATTAATTAATTTTTTCCTTATTTTTTAGACTGCATGTTTGTATGACAGGTGCTAGGCCCAAGTAAATAGAGTTCAGTTGTTTTAGTAGTCACATAATTCCCCCAGTGCTGTTATTTTCCTTCATATTCCCTGTCCTGGTGCTAATTTTCTCCTTTCTTTTAGCTATCTCACTGACCTCGATCGAATTTCACAACCCTCCTACATACCTGACCTGCAGGATATCCTCAGAGTCCGAGTGCCAACCACGGGTATCATCGAATACCCCTTTGACATGGAGAATGTCATTTTCAGGTAAGCTATAACAGACCAATAAAACAGCTCGTGGGTTAAGTATGTTGCACTGGAATAGGAGGAATCACGGGTGAAGTCACATACCTTTTCTGTTGTTGTTGTTGTTGTTGTTGTTGTTATGATTGGTTGTTATGGCAGGATGGTGGATGTCGGGGGTCAGAGGTCAGAGAGGAGGAAGTGGATCCACTGCTTTGAGAACGTCACCTCCATCATCTTCCTGGTGGCGCTCAGCGAGTACGATCAGGTCCTGGCTGAGTGCGACAACGAGGTGAGAATTCAGCTCAACAGCAGATCACGTTCCAGATTTTAACCCTTTAAAAAAATGTGTCCTCATGGTTATCTCTTTCTATGCTGCCATTATCATTTCAGAACCGTATGGAGGAGAGCAAGGCTCTGTTTAAAACCATCATAACGTATCCGTGGTTCCAGCGCTCCTCTGTCATACTTTTCCTCAACAAGACTGACATCCTCAAGGAGAAGATCGTGTACTCTCATGTAGCCACCTACTTCCCTGAATTCACAGGTGTGTTTGTTTGTGTTTGCACAGCTAATTTGCCAGTTTAATGAGTTCACATTTTTTGATTTTTTAAAGAAATAGGGACAGTACATCCGTCCTGCTTTATGTGTTTTGTTAGTTAAGTTGTAGTGTAGTTGAGTTGTAGTGTAAATGATTTGACGTATGATACAGTCATTGCCATTTTATCAGTTATTTTGTCATTGGCATCATCCTCATTCTCATGTTCACCTTTCACCTTAATACGCCTGATAGAAACCCAAATCTCTGAGAACCAAAGGCAGAGTGCACTAACTACATTAACTATGGATGCCTTGGATTTTAGTTGGATTTACTGTCATTTTGACACCCTATTTTCTCAAGAACAAAATGAGATAGAAGATAGATCAGATATCCAAAGGTTTGATTTCAGTCTTGACCAAAATTTTGAATATCGCAGCCTACTTCTGTAGGGTAGAACAGTTAAAAGCAAAATAAAGAAGTATAGTTCAAAGTTTAGTCTGCACAGAGACAGGACAGCTGTGGTGAAACACAAAGAGCTACGCAAACTAATGAAATAATATCAACCCGTGATTGCAGGACCTCAGCAGGATCCTGTCGCAGCTCAAGAGTTCATCCTGAAAATGTACCAAGAACAAAACCCTGACAAGGACAAGACACTGTACCCTCACTTCACCTGCGCCACGGACACAGAAAACATTCGCTTCGTCTTTGTGGCCGTCAAAGATACCATCCTCAGACACAACCTGAAGGAGTTCAATCTGGTTTGAAGAGGAGCAGGAGGACAGACATTAGGAGAGCCGAGATAGGAGAATGAAATCAACCAAAACTTCACAGTGCTTTTTCTTGGCTGTCTAATCACAGAACGATTAGATCCACTGAAAAGGTTTTAATCCAAAGGTTTAAATATTTTTCATCTTTTGTGTCTGTAAAAATCCAGCCAAAGACAAAATAAGCGTATTACAGACAAACCAAAACTACTGTTTCTGTAGCTCATTGTGTCTAAAATGCAGTTTTTTGTGTATTGTGTGTTTTGTAGTTTCCATTACAGCCTTTATAGAAATGTGCTGTGAGAAAATGATACATTTCAGTAGAATAATGTGAGACTTAGTGTGAAGTAATATTATTGATCTATTGGGAGAAAGAGTGGAGTCGAGCCCACAGCTGCTGCAGTGAGGACTCAGCCTCTGTACGTGGGGTGCCCGCTATACCAGGTGAGCTACTGGGCGTCCCTTTTATTTTATCAGAGATAGGATCCAAGTATGCAAGTTCTGCTCATGCAATAGGGAGTCCCTTTGTTCCTGAGTTTTGTGATTTAAAGGAATACTTCACCCACACAAAAACAATTTGTAAATCAATGATTCATGCTGTTACTTTGAATTTGAGAAGAAAATGTTTTTCTTGTATGTCTCCACAGAAAATGGCAAACACACTGATTTATAGATTGATTTGGGACAACATTTAACAGCAAAACTATATTATCCATTTAGAAATCTCATGCAATATTTCCATTATCCAGTCGTGTAGTCTGTAATTCCCAAACATATGTATTTTTACAAAAAAACCTTAGTATTGGAGTCTGGCTCTGAAGAGAGCACACATAAGTTTCACTGTCAGTTTGATTTTAAATACTAAGCAAAATAAAAAACATTGGTCCCCAATCACTTAATTTGTTTGCCATTTTCATCATTTCAATTTCATCACAAATTCAAGGTAGCTTCATGCATCATGACTACGTAATACACAAATGGTCATTTTGAGGGTGATATATTCCTTTTATCTTCACATTTTCTAACACTGAGCCAGCTGTGTCTGCTTTTGCCTGGAAGTGCCTTATTTACGCGGGATAGTCAGCATAGCCACTGAGTTTGTTTAGATGTAAATAATCCAATATGTGCTTTGGAAAACTCTACTGTTTTCTCCTTAGGAGAAATGGAAAATATATTTATGGTTATTTTCAATAAACAATTATAGTTACTTAATGACGAGTGCATTTTGTATGCTTGAGAGATTTTTACCGTTCAATAAATAAATTTGAAACACATATTTTATTTATTTTTAAAACAGTGGGGAGAAAAAGAAAGTCAAGCCACTGCAGTGAGCATTTTGCTTATAAATGACAAACATTAATGGCAACAGAAATTTTAAGTAGTATTAAACGGCAATGCGCCCCAAACCAAAAGCAAACCTTTAAAATGCACATCAGAGTAAACAGCAGCTGGTAATAATTAGCATTCATTTCTTTTAAATATACTTTTCTCTGCATAATTCATCAGTATAATCATTGGCATTGCATATGTGTGGTATAAAAACATAAAAATCACAATCTGTAACGCCATAATAGAGACTATTGTGTGAGAATGGATATATACAGATAGGATACTATGTTAGATCAATATACAGCAAAGTGATACATGTCAGTGCAGTATAAAAATAGCATGCGGCTCTAAATTACACACTGAACAGTCTTCATCTTGCAGAAATGTATAAAAAAAGGAAAAATAGAAAGTGAAATTAAAAGAAAACAGGGCTTGAAAAACAGAACATTCTGAATTCTTTGTGTTACAGAGGCAAACTTAAAATTTAAATTAGCTTCCCTTTTACATACTCCAGTAAAATAAACAGTGTACAACATTAAATGTGCTACAACAACTATGGCTGATTTGGCCTCAGTGTTATTCAAGCTGTTTTCTACCACGTGTCTTACTAGCTGTTGCACTGTTATAGAATTGCTCATAAAGCCAAACACAAATTTAAAAAACAAAACTGAAACCAAATTAAATTGGTGACTTCAAGAGAAACTTGAGTATTTTTCAGTGGTATTCAGAGTATTTTTCCTATCTTCCTGTTTTTGTGTCTGACTGATGAAGGCCACAGTTTTAGATCCAATACTGAGCGCGAGAGAGCAATTTTGCACCGTCAATTTCCGCCCATTAAAAGTGCTTGTTTTCTCGCTGCCAGGATCGGGTTTTATTACAAGTGTCTGACAACATTATGAAAAAGATCCGACAGAGAAATAAAACATTTTTCTTTGCCTTTTGCTGATTCTGTCTGTTAGTGTGTAACCAAGTCTTGCTTAAGAAGACATCTTGTTCTGAAATCTCAGAGACTTTTCCACATGGTCACAATCAGCTAAATATTCAGCATGACATCAAAAATCTTTTAGATAACACAAAGCTACACTTCATGTACTCCTACACAACAAACTCTTCCTGGCACTCCTCTCTCCAACTCCCACCAACATTTCAACCATTGTTTTCCTGCAAAGTCACCTCTCCCAGGTTTTGGAAGGAGACTTTTCCTTGAGACTTGGTCCTGATAACAAGCAGATCAGTGAAAGGTCAGGAAAAACATTTAATTTCTCTGTAGTGTTTTTTCCATAATGTTGTCAGACACTTAAAATAATAATGTGAGCCTGTCAGTAGCAAAAACAAGCACTTTTTTATTAAGCTAAACTTCCAATGCACAATGGCCTGTATGGATTACATTGCAGGCTGTTTCACTGCTGCGACGGTCTTGCTCAATACTGACCAATTTCCAAAAGAGTTGTCTCAATCAGTCACTTTCACAAAAACATGGGAAAACGGGATCTAGGTTCACAAACACAGCAGTTTCCCTTTAACATGAGTTAGATTGAGTATGGCAAACTAAAGGCCGAAAAAATACCTCCAACGTCAACAGCATTTCAGACCAAAGTAGATGTTAAGATGTATTCGTAAACTCAAGACTTTGCGTGAGTTTTCACAAACAAAACCCTTAAAAGTCAATTATGTGTGTGCGAAAGGATGAGCGCAATCAGAGTGAAGACAGTGAAGTTACGTTTGGTTCAGTGCATTCGGAGCCTCTGTGCCGTCGTCCATTTATAGCACTTTTGTAAGCATGCACACACGCACGCACGCACGCACGCACGCACGCACGCACGCACACACACACACACACACACACACACACAGACTACTCACGCACCCTTTACCACACCCCCACCCCGCCCAACACAAACTAACAGTCAACATACAGCATCGTTTACCACAACTCACACATGGAGGTAAACAAAGGGAGCATGCAGTAAACAACAAAGGCACTGACACACGAGCTTTGTGTGTGTGTTTTCTTTTTTTTTTCGTTTTCAGGTATTAAAGTTCTCGCTCTTCTTGATGAGTCAGTATTTGGGTAAACTCTCTCTTGCATCATCCAATCTGGCAAGAACCCACTGAAAATAAACAAGAGCCAAAGTTAGAGTAGAAGAGTCATTTACTGTGAGTGCATGTCGGACACATGCAGGACTGAAAGAGCCCATGAGTTTGAGTAGGAGTAAGGAAGGTAGTTTTCTTATATATATCACAGGAGACAACAATCTGGCATTTGTTAAACAAATTAATAAAAAGTGATCTATATATAAGACGCATAAAAGGAGCATCCTCTCGTCCATTTTGTCTACTCACCTTGGCTATCTCAGGAGTTTTGAAGTTTATGATCTTCCCAAACTCCTTGGCATGGAAGACAGACTTCACTCTCTCCTGAAGTACACAAAACAAGGCATTAAGTGATATAATCTGATGAATGATTGTTCCAATCAGAAAAAAAATCTGTAAAAACATCAGTCTCCTGAAGGAAAAAGGTAGCACTTGATGTAGAATAAATGAGTTTGCTTCTGTACCTTGGCCTCAATGCGAAGTCGCCGGTCCTCTACAATCATTGGATCCTTGGTGAACTCTTCAAACAGATACTGCCACTCACAGGTCAGCTGGCCAAATGTGCCTTTGGTCACAAAAAATATTCCCCTGGAAAAGAACCCACATAAAAGGGTTAAAAACAAATATCTCCTTTGAGGAATTTATGTAAAAAATATGGTATAAAATCTATACTATAGCATAGAAATATCATTCCATATCAAATAAATATCAAATACCATTGTTTCTGGGAGTGCAAATTAATTTCCAGATTATGAGCTTTTATTTCTAAGGTAATTAGTTGGGTTATTTAAAATAAAAAGTAAAAAAGAGCCTCCTTTTGGGCCTTTTGCATCTCCCTGCATCAAACCATTTAGTGCCGAAGAGGCTCCTTTTAATTGGTCAGAATTACATCCTGCAAAACTGGTGCCACTGGTTACCCTCTGGTGCAGAAAGAATTTTAACAATAAAGATTACAGGCTGTTTTTAAAGGAAAGGATGGCCTGTTTTCAAAGTTTAGTCACCTTATCCAGATTATTCACCTGTAGACCTAAAGAATTTACTTCTAAAGGGCAGGAACTTCTCTGATTGGAGGACTCCTCTCATAATTACGGGGCACACAACATGATATGGCTTCTGATGACTATGTGTGCATCTACCGGTTACTCTCAATTCATATGTACATATAGCCGACTGGAAAGAATATTTTACTTGCTTTAGTATGATTAATAAACATACTTTTCAGATGTCTATTAAGGTTTTTAATTCAGTGTTTTTTAATGAAATTTTATTATAATATATATCTATATTTTTAAATTGAATCTTATTACATTATTTCTCTGTGTTTTCGTTGGATGTGCGATAGAGCTGTGAGATGAGAAAGCAGCCGAACACACTCACCTCTTGGTGATCATGAGGAAGTCCGACTCGTTGACCTTGGCATGAGCAAAGTATCTGTACTTGGCAAAACGTCCGTTCTCAATTTTCTGAAGGAAGAGAGAATAAAAGTGAGTTAATATTTAATTTCAATTCAAGTCAATTTCATTTATGCAGCGCCGAATCATAACAAAAGTTATTTTAGGACCCTTTTTACAGAAGCAGGTGGAGGGCTCTTGATCTGTCTCAACAAACAGTGAGACTAAAAGAAACAACTCAAAGTCTGAATCAAATCAAATATAAATGCCAAGGTGTCTGTAATCCATGACAATTTATATACAAGTGTGATAAAACATTTTAAAACAACTTAAATAGTGAAAAAGTATGAAAATATGGTGGGGAGGTGAAGAAAGATGGGATGAAAAAGGACAAAGATGATGAGAAGTTTGAAATGTGAACATTTTATTGAGAAGAAAATGGCAGTGAATAGTGTCAATAAATAACAGAGTTATAAAACAAACATGAAGTCAAAAAGAAAGTAGACAAATGTTTGTGATAAAGGGAAATGTTTTGACAATGAACATTCAAACAATGAAAGAAAATGCTTCATTTGTGGCTTTTAAGAAAATGAATGAAATGAGTATGACAAAAAGTAAAATAATGGAGCTAAATTGTGAAGCAAAAAGGCACTAAAAAGATAAACAAAATACACATTAAGTTAATAAACAACTAAAAAAACCCACTTAAAACACATTTTTAAAATATTACTCTGAGGCCTTTCTTTGGTTTGTTTAACATTTCCAAGAGTAAATCACTGGAAACAAACTTAAACTGCGGCACAGACTACAGACTCGCTCTAACGCTACACTACAGCTGATACTTCAAGCTTCTAGCTAGTTTTCCTCATCACCCTCATCCTCTGAGCCGGTTCTACGCCATTCACTGTAGGCCAGTCTCCTCTGTGGACACGACAAGAGAAGAAGAGTCACGGTCAGAGCAAAGAAAACCAAAGCCTGCTTCTACCAGACATCCACTGACGCACTGTCTATAAGGACGGATCAAAACCACTCACACCAAGGTGACAGTGTGCTGGCCTCGTCTCTGCTCTATCAAAGAACACTTATGTTGTAAATATCATATATTTTATTCATATATTTGTCTAAAAGACCAGTTTAACTTGCTTTTGTTCACCTGAAACTAGTGGAAGCAAAGCCAATAGTTTCCCAACTGAAGTATAAAAAAAGTTCAAACACAATCTGCTTGAAACCTATTTAACCCTTTGAAACCTGGGAAAACTGTCTTGATTTCTTTCAAAAACATGGGATGAAGGCAATGAGCAATGGAAGAAGAAATTACCCTCAAATAAGCGAGAAATTGTTTTATATAAGTACAAGAAAATCATCTGAAAATTAGCGCACACAAAAAAACTAACCAACCAAAAAAAAAAAAGAAAAAAAATTAATAATGATTATTAGAAATATGTTGTTCCTTGGACATTTTTGTCTGACTTTATAAAAATATTTCTGTAAATCTACCAATTTCTTGCATTTTTGTGGGACATTTCTTGCCAAGTTGCTCATTGCCTTTTTTTCCATGTTTTTGAAAAACATGCTCAGGATTTAAAGGTTTGAATATTTGAGAAAGAGGTCTGAAAGCAGCACAAGAGAAGTTATGTTGATTCAGGTTTGAAAGGGTTAACCAACAGAATCATAAAACTCAAGCACGAAATATGACATCCACGTGATTTGCAGACGTATTACTTGTGACACTAGTCCAAATTCGGCATAAGGAGAATAATCTGTCACTAACACTTCATCATACACACAAACCTGGCCTACGGCTACGGCTGCTAATACAGACAGGTGACAAATAAAAGGAGATACCTGAGCGAAATGATGGGAAAAAGATAATGACTGCTAATGTTTTTAGCAGGACATGTGAGGTAACTGAATGGTTTGATGACAATGAAAATTGTGTTTATCATATGCTATGGCTCTCTCAGTCACCAGATCTAGACCAAACTCCCCACCGCCGTCATCAAAACCCCAACTATGTAACCTCCCTTCAGTAGAATTGAGATATTTGTAGAATAATTACAGAGGGGCATTAATGCTGTCCAGGAGGCTCGCTGTGGCCAAACACTTTACTGAGGCGCTTTAATTTGTCACCTTTCTGTAAATCTTTGCTATTAGCCAAAAGGTGAAGCTCTGACCTCAGACTCGTAGGCAGAAACTTCCATCCACTCCATCCAGCACAACTGCTCGATAATGTCGGCACAGAAAAGTGACCCGCAGTTTAAAGCTCATGGCTTCAATGAAGCAGAACTGAAGCACTTCAAAGCTTCACTAAAATCTACAAATATGAGAAACCCATTCCACTGACACAGCTATCCGCTATTGTTATGCAAATATTTGGTTCATCGAGATTACTAGTAGGAAGCATCAGTCAAACCTCAAACGATGGAAAACAATGGATCAGGATAATGGAGAGCACACCCGATAATAAAAATATAGTTTTAATCAACTAATATTACAGCTATGTGCTCTTGGAAAAGTTCACTGCGTTTATATAAAAATCCATCCAGACGTGATAAAGAGAGCTTGCAGTGACTTCTGCAGTGACTGTATGTCATCATTTCTTCCCTGAATCTGTTTCCATTGCACTTATTTGCATTTAACTTTTAACAATACGCCATTTCCACCTCCCCCAAATGCAAAAAATCATAATAATTAGCATAGCATAATTTTTCTAACAAAATCAGTGTAACACACTTCAAGCCACAAACCACATCATGTAAGTGGAGCAAAAACTGTGAGGTAGCAACACCGAACAAAAGCTCGTATGATTAAATGAATGCACGCAAAATGTCTCGGTGAGCAGCTATCTTGGCTTTGGGTCTGAAGATTTTTAACGTTATACAGCCACAGAGGTGTATTAATCACTGAAAATTAACCTGAATGGTTCTCTAAAGGTCTATAAACAGGGAAGGCAAATACAGTCGGTAAAATAATTAAAAAGACAATTACAATAAAGCTGATTATCTAGAAGAACGTTGAAAAAAAAATATCTGTGTGCATGTGCCTGCATGTACACTCAAACACACAACTCCTCTCCAAGCACTGCTCTGAACTAGCAGAATTTTTAAAGTGCCGGCCAGACTACCCGCCGAAGGAATTCACAAACATTATTATGGTGACTATGCATATCTCTCTTAGTGTTAATGCTAAGGAGGCTACATGTTTTTTTTTTTAAAAATTTGTTCTGTGTTTTAAATGTGTCTTTGCGTTTTTAAATGTTTTTCATATTTTAGATCTCACCCTGATCTGTGGAGAACAGTATGCTTAATGTCCATTAAAGAAGTGACAAATAAACCTGATTCTGATTCACTAGGAAACCTGAGAAAATTATTAAAAGTGCATACTGGATCACTTGACTCTCATCACAGTAACAGAAATTTTAAATAATAATGATGACATCCATTTGTTTTAAAGTGTTTTCCTCATCTCAGTTAAATTAAGAACATTAGCCAGCTGTTATTTGGTCAGGTCTGATTGGGAGGTGATGATGATTCGTCTTACCTGGAGCATCTGACTGCCGATACCCTCCCTCTCCTTATATGGTCGTATGACGCCATCCTCATGGATGAAGCGAGGAGGACGCAAAGAGGCCACATCTTGTGAAGTCTCTGCTGCCCTAATAACAAAAGACATGCATTTTGAGACACAGCTTCCTCATGAGCACAAAAAAAGACACAGAGTATTCAATACATTCAGATGTGCATGCATTTAAATAGCCTCTGTCATGCCACAAGGTCCAGCTGTGACTTAAAGCAGTTTTTTGTTTGTGCAACTCAGTGATTTATTTTTGAAAACAAAATGTTCCACCAATAATAACCTCCTTACTTATACTATGCGAATAGTATATTTTTTACCTCAGATCAGCATGAACTGTTATCTGCACTGCAGTGGATATGGACCTGAATATTCGATTATTCAGATATGTGTTCATTGGGTAGATGTTCCGTTTTCAATTTTGGAATTCAAACATTCATTTTTTTTGTATAGTGTATTGGATGGGGTAAATGTAGAGGTCACTGCTTCATTCCCACTGCCATAAACATCTTAAATAAAAGCTAATGATCCATACATCTACATAACACTATGCCACATTGCACTCAGTTGTATATTACAATTTCTCTTCTGTCTAAATTATTTGCATTAGGTATTTATTCTGTTTTTAGGAATAAATGCTGTATTGTTATTATCCAAGTTTGTTTTACACAGTATGTTGAGCCATGTCTAAGACAATTTTCTGTCAGGACAGACAATAAAGTTTTCTGAATCTGAAAAATGTCCTTGCAAAGGAGAAATGAGAAATGATTAATTATGTATAAATTCCAGTTTTATAAATCTTAAAGTAGCACATCCATGGGAATACATACACACAGGAATTGACATACCTCTTGATCCCTTGGAAAGTACTGCTGGCCATGTCAATAATGCCTCCTGTAGGTCTGGCTACTGCACCAACCAGACCTTTCCCAACACCCTTAAAGAAGCCGGCTGCACCCTCCTTCTGGGCTCCTGCAAAATAACGCACACACACTTATTAAAACCAAAACAGAGCTGGTACACTGTTAAACAAGCAGGACAGAATTCAAAGTGATACCAGTATTTAGATTGTTATGCCATTATTTGGTTGGTACATTTTCATATCAGCACATGCCATCACTGCAATCTGTCTAACATACCTTTAATAGGTTTGGTAACAATCCCTGTGATCCCACTGACAAAACCCTGAAACAAAAACACAACAATATTACAGAGCAGCAGTGAAGCTTTCATTATAGCAGACTTCCTGGTGGCAGACCCTCTTTACAGCCAGTGGCAAATGTAAATTATTATTATTACTAGTTAATGCATTTAATAATTGAATGACTCGAAAAATTTCATGTAGCTCATTGTCTAAATTTTTACACTAACAAACATGCATCAAAGATATATATTTTTTGCTGATAAACACAAGAGTACTTACAGACACTAATCCCTTTCCTCCCCGGGTCAGCCCCTCTCTCAGGCCACTGGGTTGTTTGTTCATCGCCTCTCGTCTCTTCTGCTGGTATTCCTCGTCCATTGTTATAGCAGCGACACCCTTTGCCATAGCACCTGTGATCCTGGAGGCTGCACCTGCTATACCCCCTGGAAAGCAGTTATGAGTCTTTATAATTAGTACATTCTTTAATGAGTCAGTTTCCTCCTGTCTCTCCATCTTTATTTCATATGGCAAAGCAATTTAATTAATATGACATATTTTAGTGGTTGATGTCACACTGTGTTAAATTTTCTGGACCAAGCGTCATCTTGTGAGGACTGCACAATTTTACCTGTGCCCACTACGGTGGTCGAGCAATAGTATTTGGATGAACTAATCGTGATAAAGAACATAGATCGATATGGCTTGGCGGACTAAGACTGAGTGCATACACTTTGGTAACAGATAACAGACTGCGCACCTCACACGATGTTGCCCTCTTCCTAGAGATTTTTATCTTGTTAATTCAGAAAAAAAGGGGAATTTTTTTGAGTAAATGCATTATGCATCCATAAAGGTAAACACAGTTTTCTTATTAAATTAAATACAAGAACACAGAACACTGAGTACCACCCACCCTCTAAAGACACTGACAAACCAAACAAAAACACACACACAAAGCTACTCATAAGCCTGGAAATAAAAGTTTTTAGTTTAGTTTTAAATATAGACAAAGTGGTGACAGATCTTAGGTTTTATATTTGTTAGAATAACAATGTTCCTAATTCAGCATTTGTCTACTTAAAACACAAAAATAAAACCCAACAAAACATGCAATAAAGTGGTTATGCATCTTTGTAGTACACAGATCTTATTCAGGCTTCTACTGAAGGGATCAGACGCCTTTTCACAGATATTAGTTTTATATGAGCCTGGTACTTACCTACAGCTCCTCCCACCAGAGCTTTCACCCCGAGAGCCATTCCTTCAACGAACTCCTCAGGCCCCTGGATGGCTCCCTGCAAAACCACGGACAAACAGCAGGGAGAAGACGTAAAGACACTGTCTGCAATGTTGGGGCTTTAAGCAGCCACTCTTCTGTAAATGTTAAAATAAATAATATCTTAAATATTCAATATGTTTTTAAAAGCTGCTCACAATCCCCAGAGTCCTAAAATATATTCATTAGATTATCGTGTAAATGTTCGTCTTAAATAATGACTACAAAACTTATTTTTTTCAAATGCCACAACATTGATGAATTATCTTTGCACTCATCAGTACTTTTTTTGTGTTATTCTAAGTGTTTGATTTTATTTGCTTCTGTATAATCTTCAGGGCAGTTAATTGCCAACACTGCTTATTTGTTTAATTTCTGGTACTTATCCTTGTTGTTGGGATTGCAGTTTAATACCAGTGTTTTTTTTGTCTATTTTCCTCTCCATTCAATTACTGTATTACTTAAATTAATTATTTTAATTTGCCTAAATCCTGCAATGTGTTGAATCCTAGTTCAACCATTTAAAGCACTTTGTAACTATTTTTATTATATTAAAAAAAGTTATAATAAGTTTATATTATATTATTATTATTATTATCATTATAATTATTATTGTATTACATGTCTACCTGATAAGGCTCATAGAAGAAGGCCTCCACTCCCTCCGACAGTCCTCTGATCAGTCCAAAAGGATTTCCAAGTACATCCAGGCCCAGCACCAGCACGTACATCTGTTTAATAGCCTGAAATATAGACATATATAAACTGGTAAGCTGAATCATAGTCAGGCCCTGTTGAGTTTTTTTATTCTACACATTTTTCATATTTAATGTCCAAAAGGACAAAAAAATAAATGACTCAAGAAAACACTGCATTGTCATTGTGCATGTGTGCTACCTGCTTGGAATAATGTCTGATGACCTCCCACTGTAGCTGCTGCGTGGTACAAAACTGGAAGGTCAGCTCAAAGAAAGCCAGCCTGAAATCAAAGACAAAACCAGTCAAGAACCACCCCATAAAAAAGATGAATAAATAAATGCTACTGTGTATGATTTATGTGTTGTGTATTTGGGCGTCCGTACTTGAAGACGACGTCCTGCACGTCAGTGAGTGTGGCACCGATACTCTTCAGCAGCAGGTTGAGAGACTGAACGGGAATGAGTTCTGTTTCTCGCTTCTCCTTCAGGCCATCTTCTCCTCCGGTGCTCAGAGACAAACTCAGGTGCAGCTGCAAATAAATTTAAAAAAAAAGAAAGAAAAGAACAACAATTAAGCATCACTGTTTCTGGTGTTAAACTCACAAAAGAAATGTTGTGTAGCTCTGTAATGTGAATATGAATATATGCTTTTTATTTACTTTGTCTTAACAAATAGTTTTCATTTAATCACTCATGGTGTTTTTGCAGAAATGATGAATACAAACCTTGATGGGGGAGATGTGGAAGTACTCATAGAGGCTGATAGGAGTTGTGTCAGCAGCAGAGGCATGGTTCAGTTCTGCCTTTATATACTCGATGTCCTTCTCAAATAGTTCCACCTACGGGAATAAGTCAAACACAAACAAACAAGCACAGACACACAAAAGTGAGCATAAATCTCATGGATCTTCAAGCCTATAACAATATGTTAACTATGTTTGGACTTGTGAGTATCCGACCTCCTGTTCTGAAGTCATGGTGGTGGCGTTCTCAGGTGTAAACAGGTCCAGGATGGCATACAGGAAGCCCAGATCGAGCTTCAGATCCATCTCTTGAATCAACACTTTGAAGTACCTGAGGTTGACCAACATTTTGATCACTTTTTGGACACAACTGACAGTCACTTCATTTCAAGAACAACTGGTTTTCAGGCCAACTGGATTGTAGGAAGCAGATCAGAATCAAAGTATAAAACCATTTTTCAGGTAGAAAACAGCACAAATACAACACAGCAAATCATAACAAATAAAAATAGTAGTGAAATGCTGCAGCAAATGACAGCAAAGTGAATGAAAGAATCAAATGAATAATAAATACTTGATGCGAGAGATATCAGAGTGTCCTGCCGCTCTGGTAACAATGCTGATATCAGTTAGAGGTTTGGGCTCTGTAAGAAAAATAAAATGCTGTTACAGACTGAAATACTGTATATCAAAAGGACATAAATTGAACATGACATACAAAGCAGACTAACAGACCTGCATCCATGGTGATGGATTTTGGCAGTTTTACAGGGTAGAAAACGTATGGGAAGATGGCTCCCGGCAGCTGATTCTGGATCTGTTGGAAGAGAAGACTTAAGCTATTAAATTGAAAAAACACAAGAAAAACTCAGATGTATTAATTTACAAATTCTGAGGAAGACATCTGGATAAGTTGTAGAACTGTATTGCAGACATGGAAATATTTTATCTCAAAGGATTTTGTTAGTATTTGACTTTTTTCACCTGAATGCGGTGGATTTGGACACGGTAGGAGCTCTGTCGTGGTGACACACTGTATTCCACCTTGACTCCAGGTAGGAAGTGCCTCCTGAGAGGAGCATCACATGGCTGCAGCATCCGCATATCCATGCCATTGGGAGTAAAGGACACCTGGAAGACAATTACAAACATCACATGAATGAACAAACTGGCCTGCAACATAGAATATGGTTGAATTCTGGTTTAGCAATACTGGTCTGGCGTAAGAGCTTAATCCGGTTTAATATCCAGTTTATTAAAACGTAGCCTGTGCCGACAGCATCTCAGCACTAAATCCAACTTGTGTTGCATTACTAAAAAGTAATATGACAGTGTGATTAATATTATGTTTATTTAAAAACAGATAAAAGGAGCCTCAAGTGTCCTTATTCAGAGCCTAGACCAGCAACATGAAGGAGTTAAAATTTTGGTAGAGGTGGTTGGGGAGAGACATTAAGTTTGTTTTGTTGGGGGTTAACAAGACAAAATGGCTCTCTTAAGCCCCTTTTATATAGCCTGTTCAAGATGGGAATGTTGCACTGTGATTCCGCCTCACCGCTCTGTATGAATGTATGAACTTGCAGCTGAGTTAGTAACGGAGCTGAGTCTCTTACATCCGACTTGGGAGAGGCTGCTTAGACAAGTGTGACACCTATTGGTAAAATTTGGTATAATGGTTTGGTTTGGTCCAGTGTTTGGCTTTATATGACATCAGTTTAAAAATTTACATTTTACTTGAAGCTGAAACTTTACAAAGTGATGAGTATACACCCGACATGGATAACATAAAAACGGACAGCTTTCACACTACATCAATCACTTTTTACTCAAAAATATAAAGTCTTTTATCTCTAACCTGGAAGTTGTTTTCCAGCTCAACGATGGAGTTGTCGACGGGTCCAGATTCAATGTACTCTTTGAAGGTGTTCTCCAGCATCTCCGCTTCTTTAGTGCTCATAGTCTTCCACCGACTCTTCTTTTTCGTCTTTGGCTTTAATTCCCACACCACATCGGAGCTATGAAAAGAGAAAAAAGAGTGTATCAGTTCATTATAAAATATATAGCTGCAGGATTAAGCAGGAACATCTTGCAAATAGATGCATGTTTTTGAAGTTTTATGTTTAAAGGATTACATGATTTATAGGTAAAGGTTCTGTTACTACTGTTATTCCACTTTAAGAAACATTTAACAAAACATTTCAGTTTATGTGTGGTTGAGCTGTATATAAATAAGATCATCCAGTAAATGTACACATAACAAGACACGAAAAAGTTCATTGATATATTTTGTGATTTAAATCAAAACTCTGGCAAATAATTAAATTTCTTCTGAGCCCATCATGTCACAGCATCACTTCCTTTGCTATAACACATACACTTTGTGACAAATTGAATTGGCAGTTAATCATAGTCGTAACATGAAGCTCGACAGTTTTGTATCTTTTTATTATATGTTTAAATGTGTACACATGTATGTTGCTGGTTATCTACCTTGTGATCCCAATAAAGGAGACCTCCTGGCCAGTGCTGTTGTTGACCAGAGACACGCCCATGTTCTGTAGCGACAGGATGATTTCCTGTTCAGCCAGCTGCGCCTTCTCGCTCTCACAGAGCAGCTTGTAGATGCGTTGCTCCTCTGTGAACAGCACGACACGCTGGAGACCTTTGGATCAACAATAAACCCACCATAAAGATTTTGCACTTTACTTATCCCCCAAGGTCACAAGTCTGGATCAGTTACAGCGTTGTGTCACTAATGCTGGGAGGAAAAAAAAAAGACTCAAGGATGAAGAGATGAAGAGATCTGAACCCAATATGCCACTTGTCAATTTGGTTTATAAACTGTAATTTTAGTATTTTTCTAGCAAGTGTATTCTTATGGTAAATGGCATCATTCATGCATTAAAAACACACAGGCAATAAAACACTGTATAAGCTAATTACAGAATGCATTTCATTTTAAGCTCCTTGCACTCTACCTTCATAAAAGGAGATCACGAACAGTTTTCTATCATTGTTCATGTCCTCACGCAGGTCCTAAAGATACAAGAGCAAACAAACACACGCTGTTTAAATAAATGTCATTGTGTCTCATCTGAGGATTGTGTTCACATCTAAAACAAAGCAAAGGTTAACCCATGTTTACATTTAGTATTACATGCAAAAGACTACAACAGACTGAAAAATGGACTAGACTTACGGATTCTGTAAGTACACATTGTCACCCAGCATCAATAAAATCTGGCATTTAGTCAGCATTAGTATCCACTGCCACTATTATACTAGCCTCATCTAACAATATGTAAAACTGTATTTCAAAAAGTGAGGCTAAAGATGTGATTTTTTGGGGGCACAAATAACATGCAACACAGTGAAATAAATCTTAGTAATACCAGTAATAAATAGAGGCATTCATAGATGGCCGCTACCCCAAAAAAGTTGAGATGTGCAAAATATAAATAAAAACAGTATCCAATGATCTGCATATCATTTGACATACATTGGGGGAAGTGAGTATTCAACACACCAAATGAAATGTCGTCCAGACATTGGTATCAATCAATTGTAACATTTAAATCCATAAAAATGATGTGCAATAACGTGGAATGACACAGGGGAAAAAGTGTTGGACGCACTGTTTGCAATTTCAGCTTCAAGATGCTTTTTGTATGTAGGAACTAATTTCTCAGTGTTCAGATTGGATTTTAGTTCATTCTTTCACTCAAAGTTAATTAATTCTTGAAGAATTTCTTTTTTGGGTGGTTGTGGTGTTGGTCATTGCATTTTGTTTTTATTTATGTTTTATCCAGCATCCCAACTTTTTGAGAATTTTGGTTCTACGTATTTGGACTATATGAACTAAATGGCTTTATCACTATCACAGTCATTGGCTAACAACGCAGGCTCATTTTGATTTTTTTAAATTTCTTAACCACAAACATTTCTGTGTCAGATTAAAAGCACAGTACCTCTTCACTCCTCAGCTTGCCACTGTAAGCACCACACTTCCAGCAAAGCTCCCGGGACCCAGTGGGCTCAGTCCAGGTGTAGTGTACAGCTTTCCCGGCCTCCAGTTCCTCCTGCTCCGCCTCCTTCTGAGAGCTGCACGCACACGAGACCCACCGAGACACACACATACTGGATATATCAGTAACATTACTTCCGACAATAAATAATATTCCACTGATTTGAGATGACAGTGAGCAAATGACAGAAGACAGTACAGTAAAACAGAGGACAATATACCAGAGCCCAGCCACCAAGAATATACTGCTATGACAACCATCCAATCCAAAGTACCTGTCCAACAGTACACAGTTCCCATCAACAGACAAAAATGTGACAGAAATATGACGGTCCGACAGCCAAACACCAAAACGTCCCCACTACCTCCACTGGAGAGATAAAGTTTAAAATATGTCCACCCTCATACTCATCTCTATTTGGAAGAGACAAAGCAGACATGAGAAAATTAAATAACGCACAGAAGGAGATGGAAAATTAAAGAATACTACTCGAAGCAACAGAACTATTGAAAGAAGCAGGAGGTGCGATTCCACTGGCAGAATCCCATCCACTGAGCAGCATTCAAGACGAGTGCTTCTACAGGTAAAGATGATTTAACACTTTATAAGAGATCAAAGAAACGTAGTAATAAATGAGTAAATGGGTTTATCTAACCTGCTCCTTTCACTCTACTCCAATGGTCCTTAAACATTTCAGATTAGTAAAATTTCAGCAGATAAATATAAAATGTACATGAAATTTCAAAAGTACAATAATAAAAAGGCCTATACTACACTGTACACAGATCAGCCAAAGCATTAAAACACTGACAGATGAAGCAAACAACACTGATCATCTTGTTACAAAGCATTGTTCTGCTGGGAAATCTTTGGTCCTAGCATTCACGTGCCACTTACAACACACACCACAGGACATCCCTCAGAGAGCCTGTGTTCATGCATCAGCAGGTCAGAGTCAAGTCCGATGGACGTTGGGGCCTCTGACCTGTGGATGCATAGTCACTTGAACTCTGGGATACCTCCATGTCCCACAGAAGTCTTGTCAACTTGACCTGTTGAGCTACTTTGTCACGTTCCTCTTGACCCTTCAGAGCAGTTTTTGCGGTGTGGCATGGCGCATAGTCCTGCTGGTGGGGTCAATGCCATCGGGGGAGTGCAATTTCTAGGTGGGGGAGTACTTGGTCTGCAACAGAGTTTGGTTGGTTGTAGCTTGTCTAGTAGCACCCACATTAATATTGCATCTTAATGCGATGATTAATGTTATTCACTTCACCTGTCAGAGGTTTTAATTTTTTGGCTGATTGTTGTATATCTTTGGTGAGGCTGAGGAGCAGATTACACAAACAAACCAGAGTCAGAGCTGAAGCAGTCTTCTTCTACTTATTTTTACCTGCACTCTTGATCTGACCACACTCTGCACTCAAGAGTCTGTCAAGTGACTGTGACATTAGCCTTATAATGTTGCACCAATTTATATTTACTTGCACCACGATTGGTGTGTTTTATTCCCTCTTACTTTCCCCGTAAATTGTTAATATTTGTAAATACTACTTTGTTAACTATTTGGATCTCTTTTAATGATCTCTCATTCTGGATCAGACACTGTAGCTTTATACTAGCTATCTGGGGCTTTTTTATTCTCCCATTCTTAACTTTCTGCCTTTTCTGAGTGCAGAGTGTGTCAGAAGAGTTTCCCCTTGTCATATATTTCTACCTGTCCTCCTCCACTGAGAAGGAGAGGTCGAGTAGCTCATCAGCCACCCACGATGATTCTGCCCGGGCGCTGCATGACCCACAACACACAAACACAAATCACTATCAGCAAAAACACTGTTAGATATCTTTAAAATAATGTTAGTTATCATTGAAACACTGTTAGTACTCATTAGTTAAACTGTTTAAGGCTGCTGCAGCAAGAGAAAAAAGTATCGTTATTCAGAAAATGTGATGAAATTCATATTCAATGAAATGCAAATGGAAATGCTGTGCATGACGAAATCCCACTTTGTTGGTTAACTGAGTAATATGAAACAACTTCATTTAGAAAAAAATCTGAGATATTAAAAAGCAAAAAAACTTAAAACACACAGAGGCTGAATGAACAGGCATGACACAACTGACAAAACATCCAAGAGATTTGATTATGAACTTCCTCATTGTAAGGCAAGTGTGGCACATACAAATTTAAACACTTTGGAAGCACATTTAAAGACAAGACTTGCACCAAAAAAACCCCAAACCATCTACATAAAAACTCCATAAATGAAGCAGTAGGAAATGTTATGCACTCTTAACCTGCCATACTTCATCCATCATGTTTAGTATCTAACTTCTATCCTTTCTCCTCCCACATATGAGCCTATTCATAAACACACCATACCTGCTAAGTTTTTAGTGCTAACAAAAAACTGAACTGTTGAAAGTAGTTTATTTCTTTCTTCCGAAAGGCTTTGCCATACAGGGGATGAAACAAAAAAACTACACAAAAAAAAATATTTGTTTTCACATTCAAACTGTTCACATAAAAGGCTGACTTGAAAGTTTGGGTGCATTCAACTGAAATCTAAAGCTTTGCACCGTCACACAGTCATTGTAGTTTTTATTATAAGAAACCCTCAGTCAACTCTACACACTGCAGTTAGACTTGTTATTCCAAATGTGCAATACTTTGCAGAAAAGTTGCATTGTGGCTGCAATAACTGTAGCTGGCACCAAAAATGCATGTTATTGTCATGTGCAAATGGTTGAAGTCACTACACTGGTTTCATAATTCATAAGTGGACTTGGAGAGTCACATGTGTTTATCATATGTATGTTACAGTTAATAATGGTCCGCTTATAATACTGAGGCTTTGGGGCTCAGTCGACTTCTCAAGTGAGCTCATGCGCTGCCATTGCTGGTAATAATAATAGTAACTGATGTAACACTATTGCTTATCCTATATTGTGACGTTTTGACTGTCATATTTTACAACAAGTACTACTGACACATACATTGTGTCAGTAGTATATTATTATATTGTGTTATTTCCCCAGATGCTGAACTTGTGTTAGTGTGTTTATGATCTTCCCTTTGATCTTCAGAGAGGACACTATTTTATCCATGCTGTTGTGACAGTATGAGGAGAATTGGGCATAAAATCAAAGATCTATATCTATTGATAGCAAGAACAGAAGATTCTCAGAAATCGAAAAAGCTTGGGAAAAAAACCCACACTACAAAATACAAATGTTTTATATTCTTTGTCGACAGGCTCATAGAGATAGGTGGGCACGAGTTTCTTAACTGACTCGCAATTTATTCACAATAATTATTCGCTTTGGTCTGAAAGACCTTGATTGTCCTCCTTTTGTTCTCTCACCTTTGATGGAACTGAAGAGTCTGGTCCTTTGTGTGGTTTATGATGAGGAAAGGAGCTGCGCCATCGTGGTACTCAGAGAAGCGGATTGTGGCCGAGTGCTCTGACAAGTTCACATCTACAGTGATCCCACCCACCTGCAGAAAAGAAACAAATAACAGTCTACGTACTGGAATATAGTAAGGGTTTCCTAAATCCTCTAGAAGCCAATTGGAGTACATTTTATCAGTATTAAACATCAATTATCACAGATGGAAACAATGTCTTAAAACTTACAGAGTTGTCCAGATGCAGCAATAGGCAGTTTTCTGGTCGTGTGAAGTCAATAGTCCGAGGAGGCAATAAACAACCTTCTACTTTGATCTTTAGCCGCCTGGTGTTGTTCTCAGGCCAGAAGGGGACAGCAAACTACATGTGGAATAAAAAACAAAAATAATACTAACCTTCAATATCTCCGTATAGTGAGGGTTAGTTTGAAAATGTTATACAAAAAAATAATTCAGTATTTGACAATCCCAAATTTGTCTCTGACCTGTTCTGGCAGAGCCTCGGTCCAGTTGTCCTGCCCCTCTTCACATACGAAGACGCTGTGTTTGGTTCTGTTAACCAGCATGTAAAATGGCACGAAGGACACGATGCGGGTCAAACTGAAACTGCTTGCATCAATCTTCACACCAACCTGGGGTCAGACAGATGTCACACAAACATGCAGATGACAGTTATGCACTTAGTTACATACAGAAATCATTGGAAATTCCATCCAGCACATCTGGCTCTTTAAACGAAGCACATGTGACTGTAAGTCTGAATATCAGGCAATGTGGCAAAATCTTACCAAGTAATCTTTGTATCGGCCTTTACATTTGACATCTCCATGGCTGCCAACTGTATCCAGGGAGAATTCATCCGAGAGTTCACTGTCTGAGATCATTAGACGGACCTGAGGGATAAAAAAAAGAAAAGACATAAAAATCATATATACCTATAGTTCTCAAACTTTTTCTATAATGCCCTCCCGCAGGAGCCGAAAAAGTTCAGGCCTCCTATCCCACAATTTCTTTTATTAGTCATTGACAAAAATTGTGGAAGCAACTAAGAAAAAAGGATCAAAGTGGGAATCCACTGATTGCATCAACAAACTTTTGTTTACTTTCCCTATGTAAGTTATTCATTTAACTTTATTTCACTCCATATTTTTCTCAACTATTTTCTTTTGATTAAAGCTGGACTCAGACTACAGGAGTTTTGGGACAATTTCTGAATATTGGAGTAAAAGAGTGGTCTGCAATCTTGGTCTGTACCAAAGTTTCGCCCAGATTATCTGGTCATAAGAGGAGTTTATAGATCTAGTTTTAAACCTCCCGAACTGCTCTGGGGCTGCCTGATCAGATCAGATCAGATCAGAGACAACATCTATTCCTTATGTGTGTGATGGTACTTGATTTTAAAATTCCTGTAGTCTCAGACCGACTTAACTGCAAAACCCTCTTACCTTGTTGTTTTTCAGGAAGTACCGAGGCTTGAAGGAGAAGAGCAGAGGCATGTCATAGTCCAGGGCGTGTTTACGGTGGATGTCATCAGCCTTGTACTGCAGTAATCTGCCTGTCTTATTCTCCATCCAATATGGTGAGTGTATGGCAACCACAGTTTGTCCCAGGTCGTATTTAACATGCACTGCTATATCCAACTCAGCCCTCTTCGTCTCTGTGCCTTCACCATCATCTTCGTCATTCTCTCTCAAAGACTGGAACACTATGAAGGTGATCTCCTCCTGGTCACTGCGGAGACTGTATGACAGAATAGTGTGTTTATTTCAGTGAGAAATTATACTGCAGAAAGGAAGTGTAAAAAGATGATGATAATAAATATTGTGTTTTGTGTTGTTGGCTTAAAAACATCCTATCTCGGAACTATGGCCCTCCTATACATAAAATTACCTTTATACAAAAATGTGACCATTATGCTCAAAATACGTAGACAACAAAAATACAATGACAATGAAAAAGTAAAGCATCTGCAATGAGTAAAACTGATATCACACCTATACTCAGCGGACCAGTCCTGAGCAAGGTAGTTCAGCAGGCAGAGATCTAGACTTGACTGGTTGATGACTGCAGTTTGGAGCTGGGCAGAGTGGCCTGGTTTCAGAGTGACCTCAGGGGCAGAGACTCCACTGTCCTGTTGAGCAGCAGTCAATGAAATAATATATAAATAATAACAGTTTAGCATGATCATTGGCTTGCCAAAAACAGCACAGGATTAATTCTGATAAGGCTCTATATAAAAAAAAAGGGGGGGGGGGATTCCCTCAGTTAAAGTGAAGCTTGTTCCACATGATGGTTTGGTGACAAATCAAAAAGTAATATTTACTGTCCTCATATCTATCATGTGCAATCATTGTGTATGCTTTTCAGTAACATCACCGTTACAGGGAATTCGCATGTCTTACAATCAAACTCTGTATGCATCAATCTACTTATGACCATTTTCCAAAGCATATTTTTAGACTTTTAGGTTTTCTATCTTACAGGCAGCAATAAAGAAGCAAGCAGAGAGTGATTAATACTTGTTGGTGCATTAACTTATTCTTAAACATCCAACAGATGTTTTATAAAAAACAATGAGAGACATTTTAAATTATAACCCATAAAACAGACAACAAAATGAGAGGCCATGTGCTTCTGGCAGAATACTGTGATTATGCAGTATGCATGGGAATAATTTATAATATCATATTTGAATATATTCTTAGCTCTTCCTTTATTGTCTAAATAGGTCACTAAATTTAGTGAGAAAGTCACCAAGTCGGCAACACAGAGCGCACTGCTGTAAAGGGGTGCACTGGATTCATGACACAAAATAAAATGAGAGCATCACTGTAAAATGGAAGGAGGCCCAAAAGGTGTTTCCTCACTATTATCTTGTTATCATAATTGTTGGAAGCCAAAATCATAATTTAAAATAAAATGTGATTAATTGCACAGCCCTGTTGTGAAATTGTTAATTCTGGCATTTAAATTTTGCTGCAGTAGCTAGCTCTCGAGTCTCATATGTTAATGTCGTTCTGACAAAGCAAAAAGTTCCCTGTTGTAAACCTATTACCATGAAAAATCCAATTTGATAAAAGTAAGATCAATGAGTTTTTTTACACTATACTTGCATTAAGTGCAATACACCAAAGACAGTACAGTTTGGAAAATATTGTAGTGTGCTGAAACATGCAAACCTCTGTTAGCCTTTTTCATCTTCAACAACCGCCTGATTACACATCCTACCTTTAGTTTGTAAGAGATGGGGTAAGGCAGCAGGTTGCGTAGCAGGATGGAAGGCCAAAGGTGAAGCACAAAGGGCACATCAAAGTTCTCCCCAACACCTCCAGTGTCTTTGAATGTCACAGTGTCTTTTAATGGCACCATGTTGACCATCAGCACACCACCCTGGTCTCCACGGCGACGGCAAGTCTGCTGGAGGCGTGTCTCGGGCTGCTGGTTGCTGATGTCTTCGTAGCTAAAGCCCTCTGAACACTCAAACTCCTCCCCCTGGTCATCAGTGTGATCCTCTGTAATTGGCTGAAGGCTCAGCTCGGACCTGAGGGGGGCAGCAGAGGGGAGATGTGGGTGAAGGAGTGTGTACTATTGTTTTTATCTCATATAGAGAGAAAAGAAAATAAAAAGAAGACTGTACAAAGATGTGCCGGCTTGTTTATGTGCTTGCCCTTACCTGTACGAGTCCAGAGGCACACAGAACTCTTCAGTAGGGAGAGCTGTACCCAGACATGTTGATCCTTCAAAAACTTTGAAGGGGATTGAGAAATGATTGATGATCTGCATGAAAGGGGAGAGAAAAATCAAGACTTTGGGATGTATTTTCTTGTATTCTAATTTCATCTCTCACCCTATTCTACTATAATAAATACAATGCCAGGACTGCTGCTTATTCTTATTTACGTTGAAAAAAATTCAATTACTTTTGGTTAAATCTGCAAGTAACTTGATATACAGTCATTGTAATAAACATTTAATTCATTTAAAGGATGGAGTGGACAAAATATCCAATAGGAGGTCAATGTACCTTGAAGAGAATTTATAATATAACAACTCACAATTTTTTTTTTTAAATAAGTAAACGCAATAACTATGAGTAAACATGTATAAGATTCTCTGCAGTACCTGGAAAGGAGAGCGGATCTTGATGTACTTGCTGCCCTCGACAGAGTAAATCTGACAGACCAGGAAACGAGTGACTCCTGAGTCTTTGTGCATTACACTGTACATCCCCCTGCCCACCTTGATCAGGGGGATCACACTGGCTGAGGTGTGGCCCATTGGAGCTGGAGAGTGCAGAGGAAAAAAAGAGAAGCTCATGCTGTATGTGTTTGACTAAAGTAATTAATTTGGACGTTTCTTACAGTAAATAGTTTGGCGATGCAAAGCCACAAGAAATCCAGGAGAGAGGATGGAAATGAACTGTCATCAGAGAAGATAAGCACCAGTTTTTAAAAAATACTATAACAGACCATATCATTTAAAAAATGAATCCCCTTTTATCATTTATTATGCTTTATCCTTAATGTTAAGTCAACTTGACTGCACAGTTGTAACATTGTTTTCATCAGTGTTTACTGGATCTAAAAGCACACTGAGAGAGATAAAACACAAACTGAGTACACTGTAGGCTGTGTGCATAACTAAACACTGTTGGCAGCAGTGTTAATTTCATTAAAACTAGGACTAAATGTGCCAATACCTTTTCTTACATGGCTAAGATGAGACAATGACAAGATGACACAGATGTCATTAAACAGTAAGTGTGACCATATTGACAAGCAATACTGTTGATGCAAAAGCAAAGACTAAACTGAAGTTTAAAATTAAAAAAATACTAAAATCTGTCTTTATTTTTGTTGACAGAAAAGAGAAGATGAAATATTATAAACACATGGTTGAATACGACTTGGTTAAGCAGTCGGTTATGAAGTTGGGGGGCCCATGTGTTGGTCGGTGTTGCATGTATCAGTAATATGAGTGGGAATGCCAACATGAAACTGTAGTGGAGAAAGTAATGATTCAACCTGTGTTTTTCATTTGATAATGATCAGATAAAATCTTATGTGAAATAAGTTTGACTAAAATGATACAATTATAGATTCTGGTTCAACTAAATCAACAAAAATGTTCAATATAATCTGATGACTAAAAAAAGAATAAAATGTCATCAGTTTCCATTAACAGCAAATACTTTAACAGGATAAGTGTAGCTGAGAAAATTAACACTAGTTCGTAGTAATGTTTGGTTGGTGATATTGCAACAACCAACAACTGACTTTTCAGGTGCATATAATGTATAAATGCATATACAGATTAACTTACTGGGCTGTATGTAGTAATCCTTTCCACTCAAAGATATCATGGCTGAGAACTGGTCGGAGTCTGTTGTGGTGGAATAATCCATCCCGAGCGTTTCCCCATCCTGCAGCTTCACTGTGCCATTTGTGCTATGCTGACCGATTGGACAAAACATCTCACTGTGGCGGACGGACACTGGCAGGCCAAGGCGATTTTTCACTACAAACGGAGCTTCATCCTTCTGGAACGAGTCAGCGGTCTGTTTGGCGGCCTCTGCAAATGCCTGCGGAAAGGCAAGAAAACAAACATTGTTGATGACTGCCCATCCTTTGATTTCCTGTTAAAAAAGATTACAGCACTTCTCTTACCGTGCCCAGGTTACTCAGCATGGCCAGTCCACATTTGGAGAGGGTGATGTTGAGCTGGTCTTCACTGCTGATTACAATGACTGTCTTATAGTCCGGGACATTGTAATCCACTTCATCTGACAAAGCTGTGTACTTCACTGGCTTCTTCTTCATCTGGTTATGGGAGAGTGAAATGTTAGAAACACTGTGTACATCTGTGTATGCATGTGCTATTACAGAGGGTAAGTATGTGTGCGTTTGTGTTTTTGTATATCAGTACCTTTAGTTCCAGTCTCCATGATCTGAAACCGTCTCTTGTCTCATCTTCTAAGGGCTCAAGCAGCGGTTCCCAGACTCCCATCATCTCGTTGTAATAGTGAACCTAAAGGCAAAACACAAGAATAGTTTGCCTTTACAGCCATATGAGTTCTGGCCATTAAAAGCTGGCATATGTTTGAAATATTGTGGTAGATTACCATCAGTAAATCTATGTAATTAATAAATATACATAATCTTAAAGGATACTGTGCAACATATATGTATCAACCAAACAATATCAAAAACACAGAAAACCACTGAAAAAGTCAAACAGTTCTAGGGCTATTTCAAAGTGAATAATTAATGTTTAGAATTAGGATAAATAAAGTGCTTGTGTGCATTACCTCCAGGTTGAGCTCACTGTGTAAGTTAATAAGTGTGGACCAGTTTTTGACATCTCCATGGAAGGACGACTTGGCCAAAAGCATCGGGACAGTCCGATGTCCCACTCCAGCCTCCAGAGTCAGACAGATTGATTTGATGGTCACCTGCAAGGATGGATAGCCAATGAAATCATATAACCTCTTCTTGTGCATCATACATTTATTCTGTGTAAAGAATAAAATACCACTGAAGAACAGATCATGAATATGTGGTATGAAATTGACCAATGTTAATTTAAAAACCTTGCAAAAACCCTAATAATTGATTATATTATGGCAAAACCAAAAGAATTATCAGCTAAGCAGCAATGCAGCGAAATACCTGCAATGACTCCCCCTGTGGTATCAGTGGGGCCAGTGACTGCGTGTCGTCATCACCCTCCTCTTCTAAGAACCACAGTTTGAGCTCCTTCCAGCTACGTTTCTCCCACAGGTCCACAGGAACAGGACTTTCCAGCTCCTCCGGGGTCTCCGCTGTGGGAGTCAGTGCAGACTGGATGGTGATCACTGTGTTGATGATGATTGGAGATACCTAGGAAGCAGATAGCAGAATCAAACAACTGATTTATTAGTTTCTTGGTTAAGGCTACATTTCAACCTCTAATAATACATATATCTTTGCCTCAACATTTGCTTTCACTTCATGCCACAACTTCCATTGATGATAACTGATAACAACCTGTATAAGCAAAGGTGATATGTGTTACCCAGCTTTATACTTCTCATAAAACAGTACTAACCAGTGAGGCATTTGAAATGCTACCGCCAAACCCCTAATCCAAATGATTTTTGCACAAATACATTTTGAACTTTATGCTGAACTGTCAACTTTGTCAAATACGCTGTGCTCAACTTTACCACAACATAGACTGTATGAATTGTTGTTGCTGCAGTAGAGGCAGTCGCAGCAAATTGAAGAATGCTTGTAGTGACTGGCTGCAATACACTGCATATACATAAACATAATAATAATAATAAAATAACTACCTTAAGTGTGAGAGCATTGATGGAGACCTCCATCGCCTGAGGGGAGGACAGGGTCTGAGTACTCTGAAAAAACACCTGACACGGCTGCAGCACTGTGGTCACATTGTTTTTCCTCTTCTCTCTCAAGAAGGGACACGCCACTACCTACAAGAAGAAGTATAATCAAAATACACATTTTTTTGGCTGTTTTTGCATGCAAGACAGCTTTTTCAATTATTTTAATATAAATCTACTTTGTCAGCTTTACATTACAATGGCAATACAAACCTTGAGGTCCTTGATAACGGCGGTCATCTGTGATCCCTCTGCACTACTTTTCATCACTAGTTCACACTGCGTGGTCATCACCAGGGCTGGGGCATCAGCACGCGTCAGGTCAGCCACAAATACAATCTCCGGGTTACACACCAGAACATTCATCTCTGTTTTTGACACCACGGCTGGAGCTACAGCTGACAGCAGCAGAGAGTATCAGAGGAAAACATCAGTTGAGGTTGTCAGATTAAACAAATTCTTCCTCAACTCAACTCACAATAATAAATTGCAGTTATAAGCAGAGTATATGAACCATTATGTTGTCACAAACATGAAAAAAAAAGTCAAAAACAAAGTCAAAATTTCTTTCATATGTTCTCCACTTGGCTGTGTTTGTTTGAGAAAACTTGCAGATTATTTTGTAAAATCACTTTCAACCTAAACTAAAACTGACATGGTTAACTCACTGGACTCTTTAGATGTGACAGAGGAGTTCATATTCTTTTTCTCTCCTGCTCCAGAACTGCTCCTGGGTTGTGGTGCTTGAGAAAACCCCTGCTGGGTGGCCTTGAGAAAGATGTCTGCCACTGTGAGAAGGAACTCCATGCTGGCACACAGGTACACATCCTGCACCACTGTGTCCAAAGTGGTGCCTTCACGGCCCTGACGGTAGTTGACTTCCACCATCATGTTCTCTTCTGCCCCAGGACGCATTGCAATCATCCTGGAGAAGAGGTAAGTTAACAGGGTTAAAGATATCAGACGGATTTGGATGAGAGTTTAAATGTCACAGATGGTCAGAAACAAAGATGGACATTAAAGAGGGGCTGAGTGAGTTAATGAATAGTTGGTGTGTAGAATTTTAATTAATTGTTTTCTTGTCAGCTTGGGGTTTGGGCATTTTTCATGGTTTATTGGGCAAAAGTATAAAAGTAGATATCTTTTTCTAGATTTGAATGAATATGTGTACAAGTGTAAAACAAGGCATGTATTTACATGTACATGTGTGTGCGTGTGTGTGTGTCACCAGTACCTTGGGGTGACCATCTTGATTCTGGGTCTCTTGTCATCTAGAAGGCAAGCAGCCAGCTGGACTGAGGCCTTCATGGAGCTGTCCGAGTACATGTGGACGGAGGTGGAGATGGTGCCCAGAGAAAACTCTGCCAACTTCAGCTGCTCGTCATGTGAATCCAACAGCTGTATCTACATGGTGACATATACACTGTGTTAGCTTTCCAAGTTTCACAAAATAAGGACAGACAAGCCTCATGTTCATGCCTCACTTGTGACTGGTTTACTGTCTGTGTGTGTGTGTGTGTATGCATTACCTCATTCCCATTTGGGCTGTACAGGACCAGCGTCATTGAGTCAAACTTGAAGTCTAATTTGAGAGTGTTCTTCAACTTGCTGCTTTTGTGGGGCTCCACAACAGCTGCTATCACTACTGTGTTACCTACAAGGTTATCAAACCACAAACCAAATGTTAGAAAGGTTCAGCCGTTTTTGGTTACATGGTTTGAAATATTACAGAAAACACATTTTGAGATTACATAAACTTTGTTGGATTTTCATGGTCCTGGAAACCTTAACCTGTGAAACTCTAAGCTAAAATGGTCCATTTTTATTTGGCGGACTGATACAAACATACTCATGGTATATGGACTGCACTTTTATAGTGCTTTTCTAGTCTTGTGACCACTCATAGCGCTTTTCACACTATATGTCACATTCACACACATATTCACACACTGGTGGCAGAGGCTACAATACATGGTGCCATCGTCTATTCAGAGACACACACACACACACACACACACACACACACACACACACACACACACACACACACACACACACACACACACACACACACACACACACACACTGATGGAATAAATTGGAGTTCAGTATCTTGCACAAGGGTACTTGTTGACTGGAAGAGCCGGGGATCGAAACCGCCAATCTTTCAATTATAGAACAATCAGCTCCACTTTTCATACATGAGCTAAAAAAACACATAACCACAATGTCTTACTGCTGGCTGGTCCAGTGGTTCCAGAGCCCTGGGACTCTTTGTTGGACACAGAGTCAGAGGAGTGGTCAGTGATGGGTGGAGGAGCTGGAGGTGGAACAGCATCAGACTTCTCTGACAAGTTCTCACTCAGAGTCCTCAGGACAACTGTCATGTCGTCCTGGCTGAGAATTAGCTGTTGGGAACAGATTGAGGATTTGATAATGATATACTTGGGAAAAAGGTTTTTTTATTTACATTTGCTCCTAAGCCTCTATCTAATCTTAAAATCAGATAATAGAACAGACAAAAAGGCACTATAACTAATAAAATCATAATATATCCTCATCTGTAGGCCTCTTAATTATTAATCCAACTGATAAACTAATCAGCAATAACACTTCAAACAAAACAAAAAAGAGATTAGATTACATAAAATGCATAAATAAATATATACATAGTCTATAAAAACCTCTTAATTTGCTGTTTATCATTCATTGCTTCTCATGCTACCTAACAGCACTACTCACACTCAAGGGTTTCAGATGAGCAGTGATCTCAATGTCTGGTATGCTGTGGTACCAGTTGGATGAAAGATTTCTCTGGATTTCCAAATCCAGACTGACCGGCATCAACAGCTGGGTCTCTCCCTTAAAACCCTCATCTATGTATGTGGTCCTGACAATGGAAAGAACATGTGGTTATTGTAATTCTATCAATCAATTAAAAATTATCTGCTTTGCAAAAAAATCTTCTTTCAGAAAGTACACTTTTTATCACAGTTTCATAAGATGGCTGGTCTCTTACCTGTACATCTTGAGGTCAGTCAGTCTCACAGTCATTATATCCACAACAGGCGGGATCTTAGCATCACTTTTAAAGGGCTGCTTGGCGAAGCGGTTCTTGACAGACAGCAGACCAAGGTCAGCTACAATCACATTGGAGGAAGAGGAGGACTGGGGCAGGAAGATGACGGGTGCGTTGAAGTGGACGTTCAGAGCAATCCGAGTGCTCCGCTCAGCCAGCTCCTTCACACCTGACGCTGCCTTCTCTGCAGCTTGGACTGTCACCTCAGCCAGGGCCTCTTTAGCCTCCTGGAAGTTATTGATGAAGGCCTGGAAGAAGAAAAAACGGAGACCACAGAATGCAATAGAGAAATTAAAAAGGAGTTTGGGGTTGAAATTCAGAAAAAAAAAATGGTACAAGGAACATTAACATATATGCATCATTAGGTTTACGTGAGTTAGTGAGTACTTCATATCAAATTATGTTTTATGGCATTCTTCAAAATTTAGAGTTCTCATTTCATCATTATCTTATTAAGGAAATGACTTACATACTAATTAAATACCTGTCCTGCATATGCGGAGCTCTACCACCATTATTTTTCACAAATGGGACATGACCAAGTGTTTAAAGTCCTGAATTGTGACAGTGATATGTGATTCTTACCAGTATGGAGGAGACAAACTTGTTGAGGAAGATGACCTGGATGCATCCCACAGTCAGCGTGACAGCAGTGTCAACTTTAGACATGTCCAGATAGGCGTCTCCTTCTGTTGCATCTGTATAGTTTACCATGCGGAAGTCAAACACCTCTTTATCTGCTATAGACACAGCCTAAGAAATGAATGAGACACAAGAAAGCAGGATTAGGGAACTATAGGGAAACAAAAATTGGAATCATCAGTAAGCTGCTTTTCTTATTCAAAGTGACTTTTGCTTTGTCTGAATGCCAGAAACACAAGTGGTCAAAACCAAAGAAATGGATAAAATACAAATATATACTTACAAAAACAAATATGATTAGTATGGAATGAAAAGACAATTTAAAAGTACATTAACTGTATTGCTACAAGCAAGATCAGCATTGAGTCCTTTTTGGAGTAAGGTCACGTGTTGATTGTACCTTCTTGTACAAAGCATCTTTGTCACAGTCAAGGATCACAATGTTCTTCAGGTTGGCCAGAACCTCCATCTCCCTTTTTCTCATCAGAACCTCAGAAACCAGACCTGGATGTTTGAGAAAGTGAGAGAGTGAGAAAGTATTTCCTTTTGCATTTCCCACTTGATGGCATACTTGCATGAAATGCATGGAAGAACAAATCAGAAAGTTTGCATCATAAGACAAATAAAGGTAAAAGGCTTGCTGTCGCTTTAAGTGGGACAACATTATTACTGATGAAACATCAACAGAAGCGATATCCACAAAACTGCAATAGTGAGGGACTGAATTTAATACCTCCTGGAACACGGAGGGGATGACATGATGCTTTCATACCTTCAATACTAATCTCTGAGATCCTGGCTTTCTCTCCTCGAATGAAAACCTTCAGACAGCGGAGATCAGCTCTGATGTGCAGATTCACCATACCTGCATACTTTGAACTCTTCGTACCTGTGAAAAAAGGGTGATGAGAAAGAAAAGATGAGTAATCAAAGAACACCACAATCCAAGAGCAAATTCCACCATGTGTAACCACACACACGCATGTATATACATGTCCAAAAACACACACAAACTCTCAAACACTTGACCGCTATAGCAATTCCAGCCTCATTGATAGTAAGTTGCAGTTGCTTTTGGGTAGATCAGGTTCCTTTATTTGTACCTGTAGGTAGATTTAGTACAGCTTTGATACAGCTTTGTGTAGTAATGATTGCATGAATTTTTGTGGACCAATGAACTGATGTACCAAAAGTAAGAGATACAGAGCTGCAGGTCACAGCTAAAAATGTTACACTCTTCTTAGGCATTACGCTATTCTAAACTTCCAGACTAATAAATGCGGCATGAATGCAAACACAAAAACTACACACACGTATAGATACTTGACCTCCATACCAAATTTCAGCCTCCTAGGACAAAAACTGTAGCACCTGAAGGGTGAGGGAATTTTTGTGGACCAACCAACAGAGCGAGCTGTCACAACTAAAACTGATGGCTTTGAAATGTGAAATTAAATGACACTCTGCGCGGGTTTATTCCTCAATTACTTTTTTTCCTGGTTAGACTAGTTTCCTCCTTCTTCTCTCCCTCCTTCTCCGCCTCTGCCTCTGCCTCATCTTCCTCCGGGATGGTGGGGAGCTCCTCCTGCCCACCCTCCTTCTTAGTGGATGGAGGAAGGAGGTTGGTGAGGAAGTTCATGGTGTTGAGTAGAGCTTCAGTATGGAGATGGACATCCAGGGATGAGAAGGTCACCTGATTGATAATGCAAAGTCAAAATGTTAAAATATCAGTAGAGAAGAACAAAAAAATGTTTTTTTCTGCATTAATTATCATTGTTTTTATTCCTATAATTGACTTTCATTATACCGTCAAGAACAGATGTGTTTAAATATGTTCTCTAAAAGATATTCTAGAAATGAATATTTGATAATGAAACTTGCATAAACATACTATAAATGTATTCCAATTCAGTGCAAAAGAAGAAGCATTTGTACAGTAATTACTTCTTAATAAACATTTCACTCACCTTGATGAGCTGCTCTGTATTGTTGTGTTGAGACTTGAACTCAGGGCCATTCTTGTCAGCCTTGAAAAGACACACAATCATCCATGAGAAAGCCTTTTACAGCTATTTAGGAAATTGTCATTCAGGATACTGACAGTCTGTGAAACGACTATTGAACAAATGGATCTGAAAGGGTTCTGTTATAACTTATAATCCCACGTACTTTAATATACTCCAGGGTGAGCAGGTCAACCTCTGTGTTGTCTAGAGTGGTGATCAGCTGAACCTGCTTGTCATCAGAATCTATAGAAGGAAGAAATAAGACATGACAAATAAAAATTCACCTGACATTTATTCAGAAATGCTTATTATAATTATTACATCCCCAAATGTTAACCAAAATTTGAGTTACACATAATGTCTCCTGAACTGTCTGAGGTGAGAAAAAGTCCTGCAAGCATCTACTGACCCATGTATTCAGGACACTTGAGGCAGATCTCTCGTAGGTAAGTGTTGGATGTCATGTCAAAGGTGCGTAGTTTCAGTTCAGTGCCCAGACCCTCTATGTCTAGGTGGAGCACTGTGATCTCCTGATCCCCAGACAGACGACATAACTGAACAGAAAACTAGAGGGACAGAGGACACAGGGGACACAGGGGGAGACAACATGTAAAGAATTTCACAAAAGTAATTGTAAAGATAATGAGAGAATTTAAAGAGCGTCACAAACTATGTTTGTCATTTCATGCAACAAGGCCTCTATGTACCTCACTGATTTCAAATGTCATGATGAAGTCAAGCATGTTCTTCTGAGATTCTGAACTTTTCCTTTTGTTTAAATCTGCATAGCGCAGCGGCATGGGATTATCTGGGAAGAATGGTTTATCACTGATGGGAGAACTGGGCGCATCGTAGAACAGATCTTCCTCTGACCCTGAATGAGACAAAAACAGAAATACACACAATGACCCACCTTACATTACAGGTAAACACACACACGAACACATGCACGCACGCACGCACACGCACGCACACGCACGCACACACACACACACACACACACACACACACACACACACACACACACACACACACACACACACGCAGTGTATGTAACGCAATGTATATAGCGCAATGATTACACATATATGGCTGTGTAAGTGGTGCAGAGCGAAAACGACATGGCTATAGAACCATAGATTGTTAAAAAATCATGGAGGTAGCCACAGTGACGTCCCGCACTGGATTGTGGACTCCTATTTTAAACAGTTTGGAAATTTGGCTGTCACCATCTTTGACTTTTGGAGCCAGATGTGACCGAAGGTGACCATATTTGCACGAATTTAAAAGTGAGAGTTATATAAAATTCACACCCCTACAGTTGTCATGAAGAGGGGAAATAGCTATAGAAGCCAAAACTTTCTTTTGTACCAGGTTGTAAATATGTTTATTTCTGCTGCTGCTGTGAAGTTGGGCATTTGAACATCAGGGTCTGTGGGGATTGACTTGCTTTTGGAGCCAGCCGCAAGTGGCCATTTGAGGACCTGCAGGTGTTGGCTTCATTTTTCAGCTGGGAGGTTGCCGCTTGAATAGAACATCCAGTGTATCTTACCCAGTGAGGTGATGCTAATGGTCTCACATGATTCGAAAATGATGGAGGAGCGCTGGTCAGCTAAGTTTGGAGGTCGTCTGGGAGTGAGCTTAGGGGTGAACGACTGCTTTGGCTGAGGAGGAAATAACACCAAATCGTGAAAAAAAGCAAGCATAAAAATGTATAAAAACACTGATTTACTAAAACCTTTGTTATTGTTAAAATACACTGTATTCATCAATTGATGTTCATCTTATTTCATTATTTCACCAGGCTCTAGTTCCAAATAAAAACAACAAAAACATTTAAGTTAAGTAAACTGTAGAAAAACTTTAAAAATAAAAAATTGTTCTCTTGCTGAATTTTGCCCCAAAAAACATTTTGTTATTTCCTCTGGGTAATTTATCTGATCCACACAAAATGTGAAGACAACCATTTAGGGAGCATCCTGCTGTTCTCACCTTTGGAGTGGAGGATGTAGCATTGCTGGATGGGGCAGGTCTGCTCTCAGGTAGTGGGATACTTTCTACTAGCTCCAAAACGTTACGAAGTTTCACATCAGAAATACGAAGAGACAGCAGAGGGAGCTCTCCAAACATCTTATACCTGAAACACAAATGCAAACATGGAAACACAGAGATACACACACAAATATATGACCTGTAACTTCAGTGTGTCTAGCGTCTCTAATCCTTACAATGTGGGAAACAAAATAATTAGGTATATGAAAAAAAACCAACAAACTTACTTTGCCATTCGGGAGTCTTTGACGACCATCGCTCTGCTGAAAACTACTTTTAGATCCACTGGCTCTAGAATGTGCAGCGGTGACTGTTTCTGCTTACGGGCCTTTTTCCAGTCACCATCTATCACACACAGAAAACGTTTTACATATCTTTTTATACACTTACACACACAAAAACAAACATAAAATCTGCTTTTGTCGGAGCAACTAATTTCCATTTTCTCATCTACAGTATGTATGATCTCTCAACACCAAACTTTTCAAAGCTTTGAGACCTGATAAAATTTTGACACCTTTGTTTAATTTTCTTGACCGAGACAAAGTACAGCCATCAGGGCTACAAAAGTTAACCACTTACTACAGTGAAAAAAGTTTTCTCTGTTTAAATCGTGTTATATTATGAAAAATAACAACAATATGTAAAAAGCCTGAACTTTCTGACTTTCAAACAGTAGCTTGAATAAACTCTTGTGTGATCTCTTAGTTTCTACAGAGACCCAGAGAAGAACCACTGAAATGTTACAGATGAATGCTCTTGTGTGTGTACCTGGTTTGCTATAGAGGAACTGCAGGCTGCTAAGCTGTACATCAAAGCTGTCGTACGCTCTGGAAATGATGTCTTCGATGTTGCTGGAGCCCACTGATAGCTGAGGCAGATGCTTCCTGCTTTGACTTGACATCTGAAGAGACACATTAAGAGACACATGTTTTAAAACCTTTAAATTAATCCTCTGGAAAATATTTTTAAAGGCTCATTTTCTTGTTTCACTTTTCAGTGTATCTTCAGGGAAACAACAATTATCATTTTTTTGTACTCCACGGATAAAAGTAGCACAAATTAAGGATTTCAAGCCCACTGTCAAGCTCTGCACTTTCTTTTTTTTGCTATTTACTTTTTATTAACTTTTCTTTTAAAGAGCACAGATAAACAAAATGTTACAAATGAGCTGACCAGACACTAAACACAAACTCAAAAGAAAGCAAATTAATAAAAAGGAAAGAAAAAAGAGGGTGAAAATTAACAACTAAGGGAGAATGTGTGTGTGTGTGTGTGTGTGTGTGTGTGTGTAATTACTTAAATATGCATACTCACACACATGCATACCTATATGTATGTACATACACCTAAATACACACACCTACACATGTGCATAGCCCCATACGTACACATTCATGCTAACCTTTAATGATTCTGCATTTTATAAAAAAGAATATTTTTTTTAAATTGGGACATATGCCTGTAATGGCAGTATATTGCTGCTATACAAAATCAGGCATTATCACACATTTTTACCATTTTCCATCAATGATGTCCCTTTGAGTTCTTCATTTAAAATGCAATTCTCTCTATTGCGTATATACTGTAAGCCATTTTCTGGTCAAAGCCCTTTTGCATGCCAAGTTTTGTACTTTCTGACCTGGAAATGTCCAAGATCCAAAAGCATGATGTTCTGAGTGCCGTTGTAAAAGCCAGTCTGAGGAATGATGACATAGGAGGCCATCAAGTTCACCTTCAGGTCGAGAACTTTCTGCGTTTCGATCACATACATCAGACCTAAAAAAACCACAAAGAACATGTCATTAACTTAGCAAATGTAGCCAGAACAAACACATCCGCTTTGATGACGGTCTTTCCAAAGCTCATCCCTTACTTGCATATATTATTAATATCATAGAGCCTTGTTGAATGTACCTAAATGAGCTAAAGTGAATCCTATCATGGAAAGAAAAAAAGACGCTTGAAACTTCAGCAAACAATCTCAGGAAACAATCAGTCTGAAAAAAAATAAACATTGACTTGGCAGCTAAGACATGCAGGCAGTGTGTAAGCACATGAAAATATGTCCCTGTAAACACAGGAACTGAGGAATGGAAACATTTGCTTATCTGTGATTTGAGATGAGGTTTGGAATCAACCTCTGACCTACTGTAAATGTTTGTACATGTAAGTGCGACTGACCGGTAGCAGTGCGGTCTCTGAACTGCTCCAGTTTCATGAGGGTAGCGTTGGTGAGCTCATCCAGCTGCAGGTCGTCAGGAGGCATGAAGAAGGCTGACATGCTGTTCACTGTGATCTGCACAGACACACAAACAAAGAATACTTTTGATACGTGCTGATTTCATGTTTTGTTCACGCTCATACATGCACAATGACAAATAGCACTCACAGCATCATAAATGATTTCCAAGGGTTGTGATTCCACATGTAGTCGTTGGTTGGCGCTCTCGTCCAGCGGGTTGGTCTCAAACAGGATGCAGAGCAGCGGGGTCCCTGCTCCTGTGGCTGCCTTCCTTGATGACAGGAGGGTCGGAGCAGGCCGGTTACTGGCCAGGCCAGTGACTTCAAACAAGCTAAGCTGGGCTGTGAGTCTGAAAAAAAAGAAAAGGAAACTAAATGTCAGTGCCACCCATGCCATGTTCCAGGATTTTCAGGGTTTCCTTTGCAATATATACTGATTGCCCTGTCCTGGAAGTTTTTAATGCCCAAGAGAAATGGGAGAAATTCTATTCAAATATTACCCTTGTTTATTTAGCTTAAACAATTATGATAGCTTTATTCAATTCATTCAGTTGATAGTACCATAACATCATGTAAACAAATGTACCTATCAGCTATGTGCTTGAGATCAGATTGTAGACATAACCACATTAGAAATGGGAGAGTGCTTGCTATCTTCATACTTTTATACTTTTTTCTTTTAGCAGAAAACACATATTTTATTTTGTGATATTTACTGGAACTGACATATAATTTAGCCAACAGTAAGTAGTTGGTAATTAGCAATGGTCATTTACCAGAGACTTTCAGTTGCCTGGCAATCTCCCTCCAGTCAGCTGCTACCTTATTTAGGTTTTGTAGAAAAATGTGGAGATATCATATAGATAATTTTTAATATTTTTTAAATATTTTGTTCATAGGATTTATATTAAATTTTCAATGAGACACAAACAGAAGTGCTTTCGCTGAATGTTTTTTTTTTTTGCAAATGAAACAATATCAAATGAAAACTTGTTTTTGCGCTGGAGACCAGGCTCCTCAAAACATACAGCACTAATACTGTTAAAGCCATGAAGTCATGTAGGACCCCACCCCCAAAAAACAAAAAGGTTTGACAAACTTGATGGCTTGTGCTCCAGGTCGTTGTGTGAGTGTGGACATGAGCTCTCCCACAGTCAGCCTGATGATCTCATTTTTGTCCTTGCTGTCTTTGATGGACACAGACAGCTTCTCCATGTGGAAATTGACCTTCATGTCCTCAAACTACAGAGAAAGGACAACATAATACCTAATTTAAGTATGTAATACAGTAATGGCATTTTGATGAATTTGAATAATATTATTTATGCAGGACGGAAAACCAAACGGAAGTGTATTATTAGGTGACAAGTGGGTGTCGGGGGGAAGTGACTCACATCCTTTGGCAGGTTGGGATTAGCAGCGGTTTCACTGTATCCAATGGCAGTGTAGAGTTTGGCTTTCTCAGCAGGGGTTAACAGCTCATCAAAACCTGAGACAGAGAGACAGGGCAAGAGAAAAATTAGGGAACAGAAATAACACAAAGAGTTATAAAACAGCATTAGCCACACCATACAGTGTTCCTACAAAAATATACTGAAGCACTTTGCTTTGGTACCATTAGCTGTATGTGCATATTATCTTTTGTATATGCATGTTTTTCTGTATTTTTAACATACCCTTAAGTCTCTACAGCCTACCTCCAGTCTTAACCTCCTTTGTCTCCGTATCAGGCTCTCCTCCCCAATTCCACACCCAGCTTAACCAACCCTGAGACTCCTCTTCCTCCATCTTAAGCCCAGGACGGTAAATGCGGAGGCCTGCCTTGCTTGCCTGAGGAGTAAGCCAAAAACCAAAGAGCCAAAGAGAGAATTAGGAGCTTGAACTTTCTAACATTTCCAAACAAACAAGAAACACATCATCTCACTCTGACTTCCAGACTGATCCAAACATCTTAACTATTTTTCAAGTAAATGTGTTTTCCACATGTTGGCAGCTTACTTCAGCATATTCTTATTGAGTATGAAGGCTATACGTTTAAGCTGTTTTCTCTGTTCAGTCAGTGTCAGTCCAGAGGTAACTCAAAGACCCACATATTAAATAAATCAATCAAAAACAAAATGTTTTTCTGGTGGCCACTTATATTTACTAGCAATAAATTGTATGAGAAATGTTCTGTTTTAAATTTCAGACTGCAGCAAAGTGCCAAAAAAAGCCAAGATCATGTAAGAGTTTCTTACTATTAGTTAAGTAAAAGGATTTGACAGCTGTGTTTCAAGAGCATAATGTTTGACACTTTAGCCAAAACCTTCAACCACTAGATACAACTGCTGATAAGAATGACCACAGCCAGTTTTGTGTTTACTATTATCACTTTGGCCATATGTGGTATGTTAGCAGAAACACACAGAACATTTCAGAAAAGAAATTGTACTGTGTAGCAAAAGTTTTAACCCCTTTTTTCTGTGTCTGTGGAAAGCTTTAGAATACTGGAGACATAAGGATCAAAAAGACATTAACATTTCAGCCCTGAATGTGTTAACTACAATGCTGTACGCAATATGATTAGTGCTGCAGCACAATGTAAGTCTACAAAGCAGAGATGCCAACTATAAAGTAGGTGAGACAGAGCTTACCTCCACCTCCGCCTGCTGTCTGGCCAGCGTGATGTTAAAAATATCCAAGGTTTTCTCAGGTTCCTGGGCATAGATACAAGACGAGCTGATTAGAGCTTTCAGAGGCTTCCTGCTACCGCATGCAGGAATGAATCAATTACTAAACGTCCATTATTAATCACATAGGGGAAAGATGCTGCTTAAAGATCAGAGAAAAGACCTATAGATTTTATGTTGTATTTCTCTGAAGAACATCATCAATCTCAAATGCACTTCAATCAATCGCTTCATAGGGCTGAACACTGGATAAGTGGACAATTATAGCAAGAGCAAAGCATCACTGAAAGGATATTGATAAAGTGTATTTAACTACTTGTATATTATATTGCATTTATATTTCATAGAGGCAATGAATTATGGTAACTTTAGTCAAAGCCGAAACAGGAGGTCTGGACTTGCACAAGCAGTAGTGTCCCACCAGAAATAATTTGCAAAAGCTAAAATAAAGATAGAAAATAATGGACAGAACAGAAATCAAAATAATATTGGTATGGAAAAGCAATGTAATATTTTTAAATTTAAAATCAACACATCATAATATTGAAAAGAAAGTCAGATGATAAATTCATCTAAAACTTGGCAACATTGAAAGAAAAAACAGAAATATGTAGCATTTACTCCTTCTCTTAATATCACATGAAGCTGTCAGGGGTTCTTATATCATGATCTTAACAGATAAAAGTGGGAAATTGAACATCTCCTTCCCCTCCCCCCTGCTCAGCTCAGTGTAGCCTTGTCTCACCTCTAGTGCCTTAAGCAGCTCCTCGCTGGGTTTCTTGCTAGTGATTTTGGTCTTGTAGAGCTCTCTGTAGCGTTTTACCATCTGCCGGTGACTGCGGATATGCCGCCATGACCACATGTGGAGACGAGGCTTCACGTCCACCTCCAGGATACCTGTAATCACGTACCTCCACCTGCAAGGAAAGGTGCGTAGAAGCATACAGTAAGTTTTACAACCTGCAACATGAAGTACCAACACATGCCACAGTGGTTAAATGTCACACTTGATTTGGTCAGATGGATTTAAAAAAAATCAAAGTCAAACTGTAAAAGTGTTTTCTGACCATATGTGGGCGTTCTTGTGAAGGTGGACCACAGGTCTGAACTTCCTGTACGGCAGATTCCGCGACATCATATCCACTGAACCCAGCAGCTCCAGGATGCTAATGTACTGAAAAAAGAGGAAGTAAGCCATTACTAACTGGCAACGAAAACTGACACAAGTGCAGTTATAATCACTGAGCAACTTCTAAATTTTTTGCTTATCTTTTACTTGTCTCTTCTTTTTTCTCCCAAAAATATTTTTTTTTAAAGCGAGCTTTTATGAAAAACAAGTTCATACACAACACACACCAACCTGGGGTCTGTTGAGTTCAATGGCCACCTCCCTGAGATTGACCATTAGATCCACTTTGGGAGAGGAGTGATCCAAATCTGACCTAGGATTCATCTGCAGTTTAGCATCCGCTGAGATGGGACGAAAAACTGTGGACCAGCAACAAGGAATATTTTATTTAAAGCAAATAGTTAAGCTTGGCATAATGAGTCTATAAAACTCTGGAGTCATACATGGCTTTCTGTATGGGGAAAAAATGGACATGAATTTGCAAATATGTTTTGTGTAGGAAGCTTCAAAAATCTGTGAGCCTGTGCTTCAAAACAAAATCTGCTGAAATGTGCTAGAAATCTGTTAGAATGTGTCAGTCATGATGGTGCATCAAGCTGTGTGATTCACACAATTTTTTTTCCAGGCACTGCAGTGTCAGTGCACAATATTCAAAACAAAATCACTGTCTATATGCAAAATACTGATTCACGCATGTAACACATGGCTTTAGCTGAGTTTCATTTGATGGTTTCAACAAAACTTTCAAAGTGAGTTTATTCAATAACAGTTTTTAAAAGTGTGAATAAAGACTGACAGTGAGACACTTACTGAAGTCGTGGTTGACAGAAAAAGAGCTGTGGGTGTCAATGCTGCTCTGGAGACATCGCTACAAAAAAGACAAAGTGAGAGGAGTTTTCTTTATTCAATCTTTTTTAACCTCTTAACATATTTTATCTCTTTTTGTCACTGTTTTAACAACACACAGAAGTAAACCATTGCAACACACAGATATACACACACCCTTCCCACTGGGCTTATTTTAGAGAGAGCTTTTGTGGATGAAATATATAATAAAAAATGTTTGATATCAGAAGCATTTTAAAAAGCCTTTTGCCAATATTCACCCAGTCAATTTAGCAGTAGAGGTTTTAAATTCAATGAAGCAGAATAAGACAGACAATATCTCTACCAAATCCAAGCTGTTGGAGACAAGGCACAACACAGTTAAAATAGGGAGACTCACCAGGGCCTCATCTGGACTGTGATTGGAGAACAGAATTGAGTTGACATTCCAGTAAGCAAACAAGCTGTCCAGTTGAACCAACTGAGAAGAAAGAAAACAGAAGCAATTAGATTGGTACAGATATTTACCACTAGGTTGAATACTAACTGACAGTGTGCAATATTTCTCAAGTTTGGATCAGAGCCCAAAGTTAGGCCAGAAGAGGAAATAAAATTGGATCCTTGAACAATGGCTGACAAACCAAACCATATGGCTTTAATTGCTAAAAAAAAATATCAAAATGTTAGCTTAAGTTTGAGTTTGAATCAAATACAAAAATCATACTGTGTCACACAGGATACATTTGATATCTCCAGTAAAATAGACAATGCCTATATTTTATAGGTTATAAAATACAGGCATAGCGGACAGATTACGTAGCTGAATTTCTTACCTTGTAGAAAAGCCTGGCATTCTCATCCAAAAGACTGGGATTCCAGTTCTTGTCAGATGTCTGTAAGGTAAGATAAGATCATATATGATATCCTTAATTGTCCCAAGAGGGAAACGTTGCTTGAGCAATAGTGCTACACCCAGCTGCAATCAACCTGAAGCAATACTTAGCCAACATGACATTACAATCACACACACAGACATAATAAATCACATACAGTGAAGGTAAAAATATACAACAAAGATAAAAAACAGAGAAAATATAAAGTATTGCACATGCCTTAAGAAAGATATAAATACACAGGAATTGTAGAAATGAGCGAGAATTCATAAAAAACATAAAATCAGAATTCATAATTGACAAAACAAAGTGCAGTGGTGCCTACTTGCATACCAAATTCACAAGTGAGGATTAACCTGCTTTCTTATTAAGTACTATTATAGATGTTAGTAAGAAGGAAAGCCTGAAGCAGTTGCTGTTACATTAGCTGGCTCTGTAACGTCTGCATGAAGGTCATAGTTTATATTCAGAATACAGATGGGAGAGAGACGGATCCTTCAGAAGTCTGTGTGCATGTCTGGCAGTTGTCTCATAGATGGTGTAAAGGAACAAGTTATTTTTTTCCTATCACCTTTGACAGAGTATTAACCATGTTTCCAATTCTCGATTTTAACTGGGCTGTGAGGGTCTTGTGCTATGATGTCATAACATATCTAATGATGCCTTCCTGTAAAATGTTGACATATCTCTACAAAGATAATGAAGTTTTTGAATCAGCCTAGCACACATATGCTAAGTGAGGCCACTCCATATTTTCAGTTTATTGTCCCTTTGCATGCCCAAGTGCTTATAAGAGCATCTGCTAAATTTCACTATCACCAGTGATTACAGGGCAATGGACTCTCCTCTCGGTGGGGTCAAATATGATTTCTTGGGTTCAATTAACATTAAAAAATGAGGTGGTAGCTTTCACATCAGGACTTTAAGGTGGCAATCTCCTTGTAATACACTGAGGGCTCCACAATCACCATGCAGCACGAACTAGAGTCCTGTCATAAGTCAAACAAGCAGTGAGATATACAAGCCCCTATTAGATTACTTTCAGCTTTTACATATATATAATTCTGTTAAAGTTTGATGTATTAATTCATTATAACGATCAGCTAAAATGCTGGGTGTAATACAGGATATATAATCCGACAGGTGGGACATGACAATGCATTACCTGAAGGCTGAGTTTTTTAAGTGACACTCCAAATGACAAAGGGCAGTTTGGATTAGTGACCTGTGGAAACCAAACAACAGAAATTAGAGTCAAGCCTTTGGACTGGTTAAGACTACATTATTGGGGGACTGTAAAAACGTGACCATGTCCTTTTCACTGCATTTATCATGTACTGATTTTTTTTTACACAATTCAAAGTCATGCTGTACATAAATACACCACTAAGTTAACTAAGTTTGTGTACTTACATCATCTTCATAGCGTACATGGATGTTTGAGATCTTGACCTGCAGGTTTTTGATGACCTGAGTGACAAGCTTCTCCACAAAGGTGTCCTGCTTTTCAATTTCAGGGTTCTCTGTCAAACAGATAAAAAAATGAGACCTAATTTGGTCCTGCAGTTTTCCCAAAGCTGTTCTGAAGAAACTGACCCCTTGCTCCCTTATAATAAAGGGAGGGTTTGAAGAAACCTTAGCTCTCATTACTGCTGTTGAAATTCAGTGTACCTATTATAAACCTTTTGATATTTGCTTTGAAAAACATGCTGTCACACCATCAGATGGTGTTATGTTATCATTTTTTGTAATATTCTTTTCACCAGCAGTAGATAATTTTGTCTGTTTGGCTAAGAATGTCTCTGAAACCTGTTAAAAACTTACCTAGAAGCAAAAATGCCTCACTTTAAGCAGTTACACACACACACACACACACACACACACACACACACACACACACACAGAATATTCATCAGACTTACATGTTTACACTTTCACACCCACAAAAGGAAAAAATGCTTAACCCTGACCTTGCTCAGCAGCCTTCAGCTTTGTCTCTTCTATCCGCTGTAACTCCCTCTGACGAGCTTCCTGGAGCTGCTTTTCCTCCTTTTCTGCATCATACTTTATACCTAGAAAAAATGTGGCGAGATTATTTGTCTGCACGCTTCAATGTGTTTGTCAGTTGTTGAAATTTAAACACGGGAGCCTAATCATGTTAACATCAACATGCACGTTAGTATCTTTCAAGCACTGTATGTGTTCACTAAAATGGTGGGAATCAAAAAAATATGCGAATAATTTTTATAATGAGAACTTAAATATCATGTTTTTTCATGCATTTAGTTGGACACAAATGGTGATCTCACTTGCTGTGGGAACTATGAGCAGATAGACACCATCCAGTGTCGCCTCTACCGACTGGGTGTAGAGGTTCTTCCATGGTATCTTTAGCTCTAGCCGTCCTATTAAAAGAAATACAAAGTGAGAAAATCTTCCCCTGTACTGAAGGGAAGGTGGCAGATGGGGAGAATAACTACAAACTCACCTATATGACCGGCTCTCACTTTAAAAGGAATGTCAAGTTGACTCTGCAAGAAAATAACAGTAAATCATTGTAACACAAATACAGTGTGAATGCCACAATGTAATGGCAGAATAAATGTGCTTACTTATGCATTTATTTGCAACTTACCAAGGCATTCTCCTTTATTTCAAGATTTGTAAGCACGGCGTCACCTGTGATGACAGGAGTATTTGTTTACTGATTGTTACTATGTACACTCTGATAGGTCACCAAGATTATTATTGTGTATGAGGCTCATAGCAACACAATCCACTCTAAAGAGGGGGTCTTTGGCCTTTATCTATTGATTTACCACAGCACTCAGGCTAGGGAAATCATGTATTATTAAAGCTATTCATGACACTTTGGTAAGGACTTCACTCAGTGGTTTACTTAACAAGTTGCTACAAGTTGGTACATGTGTAGCAGTGGCTCTGAAACGTCTCTTCTAATCCTCTTATTCGCCCGGATCGTATAAACAGAGCTGTTAGTGTCTCTGGTTTAGCTTGTGAAAGGGACTCAGTATGAAACCAAGTGGCGAGGTTGAACCTGGCTGTGTAAAAGGGTGTGACCCCAAACAGCTCGCTTCTCTGAAACAGAGCAAACAGCCTTGCAGCAGAACATGAGGCACATTGACATAGGGTAATCGTAGCAGTGAGAAACTATCACAACTGCCTGGCCTATCAATAAACTAGTATTTGGCTGCACTGTTTTGCTCACAATGTACAGAAAACGCTGAGCTAAATAAACTGACACTGACAGCTGGGGCAGCCTCTGTCTGTCACTCGGCTGGTGGCTAACGTTTGTTAGCATCAGCTAACTAGCTTGGCGAGCGAGCTAGTCCACTAAAACCACAAACACAAGTTCACTTACCTCCCCATATACCCAGCTTCAGCTGCGAGCTATCAAGGTTGACAACGTAGTCCCCTAAAAACCGGTTGAGGACATCTACCACCAAGCTTTCGAAGACCATTTTGGCGTTTCTTTCATCTACCTGTCACCATGTTTACATTCTGAGGACTCGCTTGAATCCAACGTCAGCCGAGGACGTACTGCGGTGGGCGGTGACTACGTCACACTTCCGGCAAAATTGTCCTACTGCTGCAAAACGTCCATGTCGCAAACAAGTCCCGCTCCTGCAAGCGGTGTCAGGACAAGTTGCATCTCGAGCAGCAAATCAGTGCTTACTTCATTCGTAAGTGTTAACATTTCTGACGTTATGCTGCTTAAGTAAAAATACTAAATGCATACTTCTTACAGAGAGAGCTGACAAGTTAACTTGCTAATTTTAGTCTGCTAGCTATATTTTTTGCAGACATTACATTAGCCCGTTTTAGCTTTTGAAAGCAAATTATGTCGGCTGAATTAAAAGTATTTTAACTCTGGCAGCCAGTAAGATAAACCATGTTTTTTTGTGAGAAACGTTAGTGATGCAAGTCAATAACAATATCAGTTTTCTTTCTGTCAGGAAAGTCTAACACATTAATCACTGGTGGTTAATGCATCTACAGTGTTTCTTTTAGAAAGGTTAGTACTCGTGCAAAACTCGGGTTTAACGATAGTAGCTAGAAAAAATACATGATAATGGATTTTTGGAAAACATCCATTATGAAAATATATAACAACTCATAACCAATCTCGATATTGATATATCAACTTTTTTTTATTTACCTGGTTTTAGTAATAATCAAGTGTCTTTTGTAATGGAAGTAACATATGTACATACTGTTATCCTGATCAGCAGATACAGATACAAAATTCCGTGCTTTTCACTGTATGTGATATAACTTCAGAGTGCAAAAGAAGAAAAAGCCAATATTTGCAGATACCAATGATGTGCCAATATTATCGTGCATCCCAGTAGCTAGTCATATCAGCTATCTTTCTCTCAGAATAGTTAGTGGTAATATCGCTGGTAACTAAAATCATAAATAATCCTTCAGACAGGTTCCTGTAGTAATTACAGGTATATACTAATATCAATAAGGCATTTCTTTGGCAACTTTTTTGTGTTCAATACTGGTAGGTAGGTACCATATTGCCTGACACACAACAGCTTTCACTTGTTTTTGTGTCCAATACAATTATAGGTCAACATTTTCAACAGATAATCTCTCTGTCACAGAGCAGTGCAGTCTTTAAATTAGTTCATGGTGCTTGTCAACTGTCACATGGTTTCTTTGTCTCACCATGACACTCCACACTCTACTGTCCAACACAACAGTAGTAAATGACCTAAATTGCCTTGTAATTCTCGTTGGATATTGTTCCTTTTAAATCATGTCATGGTTGTCAAGTGATTATTCGAGGAATTATTTTCTTTTGTATTTCAGCTGAAATGGATTCTTTCTGTCTGCGGTCATTGGAAAGTAATCTCCGCAAAGACCGCCATCCAGATGTTACAAGGACAGTGCACAATATGTCTCACAATGAGACTCGGGACATGTTCATGGCAAGACACTTGGAGGAATTAGAAAAGAGTGGGACTGGAAAATTCACATCTATGAAAAAAAGGGGATCAGACCAGATCCAGTGGCGCTGTGAAAGAGGCAATAAATGTAAAGGGAAGTCAAGCGGAGATCCCCTGACCACAAAGGCCAACGGCTGTGGAGCCTATGTCTCGTTTACATTTGTGAGCAAAAATACCTTCAACAACTGCATTGTGCGCCTAATGAACAGACACTCAGGACATGACCTCAGTAATCCCCAGGAGGATCATTCCAATCAGATCAACAGTGATTTGATTGCCTACACTCATACCTGCTTTCAGCTGGGAGACTCAGATGCAGAAATCCTGCTTAAATGCAAAGAGTGGGTGAAGGCCCAGGGAAAGAAGGGTCGCACAGATCTGCAGTACTTAGTTACTCCTAAGAACATAACACTATTAAAAAAGAGCTTTCAGTCACAGAACAGAATAGATGTTGCTGGCAGTGATTGCGCTTCTGTCGATCGACTCGTCAAAACAGAGTTGAAAGACCAAGTTATTTTCTATCAACCTTTTTCACACAGTGAGAAACAGTCACTGGTTATTGTTTTAAGTTCACCCTGGCAAATTGAACAGTTAAAAAAATATGGCCCTGAGATGATATATCTTGATGCTACAAACAAGGGTGTCACACAATATGGATTTGCATTCTATGCTGTAGCCATAAATTCAGACGAAGGTCGGGGCGTGCCTGTTGCCTTCTTTATCTTGAGCGAGGAGTCATCACAATACTTGTCACTATGTTTGCAGAAGTTGCAAGAAGCTGCCGGCCCATTTCAGCCAAGGTAACTAGTCTAAAATAATGAACACCACAAATTTGTCCAAATTGTATACACATTTTTTCTATATATAATATCTCTTACGTAAAAAGACTAGCTGCTGAACAAGCACAATCTGTTACAAAGTCCTTGGTAACAATGGCAACCAGTTACTGTGGATTTCTCAGCCTTTTAGCAGAGAACGTGATCAATTTGAAGCATCATGAGCACTCACATTTCACCTCTAGATGCAGTAAATGTTCATGTCACAATACACATCACATTTCATTATTTTATCTGAATATGTTTGTTTTGTAGCAAGTACTTTTGATGTTGCCACAATCTTTAGTGTTGCAGATTTCTCCATCTTACACTAACACAGTATTCTATTTCCATCTAATGTCATGTGTTACCAATGTTTTTACCTACTATACCAATGTGCAAAAATAGGGATTCTCTTTTGAAAGTGGTTGCCAGTGATTACAGGCAGCCATATTGAAAGAAGACAAACTCTACAAACATTCTCTGCACAGCCTCTGTTGTTTGTGTTTACAGGTGTGTCATGATTGACTGCGATATGAAGGAGATCGAGGCAATACACAGCGTGTTTCCACATGCGAAAACACTGTTGTGCTGGTTCCATGTTCTCCAGGTAATTGAAAGTTCCCATACAGGAAATAATTCAAAACAGATCACTGGACTGTCATTGATTGTACTTTTATTGAGACCAATTTTTCATGTTTACTTTTGAAAAGGCTATCCATCGCTGGATGTTGCATCAGGAGGGTTGCAGAAGGGACCCGGAAGTACGCTACGAGGTCATCAGGTCCATGGTCCTGCTGAAGCAGTGTGCACTTGTAAGTAATTCATAGAGTGCCCCAGAGATGACGTTTTTCTGTAGGCTGATGTGGAAGTTAGCATCACCTTGGTTCCCTCATCAAAAAGCCTGTGGGATTCTTCTATTGGATTTTGGAATACTGTAGAAAATGAGCTCTATGGTAAACAAACGTTTACAATACTTACACATTTTGTTCAGTAAGATGATCTTCACAAATGAACATCACTCAAAGGATTTTTGAAGTCTAAATGCAATAGCCAGAAGTAAAAAGCTTATGTTAGGCTACAAATGACACACACCACAGTTGCACAATTTAACGTTTCCACCACCATGAGGCTGTAAATCCATGTTCAGCACAGCTTCGTGTGATGATGTTATAGTCTCTCATTTAGCCACTTGTTTGCAATCACCCTTTTTTATGGCACATAAAGCTTCAAAGGTCGCAAGTAGGGTATTTTTTTTCTAACCAAAAAGCCATTAAAAAAGCCCATTGACTTTGAGACAAGGGAGCCAGAGGTACTGAAATGGTAACTTATTTCCAGGTTTTAGGACGCATTACCGGGGACACTCTTTTATTACAATGCTATTCCCTTTTATTTGCATTATGACCTGCAGGGACATTCTCTCTACTGTACCTTCAGTGTCCTTGAACTGTACCTACCAACATATCACAGTGCTTTGGCAGTGCAGAAAGCAGGCATTTCATTGGGTCACAACAGATCAAGAAGGCAAAACTACAGCATATTCCAGTGTCCTGGAATAAACCTCCTGTATACCCACTTTTAACTCACCCAACACTGCCACGTCATGGCTACCTGCAAAACAACGCTATGAAAGTAAAGAAGGAAGTTATCCTAATTTCATTTCTTTAACATGCATTTCTATTATTTCATGTTATCTGTGCGATAGAGTAGAATGTAGTTCATAGACCACAGATAAAAGATATCAATTTTGTAGAGCAAAAAATGTAGAAAGTCATGGGTAAATTTATCATTTAGCCTTTGCATAATATGATGGCATTAAAGCAGGTCCTCATATTTGTATTTTTTGTGTAGGCAAGTGACTTTGCGGAAAAAGCCAAGGAGGTCATGCAGAGGCTTGATGCAATGACTGGCAACAAAACCATCTCCACACATCTGCAAACCCAGTGGCTCCAACATGCAGAGATGTGGTCCAATTATGGACGAGGCGTTTTTGATCAGAGCAGTGACACCAACAACTTAGCGGAGAGGTTTGGATCTTGAATCCAACTATATAGCACAATTTAATGTGATGTTTTTTGGTTGGCTTTTTTTTAAACTTTTGCTAGTTACATTCATTGGCATGACAAAGAAAGAAATGCTAACGTGATGCTATCTCTGTTGCCAGTTTCAGTTCACACCCTTCTTGTCTTAAAATTATTTTTCAGCATGAAGTATCAGTTTCCTCCAGGATATGCCAACAGACATCTTGATGAGCTGCTTCTACTCTTGAATAAAAAAGTTGTCAACTACTACAGGTTTGTAGCATAACAGCAGTTGATCTAAGCTGTATTTGCTTTTCTGAACTCCAGTAAAAGGCCTGTGCAGTCAGCAGTTCTGGTGACCCTCTTACTATTGTCTCTAAATATTAATAATAATAACATTGTTTTTTATAGCATATATAATGCACAAATGCAGCCCTAAGTGCTTAACAAAATAAGATCGGAAGAAAAAATGAACAATAACAGGAAACAGCAGTAGAAATCGTGAGAGAAAAACAACACAAAACAAAGAAACAAAAAACTGTTTGATCACAATACAACAAAACAGTGACAATAATACCAGTTAAGTAACCCAAATTGAAAAGGTCTTTATTTTTTAAAAATTCCAAGATAGTTTCTAGATCCAAGGAAAGGGTGGATGTATTTATGTATTGTTTTTATTTTAAATATTAAGTTTAAAAGTCACAAATCACTAATTTTATTTCCATGTTCTGTATCGTTCATTGTATTTCCTCCTTGAAAGCTACCTGGACAACCTCCACAGTGCTGATTGGATTCGAGACTCTCGGACAGAAGACACAGTGGAAGCTGCATCTAGGATAAAGAGCACAGAGTTGCTTTCCCAAATAAAAGTGAAGAAAGCTGGTTTGTATTTGGTTCCTTCTGAAGTTGAAGGAAAATACTATGATGTTGATGTTGTTGCAATGCAGTGTCAGTGTGCTCTGTCCATTAGAGGAAATTTTTGCAAACATATTCTCCTGGCCAAAGAAAAATGCCAAGAAATGGGTTTTGACGTGGATGAACTCAGAAAAGAGGTGGCAAGGTCCCTCTTTAATCAACAAAATTATGAATGGGACGGACAGCATCTGATTGTGCATCATCAGAATAACTTTGGAGTTGTTAGTGTGCAGCCTAAACAGTGCACATGTCTTGCCAGTAGCTTTAAAGAAATCTGTGTGTGCCTCAGACTTTCAGAGATACTACTGCAAGATAGTTTGCCAGAGAAAAGTGACAACCAGTTGACTGAAAGCAACGCTGTCAGTGTAAACCAGTCTGAAACTGTGAAAGATATGATAGCAGAGCTGCATGATTGGTGTCAGAGCAGTGATTACAAGGAAACACCTGCAATACTCACCGCAGTTAAAAAGGCTCACCACTTAGCATTTGGACAGAAAACCAGTAACACAAGGAAAAGAAAAATGCAAAGGCTGCATGAATAAAGGCACAAAGTAAATCATGCAAGAAAAGTGTGAACCACATGCATTCATAACATTGCAGGAAAATAAAGTTTTGTGCTGTAGGCCTGAAGAATAACTGGAGGTAGTACACAGAGAAAAAACTTATGTGGAAACAGGAACTTCAAGTCTTTCTATCCCAAGGGTAATCTTCAGAGTGACAGGAGTGGCATAGTCAACAGAGACGTAGGGAGGGTGTATTTGTACCCTTAATATTTAGTGTTGTATGTATTCTTGTGTGTTGACAGGTGGAGGTGTGGCCTTTAGTGTCTAATCCTATAATGTTTAATGTTTTGTTTGGTTTTATATTTTACCTACCAGCCTCTACCTACCTCTTCTTGTTTTATATAAAATACGTTTAATGCACTAGGGGTGAATTACTGCAGATGTATTGAATATCAGGCCACTACCAGACACAACAAGGAAATGTATATTGGTCGATTTCCCCAATTATAAAGGTTAATACCAAGAGCCATGTGTAACATGACAGATATTAAGCTCAGCACTGAAATGGAGAGAAAATGATTATATATATCTAATCATTTATGTACCAAATCTTTATGTCTGAAATGTTCAATAAAATTGTTGTAAACCTCAATGTTGTTGTTGGTGATGGCAGTGAGGTTAGTTTTTCTCACACATATTTATATATGGGAATTTACAGTCTGACTTTTAAGGCACAGGAGTCCCCTGCATGAAAGGGGTGGGATTTCTGTCAGAAGGGGCTTCTGGTAGAAAGACCTGAAAACAAACTTGTCCCATGTGCTATAACACATCCATGATGTGCATGGCTGCAACACTGAAGGTGAGAAACTGAGGGTAAGTAGATAGTAAGTGCCCTTAAGCAGGCTTTTTAGTTGCTGTGCAAATATACTGTCAAAATACCATATCCACAAATTAAAATCCTTCGATTTAATGATGCATGAATGAAACTAAACAATACATTGACACTAATTTTTTCATTAAATGTGTTCATTACTCATGTCTTTTATATAAATAAATTCATCTCTCCTGTGGTCCCATTAGTGACAGACTAATTGAGTAACATAAGAAAACTGTATTTTTAAAGCACATATTAAATCAGTAGGCCTACCAAAAGAAGTATTTCAATACTGAAAAGATGGCCCTTTAGTAAAAACTAGGCTGCCTATTCAGTAGGAAGATGCAAATACCTTTTGAATTTGGTGTTATCCCACCAGTGGAAACAGAGGAAAGTGTCAGTGGCATTTACTTTTTGCTCAAGAGGCAGAAAACCTACAACTACCTGTGTGCACGATTATGTGACAATGCGCCTGCGGGTAGTACGAGTTTCGTCATTGACAATATAGCCTAGCCGCTGGTTGGTACCGGTAACTCTCTTTAAATAGTACATCCATGGTAACAAATGACTTGGAATTTGTTAATGGTAAGCTACATGTTTCTGAAAATATTTGAGGCGAGAAATACACAGCACAGTAACACCTGTCTTGGTTGGTGTTGTATCAACACTGCCAAGTTGCACCATTTGAGCTCAGTGTTTTCAGCCTACCTTTTTACAAAACAGGAAACAGTATGGCCCCTGCATCTTTTTCACAAATTTTCATACTACAGTAAAACTGTGTGATAAAATGTGTTTTTGAAAACACTTTGGAAAAGAAAAAAACATACAATGACAGAATCTTTATTTGTATTTGATGAACTCTGCCTGTTTTTGCAGTTTGACAGCGGGTGAGGGAGGGAAGATATCCCTCTCAATCCGTTTCTACTCTTTGTATCCGTGCTGATGTTGGCGCGTGTTTGATAATACGGAAGTACAACATGCGGCTCGAGGAACAGCGTTGTTGCCGGCGGATTTGAGCTGCGAGAAGAGCCTAGCGATCTGTATGCTGGTAAAATAGAGGAAGCTTTACCACGGTTCGTGTTGACATGTAGTACCCATGTTGCTGCACTACGAAGATGGTTGAAAATCGTGGAAAGGTGCTTTACGAGAAGGCAAGCAAAAAACAGCATCTGAGAACAAGGTAACTTTACATTAGCATGCTAGCTTACAAATCGCACTGCAGATGGTTGGTATTGGAAAAAGCTTTCACGAATGTACATTAAAGTGATTATGGCGACTGGCTTTTTAATTTTATATGGCACATTTCATTACACGTAAAGTCAAAGTCCTTTACACTGAAAGACATCAGATAAAGGCAAATATGAAAACATTAGTAGGCTAGCATAAACATATGAGCAGTAGTTATCAAATCAACATAATAACAGAGGACACAGATAGACCAAAATACAATGACATTTTTAGTACTTAAGTTCTTGTTGTTTTAAATAAACTTTATTTAACACATTGCAATACACATATCACTTATTTTGGCAGCAACAATAATCATAGTGCAAAATTCAAGTGAACATGCCAGGGAGTTTAGGTTGAACAAATGAATAAAAGGAAGATTTTAGTGACATCTATAATAGTACAGGCTATTTAAGAATTACAAGACAAATATACACAGTACACAACTCACATGGAAACAAGTGTGCCGAAATGTGAAGTCCAGGGATAATTTCAAGAGATCGGCTCCTTCAGTTTAGGTCACATTTCAACTACATATCTTACAGCTGATACATGCCAGTACATTTTTATCATCATTTCAATGGTGCATGATTTAGAAGTGTTTATGTCTGGAAAAAACTGTGAATAGGGGCCTTACACTTACACTTATGTATGTAAAATTTGGCAAGATCTACAATCAGTGCCTTTTCCTCAAATGTCCTGTCATAGGCAAGGAAATGCGAATATTACATGCTCATAAAATAATGTAAAGTCAATAATAAATTTGGAAACATCTTTCCACAATTTTCTTAGAGCTTGTTTTTACCATCTTGGAAATTTTTACATAGCAGCTCCAAAATGCAAATAACTGAAGCAAACTGTTTTTTTTCTACATATTATAATAACTATTGCACATCTTGATTATGTATCAGAAATATTTTCCCAAAGTCACCTTTTTTTTCTATTCTTCTACTCGTTTTTTAAGAGGGAGTAACTGACACAGTGGTTTGGTGATCGTTCCAATCACTGTCTCTCTCTTCAGTGCTCCAGCTGCAGGTTTATCCACCACTTTTAACCTGAGCTGCAGTTCCTGTAGTTCCTCGCTACTGAGCTCTGTAAAGAAAAAATCTTCATTAAACACAGGGCTGCGGCAGTTCCTGATGGTGGCACTCTCCTGTTGCTGCAGCTTTCCCGGGGTCAGACACAGATTTACTGCACAGTTTAGGGTTCGTCTGTCAGTTTCATCCCATAGGCCCTCCACAGACACCACGCGGACTCTGACGGTTGAAAGGGATGAGAACGTGTTGGTCGTGAATGTGTTGTGCTCAAGGTAGAGGCGCACTTTACCACGGCCCTGCAGAGGGAGAACGTATTCATGCTGGAGTTTCTCCCGGCACTGTAGATCATCCAGGGGGAGGAGGGCAGATGAGGCCAAGGCCAGTGAGCTTCCTTCTAAGCTTGGAGGGCTACTGGGCGAGGTTGTTAAATTTAAAATCACCCTCTTCCACCTGCCTTTGTCCACCCTCCTGTCACTTAATGAAGGACACGATGTTGCTCCTTTAAGACAGCCATTGCGTGGTGGAAAGTAGAGGGAGGATTTAGCATTAAACGGCGAAGTGAGGGGAGAGGAGTCACTGGAGGAGGGTGTTTCACTTCCAGTGCTTCCTGTCTCTGAAAGGCTCTTGGATGACAACAGAGGGAGAAACCTTGAAGTTTTCTTGGGCAGTTTTGTTGCCTTCGCAAGCCTCGGTGCTGTAGTGGGAAGGCTTCGATCGAATGTGTAAACAGGGCACTTTGAGTGGAACAAAGACTCCTTCCTTCGAGTGTTAGGGCTCTCATATATCCCAGCCAGGCCGTACCCCTCTGCAGAGAATGGCAAAGGTTTCCTTGCAGCCAATGACACTTTTCCATTCTTTGTTTTTACATGTGTAGTGTTTGGAGAAATGTTGCTCTTGGTTATCTGACAGTGCAGGTAAGGTATTGTTGTCTCAGCTTCCAGCAGCGGGCTTCTCTTGCAGAGCCTGGGCGGCAGGCAGAACTCGGGGATCCTATCTGGGGTGAGGATATTGTTGTGCAGCTTGTTAGAGAGACTGGTCTTAGAAGACAGAAGGATGTCCTCCTCACTCTTCCCCATGTATTGACTCAGCTCTAGAGGAATGCTCTCCATGCTCTCCCTGATCTTCTCAAACACCCACATTGTAATTTTCTGATGATTCAATATGATATAAAGCCCAAACTTTTTTCCTTTGACACCAAAAAAAAAAAATACAATTTGGTTAATCAAACAAACAATCCACAAAATAGAACACACTTCTCAAAAAAGTAGTAGTTAAAGTTTATTCCAAATGAAATAACCAATATTTTCCTCTCACCTCTTGAGGTCCAGATGTGTCCACCTCTGAAGAAAGATCTGTATGAGTGTGACAGATGTGCCAGTGACAGATTTTAAAGGTGAGTGCGAGACTCTGCATCACTGGTCTGCCGCCCCCGCCTGCGTCAGAGAGCAGGCTGCACATGCACATACACGCCACAACACACAGTGTATCGAGTCGCTCACTGTCTATTGGAGACTGGGTGGGTGGAAGTCAGAATTTGGTGCATCCATGTGCATTTAGTTGTGCTACAAGGATGTGATGTCAGCTTTTCAGCTGATAAAATTTACATCAGCACTAAATTGTGCCTGTTGTTCTGTAAAAATGAAGTAAGGCAAAGACACAAAGCATTATGTGATGCTTGTGATGCTCTAAATTCCACTCTAAAGGAATACTTGACCCACAAAATTATTCAAGTCAATTCAATTTTATTTCCATGGCACATTATCGCAAATTGCAATTTGCCTCTGAAGGCTTTACAGTGTGTATATATATATATATATGGCAATAACAGTCATATGTGTCTAATAATAGTGGAGGTATGACTAGCCTAGCGCTGGCCGAGATGCACTACTTATTTTTGCATGAAACTGTTTATCCTTTATTATTTTTTGGTTCTTAATTTACTCAAGAGGCGAGTGGGAAAAACAAAGTTTTCTTCACCAATTCAGCATAACATGAGATGAGTAATAGATGATCATGTGTGGGTTATGTATTCCCTTAACATCTAGCAGATAATGTTCAAGTATAATTTAATGTATAAAAATGTTGCTCATATTCTGTGACAGTAATGTTGTAATTCAGAAAAACAGGGCAAATATTTTTCCTATGAAGACTTTTCTCAGAATTCAGAGATTATTATGTGACACTACATCAAATACATTTTCATATATGGGTTCAAATATTTATGATAGAGGCTTTAATTTTCACAGTATACCATTATTAGATTGTGTATGACCCTGCACTCTTATCTGCTCATTAAATTCAGTTTGAAACACATAACACCTTGAAGTGCGTGTTGTGGTCATGATGATGTAAGTAATATCTGCTTTTGAGAGAGCTGACCTCTCGTTCAAAAGCAATTCAAAGACAGGAATGTCCACCTACAGAGAGCACCCACCACCTCAAAGACCCACTAACCTTTAAACAGCTGGCAGTCCAGACACATAACTGACTATGTGTTCAAGGCAACACGTCACTTTTTGAAAATGTAACATTTACGGTCACGTAAGCTAGGGAACGTTTTTTGCTTTTTGAATTATCCCTTCAAAAATAAAAAGATAAGATAAAATATAATCTTATAGCAATGAGACAAATACCTTTATAGTTAGTTTAATAAATGTCTTTTTTATCATTTAAAACATGACAGATATACTTGTAAGTGAAGACATGGCTCCTCTATGCTCAGCTAAAGTAAAGGTGACCTCAAGTGTTTTTAGTTGCGGTCATTGAATTTCTGTCAGAATTGTAGGCTTACGTCATATGCAGCAAATATTCGTTTGACTGCCTTTATTGATTTTAATACACTCAGTAAGCTCGGCATATGAATCACTGAGCATGAAGGGTATTCCGTATCTGCAGGATGAATTCATCCTCCTCTGTCATCAATCTCAGACATTTCCAGGGTGCAAATGATCTTGTTTCTTTGTCGTTTTATTGGCACTGATGGAACCCATCGGATTCCACACATTAAAACCATTTTTTTTACATTTAAAAACACATATATGCTCAGTTTCCTCTGCCATAGTATGATTTTCTTCTCCTCATTTAATCTCCAAATTTTTAATCCAATCCATTTCAAATCCAGTTTTGAAAATGTTTTTTTTAATGATTAGCACCACGTCCATTTTATCTGGTCTAGATTATATTCATTTTCTGGACACTTCATGCCCCTCTGGAAATGTTTCAGATAATCCAGTGACATTTCTATCCAAGAACACCTGCCATCTTGGTCTGATTTTTCTGGACCTCATCGTGTGAAGAAATGACAATTCTCATTATCAAACACTGGATTCTTGTTATCTGTACAAAGAGGAAGATGCCGAGCTGGATGGCCCTGTGAGCAACTGAGTTCTTTTACCACAAGAGGGCATACATGGATTAGATTTACAGTTGGGCAACATTAAACCACTGCTTGTCTTGGTTAAGACATCAGTGGGACATAGTGAATATGTTTGTATACATTATTAACATTATAAAATCTATAAAACGACTGCAAAAGATGTGGAAATATGGGGTTAGTCGAATTTGTGAAAAGCACATACACACAAAAACACACCATCAGGCCACCTGTCTCTTGCTTCATTAAAATGATCCTCTCTGTTCTAATTAAACAGTAAGTGAGAAACAACATCTCTACCCGTGTGCCAGCCTGTTTGCACGCAGTGTGTGTGTGCGTGCGCCGGTATATGTGTGTGTGCGTGTAACAGAAAATGAAGATGATGAATACGTTTGGGAGGAGTCAGGGGCCTCGGAAGCACCCAAGAGTCAGGAGGCTTTTTGTGATAGTGAAGATAGACTTTATTACACCAATAAAAACCCAGAGTGCTCTCTGTAATAGAGAGATAAATGATCGGGAGTCAGAGGAGGACCTTTGCCTTTAACCGCTATCAAAGTTGCAATTAATGCTAACGAGAGAACAGTACATTGTTGCCAAATGCTCCGTTGCTGTCAAGTGCATAAGTGTTCAAACCTTTTTGTTCAGTAGCGCTACATTTTTAGGATAATAATTCATTATTTTTTATTTTGTCGGTTTCATTTTGTTAATCCATTCTGTGGAACAGGATGTTAACTAATCAACCGAAATGCTTATAAAGACTTTTTTAGGATTCAAACAGAGAACCTTAGAACAGTGCTTTCAGTGCCAATATGCCAGTCAAATATCAGCTGAAGTAAATCTGTGTGAAGTGCTCTGTTGCTTTAATCCCCGCAAACAAAGAGCTGCACACTAAATAATTCCTCTCCTTTATGCTACTTACTAACTTGTGGAAAAGCTAGGCCTTATGCATACACTTCCTAATATCCTCAATGTAGGGAGCAGACCACAGGGAAGCAACACTTTCTGGTGATCATCTGAGGGTTAAACCAAAAAGGTCCTAAAGCGAAGCAGTCACTTCACTGATTTTGTATGCAATATAATTGATGTACATGTTGTAACTTCATCCCACTAACCACCTGCCCAGAGCTAACGGTGACCTTTTCGCCTTCCCTCATCATAAAGACAGCACAATGGAAACTTTTACTCTGTTTTCATGGGAGTTGACTCTTTCAAAGTCGCTCAGTAAGAGGAATTACTCTTACTGTAAGTGTTCGTGCAGTGTAGTGACTGGGACCTGATGATCAAAGATCAGTCAAGGAGGTCTTTGTTGATTCTCTGTGGTTAGTCTTTGTGTAAAGCTCCAATTTCAAGTGATAAATCAGTTGAATGCTTGCTGCAAAACTGTCAGTTTGCCATTAGAAACTCTAAAACTAATGTTTTATTCTATACTCTTTATGCAAGTTGATGGGCAAAACTTACACCCATATTGTGAAACGATAAAATAATCCAGCATCATGTAAAATAAGCTGAAAATCATTTCAATTCAATAAAAAAAAGAGGTTTAGCCCAAGAGACAATTCCTTGGGCTGGCATAGTAAAAGAAACATATAACATGAGGACAAGACATGAATGACACAAGACAATACAGTCCGCAGCAGTGACGAAACCAACAGCAGATGGTCAAATGTCCAACAGTAGAAAAATTAGAATGCATTCAGTAGTGTAATGTCTTTAAAAGAAATTAGGAAACATTAGAAATAAGTATGATTACAAGAATAAAAATTGACAAGAAAAGACAAGAATTAGCACACGAAACAAAACTGGAAAAACAAAAAATCAACTTTAAAACACATACTAAAAGAATAAATGTGCATTTGCCTCCTTAAATAAAATATTTATTACCCACTGAAATGTAGAAGATGGACAAGAAGATAACACTGAACAAAATAGAGGGTAAAAAATATTATATTATAGATTACAGTAAATTTGAGACTTGTATTGTAATGTTAACTAACTAACTAACTAACTAACTAACTAACATTAAGTCAAATTTAAACGTTATATGTAACTGTTTTATATATAGGTATATGTATTTTAATAGATCGAGAGAGAAGAAAGAACTGGAACTTGACCACCAATTTATAGCTTTTTCTTGTGCAGACTAATGTTTCAATGCCACTGTGTCTTTATCAGAGACAGTCAAAGTCTCTTTGGCTGTCTTTGAGACACACCTGATGCACACTTTGAAGGCAATAAGTACTATAGAAAGTGAATTTTTAAATCCTTATATTACGCATAGGTTTACAAAAATGTGACTGAACAATCAACCATTTTAAGAGTCTGATTTGAGCAGTCTGATACGAGAAAATGTCTGATATGTATTTCAAGTTGAGGGAGAACAATTATACGCATATCATGTAGGTGAAAAGCTACACTGATTAAAAAAGTAACACCAGCACACCTACTCCATTCCATTGGATCTTTGTCAGGTCAAAATGATGTGCAGGCGTTACTTTTCTCCTCAGTAATTATATATTACACACATTTCCACACTGTGCCTTCATGTAGCCAAACAAGTCCTGCCTACAATAGACCCAAGGCAGTTTTACTAAGCCAAACCTTTGTTATAAGGTTTTCTCTGTAACACTGCCAATTATGATGTTTTGACATTGTGAGATGAGATTAAAAATTCAAACTACAAACTCTGAGCAGAGGAAAAGCTGATGACACACTTTGTTAATTTCCTTTTCACTTTAATCTCTATTATTGAGGAGTCACATGAGCCTATATGGCCACTCATTCTCTTTCAAAGCACTTAACCTCATAAAATTGCTGAAGTTTTTTGGCTAGAGAACTTCTTTGTCTGAACTATTAAGGGAAAGTGTTCAAGTTGGAGAGGAGAAACAGTGGGAAGGAGGCCAGAATGGCTGAACCACTGAACTTATTTGAATTGATAATAAAATGTAATAATGGCTAATAAGGTGTAATAATTTGGGCCAATAAAGATAGGTGGCAGATTAAAGATGATATGAGCTGCATCGGAGGACCTCACTCGGAGGACGGCGCAGAGACAATGCACTTGAGCGGGTGCTGGGCAGATAAAGTTTGACCCTGGATCAGTGAATCATTGTCTAATTATTAAGGAGGAGGAGGGAGACGGAGGGAGGGACGAGAAGGAAAGGATGAAACGATGAAACAAAGTAGGGGGAAAAGGGAAAATTGTTTTTGAGAAGAAGGGGACAGAGTGGAACAAAAGAGAAAAAAATGGTGAAAAAGAATAAGTGATGCATTTTAAGACAAAACACAGCAGAGAGAAAATAGAAGAAGAGTGCCAAAGGGGGGAAAGAAGTGTAATCAGAGAAAGACAAAGGGTTATGGAGAAAAGACAGAGAAGAAGAGTTATAGTAATGTGCAGTGGTCCACAGTGACCTGTCGTTAGGACTCTCTCCCCTGACAACTTCTCTCTGTCTCCAGGCCTGATGCCAATATGCTAATCCTCCTCCGATGACCTTTTCATTGGCTGGCGCTGACTCCCCTTGACACGTGCCAGATGACTCCTCATCCCACATTATAAGACCACGGCAGTGAATATGGCAAGGCGACTATTACCAAGGTAAGAGCAGATGTAGCCGTATGCCGCCTGCCTGCTCGCGCTGAATCACATGTACTGTTAAAATAAGTTATCACATGCACCACAACTGTGCTATTACAGTAAATGGACAAACACCACGTGCACTTTATAGCACATATGGTGTTTGTACATATGGTTGAAAAGTAGTAGGATAAATGTATGATATGCTGGATATCATGAGGAGCAGGTTTACCGTTGGATCGGCAATAGAAAAGCAGCGGCTGCCCCTCCCTCATTACCTCCACTGAGGTGCCCTTGAGCAAAGCGCTTAACCCCCAGCTGCTCCAGTGGAGCTGCTCAGTGGCCGGCAGATCAGAACTAGGCAGCTTCTGAGTGTGAATGTGTGATAACGGGGCTCCTGCAAAAAAATAGCATAAGGCTCAGGGAATCTTCTCTGAATAAATTCAAGTTAAAAAATATATTTTTTAAAAAAAATATTGGTATTTAATTCATATGGAAACATATGGAATATAGTGAATTCACTTAAGAAAAAAAAGTGTTGCTCTTTACAAATTAATAATAATCTCTGAATTCTGAGAAAAGTCTTCATAGGAAAAATATTTGCCCTGTTTTTCTGAATTACAACATTACTGTCACAGAATATGAGAAACATTTTCATGAGAAAAAATGGAGAAAAAAAAAACAAGGGCAGATTTTTTCCAAGAACACTTTTCTCAGAATTCAAAGATAATAATCTTTAACCCAGAAAAAAAGGGAATAATAATCCTCTTTAAGTGACTGCATTACACTTCCATAAATTGATGCCATAAACACATGAAATAGGTTTTAGAAATCCCAAAAGCATGCTTAAGAATTAATGGACTAATTAAGGAAAAATATATATGACCTGTTATAAAGAAACTTAAATAGCAAAATTACACAATTTTATCATTCATCGCCATGATTGGTTACAGCAGTACTGGTATGTGATTAGGTATTTTCTAAGAGAGTAGACTAAAGAACTACTAAAGTAAATAAAGTTAAGCATTCAGACCTTTCATCGACCAGCCATAATTTCTTGTGCGATCAAAAACAAAAAAGAAGCTCTCATCAGCTGAACAATGGCCGGGCCTCTAATATTCAGCGTGGCACACTACATGTCTTTAAATTAAATGTAGGTGTCTATTGATGTTTGAGATATTAACTGCAGACACATTAGCAAATTGATTTAACAGGGAGTGCATTTTCAAAATGCAAAGCCTTTTGAAACTTTGATAACCCATTGATATTTTGAAGACAGAATAATTAGCCTGTTAATTAGTAAATTTAATTGTCCTTGTGTAACTCTTTTGCTAATGGCTTTCTGAAATGCATGATTTAAATGTAGAGTTGATTAATCTATTAATTCTCATAATCTCTCCATAGTGTTTTATTAACTAATTGATTACATATAACCCGTGAAACAAGTCTATAAATATTGCTTTGGAACACTTCAGCCTCGAAAAATGAGATCATTGCAGCAGCAGGTGAAAGATGGAGAAATATGGGGAAAAAATGGGAACAACACATATTATTTTACCTTTTACATCACAATTTATGATATATGATATATATATAAACTTTAAAACACTGTGTAATTTAATTTATAATGGAATTTGTCTTTCTACATCAGAAAAAATAAAAGTAAAAGAGGAGATCACTCATATGTTCGGAGCTTACGTCATTACATTTTCCTGATTAAAACATAATTAGACAGCCGGTCCATAAAAATGTGAATTTACCTAATTTGGTAAATTGTTGCCCTAAAGTCTGTCAATCTGTTTCAAGGTCCTCAGGACTGCATTAGGAGGTCAACAGTCGTTCTGTAATCTGTGACAAAAAGAAACCTCTTAAGAATATTACAGTTTCATTAGTTCTGTAAGAGGGTATAATGACCTAATGCTCGTGTACAGTTGTACATCTCTCACACGCACTGTTCTTCACTGATTCTGTCTTTCCTTTTTGTCTCATTCATGTTCTCTTTCTCTATCACTCTTTACTTTCTCTCATGGTTGTGGGTAGAAAGTGAAGAAGCCTAAGTTAATTTTCAGTAGTGAGTTTTTTTTAATGCGTTCCCTTCACTGTATTCTTATTCTTCAAATAATGAAACAGTTTGATGCATTTTAACTCTTAATAATGACATCTTTATGAAGGTCAGTTGATTAGATTTCTGTTCTCTGGTGAAGTTGTTTAACAAAGTTAATACTTGCTGTGATGTAGTTTCATGCCTCCATTTATTGTTGAATTTGCTTCACTGAGCAAGGAATCCTTGTACAGCAATTATATGTTTAAAGAAATTAGACCAAATTTCAGTTATCTGATGTTGCCAATACGTTGAATAAAAGACCACGGTCTGGAACAAAGAATGATATTTAAGGTCGTTCGTGCGTGTGTGTGTGTGTGTGTGTGTGTGTGTGTGTGTGTGTGTGTGTGTGTGTGCGTGTGCGTGTGCGTGTGTGTGTGTGAATGCGTGTGCGTTCCAGTGTGCTTGAGTTAGTGCAAACGGTAGATCAGATCGATGAATTAAGCTGCTCATTATGATGGCCTGCTCTTGCTGGTCATTAAGAAAAACGCATGTAGAATTTGCCACCCTGGCCCCTATGAAGTGTGGGTAATTACCGCTAATGTATCATCGCCTATTCAAGACCGTAACGTTTCGTTTCTGAGGGCTGACGGTGAAACACCTCTGACCTAAATGTTTTATTCATCCATAAGAGTCCCATTATTCATTTTGAACTCATATTTCACATGATTAACAGTTTTTTTCCATATTAATGTCTCATACACTTTTATCAGTGCCAACAGTGTTTCATATGGTGCAATATTATATTTGTGTTCTTCAGTTGAAAATGTCATATCAGTCTATAGCCCTCCTAAACCTGTTGTTGTAATGGATGCATGAGGTCAACTTGTTAGAAAAACCAAAACCAACTTACAAAGAGAAACTAATTTTACAGGCCGGAGCACGAAGTTACTAAACTTTGTCCTCCTCAGAAGTCATTAGTGTTTTTACTGTTATTAATTAGTTTTTTTATACTGTTTACTTGGAACATCTTAAGAGACCAAACATAATTATTTTGAAACTAATTTTAAATTGTCTTCGCCTCTGACGCAGTCTTTGGGCACACTGTGTTACATTAGTGCTCAACTCACTCATCGCTACTTTGCTGTGTTAGAGTTAAGAATCTACATAACAGGCTTCATATATTTAGAGAAATCTCATCAGCAAACATCTGGTACAAAACTGGATATATTTTTCTTTTTTTTCCCTAATTAATCCACCTTATCTCATCATTAATTTAAGAAGAAATCCGTTGAGTACGCAGACAACAGTCAGTGTAATTGCATCTTTATCATTTCAACACAGAAGATTAGCAGTTTTCTGTGATTTTAATTTTGGAGTGAAACATGAGACTGAAACAACCCCCTGTACTTGTCATTTTTTTATTTACTGTGATTACTCTTCAATGTTTTACATCAGTCTGATGATGTTCAGACTCAATTCAAATTCATATCTAAAAAAAAATTTAAAAAATTATATATTTTTTTGCTTTCTTGCTTTTATTAGGACAACTGGAGAAAGACACAAAATGGGGAGACAAAGAAGCAAAGGGTCACGGATTGGAGTGAATTCCAACGACTGCTCTAAGGACTCAGCCATTCAAACATGGGGCACACACTCTACCAGGTGAGCTACAGGACACCCCACATTTACAAAACTTCTGCTGCATCCATGTTACTGATTGCTTCTATCTCAAAGTGAAAAGAAGCATGTTGTGAGCTGGGTTATTTATTTTGATTGAAGAAAGAAATGGGTTTTTTTTCCTGTAGCAATAATGAATTCTTTATATTGGTAGCTCTTTACTTGTATAGCCTGCCTATCTGTAACTTTTCAGCAGCTTATTAGTGGAGATTCAGCTGTTCAGCTGTTCAGCTTTGTCTGTAGATGCTTATCTAAAGAGTATATGTAACAGTTCACCACATATTGTCAGAATCATTCAGTTGAACTTGTATTATTCACTCAGCTGATACTGCATAGAGTGACTTGTTCAAGTTCAACTAAATTATTCTGTGATTATGAAGGTATGTTCATGTACCATCACATACTCTAGATAATCTGTCAAACATCTACAGAATGAAGTTGCCATACAAAGTGTTACCATAATATCTGATGATTACTTTTGGGTTGGATAATTTTTGTTTTAAAAAAAAAACAAAAGATTGTCCAGGATGTGCATGTCTGGTTGAGGATATTAATAACTTCCAAGTGCAGCTGTTTCCTCTAAGAGTTACATTCAATCAAATTACCCTGTAGGAACACATGGCTACCTAGTCACCAAGGTATTGTATTAATATTTACACACCACTTAAATGCACAGCCAGATTAAGATCTAACATAACAATGGAGCCTGCAACATACCCATCAAAACAAGAGCGTCTTAAACCTGTATCTCTATTTTCTCAACTTGCTCCGCAGACTTGTACTGCAAATCATTTAACATATGCTGCTAAATGCTTAGACACAACCAGCACAGTGTGAAAAATAAACTGCACATATACCTTCTATTAGCCTGTGCATAAACACATGTGCACATTAGGAGACCTCATGTGATATTATGATTCCAGAGGCATCTGACTCCGGTGTTGTGAGGACAGAGGATCATGGAGGGTAATAATGGCTGCATTATTACTCCTCTTATTGTGTCTTAATTAGTGACATTTAATTATGCACTAATGCAGTGAGGGCTATTAAAGACATTGAGGCCTGCTGATCAGGGAATTAAAGCAACACACACACACACACACACACACATGCACACACACACACCTACAGGCAGAGGCACACACTTTTCACATAGACACTTTCGTCATGCCACTGAAATTTCAGTTCCCTTTAACTAGGAATCACAGACACCCTGCCGTGAAAGTGTGTGTGGAAATGTGTGTTTGAGAGAGCGTGATAGATTTAAAGAGATAACCTCTGGAGATATAGGTGCAATAGAGAAAAACTAAACAGAGAAAAAAGAAGGATAAAATCAGAAGAGTATTAGGATGAGGTAGAAGAAGATATGAGCAATCACTGTTATATTCTGCTCGTTAGCAGTGACGCCCAAATAGGTTTGAATTCTTCACTCCCACGCCTCTCTTCCACTGGTGCATCTCAATTATTTGTTCAGAGGCTGGTGTGACAATAGTGTCGGCTTCGGGAGCCTTTGGGATGCTAAACAGGAGACAGGAGGTTGAATATAAGTCATTTTTAGTGGGCTGGACCTGGCGCTTTGTGCTGCTGGAGAGGAGAAGCTTCAAAGCTGCGTTTAAACAGAGCAAACAAAAGAGCAAAACTTGATCCGATCGCCCTGCCTGCTTTTGAAGTAGTGGAGCCCTCAGTGTCGGCTGTTCATATCAATCTTATGAAGATCATGCACACCTCGTGCATCAGCACATAAAGCCCATTCTAGATGTGATTCATGTCATGATGCTCACACTTGCATGAATGTGTGCACATAATCATGGATTATGGAAGATGATAGTATGAATTCAATTTAAATTTTCTGGGTAAAGTTTGGCTCAGGCAAAGTTTGTTTTTCACTTTTTTAAAAATGTTTTTTTTTTCCCAGATGTGTCTTTTTAATTTTGAAAACTCATGTCATGTTAAAATCATGAACTTGAGACCACTCAGCATTTACACCATCCCCATGTTAAACTGTTTGATATTAAATAGACACTTTCCATTTGATCAGTTAGAGAGGTTTTCAAGAGGACTTTATTTGGACAGAGTTCTAACAACTCATTTGTTTAATTCTGTAAAAATGGCAAAATTTCTGCATGATCACAGGTTTCACTTTTACCATCATCATACCATATACTTTTGCAGCCAAAATATAGTTTATTTAATTAGGACCCTATTCTTTTTAAATTTAAAGTTCTGTTCCTGTTGCCTTTGCAAAACTGCTAATGGTATAAAATAAAGGAAATTAACTTCGTGATCAGTTGTACATTTCAGAGATCAACTGGTGGCAACTATTTACAATGACCTGTGCTGTTAATATTTCCACTCATAAACGGTGATATGAGCACTTCTTATTACAATATTTAATGTGAAAGGGAGCGATTATTACACATGCTAAACTGCAAAATCGGATCGTAAATCAATGCACCTGAAATGGTTAGATTTTTTGCTTCACATCAACTTAATATAAGTAACGGGTTAATCCTTAATAAACGCCAAAAACTTTCTTATAAAAGAATGTCGGAGTTTAATGGAATCGATCTCATGTTTCCTGTAATTGTTGTGTGCAGCGATGATCCCGAAAAACCTGTGCACATTAAATCAAAGCGAGTATTTAAATAACTACACCACCAAAGCAGATTCGGTTTTAAGTTCTTTATGAATATTCTCAGATAAATAGTGTTTTAATACAAGCATAACATTTTCAATTCACTAAGTAAAACACAAAAAGTGCAACAGGCCTAATTATAAAAAAATGAAGGCCTAATTGTCTTGAGCCGACAGGCCTGCTATAGATTAAAATAGAATAAATAGAATAAGAGCAAAAAATAGAAACAGAGTTGTTGGTTTGCATTTGGAAAGAATTTTCGACTATTAAAAGCTTTCTTTGGGTTCAGCGCATCTGCTTGTCTGATTGTATTTATCAGTGCCACATTACAGTATGTGGTAAATGCCCTCACAATTTGTGCAAATAAATTATGATTTCAATCAACATGGGTCTAATGAAAAATTCATTACACAGCACAATGTTAACCTTAGTGTTTACTACTTTCCTGCAGCTGCACTTAACTTAAACGATGATTCTGCTGATAGTTTTTTTTATGCAATAACAATGTCCTTCTTGTTTGCGTTACTTTTCAAAAATGACCAGCAATTTACCCGGCTAGGACAGAAGGAGCGCCGGGTGTAGAGGGTTGCCTTTCCCCTCCAGCAGATCGCTTTTTTCCATCACTGAGACCGGTGAGCAGAGCTGGGCCGGGCTGGACTGTAGCCCCGTCAAACTGGGCATGGGACCCAGGGATGGGGTGGGTTTAATTGGTACGGGGACGGCCGGCAGGGTCTGCCCGTTGGCATTGTGGTACAGGCCTTTTGCTGACACGCTGAAGGGCGCGTACTCGGATGATGCGGGCACGTGCACGCCACCCATGGACTCCGACAGCATCCCGACATGCGGCCACATGGAGTTGACCACGCTGCTGAGCTGCGGGGGCACCGGGTAACCCAGGTGGTGCATGACAGAGGTGAGAGGGAGCCCGCTGGCCATCACACCCTTGTAGTCCCGTCCTATGATGTTCTCGATGGCGAATGGATGCTTAAACCCGCCGGACTGTGCGCAAGTAATGCCCCCGTAACCCTGAAAGTGAGGGAGCCGACCCACGGTGCTTGCAGGGCCAGCTGAGGGGTCGTGGTGGCCGGATGCTGTGGCCAGTTTGCTGCCGGGGTGGTGGTGGTGGTGATGGTGAAAGTAGTGCATCATCGGGGAGCTCTTGCAGGCCATGTGCTCCGCGCGCAGCACCTTAAAGCGCTTCCGTCTCCTCAGGAAGCTGCCGTTCTCAAACATGTCACCACAGTCCGGGTGCAGAGCCCAGAAGCTGCCCTTTCCGGGCTGATCAGGCCGCCGGGGGATCTTGATGAAGCAGTCGTTAAAGGAGAGGTTGTGTCGCAGAGAGTTTTGCCACCGCTGGGTATTCTCTCTATAATACGGAAACCTGTCCATGATGAACTTGTAAATGTCACTGAGAGGCAGCATCTTTTCGGATGAGTTCTGGATAGCCATCGCTGTCAGTGAGATGTAGGAATATGGGGGCTTCTGGTCGCTGTAAGAGTTCTTCCCAGGACGAGGCATGACTGGTTATCTAAAAGTTTGAATGTTTAGATAAACAACCTTTGAAGTTTTTTAAATGCTATAATTTAAGAAACCAACTTAACAGTTTTATCGGTCTCCATCTGACGGATCTGTTCCAAACTTCTGAGCCATCAAATTAGAAGCAGGTAAATTTTCGTTTTATAGCCTAAAGGCCCGCTGCTGTCAGGTGAGATCCTTCAGAAGCTCCTGCATCCCAACAAAGTTTCTTTTATAGACTTTTCTCTGTCAAATTAAGCTCTGGGCTTTGTGCGTAAAAGTCAGTCTCTGTGCGTAAAAGTTAAGAGGTCCTCCAGTGTCCTCGGCGGTTGAAGGATGTGTGAGGCCAGTTGGCTTCGCTGTCTGTGTGAGGTGTGTGTGCTCCTCTCCTCTTGTGCGATGCTTCCACTCGCTGAGCGCCGCTTTTGTAAGACCCCCGCAGGTCGCTGACTCTATTATCTGTTATCCAGACACTTAGGGGACACGTCAGGGGAGAGCAGAGGGCTGTGTGTGCGTGCGTGGGTAAGAGAGAGAGAGAGGGATGGGTAAAGAAATGAATAAAAATGAGTTGTGGGTGGTGCGTGTAAGACACGCATTTGCCTCTAATCTCCTGTTTGCCAATCAAAGAGTCCTGCGTAAAGTACACAGGGACAGAAAATAACCGGAGTGACTGATTTTAAGCACTAAACTGTGTTTAAAGTGACAACTCTCTTAGATGTCTTTCAGGAAGTTGCTAAATCTCCAACAGCTCCGTGACTGCTCCCCTGTAACTGACCATGACCTTTGACCTCTTTGGAAATAAACAGCATTTAATCAGTTAGTATGGGAGACACTGTAATGCTGTGGCGTTTGAAGGCTCAATTGCTTTGCATATAAAGATTAACGTGTCATTAACATTTCGTATTTTTTAAAATCAAGACGTCTTGTGTTAAAATAACATGACTTCAATAACAGTGACGGAGGATGTAGGTTTGAATCGCCAACTTTGCACATTTCACTAGAGGAAATAAATAGTAAAAAATGGAAATTATAAATACAACCTCTTTGTTAAATTTGCTCGACTGCACTTTTCAGACTTTGCAAACAATAAATCATGTCTTCCTTTGCGCACAATCATCAGTGCGCTCTGCTCTCAATTACAGGAGCGCGCGCGCACACACAAACGCACACAGAAAGAGAGGGAGAGGGGGCTGTTGTTGATTAATTGCTGAGAGGGGAGTCCGGCGGCTGTCTGTCTGTTCAAACACTCTCCGGTGAATCCTACAAGGATGTAAACAAACTTCATCCCCTGCTCTGAATTCTGTTCAGCGGAGAACAACAAAAGCTGCTCCTCTTCCCGTATATTTTTTCTCTCCAGCCAGGTGTCATGGCTGGGTCCTTGACGGCTCCTGTCTTCCCCGGTGCCCCGGTGGGGCCCCGAATACATTACAATAATTAAGCCTTTCGTGATTTAGCCTCCTAGGAGAGAAGTCCAACAATGTAATTAAGGGCAAGCTCTCTGTATTAGGTATGAATATTCAAAACTGTGTCAATTAATTAGCCGGTGTATCTCTCCCGTTATGTCTCAGTCCTTCAAACCCACTCAAAAGGTCAACTGTGTCGACGGAGAGCATATTTTAAAGACATCATGTAATTGCAAGGAAAATCACTTTTTTAGAGCCACTTCGCTTGAGAAAGAGTGAGCATTTATATATCCCTCGCTAAATAAAGAAAGTCGTTGCTGCTCTTGTTTTTTTTGGTTTTCTAATTGTTTTCCTGGCGCCTGAAAAATGAGTTTTGAAACTCTGAGGCCCTCAGAGGCCAACGCGGGTAAAAGCATCCTCTTTAAACGCCCGGGAAAGATCAATATTAAATCTGTTTTCACAAAGGGGGCCGTTAAATAGACACCGTGGCTGATCTGCATAACAAAATTAATTAGGTAGTCTACGGCAGTCTTCGCCTGCACCCAACTCCTGGACAAATAACTAGTTGTAAAGCACACCTTCTGGGCATACGGAACATATGCTGGAATTATCCTTAATTGACTAATTACATAAATTACTCATTAAGTTTACAGCACATCAATTATAAAAGATGTATCAATTAATTTTGCATAAATTACAAGCGGCACGCTGCACGAAGAGGGCGGCGGAGGGAATGAGGGTCGCCAGGAGGGGGTCTGCTCTAAGGTGGAGCGTTTATATGTGTGTGTGCGTGTGTTTGCGTGCGTGTGAGTGACGGTCGTCTGTTTGTTTCCTGTCTCTAATAATTATTTGTTCAGCTTAAGGGCAAAGATATTCTCTCTCTGTCTCCCATTCGCAAAGGGAAAGTGTGGGGGTAATGGCAATTATACTAATAATAATAATCTTAAAGACCTCTCTCAAAGTCATAAGGGGCTCATCGTCGCGGAGAGAGCCATTAAAATCAATTAGCGAGGCCTATTGTTTTCTATGGAAAATTAAACCAGTTTAGGACTGTGGTGCAGACGCTGTAAGCTTTACTTGTGTAATGGGAAATTATTTAGAGGCAAAATACGACAGATCTTTCCGTTTCCCCATAAAAAAGCGAGCAAGCATTATGGATCAAGGATGCAATGTGTCTGCCTGTTGCCTTCAAGAGTTATCTCAGTCTAAGGTATAACTATGTATCATTATCCATCATAATTCATCACAGTGGAAAACTTACTGCACAGCTTTCAGTCTGCTTCCCAAACTCTCTAACTTAAAACTTCCAAAACAGCAATAACAAAACTGTCAGTAAATTAAAACGAATGATTATTATACATCAGCTTTGTCCTTATTTTGCCCAAACCTAATTAATAATTTCACATTTTAAACACACCAGTGTCTGCCTGTATAAAAATAAATATTTGGATCCTTCATCTGCATAATTTTAAAGCTATATTAATTCAAAGCATATTCTTCACAGGGGTGGACAAAATAACAGTAATACCCAACAGTGCAATGAAATCCAAAACAACTTGCTATTTATACTTTTAGAGCTTCAATTTGATTGTGCCAGAGAAATGTTAACAACTCTTGTTATTTTTATATTGTAATTTGTGGTGCTGTTGTATTGGACAGTGCTGTACAGTAAAGCGTTCCTTTAAATTTGTCAAAACATGGAGAGGCTAAATAAGTTTCATACTGAGTATCTATAGATGTGCAGAGAATAATTTTATAGAATCATCACTTTTTAGTCATCATTTTGACTTTAATGGGTTCAAAATCTGAAGTTGAAAAGAGCAAAAATAAAAGATTAACCTGGCATTTTTAAGAGCACATGCAAGATCCTGACATGTTGATGATTAAAAAAAGATGTGGAGAGGAATTTTGGTATTTTCTATTATCATTTTAATTATTAGAATTACTTTTTCTTTGTATTAAGTTTTTGTAATTATTTATGCGCTTGTTGAAGAAACACACTGTTGCCTGTGCTGCTACATCTACATGCCCTGCCATTGTCAACTTAGGAGCATTTTGCAGTGTGATAAGAGTAACGGGGGAATCTGCATTCCTTTTCTTTACAGTAGTATTTTCTAAATGAAAAGACTGTAGACTGTGGTACTGATGCGGACCTTGTACAGTTCACTATAATTTACCTTCCTCCTTGAAGATGGCTGCTGTGCTGCTGTCTTTTTAACTGTCTGTGACTTAATTCAGAGGGACATCAAGCAAAGCGCTGAGGTTTTCCTCCTCCACACCTTTTTTGGCACCTTATCTATACATCTTTCATATTGCTTGTGTTCTCACTGAAAAGAGCCATAATGTATTAGAGGGATTTGTAGCCTACACTCATAACATGCTCATAGACTGACTAAGAGCACTGACCAATCACCCACCTACTTATCTGAACTTCACTGAGGTGACCTTCTTTCATATACCTCTCCCTGCCTCTCATACATTAATTCATAAGGCCCTCTTTTCTTTTGTCAGCCACAAAATCAATCCTGTAGCTGGTTTTCTTGTCTGGTTTTCTTAAAATGTGTTTAAGTATACATAGCAGTGAGGTTCGCCTCAGCTTTCACAGACTGTCAGGGTATAGGGGTATTCATTTGTTTTAAAGGTCTAGTGTGTAGGATTTAGTGGCATCTAGTGGTGATATGTTTTTCTTTTATTTTAATTTTATTTAATCCATATTTAACCGGGTAAGTCCCATTGAGATCAACTATATCTTTTTCAAGGGCATCCTGGCTGAGTCAGCGGCATAAGAAAATGTTACAGACAAATATAAACGTAATTAGAACAATGATAAAAACATACGATAATATACACTGACATGTAGAAGTATTTAAAACACCTATGCACAGTGACAAGCAGGAACTGATTCATTCACCCTTGTACTTATGAGAGCTGTAAAACCAGGCAGAGAGACCAGTTCTTATATTTCAAATCTTTTTGAAGGCTATTCCAAGTTAGGGGAGTAGAGCAGATAAAAGCTTTGTTTCCCAGCTCAGTCTGTGCACACAAAAAAGACAACAAATCTAAATCTTGTGATCACAAACTACAATCAGATCTCTGGTCAATCAAATTGCAAATGTAAGAAGAGAGTTTACACAATGAGGCTTTATAAATGTACAAATACTAATGACTGAGCCTATGAAAGGTCAAAGATGGCCAACCAGCCCTGGAACAAAAAGTACAGTGATGAGTGAGCGCTTAACAATTTGTAACAAATCTCACTGCATTATGATATACAGTATCTAACATGTGCAAGTGATGTGCAGATGAATTCATGTACAACAGATCCACGAAATACAGAACGGGTAAAAATGTAGCAGCAACCAGTCCTTTTCTGACCTCAAAGGAGAAACAGGACTGGTTCCTGAGATAAAACCCTAACTTCAACCTCAGCTTTTCAAAAAGATCATCAACCAGAGGTTTAAAAGAATGGGAGGTTGCAACCAACCGTATGCCAAGTGTGTAGGAGAGCTATTTTAGAGGTCTGTTTTGGGACTGAGGTCCTGCAGGACTGAACACAAATCTCATGGTAGCGGATGGTTTTAGTTATGCTGCAGGGAGCAGGCAGTTAAAAAATAAATTGTGTGTCCCACAATTGTTGGAATACAAGTAGTCTGTCTCTTTACTGGCCCTATTTGTGTGCTACCAGAAGTCAGCTATTGAAAATGCTCTGCCCAATTGGGGGTCCCTGCACGTAAGAATCATACAGGAAAAAATATAATGACATCAGTTAATATTCAGTATGTTACAGGATGTGTGGTTTTTGTTTCAGAGACACTAATCTTTGTAGCCCTGTGTATATATATACACACACTCTCTCTCACACACACACACGCACACATATATAAATATACATATATATAGTAATAATAATAAAAAATAAGCTTTATTCATATAGCACTTTTCTTAACAAGGTTTACAAGTGCTTTTAAGAAAAGTAGCAAATAAAACCAAGGCAACAATAATGCATTTTTAAAAAATGCAAACAATGCAGTGATTACGTATAAACACTAGGGAATAAAGTAAAGTTTGAAAAGTTCAGTAGTTTACAATGGCTGCTAAAGGATAATGAAAACCTAGCAGCATTAACTATTCATAAATGCTTTCCCATAAAAAGGTATTTCAAATATGCTAATGATATAGCATGTCTGATGTCACTTAGTACAATTCACACTATCACTCAAAAAAATCATCTATGTATATATGATTATTATTATTACATATTTTTTATTTTGAAGATTGTGACTGGAAGACATAGGGATCATGTCTGGCTTGACTCTGGTCTAAAAGTGCAAAGACCAATTGGCTCCCTACATTGACAGTGCACTAACACAGCCTCCATTACTTTGAAACCAGAGTATCACTAACCTCACCACAAATGGGAAACCGTCACATGTTTTAGAGATGTTCATAATGCGTACTCCAGTAAAATCTGTTAGGTTACTGAATGAATTGAAATTGAATGTGGCACAGAACTAAAAGCCACTGACAGTAACAGTGAAATTAGCACACACACAAACTCTACATGCATGTGTTATGAGTATTAGTGCTTTTGTTTTTGTTTTGTTTTGTTTGTTTTTGGCTGAGAGTGACAAAAGTGCTTGTTCCTGCACTGCGTTCCATAGTTAAAAGTTAGTATTTTGTCTTTTTATAAGAAAAAAATCTTCATCTTTTGTGATCTTGTAATTACTATACTACTTCTTGCATTATTTCATTTTGGTTGTCAAGGCCTACACATAGTATTGCAAAGAAGGCACCTGTCTATGGTTCCCAGACCCCCAGTTGCCCCAAAAGCTGAATGTCAGTGGCTTTTTAGTAATTTCATTACAAAAGCAGGTCATGTATTATTATCTTAAGGTTGTGACCCTGTCTTGTGAAAGGGACCTGTGTGATAATGGAAATGTCCGAGAATGTAAGACCTTTATTAATTTCAGTTTAAAGTTTGCCCGGATGGTGCACTTCCTAAACAAAGTTGTGTTTAGTTAGGAGGCTGACTAGCATTCCTCCGTATGATGTAAGTACTGGTTGGTACATCAGCTGTATAATACACAGAGGGTTTCTTATTGGGGGCCGCTAGACAGTATGCCAGCATCGTGGAAGCAAAAGAGGCAATGACAGGCATGACATTTAATATAACACCGTCAGCCTCTAGTGTGACATATAACATTCACATCTAAACAATAACAATGGCATTACGTGGCAATCACAATCATTTACCATCTCTGTTATATTGCGATTGATCTTGTCCTCTGCTCAGAGGGTAAGGAGCTTCTGAATCTAATTGTTTTTCTCAATTTGCGGACATTTGTGGCTGCTGTTCTTCTTCTTTGAGTTAGTTGCTAATTGCTGCTAGCTGCTTTTTAAATCTCCAGCTTGTTGGTTGCACACAGATAGATATTTATAGAGATATTATTAAGAGATATTCATATAATTAACTACTGTTTAATTTTATTCATATATTGTGTAATGTTTATGTTACATGCTTTGTCAAAATGATGCTTTGCAGTAGTCATGCCAATAAAGCAACTTTGAATTGTATTGAAGAGAGAAAGAGAGCCAGAGAGAGAGAGAGTAATATATAAAAAGATAATTCTAGTGGCACCCTGACCTAATGATGAATGCCATGTCCATTTTAAATATTAAAGTTTCAGTGCTGGCTGACTTTCGTGTGTGAGCGAGAGAGAGAGAGTTTATGTCTTGGTGTGTTCTCTGTTTTCTGTGGTTGTTGCTCCCACGGTCACCTCTCAGATTAATTAAAGTGCTTCCTGTCACACTCACAATCCAGAGGGGCATCGCAGTGCATTTTGATTCTGGCAGTGGATTTGATCATATTGCGGCAAAACGGAAAAAAAATGTGTGAAAACTGCGGCATTGGAAACGTTACCAAACATTAACTATGCATTATTTCCCGTTCCTCAGAAGTGTGAAGGTGCTGAAATCACCAGTAAAGCAAGTGGCAATGAAAGGGTGCTGTCCGTGGTGCTGGAGCGCTAGCCTAGTATAGACATCATTCACTACGTTTTGTCATTGGTAGACGCTGAGGCTATGTGCGGTATAGGATAGTTGTGTGTGTGTGTGTGTGTGTGTGTGTGTGTGTGTGTGTGTGTGTGTGTGGGCGCGCGTGCGCGCGCGTGTGCGGGGGACGGTTGGAGGGGCTTCCTACCGCAGGGAGCGCGGTTGAATCACCGAGCGCGCCTCCGTCGGATCTCCTCTTCCTGCCGTCACACCCACTGCTTGGTGTTGTGGGTTCACCCCGTTGAGAAGGGGAGGACCGACGGCACACACAGCAGCAGAGAGTGCTGCAGTGCAAGCGCAGCGGGGGGACTCGGGAGCGGAGAGAAAAACACACACACACACGTACACACGCATCAGCAGCGTTATTGCCGAAACTTGGTCTATGGAGAGAGCTGCAGCGACGCCGTAGCGACGCAGGCCGACATGGAAGAGTATTTGCGGAGGGTCCAGAGCAGACTCGGGGTGAGTTGAGAGCCTTCAGCGTTATAACACCAGGTTGTGGGTGTAATGAATGAGACCATGACGGAAAGGCTGATACTGCTGTGCTACAGGCTGTGTTCCTGTTGCTGAAAAAAAGCGCACGGCAAAAAGCCTTTCACGTCCCTTCGGTCCCACAAGCACCTGTAGATCGACAATATGACAGCACAGTGGAAAGGAAGGCGTGTTTGGCCCCATACAATAAGCTCGTTGTGTTCACAGGAACATCAGTGTGTGAATTTGAATGAGGAGCTGATCTCTGATGAGGGGGAGGCGTGACATCAACAAGTTTAGCCAGAGGCTGTCCTTCCTTGCTATCTGGTTGCTCTGCAGATACTGACTCATGATTTGCATTTGATCCAGGACTGAATATCTGTTCACACATTAAAAAAAGCCTCATGCAAAAACTAAACAACCTAATTTATATAGACTAAATGACTGTGGAGCCTTTGGGGCATACATATTTGCATATTGTTGTAGATAATAGATATGTGGTTCAGTTCTTTTTACATTTCTGGCCTGTGTACATTTAGTCTGTCAGGGGTGGCCTACAACATTTGCGCTGACGTTCACATCAGGGGAGTCTTTCGTGGATGATGCACATGCCTTGAGGCCATGGGCTACAGGGCCATTGAGACTGCTCTTTCTATATGTTTATGTTTAAATGCCATGCCCATATTATCAGTTGCAGTACATGGACATAATGGTCTCTTTCAAAGGTTTTTTTTAGCTGCTTACAGTGTATTCTCAAAGTGTATTTGTGATGACTCAGTGTTTGTTGGCACGTTGGTTGGCATGGCTGCACTTAAGGCATTTATATTTTGGCTGAGTTAGATGCCTTTTCTTTTCATTTAATGAATATAGAACATGTCCGGGCACCTGTCAATGTCAGAAATTGAGCAGCAATAACTCTGTCGGCCTGTGAAGACCACACACACACTATTGTTCAGTGACATATTTCGCTGTTTTTGGTTAGTTTGTCATCTTGATGCAGTTTTGACATGATTTACTTATCTTTTCATACAATTGGATATCAATTTCTTGCAAACTGTCTGTGGGCAAAATTGTTCCTTATTTTAAAGTTAACAGGGAAAATCCCAGCATAAACATAAGCCATAGTTGTCAAAACTATCTCACCTTAAGGGTCCATTCCGTCGGCTGTAGGAGCACCATTGGTGAAACTGGTATATAAAATGTATAACTATGTTGTCATTAGATTATTATTTATAAGAATCATTTTCTTTTTAGTTATCTTAGAAGAGACAAACCAAACACTGGCTCTAGATCAGACCATTTGCATTCTAATGATGGCCGTCGTAGTTCTCCTACATGAGAAGGCACACAGGAGAAATTAGAGTTTTGCAACTTCACCCCTAGATGCCACTAAATCCTACACACTAGACCTTTAAGGCTCAAGCAGATATAGTTCTGGGGCTTTTGATCAGATCACATGATCTTCATGAACATATGCATTTGCCCATTTGTCATGAAATTGTAGATGCTCACATTTCCTTTTTTGAGTACATTAAAGAAACACTTTACCCACAAAATAACCATTTATATATCAGTTGGTCATGCTTTGTTACCTTGAATTTGTGAAGAAAACTTTGTATTTCTCCCACACCTCCAAGGAAAACTGCAAACATATTTGTTTATTGGGGACCGCCTTTAACAACAGCAAAACCATATCAAAACATTTGTTTACAAACTGTCACACAACTCATGCAGTATAATCCAAGTCTCATTTATCCAGTTTCAAAAACACATGCATTTAGAGACCTTTGAAACATAAGTTGACAAAACAATCTCATCTTAAAGTCTATTGAGTAGCTTTTCTTAAAGCTTTTGGTCATATCACATAATCTTCATCAGCAGACAAAAGTACATAATATATTGTTTGAGCATGTTAAAGTCCAAACTGTACACTTCCTGGCCATAGATAATAATATCAGTGATGGTGTTCATTTGTACAAAATCTGATTTAGTGGTAGATAGGGGTGTAATTTGTTTTTCGAATTTTTAAATTACAATACGATATATGAATTCTTTGGACATGTGATCTAAATTTGATTCAAATCAGGGGTCTGTGATCAATATGAGATAATCTCAGCAAATATCCTTATTGTATTGTCTTAGCTGCTTACCATTTTCCACCTTGTGCTGGGCTGCTAGCACTGTTGAACATTTATTAAGGAGGTGTGGTTGAATGGAAATGGTGATGCAGAAGTGCAATGGGAATTTCAAAATAAAGGTTTTTTTAGTTTTCTAATGTGATCATATATATCGATGTTTTCAGTTCTAAGATTCTGGATCACTGATCATTGTATAAATCCAAAACAATGTATCATACACCCCTGCTAGTAAATAATGAGAAGTAAAACATGTTTTTGAAGGTGGGTAATCCTAAAATAAAACATAATTAACTTAAACATTATCAAAATATCTTTTAGTTAAAGGGATACTGGAGAAAATGTGTTGATATTTACACCAGTATGCTGTTACTACATTCGTATAAGGTTAAGATTATCCAGGATGCAGGCTTGGATTCGTTTTTGTTTGGGTTTTTTTTTTCTTTCTCCAATTTAATTATATTTTCAACCATGCTGTAGTATTCATAATAATCAAAGTATTCATGTAAACAGGTGTCTGTCCGCACAATACAAACATGCATTTGAACAGCCTGTCTGGAATTAAATTTAAAGAGGATAAGAGCTTTTTATCTGGGATGTACTTCACATAAACATCGGGGAAAGCTGAGGGGAAGAGAAGATCAAAGACGCAAATCCGCAGATCAGAGCACAGCAGGGTAATTGAGTGATAAGGTGGGCAACTGATGAGTGTCATGGAGGTTGCAGATAAAGTGTAACACATGTCATGATTATCAACCATTTCTTTTTCATGCACACATACACAGACACACTTTATCTCTCTGTCCCAGCTCTCCAATATAGTCTTTGATGAGTCGCTATTTTGCTGACCACTCTCTGCCATTCTCCCTTTCTGTCTCTCTCTCTCTCTTTACTCTCTGTATGGCCGTCGTCCAGAACATCCATACCTCTAATTGGCCGGGCTCTTAGTGCTTGCTGAACCTCTCTTTCTTTCTCACTCAGTTTCTCACTCTGTATAGGTCCAAGGCTCTCCCTCCGCCACTCTCCCATCATTTGGCATAGAGCTATGGCAATGTGCTGAGTGGACATCCACCATCTGTCCTTCTCAGTCTGAACACTAATACGCCCACACATATACTATAACACACACTCACATACCTGAAAAGGATTTTTTAGGGCCACATGGATTCTTGCTTTAGGTTTGCGCTTTGTGCCAAAATTTGGTCAACCCAAAGTTTAAAAAAAAGAACAGGTAATTTTCAAACACCATGTGTATTTAGGGTGCTCCAGCATTTGTTACTTTTCATCCCAGTAAATACTTACTACAACAGATAAAGGCTGAGACATAAAACAAATTGTTATGTAAAAGAGGTCCAAGTTGCCTTCACTGTCTTTCAAAGCTCTCCTGCTGTGAAAAAGAAGGTTGGTTACAGAAGTTGCAATATTTTTTAAAGCATTTATTAGCATGAATAAACGTGAAAAAAGTTAGAAAAGAAAACACAGAAAGCTTGGACTGACATGTTCTTCAGAATATTGAATCCATCTTTAATAAGTTACTGAAATTGGGTAACCTAAATTTTCACAGTTTTTTGTCTTTTTTTTTCAAATACAAATATTGTATATATTGTATGAAAGGCATACATTGGATATAATGGCTTTTTTTAAGTGTAAATGTGTGAACGTATATTATGTGGCATGGTGGCTAGTGTTGCATACTAAACTTGTATACAGTTGTTAACTTTTATTAATATAAAGTTATGTAATATTTGCTGAAACTGTCTCTGTATTCTGAAAGAAGTATATGAGACCGATAGTTTGTAAAAAAAAAAAAAAAAAAAAAAGTGATGAGTTGTTTACTCTGTTTCCTTGACTTCAGTCTAATGTGCCTGGTCAGTCTGGCTCCAGAAATGAAAATATTTACAGATTCAGAATACATTCAAAGGTTGAATTTAACTGCCCCACAAATTTTATGCGAGGAGAAATTACAGCAAGCGAGTAAATCTCCTTATCTCAGAGTAATATTTGGCTGAGTATACAAATTGAGGCAGCAGGAGAGGAGAGGAGAGGATGAGAGGAGAGGCTGAATGTGGTGAGAAAGGAAGATGGAGCTCAGAGGGAGAGCACTCAGATTGAAGGATATCAGATGGCCAATGCCTGCTCATACACACACAAACACACACACATACACACACCTGTGTTCTCCGGCTGCAGTAGAACAGACACTGAGTGGCCTTTTCTCCTGCTAATGCATCGCTTCCTTTCTCTGGCTATCTAGTATTGATTTATTCTTCTCTCTCTCCCTCCAATCAAAGTACTGGCTGCAGACCTCCTCCCCCTCTCCAGCTCTCTGTCACACACACCTTCTCCTCTTTCCTCTTCTTCATAGTGTTCTCTCCCTCCCTCTCCACCTCTTTGCCTCGCTCATCTTCACTCCTTCTTATCTAATTTCTTCCTCCTTTTTCTTTCTTCTCCCTATCACATTTTTTCACCTGTCTATCCTTGATTTCTTTTCTGCTCCCCTTTTCCACACCTCCTTTTCATGTCGGACTTATCAATCTGCTGCCCACACTGCCTACGTTTCAGCCCTCTTTTTCATAAGCCTCTTCAAACTCATTTCCCTCCTTCCTCCAATCCCACCGCACTCCTTCCTCTCTCATTCTCAGTCTAATCAACGGCCTCTAACCTCCCTCCTCCCCTCCCTCTCTGTGCTTTGGTCTCTCATTTCTTCTCCACTCATTTAATTTATCCATCTGGCCCTACGAGCAGAAACAAGACACCTACTGCATTTTGTATGCATTATTACCACTACTTTATTCGTCTATTGCCAGCAATAAATGCCTTGAAATGACCAGAGTCCATTATATATTTGACATTATAACAAATGTAAAGCATTTGCATTCAGGGTGACAACTGAGAAAATAGGATTACCCAATTAAATAAAAGTTAATGCAATCTGTGAGGCTCAGAAAACATGCTGAACACCATAAGTTTGTAGATGGATTTTGTACTTTCAAGGCAGCCATTGACTTCCATTAATTGTGTCAATAGTCCATCACAGTTAACATTTAGTCGTCTTTGCTTTTGGAAAGCTTCTTCTCAAACTGACTTGACACTAAAGCACAATGCATCATCATTCGATAATGTCTAGCCTTTTCAATCACAAGTAAACCAACTCTACACGTAGATAGGGAAGTCATAGCAGCTGACTGAACCATTTCTGAATAACTGTGCTGAATAATTTTAAGAGGGTGTATCAAAAGTTGTATAGAGTTGTCAAGATTATACCACTTTGAACAGTTCTGATAAATTTCTTTTGAAGTTATTTTGTCAAGGCCACAAAGCCAATGTATTCTGTGTTAGCTTCGGTTGGAAGATGCTTAACAACAGTGGTTCCCAACCTTTTTCTCTTTTGACCCCTGAAAATAAAGTCGTGTCATGTTGTGACCCTCATCATGTGTTGCAAATTCACTTTGAGGTGGCCTCTTCAACCAAAAGAGTGAGTGGTCTCCTTTTTTTCGTTGATTTAAACTGTTAAAAACACTGAATATATCAGGTTCATGTTACAAATCATGTATTTATGACGCTGTTTGGCTGCTAATTTGTGGTCACCTGAGGTCTCTTCCTTTCCAAAACAAGCAGACCGAGTGATTTAAACAGTTAGAAACACTGAATAAAGCAGTTTCACATTAAAATCAGTGTAACTCCAGCACTGCTCATTGCAGATGGGCTTCTAACTATGGTGGCAAACGTGAAACCACAAAAGAGTCAATGTCTGGCTTGTCCATTCTGGGCTATTGTAGAAACATGGCAGTGCCACATGGTGATCCCAATAAACAAGGACCTTCTCCTCGTGTAGATAAAATTCTAACATAATGAAAACAACAATTTGTGATTATACACAAAAGACAAAAAATATCATTATACCACTGTACCTTATTATACCATATTTAATTTTTGCTAATATAACTCATAAATCCTACACACTGGACAATTAAGAGGATACAGGCCTAAACTTGGGTCTGTAAGGTTGCCAGTTTGGGTGACCGGCAAGAATCTAGCCAGGAAACATACATTTTCAAGACTTCCTCCCACTCTTTGTTTTTGTAAAACTGCTTCTTCCCACTGTTCTATCCTTTCCCATCAGAGCATTCTACAAGCCCATTAAGATGTGCTGCAGATAGACGGGATATTCATTGTATCCACATTTTGCATCTTGATTAATGGTGCAGGCTGCAGGGCAGGCTTGTACTAGTGGTGAGTCAGCTTATCTGTTTTAGATAAAACATTACATATTGACACAGAACACCCAGCGCAAGATGGGGAAGGTTGAACAAGAGTTTGATCCCAATTACCAAAAATGATTGCACTGTTTCCTTTTACTTTTAGTAAGTGTAATGAATGAAGATGCAGGCCATTAAAGAGTCTGTTGACATCTCTTACAATGATTTGATTTCTTAAAAATCTATATTTTTTTCACATTATCATGAAGGCAAATGTTGAATATCCTGACCTTTGGATATTTTTTCCCAGCTCATGCTATGTAAACATCTGTACTTAAAGAGCAGTGCTGCAATTTTAAAATCTAATGTCAAGAGTCCTAGTCAATAAATGAGGGGAGAAGCTTAATTTTATGCCTTTTTTCACCCAGAGATGAATGTTTAATCTCAGTAATGGAGCTGTCATTAATGTCCACTTAACCTAAATGAGGAGTGTTTGTCTGCATTGTTTGGTAAAATTAACAGAGCAAAAGTTTCTCTTGCTAATTTAGACCTTTGCTTCACTGGTATATCGCCTGTAGTGTGGTCTATATTGGATATTATTCTCTTTCAAGCACAAGCTGAACCTTACAGCACCATGATTTCATTATTAATGCATACTGTTGGTTTCAAGATGCTGCAGTCATCTAACACGGTCATGCTGGCTTATAAGGAGTTCATCAGCTATCAAATCAAACAGTGATGTACACTGCTGTCACCTACTTCCTTTGTTGGATGTTGAAAAACAGAGTAATTATGTATCACTGAATGATGTCATATCAAGCATATTTAGGAATGAAGAGGACAACAGTAACCATGTATGTTTGTCTGTGTGTTTTCAGGCAGATTATTCAGACGATCCTGTTCATGCTGTTTTAGGCGGACCAGAGCCAGATGTTGACACTGTGGCCGCAACGCTGTGCATAGCACTGCACTACAGCCAGGTAACATAAATTTTGTCTGTTTGTGTGCATGTGTTTTATACTTAAAATCATGTGAAAACCAAGCTTTTTCTGATGGTCAAAGTGTTTGAATGTTAGAGGATCACATAGGACGAGGTGACAAAGGGTACTAATTTACAGGGTCCAAAGGTGCAGAGGGGCCCACAAAAAATGCCTGTATTAATAATTTTAAAACTATTAACACTTCAAATCATTCAATTTTCATCTGTAGGGTTTGGAGGAAAAAAAACATTTTTATATATTAAAGTCAGTCTTACTTTGTGGGACATTTATGCTTGAAGTTTATCACTAACATGGATGCTTTGCTTTTTGTGTTTTCTTTGTGTCAACATTCAGTGGGCTGTTTCATAAGCTGGAGCTCCACAATATATTTTAACTCTCTCCGGCTGTGAGCATTTCCTCCATTTCCTTTGTGCATAGCGTTGTGGGTGAATAGTGTCCATGGATGGCGCTCTCAGAAACTGAATAGCCTAATTTAATGTGCATTCTGTAGGATTAGAGTATACTTTTATGGCTATAGAGATATAAAATCAATCTATACTTACACAGTCATGTTTTATTTGTGTTAGCGTATTAATGCGTTGTGCAGAAAGTACCAGTCATTGGGAAACCGGGAACATTGTCATGACGTTATCTGGCTTTTTGTCCAGTGAACCACTGTTTTGATGGAAAATCACAAAAAATAAATGCAGCTGGCATTAAGTACAAACTAAAGTGCTGCCTTGGCAAATGTATGCTAAACAGTGGAGTGTAAATTCCTTTGCATCACTTATTTATCACAACATAACATAACAAAATGCTCTAAATAAGTTTCCACTATGAAAATGCCTTTCAGTTAACTGTAAAGATTCATCTGTTCCACTCAAATTCTTCTAAGTTTGATCCACTTCCCCTTTTTTCATTGCATGGTGTTGTGGTAAAACTTTGTTAAAATCTTGATTATAAAACATAACTGTGATCATCATTATATTATTTAATTATTGTGTCAAAAAATCACAGAATTCATCTGGTTTGAGCATTTTGGTGCACATGCATATGCAAAAATCTCATAAAATACTGCATTTATGATAAAAATGCTAAATAATAATTTTAAAAAAACATATTTATTGCTTACTTCGTGGTAAGATCTGATTCCAAGTCTAATTTTTCACTTTCAAGTGGTTCTGGTTTGATTTACTGTGTGTCTGCATGCTCCAGAAGGAAACTTCAGGTGGGGTATGTGTTCCCCTGCTCTGCCGTCGGCGATGTGACGCTGTTTTGCCCGGAGAGACAGTGAGGTATCTGCGGAGGGTGAAAATCTGTGAGAGCTCGCTGCTGTGGAGAGAGGATGTAGACCTCGAGAAGCTGCATCATGCCGGAAAACTCACACTCACACTGCTGAGAGATGGACTGCTAGACAGGTAAACACACTCACATATGCAAATCATGTCAAGGTGCGTACACACACACACACACACACACACACACACAGAGACACACTCACTCTCTCAGCTAATCTTTAACTGCTTTATAGATGAGACACATGGGAAGTAATTAAAATCTTACCTGAAAGACTGTTCGGTGAATTTAGGAAGTTTTATATTTCAATGGACCAACACTGATTGATGTGGGTACAGGAGATTCTGAACTGCACACACACTCATGCAGACCACAAACATATTCGGACCCAGCGGTTTCTGGCTCAGAAGACTCTATTTGTTGATGTAAAAATTACATTGAGAGTATGTTTGGGTGTGAATTTCATCAGTCATGACCCAAAGGGGAGTTGTATTTATGCAAATGCCTCACAATCATCGCTCCTTTCCCTGCGGCCATCCATATCTCCTTCACCCTAGTCTTCTCACTCTCCTAGCTCTGAGTACCACACCTTGGAGTCCAGCATCCTGCGAGTGGTCCATCACGACGGGCAGCGGGACGCGGGGGATGATGGGGCATCGTCCGCGGTGACGACAGTCGCCGGGGAGATTCTTCAAGAGGCAGCAGAGCACATCGGAGCAGCGTTGGGGGAGACTCTCGGAGGTGAGGGAGGCGCAGGCGCCCCCCAGGGGGAGTAATGGGGCGATGAAGGAGGACACACACAAATCCCCTGACATGACTCGCTTAACACCCACCAGGAGAGATGGAGAAAGAGAGAGATGAGGGGTGGTGAGTGTGAGTAAGGAAGAGTGCCGAAAGACACACAGAGTCCTGTAATGTGACACTTTTTTTTATGTAAGTTAGTTTAGTCTGTTAAGTTTTCTGTTTTTATCATGTTGTCATATTTTTTCCTCTTAAGAAAAGTTGCCACAAGAAATGGTGGATCAAAGGCGAGGCAAAAACACAGACAACAGCAGACAGTAAAAAGGGGCAGAGAGTAAAACTGCGTGTCTATCAGACGTATCTGCCTAATTTATTTTATAAGCCGCATACAGCCCAATTTGATGTCAAGTAGGCCAGACCAGTAAAACCATGGCACAATAACCAATAAATAAGCAAATCTCAAGTTTTCTCTTTCTTTCAGTGTAAAAAAGTACATCCTGAAAATGTTCTTCCATTTACAAAACAGATGATGAACAACTTGAGATGTATTAAGAAATTAAGTGCAATTTCAACATTGTGTCTCAGTCTTTCCACATTCAGTAAGTCTACTACTCACATGTACATGTGCATGCATTTCCAGTCCTGTGTAGTAATGCTGCTCTCTCCTCACCAAACTAAAGTTGAAGCAGTTGAGGAAGCAGGTTAAGTTATCTACTGCCTTACAAACCACTTACAAATGTAAAGTGCTGGCAGTGCCTTAGTAATGGGGCTCCACTGATATTGTTTTAAGAAAGAAGTCTGATACAGATCCTTTAGTACTGAAGCTGCTGATTGACAAAGTTTAGCACAATGTTCACATGGATGTTGGGGCCCCCAGTAGCTCATGTGGTAGAGCGTGCGCCCCATGTACAAAGGCTGGGTCCTCACTGCAGCGAGCCAGGTTCGATTCTCAACTGCGGCACTACATGTCATCCCCTTTCTCTTCCCCTTTCACGCTTTAGGTGTCCTATATGATAATAAATGCAAAAGCCAAAAAAGAAGAAAAAAGAAGTTCTTATTGGTGCAAGGTCTGTCTACAGACAGATTTGTGTCAAACATAAATTATTTGTTTGTCATAGTTCCTTAAGTTTTACAGCTAATGCAAAAAAAAGAAAAGGGGTGGCACGGTGGCATTTCCCCTTTATGCTTTCGTTGATAACAATGGATTATGGCATGTAGAAGAACTGAAATGTTGCCATTATCACAATATGAATTTTTCTTATCATATTAAAAATTATATTGGTATTATTGTGAATGATATGATATGGCACACCCCTAATTGGAGGTGACCGCCATGTGAAGCTACCAGTATTGTCATTGGGTGTTTCACCCTTTTATCACAAGACACCCTAGTTGAGGCAGACACAGCCCACGCTGAAAAGTCTTGGTGTGTGTTTCCAGTGACTGCTTCTTTCTGCGGCATTGGCAAGGCCTTTAGTTGACTTCCTGTAGGCCTGTCCGCTTACTCCCACTTCCATCAGGAGCATTGTGGTGGAACTCGAGACAAAGCCAGCCTAATAATGAGTAATATACATTTTACAGGAGATGTTTACTACATTGTAACAATTACAATTACATCAGCTGAACTCTACTTAGGGTGGATTTAAAATACTTTAAAAGGAGTAGAGCATTTATAGTGTGTGTGCGTGCGTGCGTGCGTGTGTTGTTCAGTCAGTTACAGTCTGCCAAAACAGGTACTTAAATTGTCAATGTTAAGCAGCTGTGTAAAGGTTGGGCAGGAGACATGACTGATCTCTGCTCAATAACGCTCTGCTGCTTTACTTCTCTGCTGTCTCTCGCTGTGATTTACAGAAAGACGAACAGAGAATGGTCAGAAAAGTGAGTTAATGTGGATTGAGTAAGAGCGAAAGAGGGGAGTTAAGTCTAGAGAGACAGATAAAAACAGAGGGATGATCAAAGCAGGAGAGTGATGTACTGTGTGTAGCCCAGGTCTCGTATTTCTTTGACAGCTCTTTGGACATTGCATTTTCAGGTCCATTGATTCCTAAAGAGGCCAGTAGCTCCGCTCAATGATCCTCATAAACTCTGTCTGATGAAAAATGTTACCTAGGACCTAGAATTTTTATAGGTCTCTATACTGAACTGGTCATTAGCTATTTATGGTTATTTTAACTTTATTTAACAGAGCGTAAATGTACTAAGTATAGTTGTACTGTAAACTTTATTTTTAAGTTGTGTTGATTGAAATGAGACCAATAAGAAATACTTGAGCCTGAATAGCACAAAATTTTAATGGATTTGACCCAGAAGTAGCTCACATCATACTGTCCCAAATGTTGCTGTTGCCGTATCATTAAATGTGAAACAATTGTGGTACTTCAGTGATGGCACTGTGTACATACAACATAAAGCAGTGTTGTAGTCAAGACCTCCTAAACTGAGACCAAATCAAAACCAGACCAGACACTTCTGATAAAATGTGGCACATGCAAAGCATAGAAAAGTCCATGTTCACTTAAAAAAAACTCGTCATTCACTTCTTTTGCAATATATTCACTCCACATTTGCACCGCAAATTAATGATATCCCTGCAGTTGTGATTTTGACCAGTCTTGAAAAAAATCCTGACTCCTCTTGGACTAAGACTGCGTTTGAGTCTGAGACGAGACATTTATAAAGTGATCTTGAGACCAAGACTGATTTCAAACACTGCAACACTGGTATAAAGTCTAATCTTACCTGAACTGGTTTCATAAAAACAACAAAAAAATTTGTTCACTTGTTTCCCGTGTTCTCTCCTGGTCCGCAATGGCAACTTTGTGTTCAATAACCAAATTAAAAGTGTGGTAAAAGAGGACAGTGTCAATCTACATTGTTTATTGAGTCCAGCTCAACACAAGAGGTTAAAGGGGCATTCGGGAATTAATTGCTTTCATTGATCAGTCTTGGCAATCAATGATTTGCTTGCATAGGTCTCTGAAACAGCTTACAGTGGCCTGAAATGTAGATAAATAAAAAGGTTACATTTCACAGCACAAGAGTGAAATAACTTAATGAAACAGAAATTCTAGAAAAATGTCTGGCTTACCACCAAACCAGACAGTCAGACATGTTGATTATTTCTGAAAGGCTGAAATGAATGAAAAACCTGATCTAATATATTGATCCTCACTGGTCATGTTATTAAACTTAGACTGACCTTACATGAACGCATGAAAAGGGCCAGAATGTGCATTCAGGACACATCCATACTTGTTTGTGTGTTTCTGTGTCTACAGAGGCTGTACGGCTGCAGAGTGAAGCATTGTGGATCAAACATGGCCGTAGGTCACCACAACTGGAGGCGCTCATGACATCCTTGGAGCAATGGAGTGATGTCACTGCGGGTCAACGTGACGAGGCAAAGAAACAAGGTGCACGTTTGATCACGCAGAGCAGTTGGGCTTAAATTAAACACATTATACATGAGTGAGAAAGGGCGACATGCAACCTACTGTATGTCTCTTGAATTATATTGATTAGATTGAATTTATTGATTGCTCTTTGATCAAGTGTCAGGTCAGAGATGTCAGTCATATTACGCCTCCATCATTACGTCTTTAATCCACATCTATCATCTGCTGTCAACAGAAGTGTCAGATGACATGATGCTAAAAGTTCAGTATGATCCCTGTAGAGTCACATTTTGCTTGCTTGGACTTTTTCCAAGTATCACCACATCCTCTCAATTGCTTCTCACTTTTGGAGAGGACATTCATGCTTGTGTTTTTGTTCTGTCTGTTGTGAAATTGTTTTGTATTCTTTTGTGTGTGTTTTATATAACTGTTAGCCTGTTTGTGTGTGCTGACTGGATGTAGACTTGGAGCAGCTGCTGACTCTGGACCTGAAGGAGTTTTCTGATGGAGAGATGACCATCGCACTCACTGCAGTCACCACAGATAAGGAGGTAAGTTCTTCTTATTAAGAAAAACTTAATATTTTGTATTCCATAGAGTTTATATTCAGTCAGTTAAAACATGAATATAAACCAATTTACCAATGAAATTCTTTGTTTTGTTTTTTTAAATAAGACAGTTTGAATGTTTGTCAAAACTGACCTCCTTTTATTCAGATAAAATTAAAGTCAGCAAGGTAGAAAACCGTCGTCTCCTCTCTCTCCCCTTTTCACAATAATGTCTGTCCTGTTAAATAAAGGGAAAACCTCCCAAAAAAATCTTTAAAAAAAAGTTAAGTTATCTGAAATCAGTAAATGATGTTAACTGGGAGAGAGTTTTAGGTTCAAGACCCATTTCATGTCAATAAGTTTAAAGAAGTATTTCACACACATATAAATCAGTTAGTCATGCTGTGTAACCTTGAAGTCGTTAAGAGAATTGTTTTTCTCGCACAAACGCTGATTTATTGATTGAGTGATTGGGGACTGCATTTCATGTCAAAAACATTTAAAAACAATTTAGAGAATCATATACGTTTTAAATGTGTCCATTTTTCGTCAGGTATATGGAATCTCTTAAAAGAGAATATTTGATGAGATATTTCCAACTACATGACAACAATTAAAACTGTGTAAATGTGGATTCTTAGAGATTGCGTGCTGACATAGAAATATTGGCTAATTAATACACTTATTACTTGCATTAATGGCCTCATTAGCCTGACTGGTTCTTTATAATATATCATGGTGATTATATCCAGATATAATGCGATCCACTTCCTTTTGTCAGTTGTTGTCAAAGAAACTTGTTAACATGAATAGTCTTTTATAACAGAGATGGATGAGAAAACATGTCGACATTTTGCTAACAGAAACGTTTAAAGGAATAAAACTTTTTTTTTTCAAAAGTTACTTTTGATGGCTTTGTTGTTTTGGATACATCACACCGGCACTGTGTCATTTTGGGGAGGTGTTGTGCTGCAAGTAGAGGGGCCCCTCTGATGTTGTGATGTTCTGCATTAGGATGAGATGCAGATGGAGGCCTGAGAGGCTCACACACAACCAGGTATCACCTGACTCCCCACTGATATCCGAAAATCCAACACACACACACACTGTAAAGATATGCACATTTTCACACGCCTTTGTGGAATGTTTGTGTTGGCTTTTCTGTCTTTCCGTGTCTTTTGCTCTCTTATTCTTCCTCTTCACATTTGCAATCTCACACACACACGCACACACACACACACACACACACACACACACACAGAGGGTGCTTTAAGCCTTTAAGCCTACCCCTTGCTTTTCTCCCAGCTGTAACTTCTAATGTGTTCACCCCCCTCCCATCACCACCACTAACCCCCCCTAAAAAATCATTCATTATTTCTTTTATATCTCCTTTTCACTTCCAAAGCCCATTTTTCTCAGCGGCTGCCTAGCGTGCGGTATTAGGCTATGTGTAAAATAAATGATGTCTGTAGCCGTAGGGGTATGGCTCTGCCTCCCCCAGAAAACTACCTAACGTCCAAGGAACATTAAACACCCAGATCCTCGTTTAGCGAATAAATAACCATTCATTTGAATGGCTTTGTCTGTGTGTGCGCACCGGACTTTCTGTGCATATTTTACCAGCGCTGTGCCTACATGCTGTGTGTCAGGAGTGAGAGAGAGACAGAGAGAGAGAGAAAGAGAGAAAGAGAGAGAGAGAGAGGGGGCCCATTAGAGACTTAATATAGAATAAATGGCCAGGGGCCTGTGTGTCGCCAGCGGACCCTCCAACTCCACAGCTTCATGGTGGGTTACTAATGACCTGAGATCGGGCTCCAAAATGAACTCCTTATATGCATGTCATTTGCAGTGTGTATATATTTATATATTATTTTTTAATTGTGTTTGAAAAGAGAGTAAAACGGTATGAGAGTGTCATTTATTGAGGGGGTTTAGGGAAGTTCTGCCTTAAATGATTCTTTCCAGAAAACTAAATAAATTAGATTCAATTAGTCTTTAATGGTTTATGTGTTATGTGTTTGTCAAAGTGTGTTTTTCGTCTGTGTGTATGTGTGTGTGCGTTTGCTGGCTGTTAAAGAGGACAGTGTTAGATTTTGGGTAAAAAAAAAAAATGTGGCTGTGATTGCCTAGTTAGCAGAAGAAAAAGCTTCAGCGTGTGTTTGGCGTAACGATATGGACACATCGTATAGACTGAGTAATGTATTTTTGTATACTGTACAAACATACATTAGTCAGTCTGTATGCTCCTTTATTGCAAAAGAGAAACGTAAAACTGAATGAATGTTCTTTTCTTCAAAATCACAGCGCCTGTCTGGTTGTTTCTGTGTGTCATTTGTATCTGCTCATCAATGTGTACTACATTTAAAACTGTAATGGCAAAATATTATATCAGTTCTTTAATCAATATTTCTGTATTTAATCTATAATGGTCCAAAATGCTGCTCAAGAACTATCATGAAAAACCACATGAGCAAAAATTATATGATGTGAGGCTGTGTGATGCTTTTTTAAAAATTCAGCAAACAGCATTATTGAAATTGTCACATTGCATATAATTAGTAAGGTGTAGAAAAAGTTGTGTAAGTTGTATGTTTGCAATGCAACGTTGTCAGTGTTGCTTTATTGCATATTGTAGACATTGTTGCATTCAGTACTATGATTTTAAGCTACTACAAGAAACTTTTCTGGTTGTCAGCACTGGTATTTGTTGCTTAAACTGCATGTATTGGAATTTTTAGCCACTTTTCTGTTTGTTTGTTTTTTTTGTTTTGTTTTTTCATTCTGCTCCTGCTACAACTGCTCTGGGCATGTTCACTTATTGCTGCAGAATGCAAGTTGTAACATTTACTTTCTTAAGGTCCTGTATGCAGTATTTCTGTTTTCCAGAGGCAGGATATGTACAATTACGATTACAATTACCAGCCAAAGTTACTTAATCTTGAATGAGTGAAAAGAAACAGCCCACAGTGCATCACCACCAAATATTTCCACATTCAGAACACAACTGTGATTTTATTGTTGTTGGAATATGTGCACCCCAGACCTGTAGTTTTTAACAATTTACTGTATTGTCAGAGTACTACATGCAAGCAATGAGCTTGAGCTGACTTTTGGGAATAAATAACAAGAACAATACTAAATGTACAGTAACTAACTACAATGTAAAGTTGCAGGGGGCATACAGTCAATAAAGCTTGCACAGTCTACAAACTCAAGGGAAGAATAAAAGTACATACTACTTCTAAATCTAAATTCCTGATTAGGGCTGCGTGATATTTAAAAATATCATTTTGCAATTATTTTGTCAGATATTATGATTGCGATATTACTCAAGCTTAAGTGGGATTGGTCATTTTTGCATTTAATTTTCAGTGAAAAAAAGGAACATAAAAAAAGATGATGGGATTATTGCTTTGGTATGTACCAAACAAGCACATTCCCTTACGGCTGGAATATGATCTGTAGAATTTGATCTGTAGGCACCACAGTGCTTCGTTTATAGTGGCATGCTATGGTACATTTTATCTTTAATCAAACAATTGCAGCTCCCTGTACTTGGTCATATTGCAATGTGTGATAATATTTTAATTAATTGTGTAGCCTTAGGACAAATATTTTAAAGATTGTTTGGGAGGGGCAAGTATAGGTTTTTTGGAACTTAAATACAGAAAGTAAAAGCAATTGGTTAAATTCTGTATTTGAAATTATGAATAGCTTTTATAATCATTTCTATTTATTATGTATTGTTTATATCTAATTTTGTAAGCCTTTTTTTTTTTAATTTATGACAGAAATGTGTTGCGTTAAATGCACATTTTCTATATTTGTTGTTTTTTCTTAGTATCTAATAGGAGAAAAGACAAAATATTCAACCAACACAGTGAGTTTTTACTTTTATTTGGTCAAGTCAACTGGGACTTGAAAAGTCACCAATTTGTCCCTGTGTAAAGAGCGTTAGTAGCACCACTGTCACCTAGCAGAAGAGACACAACAGGAGCCAATAATGGTCTAGATTTTTGCTCAAGGGCACGCCGTCATTGTGCAAAATCACCTGTAGATGTAAGAGATGCGACGACTATTAACTAAGGATAACAGGAGTTTTAGACTTTTCTTGCTTGTATGAAAGGTTTTTTGTAATGTTTACATGAAGCTCAAATGAACAAACACACGAAAAACACATTATTCACATGTTCATGCCACTCTGTGTGTGTTTGTGTATCAGAGGTTTTCATGGCTTGGCAATTAGCGTTGGCAGATGAAGCATTGGTCGGATAAAAAGCTGTCATGCTGTGGAGTTGATGAACTGTGGGAAGGACAGGAGCCCACAGCCACAAACACACACACACACACACAGTCATGAACATGTGAATAATGTGTTTTTGCATGTGTTAACATGGACATCTAAGTATTACAATATGTTTTCTTTGTTTTCTGTCTATTGAGAGATTATTCTGCTGCTGAAACTGTATAGAGGGGAGCGGTGGTAAAGTAATTTAAGTTTTTATTTTGGTTTGGGCCTGAAATGTAATAAGAACAGTCCTCCACTAAGATATCTGAATAATTGTAATATTTTTTAATTTGACTCTGTGGCAAACAAAATCAATCTCCTTTTGTTCTATGTGAGTGTGGCTACTGTAACTCTGTGTGTGTGTGTTTGTGTGTGTGTGTGTGTGTGTGTGTGTGTGTGTGTGTGTGTGTGTGTGTGTGTGTGTGTGTGTAGGTGTGTGCATGCGTGTTTAGAAGTACTTCTGAGTATCTGCTTACAGGATAATGCATCTGCATAAGACTTGACATTGTTTTGGACTTTGATTACTATTTTTCTGTTTCTATAAGATGTTTTGATGTAGATTTGTTTGTTCTTCCCTCTCCGTGCCGCTCCCTGTCTGAGGTATGCTTTAGGTTTCATTTTGGCGACGTTGATTGTCTCTAATGTGTTGTTTGTTCACAGTCCTCCGGCCCTTCTGTTTGTTTATGCGGGGCCAGTTTTGCCCTACGCCACTTGCACAAATAATTATGCTCGCTAATGAAGGGGCCCGCAGCCACGGCACTCAGTAAATGCCTTTCTGATGAGAAGCACTAGGAGACAGCAGGTGCAGGGTGGGCCTCCCAGGGACTAAGATTGAAGACCAGGAAGTTGGAGTAACCCCCACCCCCCCAATCCCTCTGTATTTCTACTCCTCTCTGACTTCCTGGTTTTCTCTTTTCTTGCTCCTCAATGAGTTTCTTGGTAGGAGCATCCATGCTATAGTCTTGTCAGAATCATCCCGTTCTAAATCTACATGCATAAACATCACATCCTCTTTAAATTCGCTTGAGATTTGATGATGCCATCACACAAAAGGCACATATAAACATTTCTTAAGTCTGTTTGATGGTGTTGTGTTATAACTCAAATACATTCACACAAAGAAGCATCTGCTCTGTGAGAACATTTAGCTATAAATTTGTTTGGCTGTAACACATTATATGAATTCTATCATATACATGTTTAAACAAGTTTGAAAAAACTGCTACTCTCCACACTCATCATACTGTATCTTAAGTAACTTGCACTGATGATTCTTCCTCATCATCTTCTCTGAAAATCTTGTCCCCCCCATTTTCATTCTCCCCCTGTGGCTTCCTCGGGCTTTGAGGGCAAACAAATAAACAAAACAAAACATTTATAGACTCAGTGCTTGCATCTTGGCCCCCAAATCCCTGCACTTAGAGCTGAGTGAATGAAGCATGCGGCGAAGGCCCATATGAGAAAGACAGAAAGACATTTGGGCTTCTTTCTCTGCAAACTTTTACCCCCCTCCCTTTTTCCCTCTGTCTCTCCAAAAACTTCATAAGCAATAATACTCTCGTGTAAGCGTGTGTGTGCGCACGAGTGTGAACAAGACCGTTGGTTTGTGAGCACATGCGTGTGTCAGCGTGGCTGTGCATGTGTGTGTGGCAAGTGGTATGTGTTGCACATGTGTGCGTGCATTTGCATGTGTGTATTTGAGCAGGGTGGTGTCAGCTCGCTCCTTGCCACCCCATTTGCTGTAGCTGTACCGCTGTGATCACAGACAGATGTATAAATCAAACCTCGCTTGATGGATTCATCAGGGTGGCGAAACGATCGCCTGAGAAGAACTCGCAACTCTCTTAGCGTTCTGTGTTCTGACGGAAAGGGTATGCAAAGAGCCTAAATGGATGAACGCTTGATTAATTCTTTGCCGGAGATGTTGGCGACAGCAGGAAATGTGTTTTTGCTTTGACTGTGTTTGCACGGGAATTTGCGCGCGCGGGGCGTGAGTTATGAGGCCTGCGTTTTGTACCTAAGGCTATTGTGCATAATGATGGCAGGTTGGGAGAACTGCAAGCAGCCGCTAAAGACTTGCTACCTGTGGAGCAAAGACAACCAAAGAGAGAGGGTGTGTGAGTGTGTGTGTGTGTGTGTGTGTGTGTGTGTCCTAGTGTGGGAGAAAGATGAAGCTGCAAAGTGTGTGAGAGCAAGAGATGAAGAGGAAAAGTGTGACAGGGAAACAAGAGACACACAGGTGAGGGAGGAAAAAAAGAGATAAACAGAAATTCTCAGTAAATGTAAATGTAAATGTAAATGAAAGGATGCCATTTGCAAATGACACAAGATTTCATTCAGAAAGTTACATTAAAGAGAAAATAATTCCCCTTTAATGCACAATTTCTAAGATACTGAACATGAGCTCAGCCTCGCTTTTGACCCTTCACACCATTAGCCACCAGTATATAAGATCTCAGTCAGCAACTGTAATTCCACAAAGTCCAAAGTTGGATGTTTCTGTTATTAAAAGTGCTCATGGAAAAGTTGCTGCAGAGAAAGGGTTTTTCTTCAATTATGTAAATCTTCATGCTGTTACTTTAAAGTTTATGGAGAAACCTGTGCCCTGATTGCAGTGAGGCATCTTTGACATTGGATCAGAAGTCATGTCCTCAAAACTTCAACTTGTCATTGACATTATCATCATCCCAAGCAGTGAACAAATGTTTCCCTTCAATGTTGTTGTAAAAGTAGTTTTAAGACCTTGTTATACTGCTTACATTTGTAGTCCTCTTTATTTGTATTATTATCTTCCTGTTGTGTTGCACATTTTTGCGTTTTTTTTTTTTATTCGGAAAAGGCAATATCATAGAGTGTACAAATCCTTTAGATATTTTAGAATTAGAATATGTGTATTATTGTTAAGCACTTAGTAAGTGTTTTGAAAGGTGCTAAAAAGTGTCATTTATTATTTTGTTGCTTTTTCTATTTTGTTCTTTATGTTGATAACTCTGAACACTTAAAAAAAAGATTGCTTCTGTTTCAAAGTTTGTCTTTTTGACTACAAAACATTTAATTATCAAGTAAGTGATAACATCCCTCCTGTTTTGATTCGCTGTAGCTCATTTGTAGTACCTTTCGCAACAAAACTGCTATGTTTTTATTAACATGATTTTCTATGATGCAGTTTAAAGAATTTAAACTGTCAATATTGGAAAAATTTGCAGTAGCAGAACAGTTTCCGGTGACTGTCTACTCTTAGATCACCTGGTACGGCGTACACTTGTGGGCTGCGTCCTTAGCAGTGGCCTGGTTTGATTCTGACCTGCAGCCCTTTGCTGCATAATGCCATGTCTCTCTGCCCACTTTCTTGTCTGTGTTTACCGTCTAAAATGACCCAAGAAATCTTAAAATAAAAATTTTATAAAAAGTAAGGTTAGTGGAAGGTTTAAGGGGAAAGTATTTGTGATATTCCACAAAAGCTCAACAAATGAGAAACAGGTTTCTGTGTCCGGATCCTAAGGTTATGAAGACAGTTAGCAAGTGGATTTTTATAGCTAACATGTTGGTAATTTATAAGAAAAGGCAATCTGTGTATCTGGGGGTGGCAGAAAGAGGGAGAAAGAGGAGGGGCAGGCAATATGAGTAGTAATTTACTCAGTTAAAAGCCAAATGGCAGACAGACTGTCGCCCTGCGTGTTATCTCGGAGATTTGCACTCTGCTCGTTTTCTGAGTATATCTCCCTGCCTGTGTGTGTGAGAATGTGTGTGTGTAGTTCCGTGTGCATATGCACGCAGTTGGGTAGAGTATCAGCATCATTTGAGCATTTCTTTGTCACTGTACTGTAAATCATGAAGACTTTATTGCTTTACCAGAGCTCATATGTGTACATACGGGTCCATGTTTGTTCATACACTGAGATTACAGTAGGCGACTGCAGGCGGATTTTTGTGTGTATCTGCATGTGTTAGGGTCACATGTGCACTTACTTGTGTGTTTGTACTTATGTGAGTGAATATGTGTGTTTTAACGAATCTTGGGAGGCTTCATTGCACTCATCAGGATATCAGTGTTGAGAAATGGCGGTGTCAGTGAAGTGACAACTGTGTGTGTGTGCTAGGATTGATGGGCCTGAGTCTGACAGCAGCCATATTGTGAAGAGAAAGAAGGATGAAGGGATGGAGGGAGAAACAGAGGGAGGAGTACTGTAGCCCCCTCATCCTCACAGGTTAATATTGACACAGCCTGGGCAGATACAGCGCCTGGAGCGCTCATCAATCACTTTCAGTGGACCCATACAAATACACAGCACACACACACACACACACACACACACACACACACACACACACACACACACACACACACAGGCTCAAGCAGAGAGAAGGACCACACGCACTGTAAGACAGCATGCAGAAAAAAATACAATCACACTTTCAAAGTCAGGCAGAATCATAGACTATTCGGACAAGTCAGGCAAAAATATATGTTTTTAAGAATACCACACATTAATGTCAAACTTCTATTAGTTTTACTAAAACAACAGTAACTCTTTTGTTTAAAAGTTCCACTTAAATAAGCACAACAACAGTTTTGACAACTTCACAAAACAAACAGTTGAACAACAAATTTAGATTAATCAAGCAAATATGTTTTCAGAAGTATCACTTTGCACACTTTATACGTAACCCTGCGTTGCAAATTATGGTTGCCATAACATTGTTGTTAATCATTTCAGAAAGATAAAAAACCAAGTTCCCTTGACAAGCAAAACAATTAATTAATGCAACTTTCCATCCATCAATCATTGTGCGTGTCACTGAATTACCATAATCTGTGCATGGTGGCTGTTTTAAGAGCAAACAGTTAATTTCCAAACAATAAATCACAAAGTGTCTCTCTACCCCTCTGTGCGCTTTGACAGCTTCGTCTCTCATTGCTACAAATGAAGGCTTACTTGAAACCTCTTCAGTTTTACAGAAAAAAAATCAAATCATATGCGCAATAAAAGGCAGGGGTCTAACAAAGTTTCCCGTACAGCCATAACCAAAATGTGTAATAATCATTTTGAGACTATTACAGTAAAATGTAATAATTGCATTTTTCATAATTAGTTCATTAATAAAACATTTTTTAAAAAGTTGCATCTGTCAAGTAGTTTTCATGACACTGTAATTATCGTAATTATTTTCCACTTTTTCTTTTTTTTTTCTCTCTCTCTTCCTGTTCGTTTCTCTTTTTGTATCTCTCTCCCAGGACTGGCATGGTTTTGTGGGTGGGCTGAAATCATTCACTCATCGCCATGGCTATGATGGTCTGGTGGTTCTCCTGTCCATCAATGATACAGTTCATCATCCCCGCCAGCAGGTGGCTGTCTACTCAAACAACACAGATCTTCTAAACCAGGTAAATAAAATGTAAGGCCACCTTCCACATTCTTGGCAAGAAAGAAGAAGCACTTCTCCTAAAATGTCAAATTGATGCTTTACAAGTCCATTGTGTAGTATTTAGGGGGATATATTGGCAGAAATGGAATATAATCAGAGTAAGTATATGCTCTTTAGTGTAAAATCGCCTGGAAATACAAATTTTCATGCTTTCGTTACCTTAGAATCAGCATTTATATCTATATAGGGAGGGAGTGATCCACATGGTAGTCCACTATGTTGCAAACACTGGCTCTAGATAGGGGCATTTGTGTTCTCACGTCAGCCCCCGTAGTTATTAGCCTCTCAGCAACAGAACTGGAAAAACACATATTTTTAACATGAAACTGCTTTATTCCATGTTTTGTTGTTGTTGTTGTTGTTGTTGTTTTGTTTTTGTGTTTTTTCCTGTTTTTAAAACACCGGGTGTATTTGTTTTGGAGAGGAAGAGACTGCTGCGAGTAATTCAGCTCCTGGTAAAAAAAAACCCCTGAAACTCTGGATTTATCTAAGTTATCAGAGAAAAAACAGTATGCACACATTAGCATTTGTGTGCTGTTCCTGTAAAAAGGCAAAAAAAATAAATAAATAAAATAAAAAATACTAAAAGATGGTGGCATTCATTGCAGATCTGCTGTGAGTTGGAGGAATCTTCCAGCTGGTGTCTTTCTGGTGAACTAGAGGCCAGGCAAAGCCTCCAGGTCTACCACATTCCCATAAATATCTCCATAACTTCTGGTACTCCTCTTCTGCTGGTAGAAGAAATAAAGGGCCTCCTCAAGGACTTTGTTGACCGGCGGAGCTCTGTATTAGCCTGCCACCCCAGTAGTCGGACCTCTTCCACGGAGGGAGTGGCAGGCAGCGTGGAGTTCTCACAGGGATCATCTGGTATCAATGACATGGATGGCTCTGACATAGAGCGAGCCGAGGGAGGCAGTGGAGATGGGGTGCCAGTAGCAAGGTAATCAAATACATCCCTTTGATTTTGTTTCATCTGGCGTCAATGAATGACATGAATACATGAAATCTGAGATTGATTATTTATTCCTGGGCTTTAGGTACAAACTGACACAATACAGTAACAGTGTTGCTTAATCTCTGTAGGGTGATGGCAGATGGTGAAGAAGATGCAGGAGGTGTAGGAGCTGGTGCTGGTGGGGAGCTTGTGAGCCCTGATAGTGGTATGACCACCATCCGCAGCAGCCGCTCCTCCAAAGAGAGCTCAGTGTTCCTCAGTGATGACAGCCCAGTTGGAGAAGTCATGGCAGGAGGAGGGCCAGCAGGACCAGGAGGAATCTTCCTGAGGAATCCCTCTCCTTTGACGTTGTTATCTCTTTCCCCTCCTGTTCCACCTGAGAGGAGGAAGCAACACTCTGGCAGAAATAAGAGTGACAACTTTGATCTGTTTAGTTTTGACCCACTTCATAGCAGTGAGCACTCTGTGCCAACAAGAGGGGAAATAGCAAATTCTGGAGTAAGGCGAGATGAAGGAGAAAAAAGAGCAGGGAGCTCTAGTTTATCAGAACTTGAAGAGCTGAGCTTGCTAGATTTTTCTGCTCCCGATTCATTGGGCGGGCTTGACAGTAGAAATTCTTCAATTGACCACCATGGTCATCTCCATGGGAATGACATAACTGACACTGTGGTTCCTCCAACCCCAGTAAACAGTGTGGTAGGTAGCCGCCCACCCAGCAGTTGTGGGGTCAGGTTCTTTCCAGAAGATGTTGTTGAAAGGATCAATGGCCTCCAGCACAAAGACAGTGTGTCATCATCATTGTCAGAGACCTGGGATGAACTCGGCTTTGACACACAAGGAGCAATGTCCTCAAGCGATATTAATGATAATAGGACCAAGTTATCAGAGAGCCCTCTGAATGTTTTGGAGGAAGTTAGAGGGAAAGAGTCAGTTGATGATTTAAAAGAACAAGAAAGCAGAGAAGAGATCTCAAAGTCAGAGAACGCCCACCAGAGGGGAAGGAACCTTGAACCCCAGCTTAGTCTGATCACTGAGCAGACCGAGTCGTATGACACCTGGAACCCAGATTCTGTACTTGAGGATAAATGGAACCCCGCTTCTTTGTCTTATCTACAGTTGACACCACCAGAGGAGGAAGCATCTGGAAAATACAGGGCTGGCATCATTGGAGTGAAAGAAAAAACATCCTCATTGTCAAGAAAGAAAGCAACCTTAAACACTTTAACGCCAGACACATCTAAAGAAGAGGACGACGGGGTACAAGGGAAAAAAGGAGACCGACAGATGGAACTCCTAGACTTCTGGACATACTCAGCTCAGAAGGGATTTCTCAAATCAGATAGTGGAACCACCACATCTTATCCAGAATCACTAGATATGTGGAATATGACAATCCGGGATGACAGTTTATCACCTCTCACGACCCCTGACAACTTGTCCGGAAACTCAGGTTCTTTCTCTGGGGTGAACCCCAGTGTTGAGGCTGACGCATCAGTGGAAAGTCCACTAGGGATCTCTGATGGTGGAATGGCAATGTGGAACACCACCATACAGGAAGACAGCTCTTCCACAATAACAAGCCCTGAAGGAGCTGAAAATGAAAAGGACCTTAGTCACATGGGATCATTGGATACTGGTGATTCTCCTGAGACACATACAAGCAAACAAGTAGTAGAAGACAAAGCTATAGAGGGTGATAGAGGTATAAATAAAGCATTTAGTCAGACACCTGAAGATGTGGGGTGGAAAGGTTATGAGCATAATGTGAAAATAGTCATAGAGGCGGCAGAAGGTAAAACGCATGGTGAAGAAACAGGTGACAATGACATCCAGAGTTTTCAGAGCCAGCAAATGGTCTTGCAGAACTTGGCATCTGAACATTCAAATGATGAGTCTTCCCACAGCCAAGGCCCTGAGATGTGGGATCTACCTGTCCCTGGCATGGTCACCTCTACTTCAGAATATGACAATGTAGGAGCTGGCACTTGGAGCCTAACATCCTCTCCTGAGGCCTATGCTAGCCCTGTAGTAGACATGATACAACTAGAGGAGCAATCTAGCCCTTTTGTGGCTGTGACAAACCCTATTCAGGTAGAAGAGCAGGTTGATCTCCTGGGAAACACTGAATACAGAGCAGTAACTTCAGACAAAGAACAGCCAACCAACCAGGTGTTTCAATTTGAGGGAACTAGTCACATGATCAGTGATGGCCTAAGTTCAGTTAGGAGTAAGTATGACAACAGAAGTGAAGAAGGATCAGAGGACGCTGATTGGGTAGGTCAACCCAGTGATCATTCCCCATTTGTTCTGGTGGACCGCTCTACTGTCAATCAGACCACTTCAGCCACTCATCATTCAAGTCCAGGGGAAGCTCAAATCCAGGCAGACCAGTCATTATCCTCGAGCCTTGTTGAGTGGGACAATCTTGTTTCCAAGAAACATGCTCTCCCGTTCACAATGGCCCAAAATGAGGATGGACCTGCTGCTGAAAGCCAAGGTGGTCCTGACAGTGAGAGCATGGGATATGTTGTCAGTAAAACAACAGAAACCACGTCTCTAAGCTCCAGCTCTGGTGGGGATAGAGACACATTGAAGTATAGTCCCGACAGCCTTCACCTTGGTAGTCAAGACGAACTTAGGTCCAATTCTGATGGAGATTCTTCATCAGGCCTAGAAATGGATTACATCATTGTGTCTGGCACAGTAAAAGAAGCTGAGAGAGAGTGGCAAGATAGGCCTAAACATGGGGACAGGCAATCAAAAGGTGCAAGAAAGTCCATGGAAACATTTAGCATGCTTTCCTATGCTGCCACAGTGCTGCAAACCCAGGCTCAAGCTGCAAACAGAGAATGCCAGGAGGAACAAAGTAGACGAAACGAAATGATCAGAACTACTGACAGTACATATACAGAGCAAGTTCATGACCAAGTAAGTCTTGGTAATGTCACTGAGCATCACATGGTGCCAGAAATTATAAGTTCTAGCCAGTCAGATTCAAGACCACCAAGTTGCAGTCAGACACAGGTAGATGAAGGAAACTATGATGATAAATCAAGCATTGTGACCAGAAGTGTGTCTCCATCATTAAGATATCCGTCGGATCACTTCCTGAAAACCAGAGAGGAGGTTTATGTCCATTCACAGATCTCAATGGAAGATTCGGATGAGGGTGGGCAGTCACCCTCTGCGCCTCCACCATGCCCCACTTCTCTGGGAGTCTGGGGGGATCAGATAGCAAGTCAGGAAGCACCTCAAACCACATCTGAACCACAATCACCTGTGCTCACAAACAGTTCGGTCTCTCACACCAGCTCTTTCGTTGGCACCCCATTAAGTGAATCTGGTATTTCAACTGAAAGAGGACTTGGATTACCATTTTCTGGGGATTTGATGGAAGAGGAGAATGACGAGGAAGAGCAGGAGGAGGGAACTCATATGGAGCGGACCACCCTACCAAAATGGACTTCAGATATACAGCGTGAGAGGGAAGAAAGACAACAGCTAGGATCTTCTGATCTGCTTAGTTTCACTGAGGAGCTGATTGGAGGTTCTTCATATCAACAAACAGATTTACAAACACTCGAGCCAAAGAGGGACAGATTCCTTCAGAATACAGTGGATTACTATAATGGACAACCTATAAGGACTGCTGATTGTGATAGACGGTCGACTGAACAACAGATAGGAGAATCTTCTCATGGAAGCTACTCACCTGTTTTAAGGTAAGCACCTCAAATCATATCCTTATGTCATAATCTTTGTGCAGTTCTTCTTCTGTTGCATTTCCAGTTATTCAAAAGTCAGTAGAGTTATGCAAAATAAAAAAACTTCGTTTTCATAAGAATTGACAATAATACATTTATTAGACCATATACTCATCTTTATAAATTGGTTAATCCAAAAGCAAACAAATCTAGTTTATATCTAATCATGTAAATGGTTATGGTTTGATTTTGGTTATGGTTTTAAGATGTTCTTCTCTGAGATTTCTACCTCCATGCTAATACAGTGTTTGTAAGGGGAGTTTGAGCTTGTAGTTTGCAGGTGAAAAATGTAACAATATCTTCCCTGCTTTTTAGCTTTTTTTTTGGTGACAGACTTTTTATTCCCGGCCAGTGAATGACGATGCCTGAGCACACACAACCCAATCATCAGAATAAACGTTGGCGTTTTATGTTTCTGAAATCCACAGATAACAACTGTACATTAATATGTAGCAGATATGTTGAAACTTTATATTTCTTTTTGTTTCAACAATGGTGTGATAAATGTGTGGTTATCTTTAGGCACAAAAAACACTTGTTGTGGTTAGGAAAAGAGCATGTTTTGGCTTAAAAGACCCGTATTTGGTGGTATCATGACTGGAAATTCTGCCAATGACTCCATAAAAGACAAAGGGATTTGTTGTTTGTTGGTCTCAAGCAGTGGTCTGTAGCTTGGCAGCCATCTTGCCCAGGTGTTACGCCATCCACCATCCCCTCCACCTCAGGATGACAAAGTCAGCTTATATATCTGTAATGACAACTATGCCACTATAGAAACATTGACATCATACATCTGAAATGAACAAATGTAACATATTCATGGTTTGCTGAAACGTAGAATGTCAGCATTTTCTTCTGGGGACTGGCCTAGCACACACATACATACACTGTACCAACCACCCCTCCCCTCACTCGCCCTTAGTTTTCTCTTAGGTTTTATGTATCCAAAGCTTTCTCAGTGGTCTGTACGTTGGAGGAATATTAGCATCACTGAACAGACTGTCAAATTCGAGTTAGAGGGCTCTCCTGAGTCTGATGATCTGTGTTTGTGTGAGTGAGTGAGTTTGTGAGTGAGTGTGTATGTGTGTGAGTGTGTGTGTGAGTGTGTGTGTGTGTGTGTGTGTGTGTGTGTGTGTGTGTGTGTGTGTGTGTGTGTGTGTGTGTGTGTGTGTGTATACTTTACTTGTATTGTATCGGTGAGTGATAGACTATGATTCACAGGGAGGTTGTGAAAATGAATAATAGTGGTGTGACAGAAACAGATTGTGTCCGTATTTGTGTGTGTGAGTAAAAAACAAACTGTGTATGTGGGTGTATTTCATATGTTTGGCAGCAAGCTTTGATCTTCAGCTCTGTGTGTGTGTTTATCTGTTTACGCCTCATTAAATATGCATTACCTGCCTCATTACAGCTGGAGCCCCACCACAGCTAATGGAAACAGCTCCCTTAGCTCTCTTGCAAGGTGTGGGTGTGGGTGTATGCGTGCAAGCCTGTGTGTGAGTGTGTGCCTAGGTAATACCCGGTGTATCAGACATTAAAAGTTTGTCCACAAAGCTTTAACTTTACATTAGCAATGAGTACATAACATTCTTATATGTTGTTTGGATTTATGTAATTGTTTAAAACGCACTGTGTGTGAAAGCTGTTTGGTATCATGTCTGTTATTGCAGAAAAGTAGCGTAAGATATGTTTTTTTTTATGAATGACTGGCATTTGATGTTGAATTGAAAGGCAGAATCATATTTCATTTAGTTTTTGGGGGATTTAAACATTTTTAAAGGTACCCTGTGGAGTTTCCTTGTAAGCAAAGTTTGTGTGTACATTCCTTCTGTTTCTCACATAAACACATTGCGTGTGTCCTTGAGGCTTTACAAAGAGACTGAATGAATTCTCTTCTTCAAACATTTGTTGTAACTTTTGAAACCTGCATTATTTACATCTATGATTTCCTCGCTAGCAGTCTTCTTCTTCCCTGCCTCTGGGCAGTGTTGCATTTCCTGGTGCATTATCACCAACTGTCAATGGCAGGAATGTATATCACAACACTCACATTTGTGTCCTCATGCCCTCACGAGAGCAAACAAAAAGAAATACATTACTTCCTATTGCTACTAGAGGTCAAAAACTCCACAGAGTACCTTTAAAGCCAGGCATATACTGTATAATACGAGGCCATTTCAGAAATTTTGTTGTTTAATTTCAACTCCCACTGCACAAGTAAGTTGTCTGCAATGTAAAGCCAAAGCTCAAGATTTAGGTGCCACACTATGCCGCCCGATCGCTGAGCCATGACCTGAGTGCTCACACTGCACAGGTAAAATGGATAATGAAATCATAGACTGTAAAAAACTATGGTCGCGCCCCCACTTACCCCCACTATGCTTAAGTGAGGCTTAAATATCCGAGATACGGGCCTTGTCATCTTGCACTGGAGAAGATGCCAGAGCCAGAGTCTGTGCAGTAGCAACATTCATGGTGGGGGAGTTATCGCCAAAACACCCGTCTGACCAGTCGCATGCAGCTTCATTGAATGCGAGCGCATTGATTGGCACACACAGATCCCCTTTTTGTATAATTTAATAACTAGATAAAACCGAACTTATCATTAAAACTATCACTTGAGCAAACATCAGGGTGATGAGAACTACCTTAAGTGTCAGAAAACATCTTTGGGAAAAATGTATTTAGTGTGTACTTTTAGTTTTTAGTTTGGCCTATGTCCCATTCACTAACATGGAGGGAAGAGCTTTATGACCTAAACTGCAGACAGACACCAATCGGCGACTGACATTGAAAAGTTACACTAACTGTCATGTTGTCCATCTTTATATACAGTCTATGAATTAAACAGTCCGTTGGCCCCTGCATACCATTCTGGCTATTGACAAATGTCAGTAGACAAGTAGAAGTTGGTTTGCTAGTGGAGGTGTATGTGCAGATTTCCCAAAAAATTAAAAAGTCCATTTTTGCAAAAATGGGTCTGACCAAGTTTTGATTCCCGCACCAACAAACTAGTTGGGTATCAGCTACATTCTTGCATTGATTGAAAAATTGCAATGGCCTTGTGGAATTGAGTCTTGGCTCCATTTCAGCAGTGTAAAGCCTGATCAAAATTTCTGATTTGTCAGAACTTCATCTGAACGTAAGACCTTAATATGGGACCTGTTTTTGGGCCATGATCGGTCCTCGTGCCGTCTTTACACTATACAGGAAACAATGCCAGAAACAGCTGAGATTTGCGTCTAATCTCAAATGAATGTTGCGGCTCAAAAATTGGATCACATATAGGCTCAGATCGTACGGTGTATGCCCAATTTAATGTGTGCCTAAGATTAAGAGTTGAACTCAACAGTCTGCTGAAGAAGCTGAAGAGCAGAAATTGCCCAGTGAAAGCTTGATCTCACAAGCAACCCACATGTCCTAATGAGCGTATGTGTTGATTATAAGTAAAGCAACCAAAATTTGAATATTTCAAGAATACATGGGCCATACAAAATACCAGATGTAAATGGATGAGGTTCACTGCCATTTGTATTTACAATTTCTTTCATTTCTCCTTCTTTCTGCCCTGATCCTAAACCCCCTATTTCCCTACAAGAAGACGCCAAGATGTGACATCACAGCTTTCCTCCCAGCCAACCAACCAGAACACTGCATATCAGTGGACAGGAAGTGATAATGTAACTCAGGATCAAACCCAACATGGCTACAACTACCACCACATCGACCAAAGAACTGAAAACCAGAGCGCTCACACAGCCTGTGTAACTACTAAATCCAACAGCCAGCAAAACACCCCAGATGTCTACGCTGAGTTTACAACTGATACCACAGCTCTACAGTACAGCTCCGAGCAGGCTGGAAGCTACTACCAACCTGAAGTTCATGCTGAGTATAGACCAAACGATCAAAGTTCCAGTTTCCAATATTTAGCTGAAAGCCAGTACAGAGATGACTCCATGTGTGCCTCTGAACTCCAGAGCTCCCAGTATCAAGCTGATGGCCAGAGTCAGTATGAGTCAGATCACGCTCATTACCAGTTTGACGGGCAGCAATTCTACCAGTCACATGTCCAGCCCGAGAGAGAAGATCATGCGCGGTATGTGCAGGAGGGATATGTACACTTTCTCGTCTCGAGGTGAGTTTTCACTCATTCTGACTTGATTGTTCCCTTCAGTAAGTTCAGTTCAGTTCAGTTTTATTTTTAAAGGCCAATATCAGAAATCACAAATTGCCTCAGAGGGCTTTAAAACATCACATAAAAACAAAACAAAAAAAATTGTAGAAACCTTAGAGCAACTGAGGAGGGATCCTTCTCCCAGGACCGACAGACGTGCAAACGATGTTGTGTGTACCGAACGGATCAACATAATAAATTTACAGTAAAATATGACAACAGGTACAGCACTGTGTAAAACTTTGATTCTTAGTGCTCTATGTGATTTAAAACCATGTCCTATTGATATCAGCTGAATGCCAATGACCTTTACAACTTAGCCTCTGCAAGTCAATATTATTTCAGATAGAGTTTTTCTTTTATTTGTCTTTTTTAAAAAGCTGAAATATATGGAAATGTAATGCATTCAATTGAGAAGAAAAAATCCTGCCCTTGTTTTTCTGAATAACAAGATTGTTATCTCAGAATTATGAGAAAAGTTCTCATGGCAACAAATTCTGCTCTTGTTTTTCTAGATCAATAAGATAATAATTGCATTAATTTAGAAAAATAAGAATTTGGAAGATAATTATCTCAAAAGTTCAACAAAATTAGCATTTTTTTCTCATGAAAATTAAGAATTATGAGATTCTTATAAATCCATAAATACAGAATCTTTTTTTTTTCATGTGGCTGCATTAGAACCTCATAGAAACATGATTATAAGGGTTTCTGCCCATCCTGTGTTGAAAGAAACAGATCAGCAGTGGATTTGCATAGATTTTCCAAAGCCTTAGAGCTGCACTACTGTCTTTTACCACAGGGAGGCAGCACAGATCAATGTAAACTATGATTAATTCTTTAGATAACCTTTATTTTCTTTGAACCAAAGAAGCAAAGATTTGAAGTATCAAGAGTGTGTAAAAGTATTTAGTCAGAGTCAAAAGTCAGAGCGTTGTATTACAGGATAAACATGTAGGCTCAAAAAAGTATTAAAGAAGCAGAAACAGGTCCATTTTTGGTGAACAGACTGAAAAAATGCTTATTTCTTGACCCCAGATCTTAAAGGTTCACATGTTTTCAAGTCTGTCTTTAAAAAATGCTCACATGCTCATATGTACATTTAAACAACTTTTCATGTTTTAATTTCGTGTGGCCATTAACAGACCCTTTACTGACATACAGTAGCTTCCCCTGGAGGACATGGGGGACAAAATCTAAAGTCTTCATTCCACGCAAAAATAACCCACTCCAACTGAGTTGGAGTAATAGGTATTTGTCAGTCACAGAAAGCCTAACAAACTATGAACTATGCTTTTAAGATGCATTATGGGAAATACAGAGGCCATACTAGGGACTAAAAGTCATACAAATTTCAGCTTCTGCTATTGCTTCTGTCTTACATGTTATACCTCATCCAAGATGTATTTTTTCTCAATGAAAAGTCATGTTCTGGAATCAGTGTTCAGTTTGTGTACATGTATTCATGTTTGCTGTATGTGTGTGTGTGTGTGTGTGAATGCTGTGGATTCATTGTTCCTCATTAGCAGTTGCATCATGGTACTTGTTTTGCCCCACTTTGTAATTCAGATGACCTGCCCCCTCTTTGGGATGGACGACCCTCCCCTGTCTTTTACTGTGTGTGTGGGTGGGTGTGATTGCGTGCATACACGGCAGACCTTTTCATAATCAAGTGATCATGTGACTTGATTGTGGAGAGAATGGTTTAGTCTCTCATGCTGGGAGAAGGCATGGTGAGGGAAAGGTAGGTGTCCTAAGAGAGAGATTTTTTTTTTCAAAAAGAAAGAAAATTCTGTGTCTGTTCCGAAGTGTAATCATGTGTGCTGGTTTCTCTGTGCTGCTTCTCTCTATTGTTAGCAGGCCTTATGTTAATCAGAGGCTGTCAGAGGGGCTTTGGTTGGGGGGGTGGTAGCAACACTGCGCAGTATTGTTTTGTCAGCCCACACGTGCAGCCTGGGAATGAAGCAGTGAGTCACTTTCTCTCTGTCTGCTTCCGTAATCTTTTTTGTCCAAAGTCAAATGAATAGATTGAAAATTCTATCTCATTCAGTGCCATGGGGAAAGTCAGATTTCTTTGTAGATGATTGTCTTTGGCTTGTTTTGCCCCATACTGTGCGTAGCTGTGCCTTTGGTAGCAGTGGCGATAGCAATGATAATTTATGTTGTGGATCATTATTGTCTATCTGTGCCTCTGAGCAGACACTCCCAACAGGACGGTGCAGCAGGGATGATGATAAAGACGGCCTCCAGTGAGGACGCTGCTGAGGAAATGGATAACAGAGAAGGTAAATAAACAGCAAGATAATCTAAACTTATGTTGCTCCTGTTATTTATATTTTTGGGATGTTTTAGTGCCAGTGACATTTGCTGCACATTATAGGTAAATGGTTAGAGGTATAGGCTTAAAGAAACACTTTAAGTCTGATATCAACATTTAATGTTCAGTGGAGTTTTAAGAAACAGCTTTAAACGTGTTCAAGATATGTTTTAACGGTTTAATGGAAATAATTATCATGATTTAGGAGGTTTACTTGGATTTAAACAAAAGTTAACAAAAGTCATTAACACAAACTGGTCTTGTTACAATGCATGACAATTTGGCAAGTCCTGATGCCTTTTTTGTCTGTATGTATTGTACATTGTCTGTACATTCAACTTTTTCCTTTAATGCATAGACAGTTTTTTTTTTGTTTTTTTTTACTTTTTACTTTGTTTTTTGTGTACTTTGCCGCATTCTTGGCAAGGTCACCATTGAAAAAAAGATTTTCATCTTAATTGGGTTTTTTTTTGTTTTTTTTTAAAAATCTGATTAAATAAAGGTTAAATAAAAAATAAAATATTATTATACATATTAATGTCAAATTTTTACACCCTAAAATGAATGATATTGTTTCATCTTAATTCTCACCTTATTCCTATAGCAATAGGAAGAATGCTTCTTCAAAGAAAGTCACATGAAAGAAAAATTTGATTGAATCGACAATCTCTCTCTCTAAAAAAAAGATAAGGAAACTAAGAAATTAAACCATCTCTCTTTGACTAGATCCTCCCTCCTCTGCAGATCTGTCAGGCGGTTCGAATCAAAGGAGAAAGTTAGCAGCTCCACCAATGAACGTGTCACTGGACCGCAGCGAGGGATCTCTTGTCTCAGAGGATGCTCTGGACACAGAGGACGAGGCGTTGGATACTGGTGATGACCTGGATGTCAACATAGATGAGCTGGACACACCCGATGAGGCCGACATACCAGACTTCAACGGACGCGGTCAGACACACACTTGTAGATACAGTATTAACTAATGTGCACACAGGGCATGCAGACAGACAGCCACGCTTACATTGTCTGTTGTCAAAAAAAAAGTTACAGTAAAAGTTTTAATTTGTTGTTTTGTAAAATTTGTCTTTCTGTCACAAACAGGGGATGAGTCTGATCTGGGTGCAGGAGCAGCATCAAGCGAAGGGCTTGCAGGACATAGAGCAGCTGAGGAGAGCAGGGAAAACAGGCTGTGGAGGAGCGTGGTAATTGGAGAGCAGGAGCATCGCATTGATATGAAGTGCATTGAGCCATACAAAAGAGTTGTTTCTCATGGAGGTACACAAATACAAACACTTAAAATCCATACCTACCTGTTTCTGTTGTGTGTTTTATAGCTCTGTATCATTTGACCTATACTGCTGCCCTCCCTCCTGATGCTCCCCATTCAGGTGGATGTCTCTGTTTTTACATTGTCTGAACTGAATTAATCAATGAATTAACAGGAAATCAATTCTAGCTCACTGATAGAAACTACTACAGTAGATGGTTCATCCTTTATTCTCAAAATGTCCTTGTTTGTAAAATTAGGGCACACGTGCCACACAAGTTTAAAAGGACACAGTTTTAACCTGCATCTCCTCGTATAAGCTCCTTTTGCAATGAATGTGGAGAGGTAGAGGAAAAATTTGCAGTCTCAATTGTTTTAGAGAAAACTGTTTCATACAAGTTGAGGGCAAAAAGTTTGCTCTTATGCGCTGTAAATAAGACTCACTATGCCTGTCTTTTTCACTTTTTCAGGTTATTATGCGGAACAGAATGCCATCATCGTGTTTGCAGCATGCTTCCTACCGGACAGCGACTGTGAAAATTACAACTATGTAATGGAAAATCTTTTTCTGTAAGTAAAGCTAACTACTATACAACATCAAACCCCTGTGGACATGTAATATGTCAGGTGGAAACATGATCATACACTCATTTGTGATTGTTTAACATCTCTTTGCAAAACCACAGGCTTTAATGTGCTGCAGTTAAACCCTCACTCTTTAAGCAAGGCTTTGAATAAGTGGCAGTCTGTGTTCCCATTAATCCCAAAGGTGTCAAATGAGGTGGAGAGCTAGATACTCAAGTTCCTCCACACAAAACAATGAAAGAAAAAATCTTTATGGATTTGCTTGTGCATGATACTTTTGTGTTGAAACAAGAAATGGCCTTCCAGAGAGTTGGAACAACTCTTGTGTAAAATATCATGACATGCTGCAGAAAGATTTTCCTTAATAGGAATTAATGGGCCTAATCAAACCATGAAAAACAGCCCCACTTTGTGGATTTGGATTTATTTATGTATATTACACCATTTAGCTTATGTTGCTTTTCATTATGTGTGAATTTAGGTACATACTACACTGATTTTTCCATTGTCTGTGTAGGTATGTAATAAGTACTTTGGAACTAATGGTGGCAGAAGATTACATGATTGTTTACCTGAATGGCGCCACACCCCGCAGGAGGATGCCCGGCTTCACCTGGATGAAAAAGTGCTACCAAATGATAGACAGAAGGTAATGTTTTAACAAACAAGTGCATGGAAACTGTAATCTTTAATTAACATTAAAGATTACAGTTATAACAACACATGTCCCCCAGAGCTTTGTTTCACTCACCAGCGTGAATCCTGCAGCTTTTAGCGGGGTTGAGAAGTTAGGTTAGAGGCGCACCTGAGGACCGGAGTGAAAAGTGGCATGCAGACTAAGGAAGAAATAATTGGACTGAGATGAGAGACTGTACATACACATTCATGTTCCCCAAAACACATTAAACCAAACTCCACTGTACTTTCATCACAAACAGCTTTTGAACCCAATCTTCAAACAGTGTGTGTCTTGCTATTAATCATATTAGTGTTCTTTTATTCTCTTTAGAGCTGTTTTTAATTGCACAGCACAGAGATTTTGTCTAAATAAATGACATGACAAAATTATTTTACATTGATGCGTAAAAATTTTAAGTTGCTGGTTTGCTTATTTCAGTGGCTTCTCACTATGATAACTATAACTCAGCATGTGTTTGATTAGGAATTTCTCAAAGGTAGATGTTTTTCCCATCACTACTCAACAGCAGTTTCATAAGTTGGCCAGTAGAGGGCATACCTATAATACATTTCACTAACTATCTGAAGGGGATATAGTGAGCCTTTTTTTGTAATGCTAAACAAGAAATGTGTGATAAACTCAGTCGTTCTTTCTGGCTGTAATGGTGTCACTGATTATTTATATGCTGTGTCACTACCTCATTTAAGAGCATTTGGTGGATGTTGAGACATCAGAGTCAAAAAGCAGAAAAATGCTGACAATTTTGAATTTAGAAGTTGGGGAACCTCAGAGACAGAGTGAAGATTCAGGAATTGAAGGAGGGGGCAGTGTGTGAAACTTTTGTCAGAGGTTTTACTAAGTAACTACAAAAGGCGTCCCTACGATTTGTGAGTCAGATCCAACCCCCTCGCTCCTCCACAGCTCAAGCTTATCGTCCAAATATGGTTGTTATGGCTCAAAAATAACCAATATGGCGACAACCGAAATGCCGACCTTGAGGCTTCAAAACAGCAGTCAACAAACCAGCGGGTGACATCATGGCAGCTACAGCCATTATTTATACAGTCTGTGGTTCAAACCTTGCACGGCTATTGGCTGGGGGCAACACACTCAACGGTTGACACCAAGACCAGACACATCCTGAACAAACCAAATTAAGAAGAAAATAAGAAAATACAGGCAGAGGGCATGTTTTCTGCAAATAAATACACCGCCACACACTGCTGGAGGGTCATAGGTGATGATTAAGAGGTATTACTTTTATGTAAAGTATATGAGACTATATATTGTGTGTTTGCTCTGCACAGTTTGCCATTATTATTAAGTGAATAAGTTGTAGTTATGAATGAAACTTTTACTGATCTTTTTACACCACTTTGCCTCTTGTCCCACAGACTGAAGAAGAACCTTAAGATGTTCATTATTGTCCATCCTTCCTGGTTCATACGGACTTTGCTGGGGATCACCAGACCCTTCATAAGGTCCATAAATTCACATTTAGATGACACTCTCAACCACTCTCAACCTCTCTCAACCTCAGGATGCACACCACATTGCATTCTCAACTATACCAATAACTATATCGTTGCCATATTGGAAAGAAATCCTCACAGCACTTTAACAGTCTCCGTGATACAGTATTTCACTATTTCATATGGGCATACCTTGTGATATATATTTAGCTGACACCACCACCAATAAGAATCATTTGATTACACATCCAGGAGCCAACTAACATACACATTATATTGCAAATCACTGAGAATGACCTTTACGCTTTCTGTGTTGTACAGCTCCAAGTTCAGCAGCAAGATCAAGTATGTGAACAGCCTGCAGGAGCTTGGAGAAATCATCCCGATGGAGTATGTCCACATTCCACCCAGCATCATAAAGTGAGTCAGCCTCTATCTGTAAATCATATGAATCCACAAGTCACTTGTGTTCAGATAAGATGAAAACAAAAACACACTCCCCTTCTGTGAAAATATTTGATTAATTTAAAAGCTTACAACACCACTCAGTCTGTTGGGAAGCCTTGTCCTTTTTTAAAATCTATTGTTTTGGTGACAGCCTGCCATTATAGTCTGCTTAGAGGGACCATGGGAAAGCTGTTACCAAATTAACTACCTTGCTTCCCCTCCTCCACTCAGCTTTACCATTTTAAATTGCTGACTAAAACCTGTGTGAAGTCTGCCTTAGACAGTAGAACTGGTTGTTTCCAGCGGCTGTTTGTGGACTAAAAAAAATCTCTCACTTTGCCCCAAGGTATGACGAGGAGAGGGGTTTACACAAATTTGCATGCATGAGGTAAATCACCTAACCTGCCTGTACTGATCAGTTGGTTGTGTAGAAGTCTCCCTTAAATGCTATTTTGAATTTCCTCATGCTGGGACTAACCTTTGACTGACCTTTGGCTGTCTCCTTGTCCAACATGGAATGGGCCAAATATTGATTTTCTTACTTTTTTCAGTCTGTGATGCAACTGTCCCTGTTAATTGGTTTTTTATGTACACATGTCATCCAGGGATGGAGTGGCTAACTGGGAAGATTCCTGGCAAGCGGAGTTGGTTGTTTGGCCATAATGGCCTTTGACAGGGTTGATAAACACAAAAGTTTTAAAAATAGATCATGAAGGCTGTCGCATTAGGCTCTTAAAAATTCAACATCAGCTTCACACGACAGCATTAAGCGGTAGACAAACTTAACCATGACTAGCTCTACTTGGACACATAAGTTGTGTAACTCCTGATCTCTGGTGTGTGATGACACAGGACGTTATGCGTAACTTTGATTACACCACAGGCTACATTTGCAGAGGCTAAGGTAGAAGATGCGAGAGTGAAAGGATGAGAAATATCGGTATATTGAAAAGACAAAATAGAGAATGGAAAAAATGGGATATTAACTTTTTAAAGTTAATGCACCCAAATCTGCCACCCTCAGCATTTTGTTTATGATCAAAACAAGCTCACAGCCAGACAGTGGAGGTACAGAACAACCACCAGAATTTGATTGTGATAATGAGACAGGTATGCAAGCGTGAGCTGCAGTGCCAAGATGTCAGGCATGCATTACAAAATAAAATGTGCACTTTTAAACCCAGGGGAGATTGGGAGTAACAATGACATGAAAAGGAGCAGAACAAACAAAAGTATGTGTAAAAACACAAGTTTTGATTTATTTACCGAATGAAAGCTTAAAAATGTCAAGATTTATTTAAATCTGAAAATAGTTACACTCCAGCACTGCTGTCATCTGTGATATTTTAGTAAAGATCTAATGAGCACATACCCCGAGGAAGCTGGCACTAACAATCAGATATACACAGTTACACCCAAAGCTACAAGTAGGCTAGTCAGATGGTTTGTTGTGTAGTTTACATGCTATGCATAGTGGGACACACTCGAATACTAAAAACAGTTGTCCGTCAGTATGATTGATTGCAAAGGGTTTTAGTGAACTGTAAAGAGCAGCAGCACAGACTGGACTTTCTCATAAGTAAAACAACACATTATGGCTTTAAAATAGGGCCAAATTTAGGCAAACTCAAACAAGTTGGTTAGCGTCCAGTGCACACTGGCACACTTTCCTGTTGAGAGGACAGTCGTGTACACAACTACCGGTCACTCGTTGGGACAAATGACCATTGCTTTTGTTTGTTTTTATGTGATGAGGACACTCTCTGTGAAAGACAGATTATTATAGGGGGTCATTAAATGATTACGTTTTTTAATCGCCAATATTTGCATAATTTCTATAGTTAATTGCGATTAATCACATTTTTTAATTGCATGTTTAATGGAATCCATATTAACAGGGTAAATCAGTTTCTACCAGATTATCTTGATGAGGAATCAAAGGACAGCAAAACACTGCATGGGACGAGCATAAAGTGGGCATGTCTGCAAAGGTTAGACTCATGGGTACCCATAGAACCCATTTTCATTCCCTCATCTTGAGGGCAAAGGTCAAGGGACCCCTGTGAAATGACCATGCCATTTTTCTATCTAAAATATTTATCCTAACTTTGGAGCGTTATTTAACCACCTTCCTGAGAGGCTTATAGATTCCTATGACACCAGTATCACCACTGTAGCTTTAAAACTCAGCGGGGTACGGCCTCTTAAAGACAGAAATGTCGGCTGGTGATTACCAGGATTAAAAAAAAAAACAAATATGTGTGACCTTAATAGTATTGTGATTAACACATTAATGCTAACAGCCCTATATGATACATAAGGTTTTAATGTTTTATATTTTTTTATGATTACTGTAAGGGTCCATGTCTTGAGTCTGAAAACTACAGATTGACCTTGTCCCAGTGCGTTAAAAAAGTGTTCAGTATGTGAGGATAAAGTTGGCTGATTTGACTGGTTTATTGTTGAACATTTTTGCTCCCTGTGCATCGCAGTGCATCTGTGGCTCTCTCCTTTGATCTTGAACTTTTCCCACGGTAGAGCACTGATGCTTGTCCTCCTTTCCTTCCATTCACCCTCCTTTGGCAACGTGGATAACAGGCTACTAATCCCCAGCAACTGCATGTGTACTGACTGTAAGGTCACCACCTGTCGCTTGCTTACCTCCCTCACTAACGTTTTGCTTTCTCTGCCCTCTAACCCAATGCTAAACCAGACTGGATACAGAACTGCAAGACACAGCAGCTAAGTGAGTAGTGAGCCATTGTTTTCTGTCAGCAAGAGAGGAAATGATTTCTGAGTATTGTTCCAATATGCAATGAACAGGAAAGAAATGCCCTTATAAAAACATGTATTTGGCCAATCAAATAGTATGCAGACACAACAATATTAAGAGAGAGTTTACACATTAACTGCCATGCTAAATCTCTGCAAACTGCAAACATTGGTACATTTCATTGGTATCATGTTCAGTGTTTCTAAAGTGATATGAGCTGGCTTTTTTATCAGGTGGTGGAGAGAATGTTGGGTGGATGGCATGTTACCTAGGTGAGATGCCTGTCAAGCTGCAGACCAACCCAGCTGGCCACCAATGTCATTGGAAGTTGATATTTTTTTAATTTAGATTTTTACGTCTAGTGACCAAAATTCAATGTCAGGAAAAAGTCTAGTGCCACTGTCAATTTAACGAAGAACGCTGACAACAGATGACGTTGATATTTTGTTGGTTTTAAGTTATGTTGTGAAGTAACCATAGTCCAGTGTCTTCCATAAGTCTCATGCCAGCTTCATCTTGACATAGAATAACAACATAGTATGGTATCAAGAACAAAACCTAATGTCTGCAAAATGTCAATGTAAACATCCACACAACATGAAATCCTAACATGTTAGACATTTAAAATACGTACGATTTTCATTACAAGCAATATTTAATGTCTGTCCAGTGTAAGAGTCCAGTGTCTTCCTGATGTAATATTCACATCGGGTGGCTTTTGGGAATGCTTTTTAGCCACCATACATGCCTGTTTTTTAGCAACCTGTTACATTTTTTCCAACAGTAATAGTGCCACAAAAGCGGTTGTTTTTTTTACTAAGACATCACAGCTTTTCAAGCAGGGATCCTGGCCCCCAAACCAGCTATTTTAAGCCAAGACATAATCTTTTTCTAACCATTGGCCAGTGATTTTTTTGCCTAAACCTAACCACATGTATACCACAGCATTGTTGAAACGTAAAGTTTCTATATATTCGCTGCATTCATTCATACATTGTCTGTAACTGCTTGTCCTCATAACAGTCGCGGGGGGTTGGGGGTGGGGGAGTGGAGGAGCCTCGAGGTGGGGTACAGGGGTACACCCCGGACAGGTTGCCAGACTTTTGCAGGGCTGACACATATAGACAGACAACCATTCACACTCACATTGACACAGGCAATTTAGAATCCCCAATTAACCTCACCTGCATGTCTTTGGAACATGGGAGGAAGCCAGAGAACCCGGAGAAACATAAGGAGAACATGCAAACTCTGCACAGAAGGGCCCCAACGCCCAAGGTCCAAACCTTGCCCCAACCCGGGTTTGAACAGGAAGCGACAGTGCTAACCACTACACCACCGTGCTGCCCGTATATCTATCTGCTACATAATGACGTAAAAATGTAAGGTATCCGGGGTTTGCAGAAAGGTACAATGCCAACATTTATTTATGACAGTTCAGTTGTTTGCAGGTATGTAGACTGGCTTCTGACTTCTGTTGTTTATACAGTTTTTATTGGTAATCCCTTTGCTTTAAATGTTTAATTTTAATGCCTTGATGACAAATATTTACCTAAATTTCCTTTTTCTTAACTTCTCTCCCTCTCAGAGCCGACAAGAAGGGGAACTCTTTTGTTTGACAGTTTCAAGATACCTGGCTGCTGCCGATCTTCTTCCTGCATTATGCTGTACCCTGCCGCAGCATATCTGAATATAAGCCTGCCTGGAGCATTATGTGTACGGCAAATAGTTGTTACACCAACAACTAGCAACGGGATAGAAAGGACAATGCTGCAGTACAAAACATCAGGCAGTTGCTTGTTCACTGAAGAAAGTACTAACCTGAGGGTGCCGAACATAACACTGTTTTTCCAGTGCAGAGTCTGTCACTGTGCTGAAGACAAGATGCTTTATCCTGTATTACTGTCCCTTACACAGCACTTGTTTGTGTTGCCCAGTCTGTCTCTATTGTTTTCTTTGACTTACTCTTTAATTTGAACAATAGTTTTATTCTCATGTAATTCACGCGGAAGAATTACTAACTTGCTTTGTTATATCCATGTATTAATCTATACTGTTAGCCGCCATCTGCCATACTGGTTGTAACCCATGGGGATAAATATAAGTGCAGATTTTATGAAGCCATGGCGAGGGTCATGACTCTTTCACCTTATAACCAAACACATGCAAGTATAAGTTGTATTACAGCCCATCTTCTTACAAATACATGTTTGTGTTGCCTGGTTAATCGGGATGTTACTATACTGTCGCTCTGTCAATGGTAATGTTTAGGGATATTTAAGCTGTCTTTTAGGTAGTAGAGGTTTTCAAAAATATGATTAGAATAGTTTTTGATGACGTAGGTGGCTCCAGTCAGAGTGGGTTTTTACATGATGTTGCCATCTTATTTAGCACCTCGTACAATCTTTAATTGGGCTGTTCTAATAACACTGTATGTCACTGTGAAAATATTTGCGACATCATAGGTAGCAAAGGTAGCAAAACAGTAATTATCTACGATGGCCCTGAGAGCTCAGCGCACATGCAAGAAGAAGAACATGTACAATAGACAAAACACAAGCAAATTAAGAAATTCACTGCAAGTTTCAGCCAAGTTTCTGTGTTTGATTGTGTTTTCTGTTTTTGCATGTGTGTTCTCAAATAGCAATGCATTAAGTTCTCAGGGCCACCGTAGTTTTCAGTAGCTACAGTAATGTGTTGCATGCTTTCAGTTGCGACAGTATGAGATAATCTCATTACTCACCCAAAAGCAGAACTGTGTACCAGTGTAATTTTAGTCATGGTTTATTTTGTGTGTGTGTGTGTGTGTGTGTGTGCGCGCGCGTGCGTGCGTGCGTGTGTGTGTTAGAGAGAGAGAGAGATTGCTGGGGAGTGACAAAGATGTTCTAAATGTTGACTGATGCTTAGACAGGTAAATTACATGTTTGCTTTGTACATTTCTGCAAACCAAGAATGTTAAATTTGTATGTTTTATAAGTGTGTATTTACATTTTCATTTTTATTAAAGGACAGTGTTGTGGTGAAGGTGAAGTTAGGTATAGGCTCAAAAACCCCTTGGTTTGGGTAAGGAAAACATTGCATTGTGGCATAAAATACTATGATTAGTCATTGCCAACATGGCTAGAAACCTCTCGTTGAAAAGTAACCACTTCTGTTGGTCTTGAGCAGTGGTTCGCTGCTATCTGCTGCGTGAAAGCCATCTTGCCTAGATGTAACACTCATGTACATGTAAACTTAACTACATCACTTTAGAAACCTTGATATAATATATAAAATGTACAAATATAGCATAACTTGTTTGCAGCAACATACAATGTTAGCATTTTATTCTGGCGACTGGGCTGAAATGGTGCCTGCTGTTCAAATTGAGGTTGCTTTTCTCATATTTGTATCCATTTGTTTGTGGCTTGCAAGATATTCATTTGTTGTAAAATATGTCAAATGTTTTACTTCACTGAAGATGTGTCCTCTTCAAAAGTACAAACGTATACCACACAACACAATAAACACATTGCTCATTGCATAAAAATCAGAAGTACCCTGTCTGCACAGACTTTTTAACATTGAACCAATGTAAGCCTTAATGCAGAGTGGCTGTGATTAGCTTGTCAGTGGGATACAAACACAGGGGTTACATGCACTCGCACTGGCTTACCATAACAAACAGCCATATAGAATAATATTCCAAATATAAATACTTTTAAAAAGTATCTTGAAATAGGTTTTATTTGACTTTCTCTGCAGAAAAAATAGATAAAATAGCTTGCGAAGCTATGAAACAATGAGTCAAAATTTGTTTGACTCATTCCTGGTTGCCAGAATAATTGTCAAGTACACCTAATGTAACTCAGCTAGTGCCTTCTGTCTCAGATACCTCTCCAAACAGTGGATAGCAATGGGATCCGTGTCTGCGTCAAACTTATTGGCAAAGAGGTGATGCTGATTAAGCATCCACTGCAGGTCTCCGGCACCATAAACACATATCGACCTGACATGACTGCCTTCACATTCTGGGTACACTGCCTCCAGCGAACCCTGGGGCCCCTCATGGCCCTCCCACTTTACCAGCCTCGCGATCGCATTGATGTCTGTCATGTCGAATTTGGAGTTGGGCCACGTCGAGCCAGGAACACCAGGCATTCTTTGAATGGTTGCCCAGAGAAACTCATCAGGGCTGAAGGTGTCTTTGGCCCACTCCATAAGTGTCTGTATTCGGTTGTCCTCCAACACGCTGCGGATGTAGCCTCGGGTAACCACTATGTAAGCATTTCCTGACATAATGGGCAGGTTGAAGGGAGGTGGCTCCTTTGTCTTTCCTGCTTCCTGAGAAAGTTAAAATAGTGATGTTGATGACTATTTAAGTCAATCTGAATGGAAAGTTACAAAGTTAATAGTGCAACATATTAATATGGTTATGTAACACAAAAATCTCCAGAAGTACCTTGATTTGCCCATCAACTATGTGATAAGCATTTGACACCCTCCACTGCTTTTGTGCAGGCAGTTTCTCTGACTCCAAGCTGTTAGCACCCCTCAGTGAACGCAGTGCCTGGACAATCTCCAAGTTGGTCTTCAGTGGGAAATCCTGGCCACAAAGGTTGATGAAGTATTTCCATTTCGTTTTGGCATTATAGAGATCAGCCATACAGTTAAGATCAGCCTGCACTCGCGTCCATGCAGCATAGACTACACTCACAGTCTGGCTGACCAAGAAGACATTTGGGAAACAGGAAGTAATGGCACTGATGGCGGAGAAGACTGAAGCTTCTGTTTTATTGTCTACGTGGACACAATAGATATTTTGAGGTGCATAGATGGCTCGCAGCAGTCGCTCAAAGTTCTGCACCTAGAATACATGAAAAAACAGTTTTGTTTTGTGTATGTTGTATATGTATATGTATATGTACATATTGTTACATGTATTTGCTTTATTTTGGGGACAATTTAAAGGGTCACTCCAGCAATTTAACATTGCTCCATTCCATTAAATTGGGGGGGGGGGGTTCACAAGAGACAGAACTAAAGCAGCAGGTATGGTACTATTATTATTATGGTACTATTCTTCTCCTGCACCGCAGGCAATGGTGATGTGGTTCTTCTTGTTGTGATGGTGCAACATATATGCCAGCAAGTGCCAGCAAGGAAAGTAAGGCTTATTTTTGTAAGTTTTTTTTTTTCTAATACTCATTTTGATCACAAGAGGCTGAAGCGCACCAAAAGGGTACTTTTCATTTCTCTCTGATTTCTCTTTTCTTTCTCTCTGAAACAATACAAAAACTCAAACTCTAGACCCCCAGCTATGAACCAGTGAAACCTCTCAATGTAAAGCTGAAATAACCTTGATTATCAAACGCCCTGGAAAGCTTCCTCCAGAGGACCATGGGACATTATTCATTGTTTTTCATAGACTGAGAAGCATTACTTGGACTATAAACTAAACTCTGTGTCTGAAATTAGTGGAGTGCCACTTTAATCAATGATTGTTGATAATATAAAGTTAGGCTTTAGAACTTACATACCTTATGATGTACAACCATGGAGTAAGCCAAAGGGAATTCCTCCTCTTCCTGGCTTAATGGGAAAGTTAAGTACTTCCTGCTTAACTTGAATTGTCTGCAAATGCACAGCATCAAACAAATATTAATCTTTGGTAAGTATTTCATGTGTAACTTTTATTTCCTGTAAATACACAACCTTTAACAAATATTGATTTCTATTATTCAGTACATTGAACTAATATATCACAGTTATACAATTGCTGAAACCTGTAGCTTAGAGCAACACACCTGCAGTCTTTGGTTGCATGGATATAGTACTCATCGGGGATCTGGACACTCTTTTGGAAGTCTTTAGTGATGGTCAGTAACTTTGCGTGCTCCACTGCCTCTCTGTCTCCCTGCAGGATTGCTGAACAGTTGCACACTTTCTCTGGGCCGCCATCAGCGTCTGTGTACTCCAGCCAGCTGTACCTGAGGGTGAATGTAGGATCCCAGCTCCCTTTGGGGTGAATTAGCAGGGCAAACATCCATAGTGATCCCAGTACAAAGGTGAGCTTCAGGAGCAACTGGCCCTTTTTTAGTCGTGTCATCATTTCAGCAGAGGACGTCAACTAAGAAACTTGTGTGAGTTCTGTATGTAGTCCAGCTGTGCTTAGTCTTTATATTTCTTTTCTACAGTCACTGATTTATTTTGTGCATTTTAAAACATCGTGTAGGGCTACTTAAAATGAATTTGGCCTATGAATCATTTCAATAGACTTGGTACATGCTCTGCTGTTTATCTCTAATTTAAAATATTATTTAAGAATAAGATTTTAAATAAATCTGATGGAGGCTTTGTTCTGTGGCACAGTGTATAGGTGCAAGTTGAAACGGGGTTCCCCAAGCATCATCCAGTAGCATGTGGCCAAATCAGGCGATTCTCAGCTTGAGTACAATGACTTTCCAAGTCATAAGTAAAGAGCTGGGGCTCACTGATCAGTTCACAGTCTTTATTGTGCAGACATCTCATCACCACTGTGTCTTCATCAGAGTACGAGAGTGTATAGGAGCTTTTGTACTGATTGCTCAGTGCTGTGATTAAATGTACTCCAGCATGACTAGAAATTATGTTAGTGGAATAATAACAACGTGTCAGTAAGTTCCTATTATTATAAATCGATGCAGATAGTCACTCCACATGTTACTCCACCTGGAAATGAGATAAGAGAAGTGATTTTCAAGTATGAAATATTAAGGCGACCATAAAGCAAAGTTCATGTAACACAGTAGATAATGTTAAGATATGGAGATAAACGAAAGGCAGACTCTACTTTTCAGCCCTCTAAAGTTGAAATGAAAAAATTCCAAAACTACTTCTATGTTTAGTCAAGTAAATTTTTGACAAGTAGATTACACTACTAGTATACTAGGTGAAAAGGCTACCGAGGAGGACTACATCTTTAATGATATATTACAAACAAATGAATATGAATATGAGGAAATGTGTCTGTAAAGTGGATCCAAGAAGACTAGTTGTAGTTTTGGGCCCAGCTAATGGGGAGCCTATAACAAACAAACCAACAAACTGACTAGAAAGAGACACAAAGCAACTACAAAAAGACACAAAAGACTACAAAAAGGGGCAAAACAACCACTGACAAAAAAAAACTACATAGACACAAAACCACAGAGAGATCCCAGCTGGCACCGGATGTCATTATGACTCAGAAAGATGCTGGACTCTTAGATTGGATGGACATTACGTTTTAGGTGGAAAGAAAATGAAGCTGTCAAACTTGTAATTGTTTACCAATGTTAAAATATCACGTGGTGTAGAATTTTTCATCATGTTGTTTTACAGAATCTGGGCTGGTTCTCTATAGCTTTTGTTATTGTAAGTTAAGATGATGTTTTTAAGACATTTGGAAGATGTTGGATTCTTGTTTTTTAACACAACTTAAAACCAAAAAAATATCAATGCCATTTGTCAAACTATAAAATCTATTGCATGACTGTTCCAATGGGCCTCATTGTCTCATAATCTGACCATGATAAAAGTCAAACATCTTTTTCCTCCTTTGTCCTATATGGCTTTAATCAAAAAAGCCATATATAAAAAAAAAAATATCTCCTTAGATTTAATTCTGGAAAAGAAATTTTGAATTTTTAAATTGTGTTTGAATTGGTCAAGTAAATTAAACAAGATTTTTTTGCCTTTAAAAGAGTTTTAGCATAAAGAAGAAAGGAAGAATAAAATCTGTTGGATTTTTCAAACAAAGTCAGATACACACGTAAAACCCTGTATGCTAAACGGGATGTTCCGGTTAGGGGGGCTTTACTTTGCTTTACATTGACATCACTCTTGAAAGAAAATCTTTAAATATAGCTGGCTGGGCTTGTTCTTCCAGATTCAGTAAATTCCACTCCTCAGTGATGTAAAGGAATCTCTTAACATACTGTACTTATTCCCTGCAAATTGTCTTTAGATGCATGTTTTCTTTTGGATGAAGAAACCAAATTACATTTACTCTGGTGATGATTTACATGATTAAATTGCATTTTGTCCATTTGTACATTTTGGGAACTGATAATCAGACTGAATTGCCCTTTAATTCAATTCTGTATTTTTGAATTGCTGCACAACTCTGAGGTCTGGACAATGATTCAATGTTCTTAAAAGAGGCTAACATTTGGAAGTATTTTAATTCACTTTTACAGTTCCAACCCTATTTAATGCAGAGTAGAATATCCCTCCCATGCACCTAAGAAATCAGGCAACTGAGGATCCAGGTCAACTGGGAAAAGTAATCTTTACTTTATTTACTATTTCCAGATTTTTAAAAGATGTCCTCCCAGCCTATCCTATAAAGTTGCAACAATTAGTTTTCCTTTCTCAAATTGCACTATCATGTTCCATGAGATAGACTGTAAGGCAAGTTGTTTAACTTTTTTCAGAATATTACTTAACAACACTGATTTGAATCATACTTTTTTTACACCCCTTTTGCCCTTACATGTGTCTTATTTTTTTCTTTCTTTTTACATATCTGTTATTTCATGACAGGGGCTATAACTTAACAAACAAAACTGCTGTTTGTAGTTCCTATGTGCTGAGTGAACCACTATGACATCATGTACATTACGTTATTTAGGCAAAAACAATAAAATAAAGTCATTTACAATTTGTTCACCTTAACAACAGAATACTTAAGTGCCTGTCCTACCTGTAACAGCAAGCAGCAGATCTGATGTGGCTCCCTCTGTCTCTGTCTCTGTCTCTGTGTCTGTCTTCAGCTCCCTCTCTCTCTCTCTCTCTCTCTCTCTCTCTCTCTCTCTCTCTCTCTCTCTCTCTCTTCTAAACCTGCTGGATGCACTTGTTCAGGGGTCTGTTCATGGGTAAATGCCCGGGGCACAATTGGCTATGAAAGCAAGGCTTTCTCTCAGGATGTTTATAATTTTAATCTTAATGGTCTTCAGCATTCCTCTAATATTTGTAAAATATAGAGCAAAAAACCCTGATTATTAATATTTAAATTGTGAACATGCACAGATCTGCTCAAATTTGGTCCTGATTATTTTCATTTTTTTCAAAACAGACCATTGCAGTGCTGTTCCTGCAGGCTTGACTCTGGGCATTGAAGCTTTATCCTATAGTGCCAGCAGGAATAAGTTTACCTCTCCTAATATTGTAACAGTTGTATGCTCTTATTATGAAAGTCACATGGGCTCTTCATGTCTAATCCCACACCTTGACACATCTGTTTGTTTGTTTTTCTTTCCTTTATATACTGTAGCACCATTTAAAATAGCAAAGCATCATAATAAGAACATTAATCACATAACATTAATCTAGTCTTACGAAACAGGCAGTTTACAGTTCCACCAACTATGCAAATACATAAGACCACGCTGATAATGGCTGTTGCTTCATATCAGGTTTTGTTCCCTTGTTTCTTATCATAAATCTACACCTGAACAAGGACGCTGTGAAGAAAAAGTAAATAAAAACTGTCAGAGAGCATAGTTTGTAACCTTTTGATTCAGAGGAACATATAAGGACATGTGACGCTGTGAATAAATACAAATACAAGAAGTAGATGGAGAAGATGGAGAAGTAACCCCAGGGGTAATTTGAATCGTAGCGCTGTAGGGGACATGGGAGATTTTTGATAAATGTTATTTCCAGAAATACCTGTCAAGCATACCATAATTCCTAAAATATGTTTTATTTCTAAATTGTAACTAACTAAATGACATCTAATTAAACTTATCAAAATGACTAGGTTCAGTGAAACTATAACACTGTCAATTTGCATAATGACAAAAAAATTGGTTTGCCATGAATTTAGTAGTGGATTCTAAACATTTCAAACATCAACTTGTTTTTTAGTTACAAGTTCTGGCTGTTTGGGGATTATGCTCCAGTGTACTGGATTATTAGAAATAAGTGCAGAGATTTGGAGAAACACTTACAACGAATTCAAAAGGTTATGGTGTGTCAACACTTAGGTATGCTTAGTCATGTTTATCTGTATAAATATATACACGTGAGGGTGTGAGTGATAAGACCTTCATGTTTAAATGCACTGTATAACTAAGGTGTAGACCATCATAATTGCATCATGGACAAATATTACCAAAGGTTACACGTTATACCTCAGGACCAATTTCTACATTTATATGCAACCATATTGTATGAAAATATGTATTTAATATGTGTGGACCATTTGAATGTAATGCTGCTGTTACATTTTATTAACATATCAACTGTGCTTCATGCCATGAAATAGGATTATAAAATCAGATGAATGATCAAGAAAAAACACTCTCATTCATGCATGCTAAAATAATTTGAAGTTTGGGTGCTCTGTATTTTTCTGGGCTCATGGTGATGCTGCAGCCCTGCCTGAATAATCTGATACTAATTGATGTATGGATGTATTTATGCAGAACTTTATGCCAAATTAAATTACATTGGCACAACCATACAGTTTTTAATTATTGCTTAATGATCTCTGTATTTCCCTCTTATGTGTCATTATTCATTCATTTATTTTTCAAGCTGAGATAATGTAAAGGTTCACCTCTGATACTCTTCTTAACAGGCACAATGTAACCTAATATTGTTAAAATTGAAGTTAAAATTATTTTTAAGAACAATTTTAAACCATATTAAACCATATCAGATCTGAATAGTTAGAACGAGTGGGCTACACACCCAAGGTACAGTACAGGGAGTTAAACTGGGACCACATTTAAACTGAGGACACATTTTTAAAAGTTTGTCTGAGGCCATGGCTTAGGTGCTTTGGAAAGTATGGCCCTTGTGTCGCCCTCTTGTGGTTTGAAACGCCAAAACAAACTACCAACAAACCTGACAGACAGGCTCTCTATAAGCTTATTATACACTGTATGGTATATCCTCAGGCAGGCCATTATCAACAGAAAAGCAATCAAACAGTGTTTTATCCCTGTTAATGTAGTGCCTCTCTCAATGGTTAGGTTTGGGAGAGACTGGGTGAATGAAGGGTGTTTGGGGACAGTTTATAAATTTTCTCCCCTCTGTAAGCTTTCTTGCTATGATTTTTTTTTTTTTTAAAAAAAAGGCCATCAAGTGATATATTTCTGTAGGAGGCCTGCTGAAGATGTTACCTAACCATTTGAGATGGTTCGTCTTTATCAAATTCCAAGGAGTTGTAACATCCACCCCAAATCATATTTTTGTAACTTTGATTTAGATGGCAAATTTGATCACTGATTCAGGCTGAACGGTTATTGCATAATTTATTTTAACTACATTTTTTTTCCTTTCCTGTTGCATATTCCATGCATTTTGATTGTGTGGTTTCACAGCTAAAAAGCAACAAAAAGAAAGAAAAAATCACTAAAAAAAATTAGAAAATAAACCCTGTATAGTTATACTGTCTCATTTGACCTTATGTCCCAATTACTCCTAATTCACCTCACGGGCGCATGAGGACCACCAGGACTTGATGAGTAAAAAGTACTTTAAGTTTTTCTGGTTAAAAAACAAACAAAAAAATAAACCATAATGTTTTGTTTTTTCTTAATAAAATAAAATAAAAAGTCAGGATTTTTGTACCACATGCTCAGGAGGGGCAGCTGAAAAATGTAGCTCTTATGGATCACCGTTGCTTGGGAGAATCGATCAAAGCTGTAGGCCCAAATGATGGTTTAAATATTGTATTATAATATGTAATATATATATAAAATAGCCTAATATGAGTAATTTAAAATATAATTATGTAAGTGCTTCAAGTAAAAATAAGTTCTATATAATTCAAACACACAACCATACATTGATAAGTACTATAAGTATATAACCTTTGGGTCAGGTTTGGATAGGGAGAACGCAAGGGCAAGACTTTCACGTCGAGACACTGCGTCGCATTTCCCTACATAGGTTCGTGAATGCCTCATTTGCAAATGCTTATTTTTCCTACAACCCCTGAACGCCACACATGACTCCCGGCCCGCTTTGGTCACGCGGTCAATGACATCAGCAAAGCGTCGAGGGGGCAGATGTGTTCAACACATGTAATTACGAGGACTTCATATTCACTGTCATACTGTGAGTAGACCTAAAGGCAACCAGGACTGTAATCCTTTGAGTACTGTACAACCAAAACCTTTGGACGGAACCGTTTTAGGGGAGTAGGGTGCTTCCATTGAAGCTAACTGTAGCTAGCTTAGCTAGCATAGCGGGGGAAGTTTTACCATCGCTGCTTAGTGACGTTCAACTTTATCCAACTCGACCAAGCTAGTCAGGCAGGTGAGGGTAGAGCTAAAAGCAAGGACGGACCTGAAAATCTACAAGGGTAAGATCTTTATTTTCCTGACTGTCTAACAGTCGCTAGCCACTAGAGTTGGCTGATTAGCCGGTCCGACTTCCTTGTGTGTTTCGAGGTCATTCTGTAGCCTCCATCTACGATAGCCAGCTGTTATCGAGGAGCTAGTCATGAAAAGCCTTCCGTTTTTCTGCCGCGGAGAGGTCATCCGAGGCTTCGGGAGAGGAAGCAAAGAACTGGGTATACCCACAGGTGAGTTAATCATCTTTCTTTGATCTGTATGAGCTTTTGAGTTGCTAACCTATACCATGGTTAACGTAGGTGACGTAAGGTCAGCCTGAATCGGTCCAGAGCAGCTAGAGAGAGTACCTGCAGATAATTAACATGGTCAGTCTGTGGTTAAGACCTTAGTGTCCGCCAGCCTGTCCCGGAAGGTTCATCAGATACCTCATTATTGATCATTCATTGACGTTTCTGACGTTAAGTTAGCAATTCACCGAGCGGTATTGATGACGACACTGGTTTACGCAATGAGCACGCGTCTCCTTTTTTTTGACTGCTGTAACTGTGAGTTGAGTAAGGTGAACGGCACTTGTGAGATGATAAAGCCTGATAGTAGTCAAAGCTATTATGCAATTATGGCTGTTCTTAGAAATATGTAGTAACATCATATGCTCGTTATGTAATAATACATATTGTATTGTTGTTTTATATATATATATATATATATACATACATGCATACACATATGATACAGCAGTGCCTTTCAAAATATAAGTTTAATCTGTTCAAATTGGTTTCGAAATATTTTTGACTCAAAGGCCCAGTGTTTAGGTCAGAAATGCTAGTCACTAATATTCATATGTTTTTACTCAATTATAATCACCTGAAAACAAGGATGATTGTGTTTTCATTGCCTGAATGAGTTGTTTAGAACTGGACAGAGATTCACACCTTTATTTTAGTTATTTTCAAAAGGAAGACATTTTACAAGTACTTACTTTTTAAAAATGGTTCCTAATCTTAATTATAGTGATAAAATAACTCTTAGGGCCCGCTTACGCCTGTCGCTCTGCGCACAGTATGCCCTTTTCAAAATCAAGCTTTAAAAAAATATATACATTAATATTATTTTCTTATGTCATTGAGTTAATTTTTTAACCAACATCAGTCCTAATCAAAAATATCAAATATCGATTCATTTTTAGAATTTTACCAACCAAAACTAACCCTGGTTATCTTACCAATGAGCTAAACGGTTTCTATAAATAGAGTTCTCTGGTTTAAAAAGATATCTTTGTCTGCTTAGAGGTGACCCCAAGTAGGGCGCTTACTTAATTTCAGGAATAGCGGTTCTCTAGCTGACAGTACATACGAAGCCTTTTCTGACTCTTTCTCCCATTTCCAGCCAACTTCCCTGACTCGGTGGTGGACAATCTTCCAGCAGACATTGGCACAGGGATCTACTATGGCTGGGCCTGCGTCGGTAATGGTGATGTCTACAAGATGGTGATGAGCATTGGCTGGAACCCTTACTACAAAAACACCAAGAAGTCCATGGTCAGTATAAAAAAAAAAAATCTGCATGATCTGTGTTTTAGTCAGAGAGATGGCGTGCGCATTGCAAATCTATTTATAAGATTTTAAAAGGTCTTTGACAATTTAGGGTTTGAAGGCAGTGATTGTGAAGTCACAAGACCACGGCTGTGCTATTGGAGTACATTTTCCCACAGAGGGAGAAAAATATTTTGGAGTAACATCTGCTCTGTAAAGTGAAAGCGCATGTTGTTGCCTGATATCAGATGGAATTGTCATCTCTTGACGCTCTGTTTCCATCTTCATTCTGACATTGGGTCCACTCTAACCAATTGCCGGGTTATTATATTTTCCCTAAACAATCACCAGAAACCAATGTATTCACCCGAAAATAACGTCATTTTAAGTCAGCTGTGTTGCGTAGTTATTCAAACATACTCGTTTTGCTGGGGTTTTAAGAATGAGAGGAGCAAAATTAAATAATCTATGATGTTGGGCGATAGTGTTGGTTCTGCCCATGGTGCTGATGACGTATTGGGGCCCCCCAGGGCACTCATTTATCGTTTTTCTACATGGCCATTTAAAAAAAAAAGAAAGTTTCTTATTATTAAAACAGTATTGCATATTCATACACACCCCATACACAGCCATTTTCATTCTTTCTTTTGCAACTTCCGTATTTTTACTAATTTCACATGCAGAAACAGGGTTAAATGTAAGCCATTCTCACATCATGGTAACATTGGACGTGGAAGCATCTTGATCTGCCATTTGTTAGTTGTTGTGTAAGCAGCGGCCTGGCTGTTCACACCAGGAGAGCATGTCTGTACACCAGTCAGCAAACAAAACTGCTCCTCTGTCTTTTCTAATTACACGTAGAGCTGTGTCTGCTCGTGTGTGTGTGTGTGCGCATGTGTGCACGAATGCTCGTCTCCCCGGCTCTCTGTTAGATTATCAGTTTGTTTTCTTGCAAGATGTGCTTGCTGCATGCAACAAAAATACACCAGACGCTGAATCTATCACTGTGGGTCGTGGGCTGCCTCTGCTGCCGTGCGTCCTGTGTGTTAGTTAACACGGACAAAAAGGGTAGCAGGCAACACTCCACAGAAAACTGGTGCACTTTGTGCTGCTTCAGCTTTCAGTGTAATCGAGAGGTGTAAATGAATGGATTGTGATTCTATTCATTTCAGCGGTCTGCAAATTATGTTAAACATTACTAGTAAATAATGTTATTGTCTTTCCCTGACTGCTGAGGTCACTAGTGTTAGGTTGCTAGCACTGTTTAAATATTTAGGTGGGCTTGGATGAAAACTGTGACACAGACTTGCCATGGGCATTTCAAACTAAAGGCGTATTTTTAAGATGATGACATGTATCACAGTTTTCACTTTGCATTCATACTATTGGATTGTTAATCACTGAATTGAAACATTGATCCCGTTCAATGTTCCATCACATCTCAAGTGTGAACCCAGCATAATACATTATGGTATACACAAAAGTAAAAATTCAGTAAATGACATTTTACAGTTACAGTACTAAATCATATTATTTTGTTCCAGGAGACCCATGTGATTCACACATTTAAAGAGGACTTTTATGGGGAGATTCTGAGTGTTGTCATGGTGGGCTACATCCGTCCAGAGAGAAGCTTCAACTCACTTGGTATGACACCTCTATTTTTCTCTCAGGGGATCTCACACACGTTCCCTTTTTTGAATGCAGGCAGTCAAAAGTTTAAGATTTTTCATGCCTCCAGATTTAATCTCACACATATTTCTCTTAACCCACCATGAAGCCAATCTTTCTGAATGCTCATTATTTGTCTCTTTGTACTTTTCTCTCTCTCTTTGCTGACTGTTTTACTGCATATCTTCATTTCTCTCATTTATGAATGCAATAGAAGCGCTTATTGCAGCCATAAACAACGACATTGAGGAGGCCAAGGCCAAGCTGGAACTCCCAGAGCATCTCAAACTGAGAGACGACAATTTCTTCACCAGTGCTCCCAGCTCATCCTCAGCACTGCCCCACACTAGCGCTTCCACATCACAGACTATTATGAATGGTCACTGACAGCTGGCCGTGACTGTTGCACTGCACGCAGACACACACACACACACACACACACACACACACACACACACACACACACACACACACACACACACACACACTAGAAAAACACAAAGGATTCTATACACACACAGGTGTATGCACTTATTAAAATGCACAGCCTCATTCTAAGATCTCTTAGCTGTTGTCAAGGCAGCAGATGGACTTCATCATCAATATCTTTTTTAAATTGTGTTTTTCTTTTATTTCCTCATTGTGTCCGTGTTTGAAGAACCGTTTATCTTCCTGTATGGGTATATATCAGAACCAGATTGCCTCATCTAACAGCATCATTGTGTATAAATCTCTTCGGTGTCAATGGTCCGGCTGTATAGTTTGAGTCTTTTATATGAGAAGGTACCTAAAACTACAAATTTTAGGATGAAGGTGACCCAAACATAAAATTTTGTAATGATCTGTATGTAACGAAATGGACCGTAAACAATAACCAAACTCTGTGAAGACTACATAGCCAACATTGAAAAATTCGATATTTATAATTTCCTATCTGCTGACATATGCTTCTGTGTCAGAAGGTTTGGGCACCATCATCTTTAACAAAATCACTGGTTGTTGTATGACTTTATGCAACAATGAGACTAAATGCAAGGCTTCTGTGTGAAGAGGGGGAGATTAAATTATAAATGATGTAAATTTTATGTTTTTAAAGTATCCTTGCTTCCTCTTCTCATTTTCCTTGAGAGAAAATGTTTTTCCAGTGTGAAACCAACCCTCTATTGTTTATCACTGCCCAACAAAACAACAAGTTTATTACATCAAATCAGAGATTGAATTTGGGGTTTTTGATGCATTTTGCGGAAAAAAATCTCATAGGGATTATTTGATTTGCTGCAGAATGGTAATTTATTTAAATGTTGACAAAAACATGCTCCAACGATAGTCTTTTAAACTAGCTTCAGCAAATTCACCAGTATCAGCCTGTTTGGTCAGTAGAGAGCTGCAGATGATCACTAAGCACATTTTTATGCACAATGTTTTTACTGCAGCTGCTTAATGTTTAGACCTACAGTCTGTTAGTTTCTGTGGGTTTGTTACTGATAGTAAAACATTGACAGGTGATTGGAGATGAAGTGTAAGGCCCACAGCCCCTGTTCCCTGCTCTGATATTTACAAAGGGCAAGATCAGTATGGACTTTAAATTTATACCATAAATATATTCAAAAGGACGATCATGCAGAAAAACCCACAAGAATATTCTTGATCTTGCCTAAATATATACATCACAGTTTCATTTTTTCTTGAGGTCTTTAAATTTTTTTTACAAATGTGTTCAAAAACTAGCTCTCATTACAATGCTTTTTAGGTCTGTGTGTGTTTGTTCGTGTGCGCGCCTGCACTTGTTTAGCTTTTACAAACCTAACACAAGTGTGTAAAGGTCTTAGAAGCCTTGTAAATAATTGTTTTAAATGAATGAAATATAAGAGTATAGCTATGTGATAATTTGGATTTAAGTCTGTGTTATATTTTAGTTATCCAGGTACCTTTCTATTCTCAGTCTGGAAGTTTTTGTACTTTTCCTTTTTATCAGTTTCTTTACTGAGAGGGAAATGACTGAAAGAATCAATACAGGAAGCAGTACTTCACTGCAATCGTGTCATGTCAGTCATCAAATCGACTGCCGTGTGAAAGCTATTCCTCCATGCTGAACACTACATTATTCATTATATTCATCCTTTAAAGCAATTAATGTACCGAAGGACTCTCACTGTAACTTTGAATTGTAATGTGCTACTGCTTCAAACCTGTCAAAGATTTTAAAGGGCTAGTGTGTAGGATTCAGGGCCATCTGTTGGCAGAACTGGCATATAATATTCAGAACTATGTTTGCATTAGTTTATAATCACCTGAGGATAAGAATCATTGTGTTTCTGTTACTTTGGAATGAGCCTTTTATATCTACATATGGAGCAAGTCCTCTCCCACAAATCCGCCATGTTTTTCCACAGTAGCCCAGCACAGACAAACCAAACACTCACTCTAGATAGGGCCATTTATATTTTTGTGTCAGCCACTGTCATTTACTAAATCCTACACACTGGAACTTTAAGAGGGATGTTTTCACAACCCTGACACATTTAACCCCTGCTGCTGTAGGGTCAGATGTTCTCGAGGCTCATATGTTGCGATCATTTTATCTAGTTTACACAGGGACCAGGGTTACTGAACATACAGCTAAAGGTTCAACACCTCTTATATGTTTCATTCTTGTGTTATCTGTAATTTAATCAAATAAATAGTTTTGTCAAATTTATTTCATTTATTGGTTAATTTTTTATGTCCATGTAAGGGTGAGATGTAACAGAAATACCCTTTATTCTAAATCCGAAAAGCATTGGAAAAAAAGCTTTAAATATTACATCATATTCACATGGCTGACCTTTTGGAAATTTGAAACAGCTAAGGGATCTTTTTGGGACTCCAAAATTATCTGATAACCACATGAATGCCGTTATTGTGCTAATAAGTGTCAGTAATTATGCACAGATACAAATATTAATAGAGCGATGCCTGCGAGCTAGTTCAGGCAGCTGCACTGATTCATACATGCGTGACATACCTCAGTCTGCATCAGTATTTCTGCCTGCTCTTTCAGCCCCATGCATCTCCCCGGCTTATTTTATTATCACTTCCCAATACTTCATGTAAACATATCTGTGGGCAGAGACGGGGTCCAAGTCTAAATGCCAATCTCTAACTTACTACTCTAACTTCTGCTGCTGTAATTAAAATGTAATGATTTGTCTGAACTTATTAATATAATAATAAGTTCAGACAATAATAGAATATAATTATGTAATTATACCACAATGATAAATTATGTGTGCCATTCCTCAAACCCACAGTCTTTTTAGTAAAATTGCTTTTATAGTCTTTGCACTGTCCTCTTGGTGTGAGCTACAGAGTCGCCTTTTACAGTTCAGTTTTATTTTATTTATCACAGTTTTATTTTATTGTCACAAAAATTACAAAAATAGGATGACAGAATATCTGACCACTGAGTACCAATGTAACTGAAAACTGCAAAGTCATTGTTTTCTATATTTGCTTTTTCTTTTTAAGTCTGTTTCTTTTTTGTTTTGTGTGAATTGTTTCACCTTTTAGCTGCTTTTTTGTCTGTCTTTTTTGCTCTGTTATGTAAAACTTTTCATGCTGGCCAGGACTTTAAATCCAAGTAATAATTTAGGTGAAATGAAGCTTAAATAATATAATATAAAAGCAAAAATTAAGATCTTAGAACTGACACTCTCCCCTTAAAACTACTGTGTCATAAAAGTATCAGTGCTCAAGCAAAGGAAGTGAGTGCTGAGAAGAAAACGGATTTCCTTGTAATTTCATATGGGGCCCGATTGTCTGAAAATCATGTTTACTAAACAATACATAAATTTGGATTAAAAGTCAAACTTCATATGTGGATGTGTAGATGCCTGTCATAGCAGGAACAGAAACTAAAGCCTGAAGCATTTGGATTTTAAGGACCAGGAAGGGAATGCAAATGTCAAAGTCAAGCACAGCACGTGTGAAAAAGGTGTAGTGGTCGATGTCCCTGAGCCAAGGTTGTGTCTAGTCGCAGATAAGACACTGGACTCAACCTGCTCTACAGGAACTCAGTGTAAAGTTATTTTTACCAAAAGACAACTTTACACTGAGGTTACAGAGGCATGGCATCACGACAGAAATTAAAACAGTTCTTAAACAGCTCAGTGATTAAAACAAATTACTCGGTAATAAGTCGATATTTATGTGGATCGTCATTTTCAACTAGTGACACCAGTTGAAAATGATTTCGTACTTACCTAGAAGTAGTGTACACTAATTTAGCTTTTTGTCTTTAACCCAGTTACAAGAATAAATGTTGGCATTTAACACTTCTGCAAACCCTGGATATGTAGAAGTTGTATGTAGTTATGTAGATGTACATTGAAACTTTGAATTGCTTTACATTTCAGCAACTCTTTGATAAATGTGTGTTTAGATTTAGACAGAAAACACTTGGTTATGTTTTGGATGAAAATTCCTGGTTTTGGTGACAGAACCCCAGCTGAAAAGGCAGTTATGGCCCTAAAGTTATCCCTAAAGTAAACATAGAAATTGGTTATTAAAAAGCGCCCATGCTTGATGGCTAACAAGCAGCTGCAAATACACAATTGGTTTTGTTGTTTGTTGGTCTGAAACAGTGACCTGGAGTTGCCTGCAGCACTGGCAGGCGTCGCACCTAGCTGCCTCGCCATACACTATCCCCTCCATCTCCCGATAACAAATTCAGGTCATTTAGCCGTCACTTTAGAAACATTGATAAAACCAATATGAAGCCTATAATTTCAACATATCCGTGGTTTGCCGAAATGTACAGTGCCAAAATTTCCTACTGGTGACTGGGCTAGTTACTTAACATAAAAAACACCAAATCCAATCCAATATACGTTATGAAGCTCACAGGAAACATCTCACTTCAACTCACCTCTGTACAACAGCAGGTTAATTCATAACACAGATCAAAATCCAATTTTATTATAAAACAATGATTCACAGCATATTTCATATTTTTCCACCTGAAATATGTCCAGAGAAAGATCCTAATCATTCACTTTTCACACTTAACAGTAGATGGGAGGCAGACCTGTTATTATCTCAGGGAGACAGCACTAAAAAGCAAATGCAAAGCACTGAAGTCAAAACAGACCCTGAGTAGAGCTAAAAGAAAAAAAATCTCAAAGAAAAATTTCCTGGGAAATCACCTCTCCTGCAACTTTATGCCGCGTTTTGATGTGTAATCTGAACACGCACAGATGCATTTCACTGTGTACTATACAAGGTGAAACCACTGAGAAGATTTTCCTCCTTGTGTAAACTAACCTGAAACAATCCAAACAGTACCACACAGTGTGACGGATCAGGTTGTACTTTGGTGAATAAGTTTACTTTGAATTTTGATGTCACTCCTGTAGTGCAATACAAAATCCAGTTTACAAATTAAACAAATGTAACATAGAAAGCGCTGAGAGTAAAGTTACAACTGTGATTATAAGAGCTTTAAACCAGATGATGCCAAAACAGAGGAAGTATGTTACTCTAGCATTCGTTCTAAATTTGGAGTTAACTGGATTGTTAATAACAAAAACTAAAATATGCAATTAAATGTAATAAAATGTAGTCTTGATGCATTTTATCCCTGAAAAATAAAAGTTTTGTTATGTAAATCTAAATCTTCAAATTGTAACTAACATGAATGTATTATTTTGTAAAATTATAAAAATTATCCAGAAATGATTTATTATACAGAAAGCAAAAAAACTAAAAGAAAATGAAAATGTTTGTCAGCACATTCACAATTCAAATAAAACTCTTCTGACAGATCAAAAAAATTATTGATGCCAACATCGTAGCAGCCATATTTGTCAAACGTCTCAGATAACTTATGAATTAACAATCAAACTGAACTTAGATGGCATCTGCAGGTTTACAGACTAACTTTACATTGGCGCTGGTAATGAGTTGGTAATTTATCAATAATTTAAAGCTGGACAAATTGAAAATTAGTTAAAGCACATTTTAAGGTCTAGTGTTTAGGATTTAGTAGCATCTAATGGTGAGATTGTAGAACTGAAACTTCTCCCAAGTGTCAAGTGTAGAACCACTACCAACACAAAAACATGAATGATCCTATCTATAGCTAATATTTGGTTTGTCTCTTCTGCGCTACTGTAGAAATAAAATAGTGCACTCTGTGGAAGAGGACCCACTCTGTATGGAGATGGAAAAAGTTCATTCTAAGTGAACAAAAACACATTAATCCTTGGTTTCAGGTGATTAGAAACCTACAAACAGTTAACTAGTTATAAATACAATGTTCCATTTCTGTCAATAGATATCCTTAAATCCTACACACTAGACCTTTAATTCCCTTAGGTGTCTTTTTTAAGCAGCCAAACACTGCTGTTCACACAGTGACAGACAGTTAACTGTAGTCATGGCAAACATGTTGCCAACTGTGATCAACTGTACCTTTATATTGTCAACAGCTGTGGCAAGATAGCAAGCTGGAACAAGTTTGGCATCTTTTATCATGATATTAAGTTGGCTTGGACATGGGAAAAATTTATCTTTAGAGTTTATCAGGAAGTGCGTAAACAACAAGTACAAACCTGAAAAAGTTTAAGCAGTACCACCATTAAATGATGCTTGTGTAAGTACGGCTGTAGGAGAAAACAGAAAAATGTTGATAATCAGGTGTCAGGCTTAAAACCATAAAACCTCAGCTAAACCTGCAATTCTTCTCTGGAACTTTAGTTATCACAAATAATGATTGGTACCTGGCTGGTATGAAAAACATATTTGAAATGTAATGTCATTGAAAAATATTTTGTGTGTGCTTGACATCCTTCATGTTTTGTCTGTTGACTGTGCCAACAGGATCTTAAGAGATCCAACTTTAAGAAAAAAAAAGAAACATCCTGTATCTGCGGAACTGTAAGAAACAATATTCACAACATGTTCAGACTGCAGTGATACACAAGTAAGAGCTACTGTCAGGCCTTTTGTGCTTTTTTTTCATCTGTATGAGTAGCTCTCATCATCGTACTCCAACTCAATCTCATCTTCATCCAAGAGTCCATACTTGAACTTCCGATACACCGTGCCATCCTGCCCCATGTACACTATGTCTTCATCATCATCTTCTTCCTCATTGTCCTCACTATCAATAATTCTGTCGCTGTACTCCCCAAATGAAGAGGTAGTGGGTTGCGAGGTAATGCCTCCGTTGGTGTCCAGTTTCTCATAGCCCCCCGCTTTGGTTTTGGGTGTGATTGCAACAGATCTGGATCGAGCATTGAGGAAGAGGAAGATCCCTCCACCCACAGAGAGGATAATTAGAACACAAGCAGTGACAAGGACTTTGGCGGTGCTGCCTTCTGCCTCTAGATCCTCAGCATTTCTCATTACAAAGTTGACACCTAGGATGCATTCGGCTGAGAAGAAGGAGATGAGAACAACATTAGGTTACAATAACAAATGTAACCTGTAGGCAGTAGGTGATTTAATAATTTTTAACCCCCTTGATGTCTAACTTTATGGTTATGTTTGCTCATAAGATGCTCTATGCTTTGTCTTGTAGTGGCCTGTCACATTACCACTTTTGATAATCGCCTCATTCTTGAAACATACAATGAAACATAGTGGTTTTGAACTGACCATGAGAGGAATGAACATGTTAGATTCTGTCCATTCTTCATAAAAAGCTCTGGTCTACTTTTCTCTCTTTAGAGCACGCTACGTGAAATTACTTTTCTCTGACTCTCTTATTTCTCTGACTGTTGTCCCTCATCTTGGTTTATTTTACTCACTCGAGCCACAATGCTGCACAGATTTTATTGGCAGAGTAGCATCATGTTGGATTTTAATTCATGCAATTGTTCTGTTGTTCATTAACCAGCACTACAAATGCTCCTTGAGTTAAAATAGAAATGATCTGTGAAAATGTAATAATTCTCAACAATTTATTGGTTATAGGTCTCAGACCAGATAGGACCCTGTCATGTTCTGGACCTGGAGGATGGAGAGCAAAAAGAAGCTTAACCAGGGGACATATTTAGGTAATTTAGGATTGCTATCAATTAGATGAATGATACAAGTCATCCATTAACAATTAAAGATGCCCTGAAAGAATGTGACTGATGACCCACACACATATGAATTGTATTAACAAGTAACAAGTCTCAGTACAGTGTGTATCTGTGTGTTTTATTGGAAGTCAGTGTTCCAGTGTGGCTTCTTGTTTACCTTGTGAGGCCTTGCAGTCACAACACTCCCAGGGTATCGGTTTATCATCATGTTGTGTCTCATTTCCACAGCAGGACAAGCAGCGTCCATCATCAGAGAGGATCTGGAGAGCAGGACACACAGTGCAATTCCTCAAGCCGGGACCTCGGCAGTCCACGCAAGATGGGTCACAGGCATGGCAGTTCGGCTCATCACTAATGGCCTCAGAACCCTAAAGCAACAGAGGAATTTATGTCACAACAGACTGACTGTCACTTCCACACATTTTCTCTGAAAACTGCTTGATGATTTACGGTTTAGCCTTGCAAAACTATAAGGAGCCAGGCCTGGGGGTGGAGCTCGATGGCAAGCGCCTGGTGACCGGTTCTTTACCCATGGGGCACAGCCCGGAGAGGCAACTTGGGACCTCCTTCCTATAGGCTCACCACCCATATGAGGGGCCAAAGGGGTCGGATGCGATGTGAGTTGAGCGGCAGCTGAAGGCGGGGACCTTGGCGGTCCAATCCTCGACTGCAGAAGCTAGTTCTAGGGACGTGGAATGTCATCTCTCTGGTGGGGAAGGAGCCTGAGCTGGTGCGCGAGGTTGAGAAGTTCCAACAAGATATAGTCGACCTCACCTCGACACATAGCATGGTCTCCAGAACCAGTCTTCTCGAGAGGGGTTGGACTCTCTTCCACACTGGAGTTGCCACTGGTGAGAGGCGCCAGGCAGGGGTAGCAATACCTCTTGCCCCCCGGCTCAGTGCCTGTATGTTGGAGTTTACCCCGGTGGACGAGAGGGTAGCCTCCCTCCGCCTTTGGGTGGGTGGACAGATCCTGACTGTTGTTTGTGCCTGTGATCCAAACAGCAGCTCATAGTATCCACCCTTTTTGGAGTCCTTAGAGGGGGTGCTGGAGAGTGCTCCTTCTGGGGATTCCCTCGTTCTGCTAGGGGACTTCAATGCTCACCTTGGCAGCGACAATGAGACCTGGAGAGACGTGATCGGGAGGAATGGTCCCCCAATCTGAACCTGAGTGGTGTTTTGTTATTGGACTTCTGTGCTCGCCACAGATTATCCATAACAAACACCATGTTCAAGCATAATCGGTGTTCATATGTGCACTTGGTATCAGGACACCCTAGGCCGCAGTTCGATGATCAGTGGTCAGTGCCTGTCGTGGTGGCAACACCCGAACCCGTTGGTGGACACCGTCAAGCTGAAGAAGGAGTCCTATCTGGCCTCCTTGGCCTGTGGGACTCTGGAGGCAGCAGACAGGTACCGGCAGGCCAAGTGGAGTGCAGCCACGGTGGTCACCAAGACAAAAACCTGGGCATGGAGGAGTTCGGTGAGGCCATGGAGAATGACTTCCGGACGGCTTCTTAAGAGCTTCTGAACCACCATCCGGCGTCTCAGGAGGAAAAGCAGTGCTCTGTCAACACTGTGTATGGTGGGGACGGTGCGCTGCTGGGGGTCCAGTTTGGTGACCTCAGGATTGGGTTGCTGCTTTTTGCAGATGATGTGGTCCTGTTGGCTTCATCAGGCCGTGACTTTCAGCTCTCACTGGATTGGTTTGCAGCCAAGTGTGAAGCGGCCGGGATGAGAATCAGCACCTCCAGATCCGAGGCCATGGTTTTCAGCCAAAAAAGGGTGGAGTGCCACCCTCTCCAGATTGGGGAAGAGATCCTGCCCCTAGTGGAGGTATTTAAGTACCTTGGGGTCTCATTCACAAGTGAGGGAAGGATGGAGTGGGAGATCGGCAGGCGGACCGGTGTGGCATCTGCAGTAATGCAGACTCTGCACCGATCTATTGTGGTGAAGACGGAGCTGAGCTGAAAGGTAAAGCTCTCGATTTACCGGTCGATCTTCATTCCTACCCTCACCTATGGTCACGAGCTTTGGGTAGTGACCGAAAGAACAAGATCGCAGGTACAAGCGGCCAAAATAGCTTCCTCCGTAGAGTGGCTGGGCTCTCCCATAGAGATAGGGTGAGAAGCTCGGTCATCCGGGAGGAGCTCGGAGTAGAGCTGCTCCTCCCACATGTTGAGAAGAGCCAGATGAGGTGGCCCGGGCTTCTAATTGGGATGCCTTCTGGACGCCTCCCTGGTGAGGTGTTTAGGGCACGTCCCACTGGTAGGAGGCCCCAGGGAAGACGCCTCGGGATTCCGCGACCCCGGATAAGCAGTAGAAAATGGATGGATGGATGGAGCCTCTCCGGTTAGAGTAATAATTAATGCAAATTCAGCCAATCCCAGGAAATCTGTGTGAATTTTGTGCAATCACTGCAACTTTTTTAAACACTTGGCCAATCATTATGTCAGACAAAAATATATCATAAACTCTACCCCCCCCCCCAAAAAAAAAACAGAGCATGGTAATTTATAAAAAAAAAAAATGTGATAGTATAGCCCATCATAAAAACCATCATAGAATGACATAGTATAATGCTTCAAAAATTGCCATACTATAGCATGTCAAAATAACAGTTGAAAAAGTGATAGTTCCGAATGTCGAAAAAATCATAATATGGCATAATATAGCACACTGCAAAAAAAATTTGTCAAAAATCATCATTGTGTCCAAAAAACAGCTGAAAATCACTTATTTAAGCATGTCTAGACACGCAATAGTATAATGTAATAAAAAAAACAGTCAAACACACCAAAATAAAGCATGTTGAAAAATCGACCGAAAATATATAGACATGGTATTGAATGTTGTAAAATGTCAAAATATGACATGAACAAAAAACAGCAGAAAACGACTTAGTTTAGCATGTTGAGAAACACCATAGTACAGTATGATGAAAAAACAGGCAAAAACATCAAAATATAGCATGTTGAAAAAATGACTGAAATTGCAATACAACACCCTGGAAATTTTTTTTTAATGTCCCAAAAACAGCTGGAAACGGCCTAGAAAAGCCTGCCAAGACACGCTATAGCATAGAAAATTGCAGAAATTCGCAAAAACACCATAATTTGGCATGTCGAAAAAATAACCGAAAATGCAATACTATAGTATGGCAAAAAATGTCAAAATTTGACATGCCCAAAAAACAGCTGGAAACCGCCTAGAATACCCTACCGAAACACGCCATTGCAAAGAAAGTTGAAAAAAGGGCCAAAAACACCATAATTTGGCATGTCGAAAAAATGACCGAAAAATGCATTACTATTGTATGGCAAAATTTGACATGTCCCAAAAACAGCTGGAAACCGCCTAGAACAGCCTATCGAGACATGCCATTGCAAAGAAAGTTGAAAAAAGGACCAAAAACACCATAATTTGTCATGTCGAAAAAATAACCAAAAATGCAAGGCTATACTATGGCAAAAATGTCAAAAAATGGCATGTCCCAAAAACAGCTTAAAACACCTCCAAACAGCATAAAACAGCATGCCAAGACACGCCATAGCATAGAAAGTCGTAAAAACAGCCAAAAAGACTATGTTTTATGTATGTCAAAAAAATGACCGAAAAGGCGTGACTTATACTATGGCAAAAATGTCAAAAAATGGCATGTCCCAAAAACTGCTTAAAACACCTCCAAACAGCATAAAACAGCATGCCAAGACACGCCATAGCATAGAAAGTTGTAAAAACAGCCAAAAAGACTATGTTTTATGCATGTCAAAAAAATGACCGAAAAGGCAAGGCTATAGTATGGCAAAAATGTCAAAATATGACATGTCTCAAAAACGACTGAAAGTAACTCAAATCAGTAAAAAAAATAGCATGCTTAGACATGCCAGAGCATTCAAAGTTGTAAAAACAGCCAAAAAGACTATAATTATGCATGTCAAAAAAATGACTGAAAAGGCAAGGCTATAGTATGGCAAAAATGTCAAAAAATGGCATGTCCCAAAAACAGCTTTAAACACCTCCAAATAGCATAAAACAACGTGCCAAGACATGCTATAGTACAGAAAGTTGCAACCAAAAGCAAAAACACCATAATGTTGCATATTGAAAAAATGACTGAAAAGGCAAGGCTATACTATGGCAAAAATGTGAAAAAATGGCATGTCCAAAAAACAGCTTAAAACATCTCCAAATAGCATAAAACTGCATGCCAAGACACGCCATAGCATAGAAAGTCGTAAAAACAGCCAAAAAGACTATATTTTATGCATGTCGAAAATCTGACCGAAAAGGCAAGGCTATAGTATGGCAAAAATGTCAAAATATGACATGTCTCAAAAACGACTGAAAGTAACTCAAATCAGTAAAAAAATAGCATGCTTAGACATGCCAGAGCATTCAAAGTTGTAAAAACAGCCAAAAAGACTATAATTATGCATGTCAAAAAAATGACCGAAAAGGCAAGGCTATACTATGGCAAAAATGTCAAAAAATGGCATGTCCCAAAAACAGCTTAAAACACCTCCAAACAGCATAAAACAGCATGCCAAGACACGCCATAGCATAGAAAGTTGTAAAAACAGCCAAAAACACTATATTTTATGCATGTCGAAAATCTGACCAAAAAGGAAAGGCTATAGTATGGCAAAAATGTCAAAAAATGGCATGTCCCAAAAACAGCTTAAATCACCTCCCAACAGCATAAAACAGCATGCCAAGACACGCCATAGCATAGAAAGTCGTAAAAACAGCCAAAAAGACTATATTTTATGCATGTCAAAAAAATGACCAAAAAGGCAAGGCTATAGTATGGCGAAAATGTCAAAAAATGTCATGTCCAGAAAACAGCTGAAAACACCCATAAAAAGCCTAAAATAGCGTGCCGAAACACGCATGGAATTTTGTAAAAACACCAAAATATGGCATGTTGAAAAAATGACCGGAAAGGCAAGGCTATAGCTTCGCAAAAATGTCCAAATATGTCATGTCCCAAAAACAACTCAAATCAGTATAAAATAGCATGCTGAGCCACGCCAGAGCATAGAATTTTGCTAAAACGGCCAAAAACACCCAGAAATGTCATGTTGAAAAAATGATCGAAAAGGCAAGGCTATAGTATGGCAAAAATGTCAAAATATGTCATGTCCCTAAAACGACTCAAATCAGTGTAAAATAGCTTGCTGAGACACGCCAGAGCATAACGCAAATTATTTTAAAATAGCATGCTGAGACACGCCAGAGCATAGAATTTTGCAAAAACAGCCCAAAACACCAAAATATGGCATGTTGAAAAAAATGACCGAAAAGGCAAGGCTATAGTATGGCAAAAAATTCAAAATGTAACATGTCCCAAAAACAACTGTAAACAACTCAAATCAGTAGAAAATTGCATGCTGAGACACGCCAGAGCATAGAATTTTGCTAGAACGGCCAAAAACATAAAAAATATGTCATTTTGAAAAAATGACCATAAAGCCAAGGCTATAGTATGGCAAAAATGTCAAAAAATGACATGTCCAGAAAAGCTGAAAACACCCATAAAAAGCATAAAATAGCGTGCCGAAACACACCATAGCATAGAACGTTGCAAAGACGGCCAAAAACACCATAATATGGCATGTGGAAAAAATGACCGAAAAGGCAAGGCTATAGTATGGCAAAAAATGTCAAAATTGACATGTCTAGAAAACAGCTGAAAACACCCATAAAAAGTCTAAAATAGTGTGCCGATACACGCCATAGCATAGAACGTTGTAAAAACGGCCAAAAACACCAAAATATGGCATGTGGAAAAAATGACCGAAAAGGCAAGGCTATAGTTTGGCAGAAATGTCCAAATATGTCATGTCCCAAAAACAACTCAAATAGTATAAAATAGCATGCTGAGACACACTAGAGCATAGAATTTTGCTAAAACGGCCAAAAACACCAAAACGGCATGTTGAAAAAATGAGCGAAAAGCCAAGGCCATAGCATGGCAAAAATGTCAAAATTTGACATGTCCCAAAACCATCTGAAAATAACTAAAATCAGTATAAAATAGCATGCTGAGACGTGCCAGAGCATAGAATTTTGCTAGAACGGCCAAAAACATAAAAAATATGGCATTTTGAAAAAATGACCATAAAGCCAAGGCTATAGTATGGCAAAAATGTCAAAAAATGACATGTCCAGAAAACAGTGAAAACACCCATAAAAAGCATAAAATAGCGTGCCGAAACACACCATAGCATAGAACGTTGCAAAGACGGCCAAAAACACCATAATATAGCATGTTGAAAAAATGACTGAAAAGGCAAGACGATAGTATGGCAAAAATGTCAAAATTTGACATTTCCCAAATACAGCTGGAAACTGTCTAGAATAGCCCGCCGAGCATGTTATAGCATAGAAAGTTGCAATAAGGGCCAAAAACACCACAATTAGGCGAAAAAATGACAGAAAACAACACAGTATAGTTCGTCGAACAATGGCAAAACAGGACATGTCCAGAAAAGAGCTGAAAACCACTTATTCGGCAAGATATGTTATAGTGTAGTGTGATTTAAAAACAGTCAAAAACATCAAAATATTACATATTAAAAAATCTACCAAAAACGACATAGTATAGCACGGCGAAAAATTTCAAAACAGGATATGTCCAAAAAACAGCTGAAAACCACTTAGTATTGCATGTTGACACACGCCATAGTACACTATGATGAAAAAACAGCCAAAAACATCAATATATAGCAATCAACCAAAAACAACATTGCAAGTGTGTTAAAAAAATGTCAAAATATGACTTGTCTCAGAAAAAGCTGAAAACCACTAAGTATAGCATGTTGAGTTAGCCATACTATAGTTTGATGAAAAATCATCCAAAAATATCAAAATATAGCAAGTTGAAAAATCTACTGAAAATAACATAGTATAGTTTGTTGGAAAATGTCAAAATATGACAGTTGGGCGAAGACCCAAGAATGGAAACCCAGATCCGAATCCAAGCTGTTCGAGGGAGATGAACCCCTTCATGAACATGCAAATGGTCGCATCCTGGCTCATGAGCATGTTTAACATGTTTATGAATCACCAGCAGCAGTCCTTTCACCAATCTTTGACAGGAAATCACATGCGGAAGGGTGGAAACTCCCCAGCAGCAGGAGAAGGAAGTTTCCACTCTAACACAGCACCCTAAGGCCAGCCACCGAGGACAGACGGAGAGTGGAGAGAGAGACGATGTGACGGACCTCCAGATAAAGAACAACAGATCACTGTGTTTGCTTTTAGGGGATTTTTGTGCTTTTGCCTTATCTTGTTTAGACCTTGTCTTAGATGTTATATGTAACTCCCTTGAAAAGGAGTGGGGAAAGAGTTGCTGTTGATTTATGCTTTTGACATTTTTATCTTTGAATAAAGCCTGCGTCGAGCAGTTTTAACCTTTTTCTGCCATCCTAAGGTGTTTGCCTTTTCTTTCTTTTGAGATGTCACTTTTTTACATTTTTCCCATACAATACTGTAGCTTTTTGGGTCATGTTTTCGACAATCATTAGAACGTTTGTTAGCTGTTTTTGCAACTTTCTACACTGTGTGACGTGTCTTGGCACTCTGTTTTATGCTGTTTGTAAGTGTTTTAAGCTGTTTTTGAGACATGCAATTTTTTCACATTTTTGCCATACTATAGCCTTGCCTTTTCGGTCATTTTTTTGACATGCATAAAATATAGTCTTTTTGGCTGTTTTTACAACTTTCTATGCTATGGCGTGTCTTGGAATGCTGTTTCATGCTGTTTGGAGATGTTTTAAGCTGTTTTTGGGACATGCCATTTTTTGACATTTTTGCCATAGTATAGCCTTGCCTTTTTGGTCATTTTTTTAACATGCATAAAACATAGTCTTTTTGGCTGTTTTTACAACTTTAAATGCTATGGCGTGTCTTGGCACGCTATTTTATGCTGTTTTGTGGTGTTTTTGGCAGTTTTTGGGACATGCCATTTTTTCACATTTTTGCCATACTATAGCCTTGCCTTTTCGGTCATTTTTTTGACATGCATAAAATATAGTCTTTTTGGCTGTTTTTACAACTTTAAATGCTATGGTGTGTCTTGGCACGCTATTTTATGCTGTTTTGTGGTGTTTTAGGCAGTTTTGGGACATGCCATTTTTTCACATTTTTGCCATACTATAGCCTTGCCTTTTCGGTCATTTTTTTGACATGCATAAAATATAGTCTTTTGGCTGTTTTACAACTTTAAATGCTATGGCGTGTCTTGGAATGCTATTTCATGCTGTTTTGGTGTTTTAAGCAGTTTTTGGGACATGCCATTTTTGACATTTTTGCCATACTATAGCCTTGCCTTTTGGTCATTTTTTTGACATGCATAAAATATAGTCTTTTTATTGTTTTTACAACTTTAAATGCTATGGCGTGTCTTGGCACGCTATTTTATGCTGTTTGGAGATGTTTTAAGCTGTTTTTGGGACATGCCATTTTTCACATTTTTGCCATACTATAGCCTTGCCTTTTCGGTCATTTTTTTGACATGCATAAAATATAGTCTTTTTGGCTGTTTTTACAACTTTCTATGCTATGGCGTGTCTTGGAATGCTGTTTCATGCTGTTTGGAGATGTTTTAAGCTGTTTTTGGGACATGCCATTTTTTGACATTTTTGCCATAGTATAGCCTTGCCTTTTCGGTCATTTTTTTGACATGCATAAAACATAGTCTTTTTGGCTGTTTTTTACAACTTTAAATGCTATGGCGTGTCTTGGCACGCTATTTTATGCTGTTTTGTGGTGTTTTTAGGCAGTTTTTGGGACATGCCATTTTTTCACATTTTTGCCATACTATAGCCTTGCCTTTTTCGGTCATTTTTTGACATGCATAAAACATAGTCTTTTTGGCTGTTTTTTCAACTTTAAATGCTATGGCGTGTCTTGGCACGCTATTTTATGCTGTTTTGTGGTGTTTTAGGCAGTTTTTGGGACATGCCATTTTTTCACATTTTTGCCATACTATAGCCTTGCCTTTTGGTCATTTTTTGACATGCATAAAACATAGTCTTTTTGGCTGTTTTACAACTTTAAATGCTATGGCGTGTCTTGGAATGCTATTTTATGCTGTTTTGTGATGTTTTAAGCAGTTTTTGGGACATGCCATTTTTGACATTTTTGCCATACTATAGCCTTGCCTTTTGGTCATTTTTTTGACATGCATAAAAAATAGTCTTTTTTGCTGTTTTTACAACTTTAAATGCTATATGGCGTGTCTTGGCACGCTATTTTATGCTGTTTGGAGATGTTTTAAGGCAGTTTTTGGGACATGCCATTTTTTGACATTTTTGCCATAGTATAGCCTTGCCTTTTTGGTCATTTTTTGACATGCATAAAACATAGTCTTTTGGCTGTTTTTACAACTTTAAATGCTATGGCGTGTCTTGGCACGCTATTTTATGCTGTTTTGTGGTGTTTTAGGCAGTTTTTGGGACATGCCATTTTTCACATTTTTGCCATACTATAGCCTTGCCTTTTTGGTCATTTTTTTTGACATGCATAAAACATAGTCTTTTTGGCTGTTTTTACAACTTTAAATGCTATGGCATGTCTTGGCACGCTATTTTATGCTGTTTGGAGGTGTTTTGGCAGTTTTGGGACATGCCATTTTTCACATTTTGCCATACTATAGCCTTGCCTTTTTGGTCATTTTTTGACATGTATAAAACATAGTCTTTTTGGCTGTTTTTACAACTTTAAATGCTATGGCGTGTCTTGGCACGCTATTTTATGCTGTTTTGTGGTGTTTTTGGCAGTTTTTTGGACATGCAATTTTTTGACACTTTTGCCATACTATAGCCTTGCCTTTTTGGTCATTTTTTTGACATGCATAAAACATAGTCTTTTTGGCTGTTTTTACAACTTTAAATGCTATGGCGTGTCTTGGCACGCTATTTTATGCTGTTTGGAGGTGTTTTAAGCTGTTTTTGGACATGCCATTTTTTCACATTTTTGCCATACTATAGCCTTGCCTTTTTGGTCATTTTTTTGACATGCATAAAACATAGTCTTTTTATTGGCTGTTTTACAACTTTAAATGCTATGGTGTGTCTTGGCACGCTATTTTATGCTGTTTTGTGGTGTTTTAGGCAGTTTTGGGACATGCCATTTTTTCACATTTTTGCCATACTATAGCCTTGCCTTTTCGGTCATTTTTTTGACATGCATAAAATATAGTCTTTTTGGCTGTTTTTACAACTTTAAATGCTATGGCGTGTCTTGGCACGCTATTTTATGCTGTTTTGGAGGTGTTTTAAGCAGTTTTTGGGACATGCCATTTTTCACATTTTTGCCATACTATAGCCTTGCCTTTTGGTCATTTTTTGACATGCATATAATATAGTCTTTTTGGCTGTTTTTACAACTTTAAATGCTATGGTGTGTCTTGGCACGCTATTTTATGCTGTTTTGTGGTGTTTTAGGCAGTTTTGGGACATGCCATTTTTTCACATTTTTGCCATACTATAGCCTTGCCTTTTTGGTCATTTTTTTGACATGCATAAAACATAGTCTTTTTGGCTGTTTTTACAACTTTAAATGCTATGGCGTGTCTTGGCACGCTATTTTATGCTGTTTGGAGATGTTTTAAGCTGTTTTTGGGACATGCCATTTTTTCACATTTTTGCCATAGTATAGCCTTGCCTTTTCGGTCATTTTTTTGACATGCATAAAACATAGTCTTTTTGGCTGTTTTTACAACTTTAAATGCTATGGCGTGTCTTGGCACGCTATTTTATGCTGTTTTGTGGTGTTTTTGGCAGTTTTTGGGACATGCCATTTTTTGACATTTTTGCCATAGTATAGCCTTGCCTTTTTGGTCATTTTTTTGACATGCATAAAACATAGTCTTTTTGGCTGTTTTTACAACTTTAAATGCTATGGCGTGTCTTGGAATGCTGTTTCATGCTGTTTGGAGATGTTTTAAGCTGTTTTTGGGACATGCCATTTTTTGACATTTTTGCCATAGTATAGCCTTGCCTTTTTGGTAATGTTTTTGACATGCATAAAACATAGTCTTTTGGCTGTTTTTACAACTTTAAATGCTATGGTGTGTCTTGGCACGCAATGTTATGCTGTTTTGTGGTGTTTTAGGCAGTTTTTGGGACATGCCATTTTTTCACATTTTTGCCATACTATAGCCTTGCCTTTTTGGTCATTTTTTTGACATGCATAAAACATAGTCTTTTTGGCTGTTTTTACAACTTTAAATGCTATGGCGTGTCTTGGCACGCTATTTTATGCTGTTTTGTGGTGTTTTAGGCAGTTTTTGGGACATGCCATTTTTCACATTTTTGCCATACTATAGCCTTGCCTTTTCGGTCATTTTTTTGACATGCATAAAACATAGTCTTTTTGGCTGTTTTTACAACTTTAAATGCTATGGCGTGTCTTGGAATGCTGTTTCATGCTGTTTGGAGATGTTTTAAGCTGTTTTTGGGACATGCCATTTTTTGACATTTTTGCCATAGTATAGCCTTGCCTTTTTGGTCATTTTTTTGACATGCATAAAACATAGTCTTTTTGGCTGTTTTTACAACTTTAAATGCTATGGCGTGTCTTGGCACGCTATTTTATGCTGTTTGGAGATGTTTTAAGCTGTTTTTGGGACATGCCATTTTTTCACATTTTTGCCATACTATAGCCTTGCCTTTTTGGTCATTTTTTTGACATGCATAAAACATAGTCTTTTTGGCTGTTTTTACAACTTTAAATGCTATGGCGTGTCTTGGCACGCTATTTTATGCTGTTTTGTGGTGTTTTAGGCAGTTTTTGGGACATGCCATTTTTTCACATTTTTGCCATACTATAGCCTTGCCTTTTTGGTCATTTTTTTGACATGCATAAAATATAGTCTTTTTGGCTGTTTTTACAACTTTAAATGCTATGGCGTGTCTTGGAATGCTGTTTCATGCTGTTTGGAGATGTTTTAAGCTGTTTTTGGGACATGCCATTTTTTGAGATTTTTGCCATAGTATAGCCTTGCCTTTTTGGTCATTTTTTTGACATGCATAAAACATAGTCTTTTTGGCTGTTTTTACAACTTTAAATGCTATGGCGTGTCTTGGCACGCTATTTTATGCTGTTTGGAGATGTTTTAAGCTGTTTTTGGGACATGCCATTTTTCACATTTTTGCCATACTATAGCCTTGCCTTTTTGGTCATTTTTTTGACATGCATAAAACATAGTCTTTTTGGCTGTTTTTACAACTTTAAATGCTATGGCGTGTCTTGGCACGCTATTTTATGCTGTTTTGTGGTGTTTTAGGCAGTTTTTGGGACATGCCATTTTTTCACATTTTTGCCATACTATAGCCTTGCCTTTTTGGTCATTTTTTTGACATGCATAAAACATAGTCTTTTTGGCTGTTTTTACAACTTTAAATGCTATGGCGTGTCTTGGCACGCTATTTTATGCTGTTTTGTGGTGTTTTAGGCAGTTTTTGAGACATGTCATATTTTGATATTTTTGCCATACTATAGCCTTGCCTTTTTGGTCATTTTTTTGACATGCATAAAACATAGTCTTTTTGGCTGTTTTTACAACTTTAAATGCTATGGCGTGTCTTGGCACGCTATTTTATGCTGTTTGGAGGTGTTTTAAGGTGTTTTTGGACATGCCATTTTTTCACATTTTTGCCATACTATAGCCTTGCCTTTTTGGTCATTTTTTTGACATGCATAAAACATAGTCTTTTTGGCTGTTTTTACAACTTTAAATGCTATGGCGTGTCTTGGCACGCTATTTTATGCTGTTTTGTGGTGTTTTAGGCAGTTTTTGGGACATGCCATTTTTTGACATTTTTGCCATACTATAGCCTTGCCTTTTTGGTCATTTTTTTGACATGCATAAAACATAGTCTTTTTGGCTGTTTTTACTACTTTAAATTCTATTGCGTGTCTTTGAATGCTGTTTTATGCTGTTTGGAGATGTTTTAAGCTGTTTTTTGGGACATGCCATTTTTGACATTTTTGCCATAGTATAGCCTTGACTTTTTGGTCATTTTTTTGACATGCATAAAACATAGTCTTTTTGGCTGTTTTTACAACTTTAAATGCTATGGCGTGTCTTGGCACGCTATTTTATGCTGTTTTGTGGTGTTTTAAGCAGTTTTTTTGGGACATGCCATTTTTTCACATTTTTGCCATAGTATAGCCTTGCCTTTTCGGTCATTTTTTTGACATGCATAAAACATAGTCTTTTTGGCTGTTTTTACAACTTTAAATGCTATGGCGTGTCTTGGCACGCTATTTTATGCTGTTTTGTGGTGTTTTAGGCAGTTTTTGGGACATGCCATTTTTTTGACATTTTTGCCATACTATAGCCTTGCCTTTTCGGTCATTTTTTTGACATGCATAAAATATAGTCTTTTTGGCTGTTTTTACAACTTTCTATGCTATGGCGTGTCTTGGAATGCTGTTTCATGCTGTTTGGAGATGTTTTAAGCTGTTTTTGGGACATGCCATTTTTTGACATTTTTGCCATAGTATAGCCTTGCCTTTTTGGTCATTTTTTTGACATGCATAAAACATAGTCTTTTTGGCTGTTTTTACAACTTTAAATGCTATGGCGTGTCTTGGCACGCTATTTTATGCTGTTTGGAGATGTTTTAAGCTGTTTTTGGGACATGCCATTTTTTCACATTTTTGCCATAGTATAGCCTTGCCTTTTCGGTCATTTTTTTGACATGCATAAAACATAGTCTTTTTGGCTGTTTTTACAACTTTAAATGCTATGGCGTGTCTTGGCACGCTATTTTATGCTGTTTTGTGGTGTTTTAGGCAGTTTTTGGGACATGCCATTTTTTGACATTTTTGCCATACTATAGCCTTGCCTTTTTGGTCATTTTTTTGACATGCATAAAACATAGTCTTTTTGGCTGTTTTTACAACTTTAAATGCTATGGCGTGTCTTGGCACGCTATTTTATGCTGTTTTGTGGTGTTTTAGGCAGTTTTTGGGACATGCCATTTTTTGACATTTTTGCCATAGTATAGCCTTGCCTTTTTGGTCATTTTTTTTGACATGCATAAAACATAGTCTTTTTGGCTGTTTTTACAACTTTAAATGCTATGGCGTGTCTTGGCACGCTATTTTATGCTGTTTTGTGGTGTTTTAGGCAGTTTTTGGGACATGCCATTTTTTCACATTTTTGCCATACTATAGCCTTGCCTTTTTGGTCATTTTTTTTGACATGCATAAAACATAGTCTTTTTGGCTGTTTTTACAACTTTAAATGCTATGGCGTGTCTTGGCACGCTATTTTATGCTGTTTTGTGGTGTTTTAAGCAGTTTTTGGGACATGCCATTTTTGACATTTTTGCCATACTATAGCCTTGCCTTTTTGGTCATTTTTTTGACATGCATAAAACATAGTCTTTTTGGCTGTTTTTACAACTTTAAATGCTATGGCGTGTCTTGGCACGCTATTTTATGCTGTTTTGTGGTGTTTTAGGCAGTTTTTGGGACATGCCATTTTTCACATTTTTGCCATACTATAGCCTTGCCTTTTTGGTCATTTTTTTGACATGCATAAAACATAGTCTTTTTGGCTGTTTTTACAACTTTAAATGCTATGGCGTGTCTTGGCACGCTATTTTATGCTGTTTGGAGGTGTTTTAAGGTGTTTTTGGACATGCCATTTTTTCACATTTTTGCCATACTATAGCCTTGCCTTTTTGGTCATTTTTTTGACATGCATAAAACATAGTCTTTTTGGCTGTTTTTACAACTTTAAATGCTATGGCGTGTCTTGGCACGCTATTTTATGCTGTTTTGTGGTGTTTTAGGCAGTTTTTGGGACATGCCATTTTTTCTCATTTTTGCCATACTATAGCCTTGCCTTTTTGGTCATTTTTTTGACATGCATAAAACATAGTCTTTTTGGCTGTTTTTACAACTTTAAATGCTATGGCGTGTCTTGGCACGCTATTTTATGCTGTTTTGTGGTGTTTTAGGCAGTTTTTGGGACATGCCATTTTTTCACATTTTTGCCATACTATAGCCTTGCCTTTTCGGTCATTTTTTTGACATGCATAAAACATAGTCTTTTTGGCTGTTTTTACAACTTTAAATGCTATGGCGTGTCTTGGCACGCTATTTTATGCTGTTTTGTGGTGTTTTAGGCAGTTTTTGGGACATGCCATTTTTTGAGATTTTTGCCATACTATAGCCTTGCCTTTTCGGTCATTTTTTTGACATGCATAAAACATAGTCTTTTTGGCTGTTTTTACAACTTTAAATGCTATGGCGTGTCTTGGCACGCTATTTTATGCTGTTTTGTGGTGTTTTAGGCAGTTTTGGGACATGCCATTTTTTCACATTTTTGCCATACTATAGCCTTGCCTTTTTGGTCATTTTTTTTGACATGCATAAAACATAGTCTTTTTGGCTGTTTTTACAACTTTAAATGCTATGGCGTGTCTTGGCACGCTATTTTATGCTGTTTGGAGATGTTTTAAGCTGTTTTTTGGACATGCCATTTTTTTGACATTTTTGCCATAGTATAGCCTTGCCTTTTTGGTCATTTTTTTTGACATGCATAAAACATAGTCTTTTTGGCTGTTTTTACAACTTTAAATGCTATGGCGTGTCTTGGCACGCTATTTTATGCTGTTTGGAGATGTTTTAAGCTGTTTTTGGGACATGCCATTTTTTCACATTTTTGCCATACTATAGCCTTGCCTTTTCGGTCATTTTTTTTTGACATACATAAAACATAGTCTTTTTGGCTGTTTTTACAACTTTAAATGCTATGGCGTGTCTTGGCACGCTATTTTATGCTGTTTGAGATGTTTTAGGCAGTTTTTGGGACATGCCATTTTTTCACATTTTTGCCATACTATAGCCTTGCCTTTTTGGTCATTTTTTTGACATGCATAAAACATAGTCTTTTTGGCTGTTTTTACAACTTTAAATGCTATGGCGTGTCTTGGCACGCTATTTTATGCTGTTTTGTGGTGTTTTTGGCAGTTTTTGGGACATGCCATTTTTTGACATTTTTGCCATACTATAGCCTTGCCTTTTTGGTCATTTTTTTTGACATGCATAAAACATAGTCTTTTGGCTGTATTTACAACTTTACATGCTATGGCGTATCTTGGCACGCTACTTTATGCTGTTTGGAGATGTTTAAGCTGTTTTTGGGACATGCCATTTTTTGACATTTTTGCCATAGTATAGCCTTGCCTTTTTGGTCATTTTTTTGACATGCATAAAACATAGTCTTTTTGGCTGTTTTTACAACTTTAAATGCTATGGCGTGTCTTGGCACGCTATTTTATGCTGTTTGGAGGTGTTTTCAGCTTTTTTTGGGAAATGCCATTTTTTCACATTTTTGCCATACTATAGCCTTGCCTTTCCGGTCAGTTTTTTGACATGCATAAAACATAGTCTTTTTGGCTGTTTTTACAACTTTAAATGCTATGGCGTGTCTTGGCACGCTATTTTATGCTGTTTTGTGGTGTTTTTGGCAGTTTTTGGGACATGCCATTTTTTGACATTTTTGCCATAGTATAGCCTTGCCTTTTTGGTCATTTTTTTGACATGCATAAAACATAGTCTTTTTGGCTGTTTTTACAACTTTAAATGCTATGGCGTGTCTTGGAATGCTGTTTCATGCTGTTTGGAGATGTTTTAAGCTGCTTTTGGGACATGCCATTTTTTGACATTTTTGCCATAGTATAGCCTTGCCTTTTTGGTCATTTTTTTGACATGCATAAAACATAGTCTTTTTGGCTGTTTTTACAACTTTAAATGCTATGGCGTGTCTTGGCACGCTATTTTATGCTGTTTGGAGATGTTTTAAGCTGTTTTTGGGACATGCCATTTTTCACATTTTTGCCATAGTATAGCCTTGCCTTTTTGTTCATTTTTTTGACATGCATAAAACATAGTCTTTTTGGCTGTTTTTACAACTTTAAATGCTATGGCGTGTCTTGGCACGCTATTTTATGCTGTTTTTGGAGGTGTTTTAAGCAGTTTTTGGGACATGCCATTTTTGACATTTTTGCCATAGTATAGCCTTGCCTTTTGGTCATTTTTTTGACATGCATAAAACATAGTCTTTTGGCTGTTTTACAACTTTAAATGCTATGGCGTGTCTTGGCACGCTATTTTATGCTGTTTTGTGGTGTTTTAGACAGTTTTTGGGACATGCCATTTTTTGAGATTTTTGCCATACTATAGCCTTGCCTTTTTGGTCATTTTTTTGACATGCATAAAATATAGTCTTTTTGGCTGTTTTTACAACTTTAAATGCTATGGCGTGTCTTGGCACGCTATTTTATGCTGTTTGGAGATGTTTTAAGCTGTTTTTGGGACATGCCATTTTTTCACATTTTTGCCATAGTATAGCCTTGCCTTTTCGGTCATTTTTTTGACATGCATAAAACATAGTCTTTTTGGCTGTTTTTACAACTTTAAATGCTATGGCGTGTCTTGGCACGCTTATTTTATGCTGTTTGAGATGTTTTAAGCAGTTTTTGGGACATGCCATTTTTGACATTTTTGCCATACTATAGCCTTGCCTTTTTGGTCATTTTTTTGACATGCATAAAACATAGTCTTTTTGGCTGTTTTACAACTTTAAATGCTATGGCGTGTCTTGGCACGCTATTTTATGCTGTTTTGAGGTGTTTTAGGCAGTTTTTGGGACATGCCATTTTTTGACATTTTGCCATACTATAGCCTTGCCTTTTTGGTCATTTTTTCGACATGCATAAAACAGTCTTTTTGGCTGTTTTTACAACTTTAAATGCTATGGCGTGTCTTGGCATGCTATTTCATGCTGTTTGGTGGTGTTTTAAGCTGTTTTTGGGACATGCCATTTTTTGACATTTTTGCCATACTATAGCCTTGCCTTTTCAGTCATTTTTTTGACATGCATAAAACATAGTCTTTTTGGCTGTTTTTACAACTTTAAATGCTATGGCGTGTCTTGGCACGCTATTTTATGCTGTTTTGTGGTGTTTTAGGCAGTTTTTGGGACATGCCATTTTTTGACATTTTTGCCATACTATAGCCTTGCCTTTTTGGTCATTTTTTTGACATGCATAAAACATAGTCTTTTTGGCTGTTTTTACAACTTTAAATGCTATGGCGTGTCTTGGCACGCTATTTTATGCTGTTTTGTGGTGTTTTAGGCAGTTTTTGGGACATGCCATTTTTTGAGATTTTTGCCATACTATAGCCTTGCCTTTTCGGTCATTTTTTGACATGCATAAAACATAGTCTTTTTGGCTGTTTTACAACTTTAAATGCTATGGCGTGTCTTGGCACGCTATTTTATGCTGTTTGTGGTGTTTTAAGCAGTTTTTGGGACATGCCATTTTTTGACATTTTTGCCATACTATAGCCTTGCCTTTTTGGTCATTTTTTGACATGCATAAAATATAGTCTTTTTGGCTGTTTTACAACTTTCTATGCTATGGCGTGTCTTGGAATGCTATTTTATGCTGTTTGGAGATGTTTTAAGCTGTTTTTGGGACATGCCATTTTTGACATTTTTGCCATACTATAGCCTTGCCTTTTTGGTCATTTTTTTGACATGCATAAAACATAGTCTTTTTGGCTGTTTTTACAACTTTAAATGCTATGGCGTGTCTTGGCACGCTATTTTATGCTGTTTTGTGGTGTTTTAGGCAGTTTTTGGGACATGCCATTTTTTGACATTTTTGCCATACTATAGCCTTGCCTTTTCGGTCATTTTTTTGACATGCATAAAACATAGTCTTTTTGGCTGTTTTTACAACTTTAAATGCTATGGCGTGTCTTGGCACGCTATTTTATGCTGTTTGGAGGTGTTTTAAGCTGTTTTTGGGACATGCAATTTTTTGACATTTTTGCCATACTATAGCCTTGCCTTTTCGGTCAGTTTTTTGACATGCATAAAACATAGTCTTTTTGGCTGTTTTTTCAACTTTAAATGCTATGGCGTGTCTTGGCACGCTATTTTATGCTGTTTGGAGATGTTTTAAGCAGTTTTTGGGACATGCCATTTTTGACATTTTGCCATAGTATAGCCTTGCCTTTTTGGTCATTTTTTGACATGCATAAAACATAGTCTTTTTGGCTGTTTTACAACTTTAAATGCTATGGCGTGTCTTGGCACGCTATTTTATGCTGTTTGGAGATGTTTTAAGCTGTTTTTGGGACATGCCATTTTTTGACATTTTTGCCATACTATAGCCTTGCCTTTTTGGTCATTTTTTTGACATGCATAAAACATAGTCTTTTTGGCTGTTTTTACAACTTTAAATGCTATGGCGTGTCTTGGCACGCTATTTTATGCTGTTTTGTGGTGTTTTAGGCAGTTTTTGGGACATGCCATTTTTTGACATTTTTGCCATACTATAGCCTTGCCTTTTTGGTCATTTTTTTGACATGCATAAAATATAGTCTTTTTGGCTGTTTTTACAACTTTCTATGCTATGGTGTGTCTTGGCATGCTATTTTATGCTGTTTGGTGGTGTTTTAAGCTATTTTTGAGACATGCAATTTTTTGACATTTTTGCCATAGTATAGCCTTGCTTTTTCGGTCATTTTTTGACATGCATAAAACATAGTCTTTTGGCTGTTTTACAACTTTAAATGCTATGGCGTGTCTTGGCACGCTATTTTATGCTGTTTTGTGGTGTTTTAAGCAGTTTTTGGGACATGCCATTTTTTGACATTTTGCCATACTATAGCCTTGCCTTTTGGTCATTTTTTTGACATGCATAAAACATAGTCTTTTTGGCTGTTTTTACAACTTTAAATGCTATGGCGTGTCTTGGCACGCTATTTTATGCTGTTTGGAGATGTTTTAAGCTGTTTTTGGGACATGCCATTTTTTGACATTTTTGCCATACTATAGCCTTGCCTTTTTGGTCATTTTTTTGACATGCATAAAACATAGTCTTTTGGCTGTTTTACAACTTTAAATGCTATGGCGTGTCTTGGCACGCTATTTTATGCTGTTTTGTGGTGTTTTAGGCAGTTTTTGGGACATGCCATTTTTTTGACATTTTTGCCATAGTATAGCCTTGCCTTTTTGGTCATTTTTTTTGACATGCATAAAACATAGTCTTTTTGGCTGTTTATAAACTTTAAATGCTATGGCGTGTCTTGGAATGCTGTTTCATGCTGTTTGGAGATGTTTTAAGCTGTTTTTGGGACATGCCATTTTTTGACATTTTTGCCATAGTATAGCCTTGCCTTTTTGGTCATTTTTTTGACATGCATAAAACATAGTCTTTTTGGCTGTTTTTACAACTTTAAATGCTATGGCGTGTCTTGGCACGCTATTTTATGCTGTTTTGTGGTGTTTTAGGCAGTTTTGGGACATGCCATTTTTTGACATTTTTGCCATACTATAGCCTTGCCTTTTTGGTCATTTTTTTTGACATGCATAAAATATAGTCTTTTTGGCTGTTTTTACAACTTTCTATGCTATGGCGTGTCTTGGAATGCTGTTTCATGCTGTTTGGAGATGTTTTAAGCTGTTTTTGGGACATGCCATTTTTTGACATTTTTGCCATAGTATAGCCTTGCCTTTTCGGTCATTTTTTTGACATGCATAAAACATAGTCTTTTTGGCTGTTTTTACAACTTTAAATGCTATGGCGTGTCTTGGCACGCTATTTTATGCTGTTTTGTGGTGTTTTTGGCAGTTTTTGGGACATGCCATTTTTTGACATTTTTGCCATACTATAGCCTTGCCTTTTTGGTCATTTTTTTTGACATGCATAAAACATAGTCTTTTTGGCTGTTTTTACAACTTTAAATGCTATGGCGTGTCTTGGCACGCTATTTTATGCTGTTTGGAGATGTTTTAAGCTGTTTTTGGGACATGCCATTTTTTCACATTTTTGCCATAGTATAGCCTTGCCTTTTCGGTCATTTTTTTGACATGCATAAAACATAGTCTTTTTGGCTGTTTTTACAACTTTAAATGCTATGGCGTGTCTTGGCACGCTATTTTATGCTGTTTTGTGGTGTTTTAGGCAGTTTTTGGGACATGCCATTTTTTGACATTTTTGCCATACTATAGCCTTGCCTTTTTGGTCATTTTTTTGACATGCATAAAACATAGTCTTTTTGGCTGTTTTTACAACTTTAAATGCTATGGCGTGTCTTGGCACGCTATTTTATGCTGTTTGGAGATGTTTTAAGCAGTTTTTGGGACATGCAATTTTTTGACACTTTTGCCATACTATAGCCTTGCCTTTTTGTTCATTTTTTTGACATGCATAAAACATAGTCTTTTGGCTGTTTTACAACTTTAAATGCTATGGCATGTCTTGGCACGCTATTTTATGCTGTTTGGAGGTGTTTTAAGGTGTTTTTGGACATGCCATTTTTTGACATTTTTGCCATACTATAGCCTTGCCTTTTTGGTCATTTTTTTGACATGCATAAAACATAGTCTTTTTGGCTGTTTTTACAACTTTAAATGCTATGGCGTGTCTTGGAATGCTGTTTCATGCTGTTTGGAGATGTTTTAAGCTGTTTTTGGGACATGCCATTTTTTGACATTTTTGCCATAGTATAGCCTTGCCTTTTTGGTCATTTTTTTGACATGCATAAAACATAGTCTTTTTGGCTGTTTTTACAACTTTAAATGCTATGGCGTGTCTTGGCACGCTATTTTATGCTGTTTGGAGGTGTTTTAAGCAGTTTTTGGACATGCCATTTTTTCACATTTTTGCCATACTATAGCCTTGCCTTTTTGGTCATTTTTTTGACATGCATAAAACATAGTCTTTTTGGCTGTTTTTACAACTTTAAATGCTATGGCGTGTCTTGGCACGCTATTTTATGCTGTTTTGTGGTGTTTTTAACCAGTTTTTGGGACATGCCATTTTTTCACATTTTGCCATACTATAGCCTTGCCTTTTCGGTCATTTTTTTGACATGCATAAAATATAGTCTTTTTGGCTGTTTTCACTACTTTAAATGCTATGGCTTGTCTTGACACGCTATTTTATACTGTTTTGTGGTGTTTTTGGCAGTTTTTGGGACATGCCATTTTTTGACATTTTTGCCATACTATAGCCTTGCCTTTTTGGTCATTTTTTTGACATGCATAAAATATAGTCTTTTTGGCTGTTTTTACAACTTTCTATGCTATGGCGTGTCTTGGAATGCTGTTTCATGCTGTTTGGAGATGTTTTAAGCTGTTTTTGGGACATGCCATTTTTTGACATTTTTGCCATAGTATAGCCTTGCCTTTTTGGTCATTTTTTTGACATGCATAAAACATAGTCTTTTTGGCTGTTTTTACAACTTTAAATGCTATGGCGTGTCTTGGCACGCTATTTTATGCTGTTTGGAGGTGTTTTAAGGTGTTTTTGGACATGCCATTTTTTCACATTTTTGCCATACTATAGCCTTGCCTTTTTGGTCATTTTTTTGACATGCATAAAACATAGTCTTTTTGGCTGTTTTTACAACTTTAAATGCTATGGCATGTCTTGGCACGCTATTTTATGCTGTTTGGAGGTGTTTTAACCTGTTTTTGGATATGCTATTTTTTCACATTTTTGCCATACTATAGCCTTGCCTTTTTGGTCATTTTTTTGACATGCATAAAACATAGTCTTTTTGGCTGTTTTTACAACTTTAAATGCTATGGCGTGTCTTGGCACGCTACTTTATGCTGTTTGGAGGTGTTTTAACCTGTTTTTGGGACATGCCATTTTTTGACATTTTTGCCATACTATAGCCTTGCCTTTTCGGTCATTTTTTTGACATGCATAAAACATAGTCTTTTTGGCTGTTTTTACAACTTTCTATGCTATGGCGTGTCTTGGCACGCTATTTTATGCTGTTTGGAGGTGTTTTAAGCTGTTTTTGGGACATGCCATTTTTTGACATTTTTGCCATACTATAGCCTTGCCTTTTCGGTCAGTTTTTTGACAAGCATTGTTGTCGTGTTTTTGGCTGTTTTTACAACTTTCAATGCTATATTGAGTCTTCGCACGTTATTTTATGCTGTTTGGAGGTGTTTTAACCTGTTTTTGAGACATGCAATTTTTTGACATTTTTGCCATACTATAGCCTTGCCTTTTCGGTCATTTTTTTGACATGCATAAAACATAGTCTTTTTGGCTGTTTTTAACAACTTTAAATGCTATGGCGTGTCTTGGCACGCTATTTTATGCTGTTTGGAGATGTTTTAACCTCTTTTTGGGACATGCCATTTTGTCACATTTTTGCCATACTATAGCCTTGCCTTTTTGGTCATTTTTTTGACATGCATAAAACATAGTCTTTTTGGCTGTTTTTACAACTTTAAATGCTATGGCGTGTCTTGTACGCTATTTTATGCTGTTTTTCGAGGTGTTTTAACCTGTTTTTGGATATGCTATTTTTTCACATTTTTGCCATACTATAGCCTTGCCTTTTCGGTCATTTTTTTGACATGCATAAAATATAGTCTTTTTGGCTGTTTTCACTACTTTAAATGCTATGGCTTGTCTTGACACGCTATTTTATACTGTTTTGTGGTGTTTTTGGCAGTTTTTGGGACATGCCATTTTTTGACATTTTTGCCATACTATAGCCTTGCCTTTTTGGTCATTTTTTTGACATGCATAAAATATAGTCTTTTTGGCTGTTTTTACAACTTTCTATGCTATGGCGTGTCTTGGAATGCTGTTTCATGCTGTTTGGAGATGTTTTAAGCTGTTTTTGGGACATGCCATTTTTTGACATTTTTGCCATACTATAGCCTTGCCTTTTTGTTCATTTTTTTGACATGCATAAAACATAGTCTTTTTGGCTGTTTTTACAACTTTAAATGCTATGGCGTGTCTTGGCACGCTACTTTATGCTGTTTGGAGGTGTTTTAACCTGTTTTTGGATATGCTATTTTTTCACATTTTTGCCATACTATAGCCTTGCCTTTTCGGTCATTTTTTTGACATGCATAAAATATAGTCTTTTTGGCTGTTTTTACAACTTTCAATGCTATATTGAGTCTTCGCACGTTATTTTATGCTGTTTGGAGGTGTTTTAACCTGTTTCTGAGACATGCAATTTTTTGACATTTTTGCCATACTATAGCCTTGCCTTTTCGGTCATTTTTTTGACATGCATAAAACATAGTCTTTTTGGCTGTTTTTAACAACTTTAAATGCTATGGCGTGTCTTGGCACGCTATTTTATGCTGTTTTGTGGTGTTTTAGGCAGTTTTTGGGACATGCCATTTTTTCACATTTTTGCCATACTATAGCCTTGCCTTTTTGGTCATTTTTTTGACATGCATAAAACATAGTCTTTTTGGCTGTTTTTACAACTTTAAATGCTATGGCATGTCTTGGCACGCTATTTTATGCTGTTTGGAGATGTTTTAACCTCTTTTGGGACATGCCATTTTTTGACATTTTGCCATACTATAGCCTTGCCTTTTGGTCATTTTTTGACATGCATAAAACATAGTCTTTTTGGCTGTTTTACAACTTTAAATGCTATGGCTTGTCTTGGCACGATATTTTATGCTGTTTGGAGATGTTTTAAGCTGTTTTTGGGACATGCCATTTTTCACATTTTTGCCATAGCATAGCCTTACCTTTTTGGTCATTTTTTTGACATGCATAAAACATAGTCTTTTTGGCTGTTTTTACAACTTTAAATGCTATGGCGTGTCTTGGCACGCTATTTTATGCTGTTTTGTGGTGTTTTTGGCAGTTTTTGGGACATGCCATTTTTGACATTTTTGCCATACTATAGCCTTGCCTTTTTGGTCATTTTTTTGACATGCATAAAATATAGTCTTTTTGGCTGTTTTTACATCTTTCTATGCTATGGTGTGTCTTGGCACGGTATTTTATGCTGTTTTTCGAGGTGTTTTAACCTGTTTTTGGGACATGCCATTTTTGCCATAGTATAGCCCTGCCTTTTCGGTCATTTTTTTGACATGCATAAAACATAGTCTTTTTGGCTGTTTTTACAACTTTAAATGCTATGGCGTGTCCTGGCACGCTGTTTTGTGCTGTTTGGAGGTGTTTTAAGCTGTTTTTGGAACATGCCATTTTTTGACAGTTTTGCCATAGTATAGCCTTGCCTTTTGGGTCAGTTTTTTGACATGCATTATTATGGTGTTTTTGGCTGTTTTCGCAACTTTCTATGCTATGGCATGTCTTGGCACGCTGTTTTATGCTGTTTTGAGGTGTTTTAATCTGTTTTTGGGACATGTCATTTTTTGACATTTTTGCCATAGTATAGCCTTGCCTTTTCTGTCCTTTTTTCGACATGCATAATTATAGTCGTTTTGGCTGTTTTTGCTTTGTTTTCTATGCTACGGCATGTCTTGGCACGCTATGTTTTTCATCAGCAAAACGTTTTAACTGTCATGTTTAAAAAGTCATTATACTGTATGAAAGAAATAATTAAATAGATTTGTCTGGTATTTTGTCATCAAAATTTAGAAAAAGTCAAATTTGTTTTTTTTTTAAATGTTTTAAAAAAAAATGTCATGACATAGTATGATATAAAATCTCAAAAAAATATGTCATTTAAATGTATAAAAACCCTCATATTATAGTACAGCAAAAAAGAAATCCATTCTGGTAAAGCACAAAATGTTTAAAAAAATAAATTAAACATCGCATTGTCCATCAAAAAACTTTTTTTTTTAAATGTCCTTGTATAGTAAATGAAAAAAGTGAAAAACAAACAAAAAAGTCATACTATAGTATATCATATAAATTTTGTCACAAATATGAAAAAACAATTGTCACATTCAAGCATGTCATTTTTTTAAGTCAATGTTAAGTATGTTATAAAAATAAACAAATAAAGAAAACTTTCATAATCCATTAAAATATATCATTGTATAGTATGCCATAAAATGTAAAAATAAAAAAATAAAAAGAAATCATTGTAAGGTAAATGTAAATGTTGAGTAAAATGTCATAGTATTGCATGTCATAAAAAATGTTTTTTAAAAACTGTTATAGTAGCACTCTATAAAAATTCAGTTTAGCCATTGAAATATAAAAAATTGGCCATAGTATAGTATGTCAAAAACATTTAAAAAACCAAACATACTATAAAATGGCATGAAAAGAAAAAAAATACAAAGTAAATGTCATTGTATACCTTGCTGTATAAACGTGAAAAACTAAAGTCATATTATATTGTCATTTAAATGTTTTAAAAATGTCATAGTACAGTATTTTATAAAGATGTTTAAAAATGTGAAAGGTTAGTTAAAAACAACCTAAAACACTCTTTGTAAAGTATGCTTTCTGTCACCTGTAAAACAGCATAGAAGCCAACAAGACACTGGGTTTCACAGATGCCACCCATAAATGTGTAACCCTCAAAACAGGACTGACAGAACAGAGCGCCCCCATCTGGAAGGAGAGAGACAGAGAGAGAGTGAGTGAATGATAACACGATAGGAAGTATTGTCATCACATGGCTGTACTGGAATTTCCAGATTAAAAGCATATCAACAGGCACAACAGAGGTTTCATAGCTTAGGGGGGAGGCATCGATAGATAAGACATGTATTACAATAGTACTGTAATACACATTCTACGTCTATTTGAGAATATATGTAGAGATGTGATGTAAAATTATTTCTGTTCTCCAGTGTCCTGGTAATCGAGGCGTTTATAAAACAGGGATACCACAATACATGCTCAACAATGTGAAATTACTCATAGTAAAGCCTCCACAGGCTTCCTTTACCACTGCAGGTCTTGCAGGTGGGGTGACACTTGTGACAGGTGTTGGATCGACTGTCTCGGTAGTAGCTTGGAGGGCAGCTGTGCAGGCACTGTCCCCACTGCTTCAGGTAGACGGAACCCTCACGACAGTGCAGACAGTTTCTGTTACTAGGACCCCAGCAGCTGCTGCAAGAGGGGTCACATCGCTCGCAAACCTTGGTGGTGGTGTTGCCAAAGTGACTGAAAAGGAGAAAAGATATCTGTTTTTGATGTTCTTGGATGAAAAAGGAGACTTGTGTGTCTGTGTCCTTCCTTACCTCTCTGAACAGGTTTCAACACAGCTGCTTCCTTGCCTGAAGAATCCAGATTTACACTCGACACACTGCACACTGTGATGACCAACACACGACTTACAGCTCAAGTGACAGCGCTCACACGCACGCACTTCCGTGTCCTCTGCATAGTAACCCAGAGGACACTCCTGCATGCATGTGTTGTCTGATGGACACAAAGTTACAGTTTAAAAAAAAGAGAAGTTTCCTTTGCTGGATAGGAAGCATAGCCTTTAGTATGGCGGTAACTTACTCAGTAGGAAGTGTGGCTTGTTGCAGCTGAGGCAGTGGTCTTTGCCCGGTCCAGAACAGCGATGACAGAGTTTGTGACACTGTTTGCACTCACCATTATGGTCCATGTATGAGCCCAGAGAACACTCAGTGAACCACACACAGTGTCCGCTGGCATCTTTACGCCTGTTGGTGTCACAGCTGAGACAGGATGAGGGCTCGTGTCCTGAGCAGGTCAGACATGACTTGTCACAGTCTGAAAAAATAAAAAGCAATGAGACACAGTCCAGTAAAAAAAAAAAAAGTATTTAATTTGATTTTGCATAATTAAAATAAACCTCCACCTCCCTTACCTCTGCATTCATTGGTAGTCTTATCATAGTATGTGCTGCTGGGACACTTAGCCAGACACTCTCCATTGTAACGGACAGCTTTCGGGTTGCGGCACTCATTGCAGTCATCAAAGCCTGGTCCATCACAAGAGGCACAATCAGCATTGCACCGCACACACTCCTGTTGCTGCTCACTGGCAAAGTAGCCACGGGGACAGTCATCCACACACCCATCTTCATGGAGGAAGTAGTACTGGGCACACTCTGAGAGAGAGAGAGAGAGAGAGAGAGAGAGAAAGAAAGAGTTATTCAGGATAAGAGTGGAAAACACTGTTGTTTATATTGTCTGCAAAAAAAAAGGAAATCTAAGCCACTGACTACACAAAATTATTAATACTTCAAACTGGACTTCACCAATTTCTGCTCTAAAATATGATATATATAATCATTTATTTGTGTTTCAGTTTCTTTTCCACCAGAGACTAAATATTTCACCCATGTAGCCCCATCACATGGCCATGATTGAATGATTTCGAGCCGGACAACTACAACTAAGAGAATCAAAGAAAACCATTAAATTTAGAAAAAGTTTTGTGTAGTTTTCCTAATATGACAAATATGTATATTTTTTGTTTTCCGTTCATATGTTTTTTTGTATTTTGCTCCTTTTATTTTTTTCTTCCCTGGGAATTTTGTAAAGCCATTTATTAATCATAATTTGCATATGTCACTTGTGACTCTACTGGCCTCTTGTTCCGGTGTTTGCAATTTTTTTAGGAGGTGTGCATTCACTTGTTATTTTTCAAATACAACCTTGCTGTAATATTTATCTAACGTATGGTCTATCTGGCTGAGACCCCGACTGTGCGAGACATATTTGAAATGGTGTGGATTTATTTGTTGTTGATGTTTTATTTTGTAATCGTACTTCCTGTGTAATAGGGGTATTGTGTGTTGACAATCAGGTTTGTCGTACAAAGTTTATTATAATTACATATATAAATTATGTTGCAAAATTATTCTAGTTTTTTTTATTTTTTTATTTTTCATTTTTTAAATAATTTTTAGCTCATTTTCTCATACTTTTTACTAATTTCTTGCTACATTTTGGGTCACTTTATCCTTCATTGCTTGTTGCTTTCTTCCCATGTTTTTACAGAAATCCACCGAATTTGCTCAGGTCACAAAGGTTTAATCCTCCTCCCCACATCTTCCATTTCTCTACCCTCCACTGCTCCATCCAGCATACTTACTCTTACAAAGGCCATCTTCATTACACTTTTTACAGTGAACTGGACAGTGACGACATTCTGTCTCGGTGGTGTAATAGTCCTCTGGACAGTGTGACCTGCAGGAGTGGTCCAGCAGCAGGTACTGTTTCTCACAGCTGAGACAGTGGGAGGGATTTCCCTGGCAGGAGGCACACTCTGGTGCACACGGCTTGCATACACCACCTTGAGGAAACCCTCTGAGAGAGATACAAAGAGAGAAGAAGTTGAGGTATCGATTATCTATCAATACAGTGCGTATTCATGTGCATGTCAAGAAATGAGAAGAAAGGAAGAGCACCTCTGACACTCTACCACACATCCTCCGTTTTGAAGGTAAAGCCCATTGCGACAGTGCTGGCACTGCTGGGCGTCCTGGCACGTGACACAACCTTTCGAGCAGTCTTCACACTTGCTGGAAGCCTTGTTGGCATATGTGCCTGATGGACAACGTAAAGAGCAGGTCTGTCGGGCAGTCAAAAAACGACCTGAAGACAGAAAGACACACAGATACAAGATTACAGGGCACAAAAGTTGTCAGTAGTTAACAGCTTTCTCTTCCTTTCTAGAAAAAAGCACAAGACAAAGACAAGCCCACTCAACATTTTGTAGTTTCAAAAGCTTAGTCTACAAATGTTTACCAGAGTAGCAGCTATTGCAGTCGTCCTTCCCTGGACCAGAGCAAGTCTGACAGTAGGAGTCGCACGTCTCACATTCACCCTGACCTGATGGTTAACAGCAAACAAAACAAGGACACAATATGTACACATAAATGACATGAAAAAGAGGAAGATATTAGAGAGGATGATGAAAAATGGACCAAAGGATGTGTTATTGAGTACCTAATGACAGATGCACAAATATATTAAACTGCATGCCTCAGCAGCAGTAGATGACAGCAGTGCCTTTAATTTCAGTTTGATGAGAAGCTGTCAGCATCACACTTTACGAGCACAGGTAGGCACAAGTCTTGACAACAATTAGTACTGAGGTAAAAATGAACATTTGCCATACTGTTTCTGAAGTGTGTCTCAGGGCATAGAGCAAGCTGTCTGTCCTGTAAACACTCTCCGTTCTTCAGCGTGAATCCGTCCTCACAGGAATCACAGTCATCGTATTGTGGCCCTCCACAGGTACGACAGTCACGGTGACAAGGCTCACAGTCCTGGCTTTCCTCGTCCACAAAGAAACCTTCCCTACAGTGATCCACACACTTGTCATCTGGACACAGAAATACACATTTTATTTCCTCTATATACCATTAAAATTATTCTTTTAATGACAAAATAATTTGTCATCTCTGGCACTTTGTCATACTTGGATGCCTGTTATCATCGACTTCAACAGATGTGTAAAAAAGCATGAAAACCAAATACTGTCAGAGATATCTACTAAATTAACATCAACATCAGATGTGGTTCACAGTTTCACAAGAAATGTCTCCAGCTCATATTCACACCATAGCCCAACATTATAAGTGGTTCAAATGTTACCAAAGACGTAGAATCCCTCTTCACACCAGTAGCACTGGGACTTGTCACAGATTACACACTTTTCATCTTCACACGGAGCACACACCATGGTATCGTTCACACTGTAGGTCCGATCCGGACAGGACTGATGACAGTCTGTGCCCAACCTGACAGACAGAGAGACGGATGGGTAGTATAAATACAGGGGCATATAAACATTGGGGTACAATTCAATGAAAATCTGGAGACTTACTGGTAGTAACCATCTTCACATTTGTGGCAAACGGTTCCTTGCGTCTGATCTCCTGAATCCTCTGTGGTGAAGAGCAGACATTTAACAAATCATATGACAAATCAGACATGCTGTGATTGAAGAGAGAGAGCCTAATGTATCAGCCGTAATGTTGCAGCTTTTGTTTAAGGGGAAACTTAACAGGTGAATACAGTTCAACTTTTACCTAACAGACATCACCATAAAACTTCCCCAGCTGATTACTTAAATTAAGACAATATTTTTTTGTATACAAGTTTTCTGAAATTTAAATATGCAAACACATCATTGTGTAATTAAATATGCTTAATTTGCATACATTTGAACTTTGGATAAAGCAAGGTTGATTTTGTTTGCACATTAATATCAATGGTTTTTATAGATGGAATTTGACCCTTTTATCACTAAGAAAGTGCTGTCAAGATCTATAAAAAAAACTTTTTTGACATGTTTTTGGAAATAAAATGTGATATAAAACAGGCTATGAATGTTATATGAACAAACCCCTCTGTTAAAAAAAACCCTTAGGAATGACTCATATAATCTACCTTCACTCAAGGGCACCACCTCAATTTTTCTAAACCCAGTATCCTGTATCACCAGCAGGAGGCACTCTGACAACACGCAATATATGTATCCAGTTCGCTGAAGAGCTGAATTGCATTCACAGATCAATCATCAGCTGAGTGTGATCAATGTAGAACAAGCAAACAAATCAAACTTAGAAGTCTTCAAAGAAATGTAAAAGTCAAAGAGTCTCTGCAGGCATTTTAGTTCACGTTCTTATGTCTGGTAGTTTCTCTAATCTTCAAGAAGTCAGATGCTGTTATTCTGTTGTACAGTGTATGTGTGTGTGTGTGTGTGTGTGTGTGTGTGTGTGTGTGTGTGTGTGTGTGTGTGTGTGTGTGTGTGTGTGTGTGTGTGCATCTTGCTCTGCAGGTGTACTTTTGCTCAGCGACATAACAACAAGCATAGTGGGAGTGTTGGGTTATGTAAAACACTTGCATATTTGCTGTTAATGTGATTTTTATTTATTTTTTGTCACTGGAGACCTGGGAACCTATGCAGGGGATATTAATAAGTAATTCAGGTGTGTGAGAGAGGTTGTTTTTTTCACACCAAAGGAGAAAGTTCATTTCTCCCTCCAAACTAATTAATTCCTGCTGTCAATCAAAATCATCCAAATGGTAATTCAGGAAGGGCCATTCTGTCATCCCATAGTCTGACGATGTCAAAACATCTCCAAGGACAGAGGGAGTAAGGAGTTGGGCAAGAGGAAGAGAAAGAAAGGATGAGATAGGATCAGAAAGAGAGAGAGGGGATACGGAGGGAGATAAGGATGGGGAGAAAGAGATGGAAATAACCACTAAACAAGCCCCTACTGCAGACTTTCCCTGGGGACATTCATCCTCTCCAGAAAAGTCTCCATCGACCCCCACACCCCATTCCTATCTCAGTCTCCTTCCAGCACCCAAAACTTAACACTGCACTGGTTTGCACTTCAATGCGGTCGACAAGCCACTACCTGTGAAAGCAATTACTCATACAGAGAAAGAGAGCGAGAGAGAGACTGGGAGAAAGGAAAGGTGGGAGGGACAGAGGAGACGGAAATCATGCCTTCAGGCTGTGTCTATGTGAAGAGAGAAAATAGCTCCCGCATAAATATTAACTGTGAAAGCCATGGGAGGGGGGATTTCAACAGAATTTAAACTGGCATCCTGAAGTGTGCACTTGTGGAATGTGTAAGCACTCATTCGCATACACATTGGCAGTCTACACGCTCTCACATATTACACACATGATGCACAGTGCATGCACAAAATCACACATTAGAGTGATTAGCATTCTGACTCAGTAATAAAGAGGTGAGTGGAGATGGATGAACTCAGTTTCACTATCACCTCCAATCATCCCCTGTCAAGACGTACTTGAGGAGTGGAAACAGAGTGAGCAAAACACAGAATAGATGTGTGAATATACCCAGCTGGTTACCAACTCTGTTAGACGTTGATTTTTGGTTGAATTTAAGTTGTGATGTTGCGTGATCAAAAATTCAACATCACCAACATATTTTGTTGGTTATAAAAGTTCCACTGTGTAGGATTTAGAGGGATATATTGGCACTGGAAAATAAGAATTGTTGCATTTTTCGTACATTAAAATGAGCCGTTTATATCTACATATGGTCCTCATTTACGGAGATCGTCATGTTGCACCACCATGTTTCTACAGTAGCCCAGAATGGACAAACCAAACACTGGCTCTAGATAGGGCCATTCACATTTTCGCATTTTTGCATCTGCTACCATCTTAATTTCACACACTTCGCCTTTAAGTCATGTTGTCAGGTAACCATAAACCAACTTTAGCCTAACTTTAAAGCATTATTTAGCCCCCTCTCTGACAAACTATGCCAACGTGGCTAGTACCATAGGTTACCTTATGTTACATTTAAGTGGACGGCAGACAACACTTTTTACAAAATATGGGAAAAACAAACTCCACAGTAAAGGAGCTGTAAGTATAATTCTTCTCTGAAGCCTAATATGACTAGTAAAGATCAACAGCAGTTTTGAAACAGAGAAAGAAAATTATGGTGCATTTGACAATATGTGTAAATCATCTTGAACACTGATGGCCAAAAAAGATATGTAGCAATCAATAAAATAAATAAAACAAAAAAATACTATTGAGATGCTTCAGGAAAAAGAGTAAAAAGTGAGGGCACAGACACCCAGGGAGGAGGACTGGTGAAGTTCATAGAAAGTCTGAACACAGACGAGCACACAGACTAATTAGAGATGTGTCAGCAGCAGTGCTCCATTACAGAGGAAGCCATGGAGCCATGTGCCAAGGATAGCCAAGATAATGAAGCCTTTTTTATCCCAGGTAAAAGACATGTTCTGATGATTTTGCCAACCTGAGGGAGCTCTTTTCACGGTGTGCATCACTGCCATTCCCGAAGTTACAAGGAGACAACTCAAGTCTTTTTTATTTATATAGACCAGTATCACAGGTTTATCTCAAGGGGATTTATTATTTGAAAACACTTTAACAGAAAGAAAGAAAAAAAAAACAGGGAAGACAGATTCAAAACTTGATTGATCAAATTATTAAATATTTTTGGACCCTTGCACCGTGATAAAGGAGTATAATAAGAGAGAGTAAAGAGGATAAATAAGTATAAACTGATGATGAGTTAAAAAGAAGTACTAAAGTAATGTGATGGGGGCGATAGGACTGTGGAGGGGCTGCTGCATCTTAACGCACTGTCAAGCTGCCGTGCTCATTGACAGCTCTAACACAACATCATACTACACACACACACAAATACACACACACACACACACACACACACACACACACACACACACACACACACACACACACACACACACACACACACACACACACACACACACACACTCACAGACACAGCTCATTTACTAAACCTAATCTTAAATGTGTAGTTTGTGCAAAATGAAACCAAGACACCTCAAATGCAAATGTTTGGCCTTAGAACACATGCAGAAATTGTGGGCCAGTGCAATATTTTCATAAACACACACACTAAGATAATGATACCCTTTAAATACATAATAGTGCATATTTTACTCCCAACCTATATCTACTGTAATCTTAACTTTGATTTAACATTACACAGAAATCCATACCCCAAAAGTAGCCCCACAAAAAGTGGAGAGCATCCAAAACTGCCTCAGGTCTCAAACATGTGAGCATGTAATGTAAGCATACACACATATTAGATGCCAGACACTACGTGCTCTGTTTCATCTTCACTTTAGCCCGTAGCATCGCGTCACAGGGCCAATCATCTCAAATCTCTAATCTGCTGACTGACTTGTTTAGCTTGAAGAATTGTGATTACTGAAAGCGGGTGGGTGGTGAGGAGGCTGTGGTGGGGATGAGAGTGAAGAAAGATATTCTACCGAGAATGCATAATGACATAATGACACCCGTCTCCACCTGCAGACTAGTTCAACACAATAACAACTTTCAGAGGTATGTTGGTGTAACCATTTCTGGGAGAAGGAAGCGCTCTCGTCTTTATGTGGCTTGTACTGACAGGGCGAGGTGTAAGACCACAAGGAATGAGATTTATACAGATTTTATACTGTGGTTTACGTTTTCACATTTTTGCACTGTTGAGCAAAAAACAAATTACATTCAAAACAACACAGAAAAAGAGCCTTTTACTATCCCTTTTTGTTAGAAACAATAATATGTTGATTTTTCATATTTACTGGCAGGTTGGAGAGAAACAGTTTTGGAAGGACAAACAATTACCGGTAGCATCTACCCAGGAAAATCATTTTTTTAACCCCTTGTGGGATAGATTATGTCTGCCTCTGACATAAAATAGATCACAGGTGTTTCTTTTGGAGAAGTTAATAAGCATCAGGCCAGCTAAAAGCAAAGTCAAAGTTAAGTTTAAAGACATGATTCAGCCTGAGACAATCTTTCAAATTACACTTTATGTCGTCCACCACACAAATTTGCACAACATTGTTTAAACAAGTAAGATCACTTTGCATTTTTCTCTTTTTGCAGCTCATGGCAGAACTGTCATACAGTTATGCACAAAGTAGGAACTACACTGGCAGAGGTTGTGTGTTTTCATAAAGAGCTTATAAACAAGCAAACAAAGAAAGAAGTGTAACAGCGTTGAGCGCTAAAGCCGTCGTTTTCGGAAACTGTTGCATTTGTCTGATCTGTATGTGATTTTTTTTTAAGTAATCCCTATGATGTGAGAAGTAACTGGCTCCCCAGTTTTCTCACATTATCTAATCTGGCCCCCATTCAGAAAGTTTGGACACCTCTGACCTAAAGAGTGTGGTGCAACAATGATTAATAGCAGCTCATTCACATTTACGCTGTCAAAAAAATAGTGCAGTAAATCCTCCTTTATTAAGTATCATCTTTTGGTTTCAAGCTTTCCCAACATCTCATTTAACTCCGACTCCATAAAACTGAAATGCAGTGGTGGCTTCACGGAGGGCCCGTGGGGGGGCATGGCCCCCATGATACAATTGCTGGCCCCCACACTGGCCCCTCCCAGCAAAAATTATTAGAGGCCAACATGACTATATTTAAGAGCCTGTGGTGCCCTGAGTTTTAAAGAATGTGTGAAAGTAATGGTAGATTGTGAAACTAGATAACCTAAGGCATCTATTGGTACCAACCATTATGGGATAGTTTGTCTGGAAGCGGGCTAAATAATGCTCTAACTTCAGACTCAGTTTTGGCAAGGGAACAACTGGCATGACAATTTTCAGAGGGGTCCCTTTTACTCTCACCTCCATATATCTCAATAAAAATGAGGTCTAAGGGTACTCATGAGTCTTGAGTCTTGTTCCCAGTAAATGTTTTCTTCCTGACAATTTTGTACTCCTTTAAATTAACACTGTGTATTTATCTTTTAAAGGAAAAGGACAACCAGCTTACAATGAACAATGAATTGCCTAACATGTATAGATCCTTAACACATTAAAACAAGATTTTTGTGGAACTCAAATTTTAAATATGGCATTATTAGTCTACACACATCAGATAATTAGTAATATCGTATATCGTAATATAGTGAGATTAAGATGTGATGGACTTACTGCGTTTACAGAGCATGCAGCCCTCGTCACAGGGAATACAGTCGTCTTTCTCTGCGTCTGCAACCTCACCTGGTCAAAACAGCAAATAAAAGAGTAAATTAAAAAAAAATAACACATGAGAAAATGATGATGAAATAACATATGTCCATTTGTACTTTTTCAATAGATTTAAAGATCATATAAAAGGTGCCAACTAGACATGTTTAAATTCACCCAATGTAGTGTGGTTTAAGAAAACTTACTTTAACTTTGTTTCTTTAGATCTGTATTTCAAACATGCCAAATAAAAGGGGAGAATAAAACTAAAATAAAATTAGGAAAAACAACATCAGAATACCAATCAGAAATCAACAACACAAGTATTATATGTCCGAAAAAGAAGTAGAAGGAAGAGAATACTGACAATTGTTATCTCTCAGAAACAATTATATCACTGTGTAGTACGGCTTAGGTCCCCTGAATTTGTTCAGTAAGCTTTCCCCATTAGAGCTGCATGGCTGAAACATATCCAATCATGTGACCATGAACCACAAAATATTAAACACTATATTCTATTCCTCTTTTTTTATGATGTAGTTTTTAAACAGAAAGTGCTTTTACTTTTGTATGATGCAATGCTTATTCTCTGTCAGAATTATAACATTTGACGCCATAAATCTTTTGTTGATGAATTTAGATTTCAAGCCAACTCTGGGACAGTCAATGGCTCATTATTGAAGAGTCCACTATATTGTTCTACAGTAGCCCAGAACGGACAAATCAAACACTGGCTCTAGAGAGGGCCTTTTGCGCCTTTTGCGCCTTTTGATTTATGGGAGAAGTTTCAGCTGATTGCAATCTGCAACCTCACCACTAGATGTGTAGGATTTAGTAGTGAGGACTGCAGATTGCAACCAGTTGAGGCTTCTCCGATGTACTAAGCATAACCATTATGCAGAAGGTTTTAAGCAGGAGCAGAAATATCCACAGAGGTCTCTTCCTATCCAAAACAAACGGTGATTAAACCTGGTAAAACTGAATAGTTTCACATTACAGTCAGTGTTCCTCCAATGCTGCCCAGCTTGATGCAGAAGGGCCAGCCCAGCACCAGCTAATGTGCTGTTGTCCACAGAGATATCCTTTTTCTCCCAATGGATCTGGTGTTTTAAATTAGTAAAACACTGAATAAAGCAGTTTCACATTAAAAAAATAAGTGTTTTTATGATGCTGCTCATCACAGAGGGGCTCCTTGCTATGATAAAAAAAACATGAATGGCCCTATCTTGAGTCAGTGTTTGGTTTGTTCTATTGTAGAAACATGGCAGTGCAACATGGTGATTTCCATAAATGAGGACTCATTCCATATGTAGATATAAACAGCTCAGCATCAGATGATTAGACACTAAAGAAAACATAGTTTTTTATTCTACTCCATTTCTGCCACTATATCCCCCTAAATCCTACACACTGGACCATTAAATAAAGAGATAAGAAAAATGATCTTGTCAAATGTATTTGACTTCATGTTAATTGCTCCAAAAAGGTTGAGTTATTTAAAATTTAAGTATTGGAGGAAAATGAAATTGTTTTTACGTTAAAGACATTTCTTTGTTTGTTCCAACAAATGACTCACAGCTGTTAAAGTGGATTGCAGTTTATCTCTCAGCCATAACAATCAAATTACCACCCGTCTCATAAATTACCATTGTAATGTTAGTTTTTGTCATTAATCAATAAGATACTGCCAGTTTCGTGGTGCTCATCTTATTTTAGAATTACACACTTTGCCATCTTTTGACCTTTTAGCTCCATTTTGTAATGTTTATATGTTGAACTTTGTCATCTATGTCACATCAATCAGTGCGGTGTCTTTGCTCTGCCTGTGATACCACCAAAGGAAAAAAAGAGATGAGAAAACTGTCAAATTAATAGCTATTTTACCTCCTCCAGAGTTCAAGCTGTCTGTGGGGCCTGTTGAAACCTGCCTGCTACACATGATAAGAATTTCGTCTCATCCTCCCACTCATATAATTTATATCCTCACATACAAACTCTCATCGTTACTTTTCACCTCACCTCACATTTAGTGCCGTCAAGTTGTAACTACCACCTCCACCTCTCCTCTTAATCGGAAATATTTAAAAAAGAAAAACACATCTCACTCAAAGCGTTTCAGCTCTTTCTCAATCCTCCTTTGGCTGGCATTCACATTTGATCTTATATGATGAGATAAGTGCATGTATTCATCTTTCACAATCTCCCCAAGGATATTAAATAAATTCAGCAAATGTTCTTTAGTTGAACAGATTAAGAGCAAGAAGTATAGGCAAGAATACACTGGCACTAACTGTTTTCAGGGGAAATTAACAGAGGATTTTTCATTTAGATGGTAAATTGAGGCAGAAAAGGCACAGACTGGTGCATAAAATCCTCCAAAGTGCAGGAAATTCAGTGTTTCAGGCTGAAAATTCTCTGGCTGAGGACCATATGTTAATATGTTTAATATGTGCCCCCCACTCCCAACATTGTAACAAGACTTACAGCCTTGTGGTGGTGCAATTTCATCTGTTTCTTTTAAAAGATATTTTCTTTGTTTCATACAGTATTAACCTCAAACAAGAGCCATCATGTAATACCAGTACACAAATGCAGCGTTTCTGTTATTGTGTTAATGTTTTGTTTTGTTTTGTTTTGTGGCCATATGTCTTTCGTCTTCTGAGACAATTAATCATATTCTTTCATTGTTATATTCATGATTTACTGACTCACTTCATGGACACTTTTTATCTTCTTTCATATAATTTCAAACAAAAGGGTTTGTTTTGAGAATTGGAAAGTCCTCCCTTTCCCCCGTGGAAATTACATTATGTTAATTGTGTTCAATGTGTATGTAGCATGAAGTGGCAATAACTTCTATCTCACAGTTCAACCTTGTGTTGAAAAATGACATATAAATGAACGATATAACCTTGTGAAATATTTCTGTTATCTTCAGAAGCTTAAAATTCCTCTTCTCTACTGCACATTTTTCACACCTGACACTGAAATCCAAACACTTTTAGAACCAGAGTGTACCAGTTCACAGAAAAGTTTCCTGTTCTTTGGTAAATGCATGCATGTTATATACTTAATGCATTTGTGCGTGGAGCTCTGGGTGTTGGCATACTTTGTTTTGGCACAGTTTGCATTTGAATTTTAATACTTGCTTTAAAATGAGGTCACTGTGCTTCATGTGTGTTCCCTGAGGTGACAGTTTGCCAAATTCAGCCCAGCTCTGACAGCGGTGCTGAGCGACAGAGGCAGCTATTAAATCCCTCCCAAACTCTTCATTTATTTAACAATAGTGAGATGTAGGATACATTTTTTTTTATTCATGGTTACTTTTACTCAAAGTGGTGACCCACCTATTCAGCATTTCTTCTGCAGAATTAACAAAGAGTGATGTTCATAGACACATTAGTAAATAGGTGTGTATCGTACTGTATGTGTTGCTGGGCTCTTGCATGTCTCACCTTCACTGCATTCCAACTGGATGCACTGTCCATTTCTGAGTTTGTGTCCTTGGCTGCAGTGGAGGCAGTGATCTGCTGATGAGCAGATAATGCAGTCTGCAGAGCAGGGTTCACACCGTTTCCTTGAAGAGTGGAAAAATCCCTCAGGACAGACATCCCGACACTGACTCTGAAAGAGGTACCTCGCCACACCAAACTTATCTAGGAGCGAGAAAGATGACAGGAAATCAGTATGGGAAATGTGTGAGGGCGTAAAAATCAAATATAACACGCTCACTCCCAATACAAAAGACAGAAAAGGGTGATGAATCCTCAGAAATGAATAACAAAAACAATCAAAATAGGGCAGCGCTCCAATTGTCACATGAACGTTTCAGGCCAGACGCCCCTCTACTGCATGTACATTGACAATAACCTCATGAATCTTCCCAGGTGTAATGATAAAATCCACAAATATAAACAGCATGGTATATCCCAGCAGGGGGAGCCAAAAAATGTTTAAGATTTTTTTAGGATTTTTTCCAGGGGTGAATCACAGTAGTGTTATGAAAATAAATGCAACGACGATAATCATACTAGCTAATTAAAAAACAACAACAACAAAAAACAATAAAACAAATAATAATAATGAATAAATATATGAATAAACTAAAATAAAAATAATGATGCCGATATATGCCCACATACCTATACACACACACACACAAATTTAGTATTACATGTGACTTTGATGTCAGCACCAGACTTGGGGTGAATAAAATGACTGCCCTTGATCATAGAGTAACAGTGTATACAGTTATGACAAGGAAAAATTAGATGGCCTCCATCGGAAATCAGATTTGACTAAGTGATCTTGCAGGTTGGAAGACCTCTTATAAAAAATATAGAGGCTGGTTTTGAAATGAACTTGAAATAGGAAGGTCACTTGTCAGTATATGCCAGTGTTTACTCACTACTTCCTTAGCGGACTTAAATATGAGGCTAAACGTAGAAACAAAAACAGGACCCTTGACGGTGTCTCTGGAGCTGGGATTTAATAAATCCGACCTTTGTTGTGAGGGACAAGAACTCACACACATGTACACACATCAATTTAAACTATGTTTTTGTTGTTGTTGTTTAACTTGACTTATTTTTTGACCTACAAAATAACCAATTAGAATTGAAGATTCTGAAAATACTGAGAAAAAAAAGAAAGACCTTCTGTCAAAATTTCTGATCCCTAAAAAGTTTTGATATTGCATATCTAAGAGAAGAGAATTGGTGCACACTGTCCCTGCACCTACTTGCAATATACTTTATTTAAATAGACAATGTTTTGGTCCTTAGATCATCTTCAGCTATACATGTTTACCTGCTGAAGGTCTGAGGGCCAAAATGTTGTGTATTTAAATAAAGCTTATTGCAAGTAGGTGCAAGGACAGTGTGTGTGAATTCTCTTCTCTTACCTATGGACATTCTCTTCCTGCACACCTACGTACAAGTTATCAAAGGTGTGCATGAGTCTTCACATTCTAGGTACTGAGCATTTTGAAATAAGCTGCTTGCAGTTATAATGACGAGCCCTCAAACTACATGAATTGGAATACATGGTTTTCAAAGTAAAATCGTGTGCTCTTCACCATGCCCTGATGAACTTTGTGAGCTTAAAAATGTAGGCCCCAACGAAGTCTGTTTAATGAAGTCTTTTTAACTTTTGACAGGCAGTGTGCCACATTATTTTTTGGTTATGACTTATCCTCTTTTTTGGTCTCGTGTCCTTGGATCCAAAAGTACCTGGTTTTGTTTTTTGTGAAGTAGAACACCTCAGTCAATCTACTGGTTTTGCTTTCCTGTAATGTTTAAATGCTATTAATTTAGTGGTATTTATATTTAAACATTAAGTATTCATGAGTGGTTAAATTTCCCAATTGGACTGTAAGTTGCTTATAAGATTAAATTCCTTCCAGCCTGTTTTTGCTGCACAGAAATCAAACAAAAACTTCTCTACAAGAGTGTGTGACTGTAATTTCATGCATGTGGGCTTTTGTGTGTGTGTGTGTGTGTGTGTGTGTGTGTGTGTTTGTGTGTGTTTGTGTGTGTTTGTGTGGTGTGTGTGTGTGTGTGTGTGTGTGTGTGTGTGTGTGTATGTTTCTGATAAGCCATCTCATTTCTTGCCTTCACCTCTTCCCTTGATCTCTGTTACACTCATTCTTTGCCCCCTCTGGAGACAGAAAGGGTGTGAAACTCAACATTACTATCAAAGGTCAGTATCAAGAAATGTCTGCTCAGCGTGTACCAGTATACGTGTGCGTGCTTGTGTGTGCGTGTGTTTGGGGGTGACTGGCCAAGATAAGAGAGGTTGTTTTGAGAGAGGAATGACACGGGGAGAGACAGATGGAGGGTTTCTTCATGTTATTATTGTTATGTCTCATTGAGCCTCAGACAGACCTGCAATTAAATGGAACCACATTTGCAAACACAGTCTGACAAACTTGCCGGCTAATTGAGAGTGTGAGTGTGCACACGTGAGGATGAGAGGGAGAGTGTGTGTGAAGGGGAAATCTGGTGTTAATCTTCTCCTTGGCTATCTTTAAGTGTGTGTGTGTGTGTGTGTGTGTGTGTGTGTGTGTGTGTGTGTGTGTGTGTGTGTGTGTGTGTGTGTGTGTGTGTGTGTAGGTGGGTGTGAGCGTAACAGAATCTCCCCAGTGTAAATACATTCATTCTGACAGCCATAATACTGTCTGTGAAACTGTGATAAACACAGTTATTACAACCTTCAAGTTGATATTTCTTCAGCTGTGAGCCTCTAATGACGTCCGGGTTTTATCATAACGATTTTTTTCACAGTGATGAAAAAGGTTGTTTTTTTTTTACACAATCCTAACATCATAAAACTTACCAGAAAGTAGATTTTTTAAAGGAAGTAGAGATCGAATCTAGACACAGCTTGTCCTTTCATTGAGCTAAAAATCTGAGAGATGTGCAGAGATTTCTGCATGAGGACACAAGGAACAAATGACTGATTCCCCCCTTTAACACATCTATCAGCAGACCTTGGCTGAATTACTGCTTTAATTAGATTAATTTACCTTTACAGGATTGATTGGTGGAGTCTGGCACAAATGAGCCTTGGCTTGATCCATGTGATGTTACAAAAAAGCACGATTTCACTTACCTTCCAGTCACAGCTAGATAGATGGGATTTTAAGTGAACACCAGTGCACCTCTGCAAATAGCTACCATGTTACTTAAGAGGTTGAAAGCGTGCAGGTTTTATATGGCGGAGAAGAAAAGAAGGGAAATGTTCAAATATAGAGAGGCCTATTAATACTTTTATCTGTCAGTTAAGGGAATGCAATTTGGATTTACTCATTAATAAATATTGAAATGTTGATAGTTCTAGTTGGATGAATAGGCATTTCATTTTCAAACAAGGTAAAAAAATGTGTTTTTCCAAATCTTGACTGGAGTTACTGTACCTCTGTCGCAGCTTGTGCAGTTGTCAGGTCCCTCATCGGTGCACTCGTGGCAGGTGTGGTGACAGAGATGACACTGCCTTCCCATGGCATAACGCCCCGCCTTACAGCGGATGTTGCAGCTCCCATCATCAAAGAACCTGCAGGTGGGGATGTGGCTCACAGTGAACATACAAAATCAGCATCAGCCACTGTACATATTATAGAATATTTTACTTGATAACACATGTACACTTTGTTGCATTTTCTTTTAATCTACAAGAAATACAAACCTACTAAAAATAAAATAATGATAATAAGTTTTAGCTGTTTATTTAGCTGAATGCCAGAGGGGCAGAGCGAGGGGTTCCAGCCCTGAATGTTTACTCAAAAGGCTAAAAACTCTCATTTTTGAAAATACTTTCAACTTTGAAATTGATTGGAGAAATTGATTTAAAGTAACATCAGTTGTGTTACAGTTAACTGGCTTGACTCAGATAAATAAATAAAAAAAAGGTGTTCAGTAGGTTCCTGCTCTGCAGTAGTGTATCCTTCTATAGCCTTTTGGATAATAGGAAAAGAAACTTGGTAACAATGTACCTTAAAATAATTAACCTGTTCACCTGGTTTAACCCAGTCCTAAACAGCAGTCTATGAGGGCAAAGCGCTGTTTGTTTAAATTATCCACCACCCCAACTTGTCATCCTTAAAGGCCTTAAAGGCTTAAAGTCCTTGAAGGCTGACACAATAGGCCCCCAGTCGGCCTTTGGTCAATGTTGGGCCATCTGTGAGCGCCTGTGGCCCTTGTCGCTGCCCTTGTTGCTGCGGTGTGTCCTGCACTAGAGGCCCTTGTCTGCACTACTGGGCTTTTTTTTTTACCACCAATTCAGGATGGTAAATCGGCGGCAGCAGAGCCCATCGGTGAATGAAAGCACTCTGACTGGCAGTTCAGCTTAGCACACGGAAAGAGAGACGGAAGTAAGAAAAGCAAACAAACAGCTAAAGTCAAGAGGATGTGAGGTCAAAATAAACTTGTTACATAAGCTCATCATTTTCTGGTGGTTTGTGTTATTGTTCACTGGCGCACGGTAAGTATGTTTGGTCTTTCAGCATTGGATTTTGTTGTTAATATGCTAACTGGCAAACTAGCACCAAGACGGTCTTCCTGTTTTCCTTTTTGAATGGTGATAACAGACAACCACTGTCTGCTGGTATGGAGGGAAGTCTCCTCTCATGCAGGTGCAGAACATACCTGCTGGTTGCCTATTGGTTTGGTTTGTTAATGAGTAACTTTTTGGATGAAAGGACAAAATGTCTGCACACTAGTTTTGGTCTGATGAAGAGCATGTGGCTTGAAATGTCATTTTGGTGGTAATTATATTAAATATTAATGGGAGCATAATCTAGTATGCAGACTTTTCTTCTTTTGTATCGTCTTTTGTCCGTCATCTAGATGTGCATGCTTTTGTGAACTTTTTGTACTACTTTTTGGCCGGGGCATGGCGACGTGAGGTGACACAGCAGCGGACAAGCTCTCTGATGTCAGTTTGGCGTGCCTGGGCCTTAAGCAGACTTTTGGTCTTTATATTACCTCCTTGTTTACTTGTCAGCACACTGATCACGTGACTGCAGTCTTCCAGATTGGTTGGGTTTTACACATACAAAAATATGTGTATTATATACAAAATGTGGTGCATTACTTTAGGTATATGTGCAAACAGGATATGCGAACAGCCTATCTGCAGCACATACAACAAAATAACATTACAATACAAAATAAAAACCTCTTAAACTTTTGACAGATAATATATGCCCAATTTGTTTATCCAACTATGATATTCCCTAAAGCAATCTAATATAATTGAGTGAGTGAATGTTCTTTTACTGGTCTAATATTCCTCTCAAAGTATTGAAGTCTACAGTTACTTAGCATTGTTTGGGATCCTTGCATTGCAATCGGAGAAGCCAAGATTATAGTGGCATGGATTCAAATGTAGCAGATTTGTCAGAAAACCATTCATTCTGTGAATGAGATTTTAAACACAAAATGTTGGCTCTACAGGATGTCTTTTTTCCTTGGCAACTATCATGTTTTTCTCCCAAATGATGCATAGATTTTAAGGCATCCTATTGCCTCAAATGGCTTGGAAAAATATACCTGTCATAAATGAGGGAAAATTAAATCTCCCAAGGAGGAGGCATGCTCCTGGACCCCCCTACGTTTGGGCAGAGACCCAAATGCTTGCACTGTTTGGCTGTGCCCCTGCTAAATACAATATTTCTCTACTCAAAAATCTCTTTTTGTCGAAGAATCAGTCATTTTAGAATAGACTTGAAAAGGATTGCAGTAATAACAGTTACTGTAATAAGCTGCTTTCTACATTTGTATCTAAGATTGTTTGAACTTTCTTCAAGTGTGACATCCCTTGCACATTATTAATAAATAACAGTGTCTGTAGTGTTTCTATATATGATACAGTGACTGTACATACAAGACAAATAAGACTTTATCCTCAGCAGTTAGGACTTTGCATCTTTTAACATAAATGTTTGTTGGTCAGTGGTTCTCACCGTGTTGTGGTGCAGCTGGTGCAGTCTTCGCTCTCCGGACCCGTGCACTGCAGACAGGTAGCATGACACAGGTGGCATTTTCCATGTCCACTCATGTATTCTCCTACAGACAGAGAGCAACAGTGAATAACACGACCTCACACCTGCTGCCTGATTAGTTCTGCCTAAAGTTCTTTCAAGAACCACTTTCCCAAGAAAAAGTTCTTTGAGCATTTACTGGATTTCTGAATAAGGTGCATTATTTTTATTTACCAGCTTTGTTATGTGTTTGCTCACTTCTATCTTTCAACTTGGGGGACTTGAATTGATGCTGTGATGTGTTCAGCTTGCACCAATTATAACCAACAGTCAGTTGTTATTGTATTCATGTCATTGAAGGTCCAGCTCGTTATCCTCTGGCTTCTTACATCTCATGCACAATAACTGCCTTATCTCTTTTTGTTGTCTTCTCTTCTGTCTTGTTTTCATATTATGTGCAAATACAGCATGCAGGTTTAAAAACATCTTTGAACATGTCAGTTTAAAAATGTCACAGGCATACTTTCTAACTACTGAGTGATTTCATAATGAACAGAGAGAGATGATTTGGAACTTTTGAGCTTGAATACAAAGTGAATATTTCCAAAACAACGCAGGACTTTTCAAACAAACAGTGATTACTGATTTTCATCAGGAGCACAACGTTACAAAAATCTCTATTCTACAGATAACAGAAACATATATATCTACATGTACAGATATACTGTATGTTTATGTCTAAAGTAAACTAAATAAATATTTTGTGTCGAGAGTTTATATGTTCTCTCTGTTCTTGGGTGAATTCTTGCCATAGTCTGAAGACATGCAGTTCAGGTGAATTCCAGACTAAGAATGTATTTGCCTGGAGTACCCTGACCCTCAGGGGGGACTGCAACCTTTCTCAGACCTTGCACAGGCAGAGCAGCCCCCAGAATGAAATGGTGGTATTGTATATTTCTGCAAACCACAGATATGCTACATTTGTGTGTTTCATGCGTATCATATCAATATTTCTAGTGACGTTATTCGGGTTACATGTATATGAACTGAGATTCTCATCGGGGGGAGGAGGGGATGGTGGGTGGTATCACACCTTGGTGAGACGCCAACTAACAACAAATGCATATGTACTCCAAGACATTCTCTTTTTCTACTCCGAACCAAGCAGTTTTTGTGCTTTAACCTAACTACATGTTAACCACAATCTTTTCACAACATAAAACCGAAAATTAAAACATAAGAAACAAAAAGTTTTGATATATCTGCTACATGTGAAAAGTACAAATTTAACATATGAAACATACAAATAACATCCGTGGTTTGCAGAAATGCACAATGCCAACATTTATTCTGCTGACTAGGTTGTAACAGGTGTAAAAGGACCAGCTGAGAAGCCTCTTGGAAAACAATTCTACATGTTTTATCCTATACTCTATAAAAGAAATAATTGACAAAGCTACCTTGATGTCAGCCATTGGTTTGTGGACTCCCGTTTTGCAGCCACGAGTTCAGCATTTTAGCCAACGCCATTTTGGTTTTTTTGGAGCCAGAATTGACCATATTTGGATGAAAGGGTCAAGTTGTGGTGGAGAGAGGGTGCGATTTGACTGAGAGCATGAGGTTAGGCCTTGCATTTTGCCACTCAAAGTGACCACACTATTAATTATGATTAACTTAAAGACTTAATAAAATGTTAACAGGTGACTTATATAAAATCCAACACCCATACATTTGTCATGAATGGGAAATCAGCTAGAGCCAGCCATATCATAATATAAACTACTTGCTCACTTTTTTTAACTCAAGATATAAATGCTTTCCTACGGACTCATGGTCACATCTTCCACTGTTGAAAATGCTGAAAATGTGCGTAGGTTTTGGGAGGTCATAAAGTTTTTGTTGCAAAACGGAGTACAGGCTGGAAATTAAATTTTGAGGTCCAGAAATCTCAACACCTGGCAAAGCAATTTGAGTCACTAACACTGATAAAAACCATTATCACCCTCCAGGTAGATACATTATCGTCATTCAGCAATATGCAGCAGTAAAAATCATGCTTATACTTACTGGACTTTTAACATTATGAATAAACCTTGTTTAGCAAATTATCTTTTCTTATACAGCAGTCATCCATCCAGGACACACATAATAAGTATATTAGCTATTGTGTCCAGAGTTGCTGAAAGATTGAGAAAGAAGTTCCAAAAAATCGATCAACCTTCAGCTTTACACTTGGCAGCATTGAAAAGAGCCACAACAAAAGAGGCATAAACATTGTCTCCTATCCCACCTTTGTATTAGACAAAGGTGACAGACACTGGCTCAGGCACAAGGATGAAGCTGTGTGTATTTTTCTGTGTGTATGTGTGTGTGAGTGTGTGTGTGTGTGTGTGTGTAAGAGAGAGAGAGAGAGAGAGAGAATCCTTCAAGGCAGCGGCGAGGTTGTCTGTGCTCTCTGGCTTTCTGTGAAAAGCTCAATTGTTCCTTTCAAAACAAAAGAGCTTCTTTGTGTACAAACACAACAGGCGGTGGCTTCCCATTCAGTAGAGCTCTGCTGAAACCATTCAAACAGCCCCCGAATAAACGCCGTCACTTTCACTCACACACTCTCTCTCTCTCTCTCTCTCACACACACACGCACAAATTGTCTCTGTCTTTCTGTTTGTCTCCCCCTCACTCACGCACACAAACAAACAGGGAGCCAAGTTCTCAAGGGACGGAAAGCCGCACAACTCCACTCAGCAAAAGCAGACACTTTGGACTCCCACTGCCAGACGGGAGAAGAATGGAGGGGAGAAGAAAGAGAGCCTGTCACTCAGGGGAGTAAAACTTTTCCTCTGTTATGGACTCGGCTGACCTTGTGAGGACATTGACAGTCAAGAGAGAGAACTCTGCTGGCAGATATCACACTGACATCCACCACACCTGGTGCTGAATCCCAATTCCCCAGCCCTTCAGCCTCCTGATACCTGCACTTACTTGGTCCAAGAAAGTAGAAAAAAACTAATTCACTACATCCTGCAGGTGGTCAAGACTAGAGAATATCAACTACATAGTTAATCTAATATTGTGTGCCTATAGCACAGTGAGGTTAGGTTAAACATCATTCATCCCAGTTGAGTATTTTGTCCTCAGTATTTCACCTGTTCTAACTATTTAGTAAGCCAATGCCTTGTTCAAGGGCAGGATTATTTCCAAATAATATCTCTTAGGGTAGGAAGTCCAAACCAAAAACACATACTAATAACAACTGAGCCAGAATGCCACCCGTCCATGAATTACAAGTAGAAAAACCTGAGATTTCTCATGGTTTCCCTAAAGATATAAGCGTCCAAAGATGCCCAGAAATGGCAGAATAATGATCAAGAAACTACTGCATTAATACAGCTATTAACCACTGTTTGCTATGTAAAGATATTGTGTGGTGATGGCATCCTAAGCAGAGAATTAAATCATGCTCTGTTCTTTGTTCTGGTAGATTGTCTTGCCACACATGCATGTCGGTGTATGTCCTTCCCTGTGTGTATCCAACTAGCTAGCTAATCAGCAAAACACTGCACTGTGCTCATATGGTGGTTACCAATGACAACAGCGTCCAAGGAGGATGAAGAGAGAAGTCACAGCGCACAGGGTCTTGGGGATTCCTCGCCAAAACATAATGGATTTAGAATAGGTCAGAATCATACTGTGGGTCACATAAACTCTTGCAGATATTGCAGAGTTTGTCTATCAAGGGTCACAGTAGGCACTGGCACTCAAAACTCGAGCATTACATGCAAATAACCTGTGTTGAGTCATTTACACAGATAATTAAAACAAGTATTTCCCTGGTTCAGTGTCAAAGTAATGAATATGACAGTGTGACTTTAACAGGATAAATAAGCTCTTCAAAAGAATGATTTTAGTCAAATCCACTCATTTAAATTCTTGCTGTTACACATTTGCCAATATAATATACCATCTCAACAACATGGAGAGGAAGAAAATAAGACGGGTTTATGGGGGTGACAGGGAGTTTGACTGTAGTTACTTTTAAAAAACCTGCTTAATTGTATGCAAGAGAAAAATTATCAATAATATATAAAGTTTGCTTTATTCTATGCAAGAGAAAAAATATAAATAATATATAAATACTGCAAGTGTATTAAGACTGACCACAAGCATTAACATGTTTTCTGGAAGGCTGTTGGATGAACGTTAAAAATGCTTTCAAATATCACTACCTAACAATAAACATCTTATGGTTAATATTCAGCTACTCACAATCAGGAAAGTGTCCTCTTCAAACAGAACTAATTCTGCAGCAGTATACTTTGGCATTATTCAAATTATAGCCTTGGAGTTTTTGTTTTTGTTTTAGGTCTGCGGCTACAGTGTTCATTGCTGCTATATGGAGAGAAAAGAAAATGCTGATAAACAGAAAAAGAGTAACTAGAAAATAAGTACATCTAGGGGTTGCACCTATTACAAAGCAGCAAAACCTTGCATCACCGGCCTGTTTCTAACTTCCACCTAATTGTCAGTGAGTGCACATGTCTCCCTTTAAGTGCACTGCCTACGGCATGTGGAATTTCATTTAATCAACCTGGTTGAGCAATGAAAAACTAAAAGTTTCTGGGAGCAATGATCTGAATGTCAATGATGTTTTTCCATTTCATGCATTTGAAAAAAAACAAACAAAAAAAAAAAAAACAAGGAAACAAGTGTTTTGGAAAGGATAAGCAAAAATGCTAAGTGATGAAATAAAAAACTAATCAATGAGAACTGAAAATAAAACAAAAACATGAACAGATTAAACATTTTAATAAGAACACTTAAGTAAAAAAAAAGATTTTCAAAACTAGGACTTTGAGTAACATTAATAATGCATTGTCACAGATATGTCACAGGTACACAATAAAAACAGCTTTTATACGAGGGGTGTGTGTGTGCGTCTACTTCCACACAATCTAAAGTCAATTCAAGTCATCTTAAACAATGACCAAGAATAAGTTTTTGTTAACCAAAACAGGGGAGTCATCAATCTTTATTACAAATCATCAAGAACCATAACCAGTTGACAGTACAACAATTCATCTAATACTGTAAATGCTCAAGCTGCGGGTGTAAAAACCCACACAAATAGAATACGAATCTTAAACATTATATTTGCTGCTCTTAATTAGAAACCAGCACCACCAGAATAACCTTTGAGTTTCATCAAGCAAGGTTCGGAGACAGACAAGAGTCCGTCAGCTTTAACATGAGTACAGTTTTGGCTCAATATGATTTAACGTTTCGGACACACTCCTTGTTCTGCAGTGATGCTGTCAGTTCATTTTTACAGTTATAACGTAAATAGAAAAAAATGATTGCCTCACTGTGTTTGTTTTCTGATTTTCCTTGGTTTAAATCAGACTGTATAATAAAGATGGACGACATGACAGCTCCCCAAAAGTTAAGCCAAAATATCTTGATCGTCCTCTGGTGGCTGACTGCAGTATAGGTCATAAACCCCACCCCCTTTATATTAGCAAATGGGACATGGGCCAAACTAAATACTCAAAGTACACATCAAATACATTGGTTCCAAAGATAGTTTCTGTCATTTTAGGTAGTTTTTATCCCTGATGTTTGTTCAAGTGTTTATTTTTCTGATAAATCTAGTTTTAATTAGTTATTTGATGCTATAAAACAGGGGTGTGACTTGGTCGGACGGGCGTATGTGCGGGAACTCCACCAACGCGGAGATGGCTACTGCGCAGGCTTTGTATCACACTGATGTATGTTCAAGTGTTTGTTTTTCTGATAAGTTCAGTTATAACCAGTGGTGTAGTGGAGGGTATATGCAAATCTATGGGGTATATCCACCCCTTTTTCTGGCCGTATAGAGTATAACCACCCATCGGCCTAAAAGCTACTGGAATATTTAAGAGAGTATACCAATTTCCTCCAGAGTAACTTAACCATCTACCTATTAGTACACCCACCTAATCAACTACCACTACACCACTGATTATAACTAGTTATTTAATGCTATAACAAAGGGGGTTAAATTCCCGATTGACAGATATGTGTGCCAATCAGTGTGCTCAAGATCAATGGCACTGCTCGTCGGAACTCAAGACCGTAGAAATTGCTACTGCGCATTCTCCAAATGACATCACCAGCGCAAGATGGCATAATATTTAATATTTTGGCTTCATTTTTGCACAGTAACAGTAAGTGGAGACACACTTTCCATCTTAATATATAGCCTATAGATTTACTGAACAAAATTCTACTCCCAAATGTGTTTTTATGTATAACTTTTGAACAAAATCCCTTTTGAAATAACTGAAAGCAAAACAGCAGTTTGCTGCCTGTCAGAGACCTTTTACCTGCACATGAAACTCGAGAACAACAGAATATTTCCTGTGCCGATCATTGACCTTCTGTGTTGAAAGTGTAGAGAAATACTTCTGTTGATATGTATTGCCATTTCAATGGAATGACGAAGAGTAGAAACTTCTAACACTCTATGTTATTTAAGAACAGTAACGTGTAGGGATGCACCAATACAAATAAAATATAAGAACTGGAAAATTCCCTTTATCTGGGTCACATATGGCAAAACCAACACATAAAGAGAATTCCCTGTCACAGATTTGAGCGATTTTTTAATTATATAACCTAGTGACAACAAAGTGATGATGGAGCTTTAAATTGTTCTGTCACAGTAATGGATGGAATCAATACTTTGTTTTGGGCAAAAGTTTGGGATCCAGAATCTGCACCATGAGTGAAAAATGGGCATCGGTGCATCCCTAGTACCACAAATTCGTTATGACTCACTGCAGCGGTTCCTTCCCTGCAGAAAGCTCCGGAAGGAATGACTATCGACTTGTCTTGTAGTACCTCTGGAATGAATCAATGCTGTCTGGGCTTACATTAAGTATTAATGGCATTCTCTGACGCACACCAATAAAGACAAACACACACACTACTCGGAGGGCAGGTTCATGTTTTTAAATAAATGAAATGAGGTGATTTTGGTCAATAACGTGCATCAGTCTTGGTATACGGTGACACTGTAGCATTCAAGTGGTGGCTGATTGATGTGTCTGAGTTCGTATTCATGTGAGTGGTATGTATCGTTGTCTGTGTGTGTGTGTGTGTTTGTGTGTGTATAACTGTGTGTGTGAATTTGTCTTCCCTCCCCTACACAGCCAAAGTCAGCCCAGACAGACATTATTTTCACATTACTGAGTGAGCTTCTTTTTTTTTTCCTTTCACGTATATTTACAGGCAGAAAAACCAGGGCCTTTCCTACTGTATATTCACTTTCCATCTGTTTATCATTAACGCTGGAAAGAGAGGAGGAAGAGGAGCCAAAAATAAAAATGCACACAGACGTATTCAGATTCACAGGCTGAGTGGCTCCTGTTTTAAGCTATGCTTCCTACACTGGCAACAAAAAAGAAGGTTCAATTATTTTGGCATCGATGCTTTGGTAACAAAATACCGACACTTTTTATTCTTTTGTTTGTTTTCACTTTTGTTTTCATTTGCTCGTTTGTTCTTGAAATAAGTCCCAGTCGTTTTACACCCTGACCACGTGTGTGTGTCCCCGTACAGAAAGAAGGTAGGTTTGTTGTAGTCCTGTCATCGCACCTCCGATGCAGTCCCTTTAAGAGGCACAGATTCTCTTATAAATTATGTGACTGTGAATGAGTGGGCAGGGGGGTTCGAGAAGGAGGGGTGCCCCCTGTGCCCCCACGTCCCCCCCGCACTCCCTTTATGCCCAGTGAGTATGTCCCGTCACCCCTTTTGCGAGCACGTTCTGCAGCACAGTTGCTGCAGCACTTTCCTCTGGCAAAGATTGTTCTTTTTAACGAGCACGCAGAAACTGCCTTCCGCCCAAGATTCTTCATTTGCTTTCCACAGACCAGGAAGAAGAGATACAAGGGGAGTTTGGAAAGAGGAGGGGGGGTGGGGGGTGAGGGGCAGGCACCCACGCGCGCACGCGCACACACACGCGCGCACACACACACACACACACACACACACACAGGGCAGAACCATTAGAAATGGTTGAATGGGAGGCAGAGCCGTGTGATTGGTCAGGAGAGGGTTCAGGTGACAGGAAGAGTTTTTTGATCCAATCACAGGTGATGTTCATCAAGGCAGAAAATGATTGTTGTCCAGAGGAGTGATTGGATCCATGTCGGGAGAGAGGGAAAACAGATTTGGGAGAAAAACAGAGAGAGAGAGAGAGAAAAAAAAAACGTCACACAATTAGCAAATTGAAGATGTTTGAAATTCACAACTTGGTGTATCAAAGAAAACTTAAAGAAAAGTTAAAGTGGAACACCGGTCTGTAAAATCTGTAAGCCAATTACTCCGTTTATCAGCAGCATTTAAACACAGTGGTCACTTTGGATTTTCACTTTGGTTTAGGAAGGTTGGAAACAAACTAAGTGTGCACTTTTGAGTACTCATCAACAGAAAGGTCAGACAGTAAAGACATTTCTTCTCCTCAGAGTTTTGACTCATCACAAGCTAAAGACTTTATCGTTCAATTTATATCGAAAGTCATGGCCAGCATGCAGTCAAAGCCTCACAATCAGACCATCACCTCAGCAAGTTAGTGAGAAACAGGAATGTTTGCCATAAAAGATCCATAACAGGCACAATTTATAAAAGACTAAACCATAAAACACAGAAATGAAAGCCAAAAACAACAGACAGAAAGAGGATTGTGAGTAAAGCGCATGTAAAAATCAGGAATTATTTCAAAGGAGCAGATTATATGGAACACTCGGAAAATAAGAACAAAAGCAAGAATAAGTTAAATGCTTCAAGAAACCGTTCAGTCTGTGCAGTGTGACAAAGTACAGTAAAAACACAGCAGAAAAATGTGAGTTTTTGTTATAATAAAATGATGTGAGTGTGTGAGTGTGCAATCCCAGAGAGATTTCATATTAGTAGTAATATGCCAAACAAGAATGAGACCGTCAGATGAAAAGCACAAAAGGCAAAAGCAAGGACAGACCACCCTGCTTCTTTAAAGCAGCTTGATTCAAGAAGTTAGTACAAAGCGCAAACATTTAAAAGAAGGCCACAGGTGAATCTTTAGCTTTTACTAAATAAAGGTACCTGTTAAATTTATTCTTTATACCCTGTGGGATGTTACACAATTCATTTCATCTGAAGATGCAAATTAGTCACAGGGAGAGTTGGGACTTTGGCTCTTTGATCAGCTGATATTGTTTAGACCACAGCTTGTGTACTGTTGCGCTGTTGTAAATCAAACTGCATTGAAAGAATGTTTTTTTTTCTGACTGTGACTTTCACTTCAAATCATACTAATATGCATTTTTTAAGGTCTTTAAAGATAATTTTAAACCAAATTTAAGACTGATATTTGGACAAACTATCTTTTTCTTTTTCATGCATTGAAAAGTATGTATTATATGTGTTCTCCCATGCAGAGGCAGTTTTATATAGGAACTGGGTTAATACAGTGAGTTAGACTAATCTACATTTTGCCAACAGGTAAGTGTAAAGTAAAAGGACAGTATTAAGTTGGTTATAATATTTGTATCATCAGATATGTTGACTTTTTATGCAGACAAGCTTGACTTATTTTGAGAAAAAATAAAAGACAGATAAATGGAATTAGATAAAGTGTTTGTGGCAGTTAAGAACTCACAAATTATAATTAAAGACTATTTAATGACTTTTAAGGTCTACTATTTTTAAAAATCACAGACATTAAGACATCCTGATGACTACACACTGCCTACAATGCAACAAGTATAAAATAAACACATTGAGTTAATCTTGTAGATGAGAAAATTGACAACTCACCATCTTTGCAGATGGTGCTGACCACACAGGCTCCTGCCTCCAGATTGTAACCACTGACGCAGCTGCTGCAGTTCCTTTCACCGGGCCCCAAGCACTCGTAGCAGCTATGGTCACACCTGTCAATGGTTGCGTGAAGAGTTAGATAACAGCCTAAGTAGCTCTGCACTGAACCTCAACAAAGTTTAAGTGATCTTGAAGGATATTTCTGTGATCTTTTTTGCGTTTATAGTCATTGATTTTCTTCAAAGTTTTGTCGCTGTAGAGCTTTTACATTTCCAATTAACTGCTCTACAGTATACACTGACCTACAAGGAAACGGACCAATGCAATTTCCAAAAAATGAAGCACAAGAACAAATCATAACATCCTTTCAAAGCAGTAATACAAATCTTAATGAGACTCCTGTTTGTTTTTTTGCTGTAGTATTAGTCATATTATTTTAGCAACTGTGAGACAAGCTGTTAAAATACATACAGTGATATCAGACTATGGATAAATATTTAATCATCTGCGTCATCTAAGTAGACATTTGAACATGTTTAATTTTTCCTGCTTATGTCATATCCTGGTATGCTTCCTACACTGAGGAATTGTGTACAGTTGGCATGTATATCATGTGTATCATATATATGCAAACTGCTTTGGCCTTTTCAGTTTGTGTTGGCGAGCAGCGTTTGCAAAGGACTGGAAGCTTTGTGAGGTAAGAGGTGAAATTTTTAAAACATTCGTTATCATAACTGAAACTGGATAGGAAAATATCTGCAATAATCCTTTAGGAGCAGAATGCCAAAATCAGGCAAAAAAACACACACATTAAGAGTGAAAATTGGGCAATACTTTTATTGGAAATGATCCGACCAGGAGGGAGCTGACAGAGAATTAAGAAATCAAATAAGGTAAAGGGTCAAGTGAGCAATAAATAAGTGAAGGAGGGAGGCACGTTCACCTCAAGAGACGATAAGAAAAGCAGACAAGCCGTCTGATTCTGGGAAGGAGTTTGACTGTGGGTGTGATAGGAGGCAAGGTCATCATCAAACAGTCATCAAACTGGAATATGAGTATGTTTACATTTTCTCTCCCTCCCTGTTCTCCTAATCCAGGTTAATACAGATGAAGAGTGAGGCAGCAGAGCTGTGAGAAAACAGCACGTAGCTTTAAGATGGAAAAGTGACTGCAAGAAAGGGCAGTACTGAAAAGCTTGTTAAAAGCAACCTATTATGTTTGTTTATGTTGTTTCTGTCAAATTTATATTGTTACAATGTTTGATTTTTATATTAAACATGGCCATTTTTTAATAATGAGGTTAAAGTATGTAAAAGTAATGATCCCTGTGAGCAAAGACCTTAGGCTTCAGACGGCTCTGATTAACGGGGTTTTTTTGTCAACCTTTGAGAAACTGAAGCCAGTTTGTGACAGATGTCTTTATGTGGTCAACTGCTAAAAGCACAATACTGCAAGTACTCACATACATAACCATATTTAAATGGACCCAAACCAACAAAAAATAGGCTTTATGAAACTAAACAGACAAAGCTCCAGTGGTGAGAACAGAGCTGCATATCGTCTGTATATCCACAGGTGCATCTCAGTGGAATTTACACAATTTTTTTTTGTGCAGCCAGACAACTTTTTGCTTGTAAACCCCATGTTCTCTTATTTTGCTGAACAGCATCTGTGTACCCCCTTGTGCATATAGAGCAGCAACTAACTCACTACTGACTTGTGAAGGTAAGATGATTTAAAAAAATGCTATGTGCTATGTGGAGAGAAAGTACTGACGTGTGAATTCAGAGAACAGAGTGACAGAGTGAAAAATTTCTGAAACGTAAAGCAGCAGTTGAGTTGTTGCAGATTTAAATATTCTTGATCATATGGATCATACTGTTTACCATGCTGGAGTATTTTTTTTCTACACAGGCTTAGATCTGTCAGTTATTTATTATTAACACTAATTTGCGCATACACTAAAGTGACTGCATTCTTGCACGTGTCCAGAGCAACCTCCCCAACTGAAAATATGTTCATGTGTGTGTGGCACCACAGTAAGAAAAAGTTGTGCTAAAAAAGTAAGGAAATTTGCACTTCACTTTTAGTTTTTAGATTTCATTGTTAATCTTTCTAGACTGGAGATCTACAAGTTCAATGTGGTGACGAGGTGTTGGCAGGTGTGCTGACTCACTTCTTACAGGACCTCTGAACCTGCCCGTTGTCTGAGGTCTGCTCTGACAGGTAGTAGCCGGTGCTGCATGTTGACACACACCGCCAGTCCTCCAGTAGGTAGCCATCTGCACACTTTGTGCACGCCTCTATGCCTGTGCCTGAAAAACACATAGAACCACACTTCAGGAATGTTGTGAAAAAATTATAAATCAGACAATACACAAACAAAAAAAGCTCTAGTATTTGTTTACTAAACTACAAATGGACACCCTGACCTACATAATAAATTTAATTCTGACAAATCTAATAAATCCTACCTGCGCAGGTGGCACATGCCCGATGACAGGGCTCACAAGTCCTTCTGTGGCCGTTGTAATAAGTCCCTGGGTCACAGGTCATCTGACACTTGTTTCCTTGAAGACTAGACAGAGAAAGAGAAAAAACACACACATTTATATCTTTATAGTGAATACCAGGGAAGTAAAAACAAGTAATTTCCTGTAATTACCAATATAAAATCCATACAGGCCACAGCACATGCTCAAGTAAAATGTTCGAAAGCATTCTCGTTTCCAAACTCTAAACTTAGTTTGCGCTCTGTTCCTTCAAGTGTGCCTGTTAAAGGAACAGTGTAGAATTTAGTGGTGTCTGGCGATGACGACTGCAACCAGCTGAAGCTTATATGTGTGCCAAGCATGGACTCTCATTTAAGATTATCATTTAAGTTTGTTGTTTAAGAGATTTTTAGCTGGAGCCAAATTTTTCACTGACATGTCATTTATTTTCCAAACAAACTGAGCAGGTGATTTTAAACAGTAAAAACACAGAATAAGGTAGTTTCAAATTACAAATAAGTGTTTCTCTGATCCTGTTTGGCTCATCATAGGGGGGTCCAGGCGTTCAGGAGGTCTTTTACCAGGAGCCATTGCCAAAACAAACAGACTCATGACTTTAAAAATAAAGCAGTTTCAGGTTAAAAAATAATTTTTTTCCCAAATGCTGCTCGGTGCAGAGGGGCTGCTAACTGCTGTGGATGACGTGACAATGCACATGGCCCTATCTAGAGTGAGCGCTGCTTTATCTGTTCTAGGCTACTGTAGAAACATGATGACGCAGCACGACAGTCCTTGTGGACGAGGACCCACTCCCTATGTAGATATAAACTGCCCAATCTAAGGTTCAAAAACACATAACTCTTACTTTCACGTAATTGCACGCTTAAGAAAACATACTTATTATATTATATTCCATTTCTGCCGATATATCCCCAAAATCATACACACTGAACCTTGAAAAGCCAGCTGCTACTGAACAATATTCCAAAAAATGTCTTCCTGTGGAAATATTTAGGAAGAATGAAAAAAAAACAACTGCAGCACCAGTGATATCATGTGGGTGTACGCATTAGCTGCTGGCCTAGTTCACTTTTTTACGGATGTACAGGACGTCTTCTAGGTAGAAGTCTCATCAAAGGGAATTATTGTTTTAAAGAAGCTTGTTCAAGGGATCTTGTAAGTGCCAGATGTCAGGGTAGAGGTCAGTTAGGAAGTAGGTTTGGAGGTTATAAAGTCAGTTCTGTGAAGTCACAGTGAGGACAGGTTGGTGAGCTTGCCGCACTAAACTAAAAAACAGCTGGTCTGTGTTAGCTAACGTTTCCCAGAAACGATCTCGTCTGGTCCCCTCTTCCTCCTCAGCTCCTAACCGACCATGAATGGTGAACTGAATGGGAGGCTGTGTGTGTATGTGTGTATGTGTGTGCGTGTGTGCGTGTGTGTGTGTGTGTGTGTGTGTGTGTGCGTGTGTGTGTGTGTGTGTGTGTGTGGGTGTGTGTGTGTGTGTGTGTGTGTGTGTGTGTGTGTGCGCGCGTGAGCATGTGTTACTGTGGTCTCACTGGCATTCAAAGGAAATTATGGCTTACAAGTGTCCCCACCTCCACCTCTGGCTACACTGAACACTTAAAGCTGGGTTCAAGACCACAATATGTTTTAAGCACTTCACAAGTGTTTCCTTCATGACCTATCAGGAATTTCAGTACTTTGAAACGCCCTATCCTTTGTCAAGTCAAGTGTAGTTGGGGTGGTTTGAAGAGGCTGCTGTGGAAGTGGCCAGAAAATGAACTGCAACATGTCTGCATGGATCACTAAATGGCTTAGATCAGAGGTTCTTCAAAATGACGACCACAACCCAAAATGGGCAACAGCTCCACTTCTTGTGGGTCTCCGCATGACATGAGTATATGTGGGCTTTAATAAGCCCAGGTCACAGGGTGAAACTCTGTTTACTCAATTGGGTCCCTAGTGGAAAACAGTTGGGAAGTCCTGGTTTCACTGGTTCATGCTGCGAACCCAAACCACAGAGTAACAAAATATGCTGGTCTAAATTAGCAACACAGTGCTCCTGCAGCGTTAAGAGTGAGTGAACACAAAGGGTTTTTATCCTGAAACCACAACACTGACATTTAAGCCAAATTAATGCAAAAAGACAAAAGACAAAACCAAAGATATTTGTTTATAGTATGACAGAGGACTGACTGTAACGGAAGATCTTCATATGAACAAGCTGTGGTTAATACCTGCAGGTGTGGTAGCAGCAGGCTCACAACTATGTTGAAGATTAAAGTCTTTACCAAACACAGAGCCCCAAATCACACGGACACCATGCTGCTAACAGTTTTTAATAGAATCTATTAATATTTTAATAAGAGATGCACATTATCGGATTTTTTGCCGATATCCAATACACCATCTACAAATAACTCATTTGGTAGATAACAGATTTTTTACCCACCTAATTTTAATGATCATCAAGTCTCTTCTGTCGTGGAGTTAACATATTTATTGAAGTATTGGTATAATTTATATGGCCCACCAGCAGATGGAGACATAAAATATAATGCTTTTCTGTGTATGTAATATTCATTCATTGTGCAAAATTGCTTGTGATATCAAAATAAATAAGCTTGTTGGCCAGTTCCAATATTTCATTTAAAAACCAATATTTGCCAATACAGATGATGTGCTGATATTGTAGTGCTTTCCTAATTGCAATCAATATATCTTATTTTTCCTTTTATCTGTAGTGCTTTTCATCAATAAGGATTGTTTTTGTATGAGTTGCAGAGTGCTGGGGATATTGGCCATAGAGATTTCTGCCTTCTCTTGAATATAATGGAACTAAATGGCACTCGGCCTGTGGTACTATAAGTACCATAAGAATAAAAAAAACTGGAAAAACTCAACAGCAATGTCTCTCTCCAGAAATCATGACCAGGTTACTCAAGATAATCCATAGATCTTGTTTTGAGGATTTTCATGTAAGAGCTATTTTCTTCTTTCTACTGAACTACATCCTCCAACTGTATCAGTGCACAGCAAGAAGCGTACATCTACTGCTAACTCAGCTAGTATCACTGAGCAGGCTAAAGTTAATGCTATAAGCTAAGGAGGATGCCATTAAGGTTTACATCTCGTGATGCCAGGAGTCTCTCGTCCATGAGCAGATGCACACTTTCTTCTGTGCAGTGATGAGGTAGGTGGGTGCAGTTTGGTAGAAAGAAAATACTTCACATGAAACTGCTCACAAGAAAGTCTGTGGATTACCTTAAGAAACCGGGTCATGATTTCTGGAAAGAGACATTACTGTGGAGGTTTTTAAATGTTTTGTTTTTTGCCACTGAGTGCCATCACGTTCCATTTTATTTGAGAGAAATCAGACATCTCTATGGCAGATATCTCAAACACTTGGCAACTCACACCAAAACAATCTAGATTGACAAATAGTGCTACAGGTAAGAGGAAAACTGTATTTTTGGGAGAGCTGTTCCTTTAAGGATGGCTGTGGATAGGGGAGTGCATGGTGTAATTGAAAAGTACTCTACATAAAAGTGTTGCGTAAATGTAGCCAATTAAGGCAGGGGGAATTGGGGTTTTTTTTACAACTTGTCATCCGACTAAGTCTATAAACAGATGTGTTTTTTCGCTGCTTTGAACAGTCACACCTAAAGGTGGAGCAAAAACACCTGCAGTCATAGTAAGGGGTGAAATGCAGACACTTTCTGGTAATCTTTCCTTAAAATACATTGAAAGTGTTGCATTTCTTTATACAGTACATACAAAAGTGATAATTAGTTGTGTAAAGAATAAGTGAAGAGTGAGTGAGAGAGAGCTTCAACCCCTGCTTATTTTCTCACCTTCACACAGCTGACCAATCGCTGCATGAAGTGCGGGTGAGTGTCTAACTGTTGGTATTGGAAAGTTACAAAAGCTGTCTAACATCAGAGAGGTGTGAGGAGAGGGGGTTTTCACTGTCTGACCATCCAAAAAACACAAGACTTTTAAGCATACTGACGCCTTTAGAGTTGAAGTGGTAGATAAAATTGAGCCACCATGCATACTTGTAAACTAACGTTTAGACAAATACGCAGAAGATTAACGGTTTCTGTGTCAGATAAGAGGAAATGCAGTTATTTTAATGAGTTTGCAGCAATTCTAACTGTTCCGTTATGGTAGAAAAAACACAGCAATAAGGTACGTAATCACAAGCTATATAGCAACAAAAACAGCATGACTTAAATTACTTTCTGTCAAGACACTAAAATAATCGTTTTAAACTCTAATCAGAGACTCCTCAACATCGCTCAGCGTGACTCCCAGCTCACCTCATCCCAGGTTTACATTCTGTGCAGATATTTGAGTTGGTGCACTTTCTGCAGTTCTCTGGACATCTCCTGCAAATGTTGGAATCTGAAAGACACAGAGTGAGCCAGTCATACACAGTGGCTAATAGGAAACAGAAGTCTGGCTGCATCTGAAATTAAGAGAGGGAGCAGGAGAAGACAATGGTGAAGAGGAAGGGAAGGGGTAAAGTGTGGGAGGAAGATCAGAGAGGAGGAGGAGGGAGAGAAAATAACCAGATGAAGGGGCAGAGAAACAACACAGGAGGACAGAAGGCAGGGCAAAGAGTTGGCAAGAGAGAAAGGGGGGAAGAATAGAAATGTCAAAAGGGTAAAGCTGCAGGGATTAAATAGAAGATTGTCGTGTTGGTGAGGGAAGATAGGAATGTCGATGAATATTTCAAAAGGCACAGTAAAGGCAATGACACGCTTTGACACAATGCACATGGACACTTCTGCCTTCAGCAGTGATGAGGATTGCCAAAAAGATTTGTTTTATTATTCCTGGAAAACCATGGAGTAGACTAGGACTATTAATCAAACCTGTTATTTCTAAATTTCTGTAAAAACATTGTTTATGTATGACACATTATGGCTTTGTTTGGGAAGTCATATGGCTGGAGCTGAGAGGAGGAGACTGAGCATAAGTGAGGATTGTTGGGGAGATTTTCAGGAATCTGAAAATCATTTGAGTGTTGAGGAAAGATATGGACAGGTCACCAACAGATTCTCATTGAAAAAAATGAGCTTTTACATTCGCCTTTTTCAAGTCTTATTTTAAGTTGAGAAAAGAAATAAAATGAAATTATACAATGAATCATTGAATCAATGAAAATAAGAGTCATAAGTTTTGATGATCGCTTATTTGTCATTTCAGAAATGCAAAGTTCCAGCTTCTTAAATGTGAAGATTTTCTGCTTTTCTCTGCTTTATATCAAAGTATGTTGAATACAGTTGATTACACAAAACAAGAAAATCTGAGAAAACACCTTTGGCTCTGGACTGTGATGGAAATTTTGATGGAAGAGACTTGGATATCAACAGGTTTTTGATATGCGCAAATATCACAACACCAACCTTTTCAAAAGGTGGTTAAAGGATTGCAAGAGGGAGTCTACTCTGGAAGTGAAACTCTGTAGGAAACTCTGAAAAAATCCAAAGAAGCAAAACAGCAAAAGCTGCTGTAGCTCTTTCACTTTTTGCACATTTTGATGCAATAAACAACATGCTAGGGTATGTTAAGGAGTATGCACAGCTGCATGTCAATGGGAATATTAGTGGAATATTTTTATATAATATTAATATATTATTTTCAAAATCCACGTAAACAGCTTTGTAGGAATTTAGTTTTTTGGAGTATGGGCAAATGTTTTGTGCATGTAAACATTAATGAGCAAGATACCATTAGCTGAAATCTTGGTCAAAATGTCTATTATGGGTTAATGATATTGTAAAAAACTGTGCTTACATTAACACTAAATGTTTTTTGACACAATAGTCAGTTCAGTTAACACCACATATTAAATATATCCGGTCGCTTACATGACTTTGCCCATAATTAGGATGGTAACTATAAAAAAAATGACCTGTAATGAAATCATTACATGGAAGTGTCCACGCGATGATGGGGGCATGGATTCAACTGGGTCTGCTGTCAGACTGACGAAGACAAAATAAACTTTAGATAGCTCATTTAACACAACACAATGCTCAGCAGTGCCAACATTTTAAAAGAAAAAAGTATCCACTACATCTTGGCCTGCTGAAATGTTATGATTGAACTTGGATCAGATCACATCAGATCTGCTGCCAGAGCCTCTCAGAGCTGCCAGGACTTACACTGACTTGGCTCCAAACCAATATATAGACATAATTATAAGACATACATAGTTTCAGCCTCTCATTCCTGCTTTACTTTCATCCAGGCTGGCATGTGTCTTGAACACAAGACACACCAGTGAGTTTACACATACAGCACACACTGTATGTTAACCAGACTGCAGTGCTCTGTTTATTACAAACCCGACACCTGACTTCTCATGAACATAATCCACAGATAATTCTCATGAAGGTCTGTTTTATTTCAGAATTTATTCCACTGTAAACTGGTAAAAAAAAAAAAACAAACTGCTGACTACCACAAACTTTTCTCTCCTGCTCGGTTCAGCAACTGCATAAAAATAAACAACTGGCTAGACGTTACGTCAACGATACAACAGCATAATATTTTGTGATGCAGGTCACACACGGATGTTTCTATAAGTCTAATTTGTTCCCAGCATTGATGGTGGTATTTGTGGATTACCTGATTCCACTGAGGACAAAACACTTAGCTATTCTTTACTCCACACTTTGAGATATTGATCAATGTGCAGCAAAGTAACAATGGACATGTAAAGAGAAAGGATCCTTTGTGGGCATGTCGCAATCAAAGCAAAGCCTGATTTTGTGTTGTTGGAGGCATTTGGGGACCCTTAGCTGTTAGGTTTTGTTAAGTTTCAATGTCACACCTAAAAAAAAATGGGTACGAAGGAGAAAACACCTCTGAAGTCAGGAGCAGCTTGTAAAATCCACAAGGTGTGACAAAGTAAACAAACACACTGCAAACAAGTTTTTGACTGCATGGTGTGGGATCATATATAAACTCATGAGTTAAAAGTTTGTACGTTGCAGAGTTAGTTTAGCCAAAAGCAAAACATACCATTGTCGAGGTAGAAGCCGTCGCCACAGTTGGCAACACAGGTGTTGGAGCCCTCATTGAGGTGGAAACCAGTCCTGCATGTGGTGCACTGGTCACTACGGCTACCAACGCAGGTTTCACATAACGAGGAGCACTTCTTGCAGCGCTTCCTATCGTCACGGAAAAAGCCACTGGGGCACTCAGACACACACATCCTGGAGAGAGGAGATGGAAAAGGAGAGACAGGAGGGACACGGGTTAAGAAAGAGCATCACAAAAGGCCAAAAAGGAACAAAAAGAAGGGGCAACTGTATTTCTTTCAGGCATATTCAGGTTGTAGTTTACACTGACCATACAACATAATTATGACTATACCAAATGACACCTCTATTTAGATTTTCGAATGAAGCTTCAACTGTCTGTAATATTGTTTGACACCACCCTGGAAAATTTCTAAAAAGAAATATAATAACAGGCATGCAAAAAATAGAAAAGAAAAGCTGCTCCACATCTGAATTTTGATTTAGAAATTCAATGAACGTAGCTTTGGAGCTTTGAACGACTACAACCCTAAAAATAGTAAAGACCAAATCGATCTCTTTGTTCCTAATTAACAACCTCTATCACACAGCTCAGTATAATGTTAACAGGCTCAAAATGCATAACATATGCCTGATAAAAAAACATATGCCTCTTGTGTAAGGTCATTATAGGCATATTGTGTAGAATTATAAACAAAAGATCCAGTAAAATATAGTTTCATAGAAATAAAGATAAAAAATATTTTACTCCATTATCACCCACAGTAAATGTAAACACCCTTTTCATGTATCAATATAGTTCATAATGAGTCAGAACAAACACAAGTAGAGGGAATGAGTGCGTGCGGCTCCTATATGGTGAACAGGTGTAACATCTGTTGGATAATTTCACAGCCTGCCGTCACCCCCTCTTTTCACCCTGAGGCTCCCTTCCTAAGGTGAAAAAGATCTCTGAAATCCTCAAGAGCACGCACGCGCACACACACACACACACACACACACACACACACACACACACACACACCAGAATTTTCTGCCAAGAAACACATATTGCACGTGTGAAACACATAATCCACATGTGCACGTATACACTGGCGTGCGTTTGTCCTCCAGCTTCAATACATTTCTCTGCTGCACTAAAATGATTATTTGACCAATAAAAGATTGTAAAAACACTATAATGACTGCCTACACCAAGGACACCACTAATGTGAGAAAAACTTTAAACACAATTTTTCTGACCACACTGTTGGTGCAAGCAGATGTCAGTGACTGAGCCCTTGAAATCATATAGACAGTAAATTGCAGTAAATTATTTTTGACCTTTTGCAGGTCTAAAGGAAAATGTATTTTTTCAACATTATTTGTCCATCAAGTCACCAAATGCATTTCTACGACCTGGAGACGTAGCAACATTTGCTTCGACTGGGCAGGAAACACAAGTGGTCAGACAATCACAGAGGTTGTAAATCACTACTGGCGGAGTCGAAAACAAACATTAGCATGCCAGAAATTTTGGTTAACCTTCATACAAATAAAACACACCGATACATATTGAAATTTTTTATTTTTTTTTTATGTATAAAAACCTCCCACAGTTACTGTGCTTTTGAGAGTTCCCATCTTTGTGTCTATGTTCATTGGTGTATTTATTCCTCGTGAAGTAGAGGTGGTGTTTTAACAGTCGTGCTGGCTTGACTTGACTCAGTTTGTCTGCATCAAATTCTCATGTATGCCCAGCGCAGCAGGGATTTGTGTTTCCATTACAACAGGGCTACCCACTTGAAGGTGTGTCTCTTACTGATAACGTGCTTGTCTTGAGTGGATGACGTTTAAAAGCAGCAGGCCGATCCACAGCTAAAGTCCCCCGCTATTTTGCTACTAGTGTTTTTCCAGTGAGAGGTGGTGAGCTGTTTGCAGAGGTGCAGTAAGAGTCTGCAGTTCATCTTAAATTTCTTATTTCCAAAAGATTTCTCATAATAAAAGTCCCCCGTCATTTTGTTATGTAAAAGCTTTAATTGTAAAGCAGCAAAATAAGGAAATGTTGAGTTTTCACCAGCAGTGATGCCTTCTGCACGGCTGAAAGTGAACGTAAAACAGTAAAATAAATCAGATATCCAAAGAAAAACAGGATGCAATGCAGGATGTATTTTAGACAATCATGTCGAGAGAAACTCTTGAACACATCTATCATGTCAGCATTAATGCGCTAATCCGATGCAATTAAGGTCCAGGGCTTTTTAATCACATTACTCGACAAAAGAAATTTTTGTCTTTAAGAGGCTGTACCGGGCTGAGATTTTTAGCGAGAGAGATCATTTGAAACTAGAAGACCATGTCATGCTAGCATCTCAGGAAGGGGGCCGAATAACACTCCAAGTAATGCTAAATTTTGGCAATGGAAAAATAGCATGGCCATTTCACAGGGGTCCCTTGACCTCTGACCTCTAGATATCTGAATGAAAATGGGTTTTGTGTGTACTAATGAGTCTGCTTTTAAGACATGCCTACTTTATGTTCATCCTACACAGTTTTTGCTGTCATTTACATCCTAATCAAGACAATCTGGCAAGAATTGCTTTTCCTTGTCAATATGGACTTCATAACTGTTTTGAAATGCAAAATAATGAAATTGAAAATATGATTTAAAAAAAAAATTGATTAATTGCAATTAGCTTTTGAAATTCTGAGATTAACCATGATTTTAAAAATGAATCGTTTCACACCCCGACTAACAAACTATTAATTAATCATGAAAAATTGTCTTTGGACAATTTCAAACATTTCATGTTCTTTCAAAATTATTTGACTTAATGGATTTTCAACCTGAGTATTTATATTGTTCAGGCTATAGCCCCACACCGTGCACACACAGAAGTGCAAAAACCCAACAGATTTTCAAAGAGCCACACACCTTTTGGTGAGTCTAGGCCATCAAACACATATGTTGGGATATAATTATCTGAACATTAAACACCACCACCGGCCCTCCTCCTTCCTCCCACCACTCCCCCAATCTTCATTCATCAATTGCTCCCTGTGGTGGCAGAAAAGGGCAGCACACCTCTAAAGCGGGCTAATGATAAGGCAGCGCCTAAGCTTGCACATTTTCGTGCACCTGCATCGGTTTGCCTTTTATTAGTGCAGAGACCCGCCGACACAAAGGCAATTACAACAGACTTTGATCCTAATGGGATCCTAAGGGCACACACAAATGTGCGAACACACACACACACACAAATTCACAGTCACACACACAGACTTTTCAAAGAGGGAAAGGAGAGGCTAATATGACCGACAAGGAAACAAGATCTCTGTTATCAGACTGGCAAGGTCAAATTAATCAGGTCACCACCCGCGCTGTTTCTTAACCTTATTCACATTAAGCCGGACAAATAACATCATTTACCCGTGACCTTCAGTGGTGGCAAAAAGGTAAATGTGTTGAATTCCAAACTGACAAGGCCGAGTTATAAGTACTAACAAGAGAATCAAATAAACCGACCTAAAAAATTACATGCTAAAAAATTCAAATGCAACTTCTAAAATTCAAAACTAAAATTACAACAAAGTAGTGTATTGTCTGTATGTGGCAATGAAAATATAACTTAACATGATTAAGAAGATACTGTGCATTAACAAGGTGCGTTTTGAAGTTGTGTGGGTCGGATTGTGCGTTTTTTTGTTTTTCTGTATGGGGAACGACAGTCTGAGAGTGTGTGCTTGTGGACGGGAGTGTGTGCATGAATGCAGTGAGCAGAGCAGTGCACATAGGTGTGGCATGAGAAGAGAAAATGAGAGAAAAAAGAATCAAACAAGATAAATGCAAATGAGGAAAAAACAAAAAGAAAAGCAAAGAACCAACAAGTGGTTCACGGGTGCAATATTTTTTTGCTATGTTACGTTAAGAAACACAATCAAGTTAACTTTCTGTTTCAGAAGAGCTGATGGTAAATTTAAGTCTGTCCACCACAAGGCACGCTCACTTCCTGTTTTTCCTGATGTCTTTCAGGATCAGTACTTTGAAATGGGTCAGTGATAACATAATTAGTTCCTCTTAGTTCTTTTCCTTTGTTACTTAGCGACAACTGGCCAGGGATTGGTTGTTGTCTAAAATCTCTTCCTAACATACAGCGAGGAAGCGAACTCTGGAGGATGAAGTGCAAAGGAAGTGTCCATGTCTCCTTGCTTTATTCACTGATGTTTTCACAAAGTCTTTAATCTTTGTCTCTGGGTAGTGCAGTGCAGTTTTTGAAGTTGTTGCTCCAACCGTGGAATATTAAAAAGCAGCTCAAGACCCACCTGTTTACACATCGTGTCTCTCCTCAATGTAGCACATGATCTTGGAGGGCGCAAATAATTACGTCGTAATAATTAGAAGAAAACTGTTAAACTGCCTCAGAAAGATTAACTCAGGTTAGATTTCCTTTTTTTCAAAGATCCAGCTACAACCAAATAAATTACAATACAATATTTTAAAATGTCTTCTTTTTTTTACTTGACAAGAAGTCACCAGATATATTCATTTGGTTGTTGCATTTAAATAACAAAACATGCAGTAAAATTCTGTTGGAATGCTGCAGTTCATTCATAAAAATGGGCTATTTTACAAATGTTTCTTCGAAGCCTGACAGGACTATAGCCTTAAGCTGATTAAATCCAGTTATTGGTGGATTGGTATGCACCGACATTCAATTTACCTTTCTGATTGAAACCCTCAGCTAATATTGATCCCTCTCTTTATTTGGCTGTCTCTGAACTCTCAGAGGACTTTACTCTCTTTTAAACAATCAAACGATGTTGAAATCACATATGAGCCAGATGCATCTTCCATCTGTAGCTTTATAGCGCAGGTGCACTTTTTAAATTAGGAGGGAAAATAAAAACAAAGTGGCTCTGGTGAAGTCCACAGAGCAATTACGCTAACATCTTCATGTATACTTTGAAAATCTATAAACTTTATTAAACTGGGAAAGGTCAGTGAGACTGAGTGAAAATTAATAATGCCACCTACGTGCTGCTATCCATAGATCAAATGTATACAATAGGCGAAAAGTAAAATGTATTCAATAACTCACTCACTCCATGAGTCATCTTCTTATTTCTTAATTTATTTTCTGTTGATATTAATTTTTAACTAAGTTGTTTGAGTCTGAATCTTTGTTTCAAATAACTTTCACGATACAAAGGAGGAGGGGAGAGACACAAAAACAGTCCATACATAAAGATTTAAAGTAGTTGAGCAGTTTGGGTTTGTGTGATGATATATTGTAGAGACAGTGAACTAAGTTCCACCCACACTGATGGGGAAAACCATCGCTCTCCATTGATTTTGTATTATGGGAAGGAGCCTCCTTGTCATTTCCGTTTGCTAAAAAAACAACACTAAAATGCCTAAAAGCTGCTCTGGGGTGGGATGCACTACCAACAGTGTAAAGAACTTACAGCTAAGGTTTATTAGCTGCCAAACCAAAGAAAATGTTGCCTTTGAAAAAACAACTGTGGGATCCTGACACTCAGTGAGCCTAAATGTGCAGCAAGCATCTTGATAATTTCGCCAGACAATCTGTAGAGGTTGAAGGTACCTGTGCTATGCATGCCCTCATTCTGATCTTTTTTTTTTTAGCTTATATGATGATCTTACCTGATGTTTTAATTAAATAGTTATTATCAAAGTATTTTACTGCTGGCCTTTTTGGGATAACACTGAGACAGACCAACAATGTTGGGTTTGTTAATGTAATTTTTCCTCTAAGCGCTAAATAATCACTTGACAAGCTGAGATATAGTGTTTTAAGCTAGCTACAGGCATTTTTTTGAGTGTTTCAGCCCTTGGATGCACATTGTGGCACCGATTATTTTCCTCTCTGGTTGATGTGGTTTTCAGAGTATGACGTGTTGTGCTCTGTCTCTTTGTTCTGTCCACTGCAAAGCTGAAATTATCACGTAACCCACAGAAGTTGTATGTGAGAACACATGTCCAAATCAGTCGGATCAGGTATTTAACAGACTTAACTCTGCCAGTTCCCTTGTATAAACTCTGTGTAATGGCTGAGCCTATGTGTGAAAAAAGCAGGTAACTGTCCTGAGAATTCACAGCGAGTGAGTGGACGTGTTGATGACTTTCCTTTCTAGTGGCTCACGTGAAATTGGAAGACAACACTGAAGGGTGAAGAAGAAGGGTCATTTAAACAAAGACGGCAATGCAAATGTCTTAGACGGTGAGACAATAGACTGCCGCAGGGATAATGTTTTTCAGTAGGCCAACCCTGAGGCTAATGTAGCCCTGGTTCGCTAATCAAAAAGCCTATGGGATTTTTCCATTGGATTTGGATCTTTGCCGAAAAGAAGCTCTGTCATAAACAAACATTTATGACACTTACATGTTTTTGTTCAGAAAGATAATCTTCACAAATGAGCACCATTCTCAGGATTTCTGAAGTGTAAATGAAACTGCCAGAAGTAAAGAGCTAATGTTAGGCTAAGAGGAACTACACTACGGTCGCGTTGCCACAACTACGAGGCTGTAAAGTCGTATTTACGGCACGGTTCAGCATAATGACGCTCTGATTTAGCCACTTGTTAGCAACCGCCTTTTTTAAGACACATAAATGCTTCAAAATTTATGAGTGGTGTGTTTACTGACAAGTTTTATGTCGTACAACAAAACGCGAAAATCTCTTCAGCTTGTGTTAACCACAGACCTTATTTCAGGCTTTTAACCAAAAACCCACTTCAAAAACCCTCTGATTTTGAGACGAGGGAACCAGAGGTGCTGAAATGCAAACAGAATTCCTGGTTTTATTACTGCGGTTCTCTATGAGATTCTGGAAATTCTGTCAGTAAGGACAAATACCAAAATCATCAGACAAATTCAAGAAACACCAAGAAACTTGGTTGTTAATGACCAAATTATGAACTGGTTACGTGACCATGGTGAAATCTGCATCATGTTCTGACTCCTGCACACTCTACTCAGGCGCCACCCCTCATTTACACCAAATAAAAAGTATTTCCAGTAGGTGAGAACACATCTGACACAGAAAATCTCCTCCTGTGTGCTACGTGTGCCCCATTCTCTGTCTTCAGTACAAATAAGAAAGTGGCACAAGAGAGACACAGCTTTCTTTTTTGATTTACCACTATTCCAAAGTTCATCCAATAATACATCTTTATGTGCTACTTTCATGTTCTCCAACACACAAGCAATATTCTAATTAATTCAGATTTTGTAGGCAGTCTGACCTGGTGTTGTTCTTGAACTTGAGGAAGTAGTGGAGGCAGTTGATGCAGTGATGTGGTCCAGGACCTTCACAGCCATTCTCATTGCACTCAGGGTCACAGGGGCCTGGAGACACACAGAAGTAACAATGTAAAGAGATGATGACTCTTTGATAAAAATATTATTTTTAATGTCGCAGTACAACTCCGGTTTATCCTGAAAGAACAGTAAAAATAGCAGCTTATGCTACTTTGCAATGCTGCTGCTGGCAAACCTTTCTTTGTACGGCTCTGGATTTATCACTCACCGTTGTACTCCTCTGTGAACTCCTCTTCGGTGGGCGTCAGCATGTCTGTGGAGCGGGGCTTATCGCTGCGCAGAGACGAGTACGGGTGCACAGAGGTGCCATACAGCACCAGTGACCACTCCTTCAGCTTGCCTGAGGAAACAGAGACATTGTAAAGAAAAAAATGTAAGACACAGAATCAATCCCGATGGCGAGCAGATGAACATCCTTTGATATCTATTTGATTTGTACATTTGTTAAACAGAGTTGTCATTATGGTCGACAAAAAAGCTGATATGTAATGCCAGGCAGATGTGCAGAGTTTCTTTTTTCTGTTCAGTTGTAACAAGTTAACTGGGACAGCAGTAAACCATCTTTCAGCACTCTCTATATGATCCTCTATTTTAATCTACTGTAAGTAATCATAATGATGTACTTTAAACTTTAAAAACAAGTTGCTATACAGAGATAAAAACAGAAAATTTGCAATGCAAGTGCGAGATTAGAATAAATTCAAGCCAACTAAGGTAGGTGATTTACATTAAACTCTTAATGATGCACTTGAGAAAACTAGGCACAAGTTACATTGGATTATAGTGATCGTAACAGCTTTTTAGAAACTGCTACTCTCCATTTAAGACTTTATTATGTTGTTAAATTAGTGGGTCATCTGAGCAGTTAAGTTCACTGCCTCCAGAGCAACATGTGTGCTCCTGCTGGTCCGTCACTCATTCCAGACTTATGTTTTGTCTGTGTCTCCTTTTCCGACAGACTCTAACCAAAATTGAACCAAACTTAAAGATAAATACAAATGTAGACTGATGTTTCTTTTTTTAATTAAAGAAATGTACAATGTGGTCTTACCAGGTACTTTCTGGCTGCGGAGTTGAGAAGGTGAATCGTAGATCTCTAGGACCCAGTCGCCTGCTGCCTTCTCTCCCCAGCAGTGGGTGGTCATAAACTCCCAGTTCTTAAAACCCTCCATGGAGTGATCAAACAACCTGCACATCAAGAGCACAAGCATGCACACACACACCCATACAAACACACACAATCACACAAAGATATCAGATGAGGAAACAACTCAAGTACTGCAAACACGAGTACAAACAATGTCAACCACTCAACCATATACTCAGTCTCTAATGAACCGTGGACAAACATTGAACAGGACTGCAGTGTATTTGAGGCGAACATGAAGTAGGTACATATTACACGACATTCAGTGTCTAATCCACTGGAGGTTGCTGCATTTTATGAGGTTTTAGCCCAGATCAAAAATGATTTTTTTGTTAATAAAGCAAGCACAGACAACTTAATCCACATTTTTAGAGGATGAAAACTTATTCAAATGGATAATTCACTCATTTCCAATCGGCTTGTTATTATGTGTAAATAATCTGTGGTAACCTTCCCTACATCTAGCCAGTGCCTAAATCTTCTTGCTCACATCTGTGTCATCCAGCGGATTTTCGCTGACTCTTCGCTATTCCTTGAACTACAAATAGTACCTGCTCATTATTGTACAACCTCCACCTGCTCAGATAACAAAAGTACAGAAGTGGATCAAAGGAGAGAGACGTCTCTCTCTTTCTCTCTCGCCCTCAAACTCAGATCAAACTATAAAATTAGTCAGCGCTGAACAAATATAAATCAATATTCTGTTACTGTATTGCCTATTTCTTGCCTTACATTTCATTTTGCTTCAGTTAGTGTTTAAACCCACAAGTCACAGCATTAAGATTTAAAAGCATCTTGCCTTTTTTCAAGAAACAAAAAAAAAAAATTTTTTACACCCCCTTAGTGATTTTTTCCCCAGCTTTTGCTTTGACATTCATTTGCAAAAAAAAAACTGCCAATAAAAATATACCCTGAAATTGTATGTGGTATTTTATTGTAGATAACATCTCACTTACCTGTTGGCAAGCAGCTGAGACTTAGTCCCTGAGGGTGAGGTCAGATTGATTGACAGGTCCCCACGGCGAGGGTGTGTGATTGTAATACGAACAACCACGTGCTCCAGGTAGATCACATGGTGGTTGGGGTTGTCAGTGCATCCTGTTGCCTTGTACACCGACCTCACCACGTGCTCTGGACGGATAGTTCTGCAGGACAAGATGGGAACCAATCACAAAGTTAAGACTAGGGCCCGACTGATTCATCGGCCGGCCGATTTAATCGGCCGAATATAGCCATTAGAAAATAATCTTTGGCCGATTGACGCCGATGTTGACTTTTATTTTTCACTAATAAAATGCAGGGAACATGGTGTTTTGTTTTTTGGGGTTTTTTTTTTTTTTTTAGAAATTATGTCCTTGTGTTACATATCCAGTAGAGGACGCTCTGACTCCTTTCACGTCACGCTCGACAGTCACCCCACAGCAGAGTGAAGTAGCTAAAGTTATATAACCTAACTTAACCCTCTGAGCCCGGCCTAGTCGCCAGCGTAGTCGCCAGCGACTAAAATGTGTTCCACTTTATGTTAAGTGTCCTAACTCTGAGACCGTTTGTCGGGTCGTCTTACTTTCTTCGGCAGTGTAAAGCTGCCGGCTGTGCCATTCACGGGGATGTCTCCGATGCATCGTAGCTCCTGGAAATCGGGTGTTTTTACGGGACCTTGTTCAATCAATCCGTGATGATAGATCCGATATTGGGTGTCTCCCGTCCATATTTTATTCATATTTCTGTGATAAAAGTATATTAGCATCGATGCTAAACGCCATATTGGTTTACCATGGTTCCTTTGGAGAGAGGTCAGAGGTTTGTTTTGGTCTTTTCGTCCAATGGGAAGACCGTGCGACTCTGTATATCCTTTACCACCCTTCATCTGACGCAAGCTGCACTGTGATTGGCCTAATCCTACTGTATCTATCGCTCTGTGTTATTGGTAGCGCCCCATGTATTAGAAAAAACGCTCTTAGCCCCTATAATAATAATAATAATGAGACAAGGGTAAATCAGGAGACTGTCTAACAGGCAGGGGTTGACAAAATATCAGACACCTCAATATGATGCTCCTCACACCAACACCCACTACCACCTCAATAATAACCATAATGTCTTTTTTTTTAATTGAAAATGTAAAAACTTAATCAGCCAATATATCGGTTATTTTTTATTCCCTAATATAGGAATCAACATCGGCCCCCGAAAATCCATATCAGTCGGGCCCTAGTTAAGACTTGAGGAGATGATAAAATTCGTGTGATCAATATTGTCTTTGATCAGTGCATCAAGTTATCAATCAGTCAACTGACATAAACAAGAAAGTCACATCCAGCTCCACAGACATAAAGTATGCAAACCATAAAACACACTTAGACACTGCAGGATTAACCATGTTTCCCTGGTTGTATCAGTACTTTTCATTGCAGCAAAAATGACAGAACTGTCATCAAACATCAACAACCAAAAAAGCAAACAAAAACAGGATATCAGATGTTTGAGCAGAGCAGATGGCCAATCAGGTAAAAACTGTGGCATATAGATGAATTACATATCGCTAAAGATAAAACATGGGCTCTGATTACAGTAGCTTCTGGAAACATACTAATCTTTCAAATTGAGATATCCTTTCCCTTTATTATGAAGCTGTGAAACAAATCTTTAAGGGACAATTCACCAGGAATTAAAAAAATTCATATTTTTCATTTCACCTGTAGTGCTATTTATCAGTCTAGATTATTTTGGTGTGAGTTGCAGAGTGTAGAAGATATCGCCTGTGGTGATGTCTGGCTTCTCTCAAATATAATGGAACTAGATGGCAGTGGAATCATCCAAAAAATACATTTGAAAAAAACAATCAACAGCAATCTCTCTTTCCAGAAATCATAACCTGGTTACTCAAGATAATCCACAGACTGTGTTCATGTAACACTTTTCCTCTACCGAACAACACTTGCTAACCATATAACAGTGAAAAAAGAAGCATGCATCTACTCATGGATGAGACGCTTTCTTCTGTGCAGTGATACAGTTGGTGGGTTCAGTAGTAACAAAATAGTTCCTATATATAACTGCTCACAACAAGGTCTGTGGATTAGTAGCCGGTTCATGATGTCTGGAAAGAGACGTTGAGTTTTTCAAATTTATTTTTTTTATTGTCTCTTTGAGCACCACAAGTCATGTGCCATCTAGTTCCACAATTTTGGAGAGAAGGCAGACATCTCTACAGTCAATGTCTCCAACACTTCAACTGAAACAATCCAAAATGATAAATAGAACTACAGGTAAGACGCAAAATATACATTTCAATTTTGGGGGTGAACTGTCCCTTTAAAGTGAACTTGTACATTTAAGGCTGTAAATTTGTAGAGCTGCCATCTTTTTTTAATTTCAAGGTTTCAAATTAGAACCACGCAGTTGTTTTAAGATAAATTAAACTGGATATCATCTTCAAAACACAGTATTTAGTTGCTCAGTATAACTCTGTGTGCCCTCAGTAAAAATGTACCTGTAGTTTGTTCTGTACGGGAGTGAGGTTGGGAACTGTGGCTGTCTCCCCACACCGAGACACTCTGTTCAGTCAACTCACCAAAAACATCTTCTAATGACTGATATAACACTCAATATCAAGTTACAATACACTGAGGCAATCATGTGTACTTCGATTTAACCTCTCCCAAAGACCAAGAAGCATGCACAAAAGGTTTACACAAAAGGTTTTCCATTTCTCAATCCTCAACCTGCCAAAGAAACCCAGAACCATACGCATGATGACAAAGACATTATTTGTTCTGTTTGCTACGCACAGCTCAGCAACAGGAAAATCACCCAACAGCCAGCACAAACATCTAATGACCCCTTAATATAACTTCTGTGGTATGATCTAATATATAGCGGTACCATGACAAACAGTAAGAACATGGACAGGTCAAGTTCAGGGGACAATGAACACCATTTTGACAAAGAGAGGCTTTCGATTGAGAGCCACACATATATTGCTAATGTACAACAGTTGCACATGAAGCAGCTGTACCCATTTTCCTGCCTGTTCAAGGTGGGAATGTCACGCCATTTTAACACCTAACTGCTCTGTGTAAAAGGTACAATCATGGAATATGCGGACATAGTTGTCTGATCTATAAGCCAGCAGCCGAGGAAGTAAAAACGCTAAATTGACGTCTGTGTAAAATGGACATCCGGCAGGAAAAGAGCATGCACAGGATGGGTGTGACGTTTTGAGGATGTCTTATGTGTGTGATGTGCCACCGAGAGATGTAAAAAGCAGCTAGCAGCAGTTAGCAAATAACTGAAAGAAGCAGCCAAAAATGTCCACAAATTTGGAAAATAATGAGGTCCAGGAGCTTCTTACCCCTCGAGCATAAGACAACATCAGCCGCCATGTGACAGAAATGGCAAAAAATTGTTATTGATTGCCATTTCGGCCATTGTTAATTTAGAAAATGCAGCAAATGTGTATGTTATATGTCACACTAGTGGTTGACGTTGTTGGTTTGCACTTCACTACACACTTTTTCTTGTTTATGCAATACCAGCATGCTGTCTAAAACACACACTTGAGTGTAAAGATGCCTCCACTGATGTTTTTTTTATGTTTTTTTCTATGTAACACTGCAAAGGCAGCATTTAGAAGGGACTTTGTCATGGGCCTACAGCATAACCTCTGTGTAAAAAAGGGCTATTAACTCACTACAACCCTCCCGATTTTACAAGAAGACTCCCGCTTTTCGCTGCACTATATATATATATATATATATATATATATATATATATATATATATATATATATATATATATATATATATATACACTTTTGCCAGAGAGAATTACCTACTCCACATTTAACTATATTTATAAAGGTAGAAGTCCACTCAGATAGATATCTATACCCTACAGAATGACCTCCTCCGATACTTGCTCTCTCTCTTTTTATATATATATATATATATATATATATATATATATATATATATATATATATACGTATCTGGTTATTTTTATTCCACATGTTGTCAAGAGAGAGTTAAAGACCATTATTGCCAGTGACTCCTGCTGTTTGATCCTGTATTGGAAACTGTTTTATTAGATTGCCTGTTGTCAGGGTTACAATGACGGCGATGACATTTTAAGAGTCTAAGTGATACAGCGCAGATGTTTATCATTAAGAGGAAAATTACCCCAAGACAATTATCGACTGGTAACTGCCTTTAGCTTTGCAATGACGATGAAGTCTTTTTCCTGGAACAACATATTACTTGAATTTGGTTCAAGGTTTAAATGAAACAAACAGCAACACAATGGCGTAATTGATTACTAAATTTTTTCTTTTTTGCCATTAAGTCCATATAGTGCACATATAGTTTTCTTAAATATTTATTGAGAATATAACCATCCTAAATTATGATTAAGTGATTTTGTTGGCTGTGGGATCATGCTATTGATAATTAATCACAGCTAAATGTGCCATTTTGTTTGTGAAAGGCCAAAACTGGCCAGCAATATGAATTGAAATTGAAAATGGAAAATAAATTTTAAAGTATGTATTTTAAATTGACATAAGTGAAATAAATTCACCTGTCATTTAAATTTGAGCCGCAAATTAGTATGAAAGAAGTCAGTCTGTTATGAATGTTTTTGCATTACAATCCATAACAATTTCTCCATTTGTCTTTCAATTCATTTACAAAACTCTCCAGAGACTTAAAGTCAATATAAACAATTAACATTAAAACAACTGAAAACAGAGGAAAAACAAGAAATTTGTGTGAGTTCAAGCAGACATGATGGAATGAAAAACAGAGGGAAAACTCTGATTGTCTCTTTCCGACGTAGTGGATGACTGCTTGGAAAGCGGACAGCAGTAATGGCTAGGGAGTCTAGCGCTGATATCACAGCTCTGGCTTCTCCATGACACAACACAGATAACTGAACCGCTCGCATGGGACCGAGCAGAGCAGATGCACAGCTGATTACCACCAGCCTGATTGCGCACAGATCAGGCAGTTTTTCCTGGTGCGTGCTCCAAGTGGAGTGAGGCGAGCGATTGCAGACAGACATTACCGAACACAGTCAAAGGGGCCAGCCAGAGGGTGTGTGGGAACGGCAGAGAGGTGACGGCTGCACTCATGTAGCAAGTTCGAAGTACAGAACACACACATCTGTAGATGCACCAGCAAACAGGGTTTCCACAGCTTAAGGCAAGTTAGATTTGAGACTTTTTAATGCCACTCAGAATTCAATTTGAGACCAATTTCAAGAAGAATAATCAAGAAAGTGGAATAAACATGAAATGACATCAGAAAAGAACTGGAAAAAAACTAGCGTTTGTTGGCGAAATTTTTTTGTCCATTTTGTATTTCTAACTCTGCATGTGTGATTCCACTGCCTTGATTCCCATTGTGCCGAACTTGAAAACTTTTCGCATATAATACACTGAGCCTCGTATGCCTTGCCTTGTACTGGTTTCAGCCATACCATGAAATCTTGGTTGAATTGCCATTTTTCATTGAATTTGCACTTTCCAACATTATCCAGGGTTCAGTGACAGCTAGCTAACAGACAGTGGATCCTCTGCTCTTAGCATCCCAGCAAAAAACAAAATATAAGTGTTGTTGGTTCCACTGCGTGCTCTGTATGACATTAATGCCAGAGGAGGCATTTATATAGCTAAGCGTGCATGCTATGCTTTCTATGTCTGAGCATTTGAGCAAGAATTTTGAAAGACTGACTTAAGACATTTTAATATCAGTTAAGGCATTACATTTAGATTAATTAATTTAATGCTTCGAGAATTTATAAGGATTTGCGGGAACCCTGAACAAAGGAAAACAGAGGTACCTAGACCTGCCTCCAAAATATATTAACACAATCTATGACACAGTCGCATATTCATGCAAGTGAGCACAGAAATGTTTTTCAATTACTTTATATTCAATAAAAGGATTCCTTTAAGCCCGGGTAAAGTGAATTCAGAGATTTGTTTCAAAACACATTCTAAATGTTGGAAACTGATTGTTGAAAACATGTTACAAAGACCTTTTACTAGATAGTACTGAATTGGGGAGTTAGACAGTTGACTGTTTTTTCACAATTTTCCTGTTTTAAGATTTTTTGGGCGGGCCTAAAACCATAGCTCGATGACACACTGGAGCTATACTCAGCATAACCCCTCCCCAGACAATGTAGCAGTATAAAACGAGAAGCATCATTAGCATAGTCCCGCGATTGGACGTGGCCCCCGCTCCTCCAGCCGTCACGCCCCCAGCGTTTCAGATCAGAGAATACTGTGCATTTTTTCTTGATTTAGAGACGTTCTTTTACATACTTCTTTCTGTGATGTGACAAACTCACAACACATTTTAATTATCACTTTACCCGGACTTTAAGAGAAAAGAGTATTTCATACTTTTTAGGGCAGTCTAAAAATTCAGTTTTGTACTGTCTTAACCAACTTTTATGACTTTTTTTCTCTTTGTTCCAAAAACAAAACAAAGCCGTATGTTTCGTGGTGATTGCCTACTTCTACTTCATTGCAGGCCTGTCATCTGGCTCGATGGACGAAGCGTAATTCTGTTCATGAACAAGGCTTAACTCCAAGTGACTGACCATTTCACACATTTCATAAATACACTACACATGGAAAAAGGGAGGCTAAAATGACATGAGCGGTAATCTCTCTGTGAGCCAGCACACACTACATGAGTAGAGGTCTGAGCACAACTGTCTCTGACACAAGCTGGACTTTACATAAGCCTCATATGGACTGACTTGTGCACTGGAGCAGAACAGACAGAATGACACTGATAATGCTGCAGTCGCTGTCCACCGAGCCTTGGACTGAAAGCAAACCAGTTCGGGGCCCAAGTTCAGCCAGTCAGCCTAACACAGAACAGTGCTCAGGCTTCCAGCTGCATCAAGAATAACAAGCTGTGAAGCCCTGGCTCTCTCCTTGTGTGTGAGTGTGTGTGCGCGTGTAGTAAAGGTCTTATGTGAGAAGCACTCTGCCAGAACTAATGCTTGGCCCCTATCAAGGTACTGCTTGCACAACTGCACTCTCAAACACATGCCGGTGCATAAAACATCAGGGACAGAAAAAAAAGAAGAGGAAAAAAAAGGAGAAGGATGTTTTATCACATATGTTGGTCTCAGAGTTGAGTCACCACTTATCTGGCATTTCACTTTGAACTCCGAGAGGCTGCTACAATAAATGTGCATCTTTAACTAAAGAATGGCCATCTTTTATTTTGGCACAGAAGTAGATTTCCAGAATTGCTGCAGTCAGTTTGGCTTCTTAGGTCTAAGGCTGCATTTACGCCAAATCAGGTGTTGCAGGGAAGTGCTACTTCTCCCATTCAGCTGAAAGTGGGTAATGGGTCTAGGCTGCTGCGGTGGGGCTGCAGAAGGATGATGGGGAAAAAAATACAGCGTCCTGCAGCGAAAAATTGAAACAGAATCATCTTTTGGAGAAATACAACCCAACATCACGCTGAGGTGGCCGATCACGCAACTGGTGATCAGACCCGAAGACGCCTACAGTCCACAGGAACAAGTGATACAGTCTCTTTCTGTCATTAAATATTACAGTGAGTCAAAGAAATAAAAAATGTATTAACAGCCCGTGTGTACTATCCTACAAAGGAGAGTACTCGCTTTGTTTTTGTGTGTGCACACATCTTCTGTGGCAGTAAAGATACTACAGTAGTGATAATCAAAACGGATTCTTCAAATCTTTAAAGCCATAAACAAACTTACTAATGACAAATACTAAGCAGGGAGATTAGCTTTTATAGTTGGTCTCCACTCCCACACTGCTGAACAACCCTGCAGCTTCTCGCTGCAACGCCTGATTTGGTGTGAATGTAGCCAAATTAAGGGAAATATTTATGATGCAGCATACAATGATATCTGAGAAAATAAAGAGCTTTAAACTTTACAGCAAGAGCTTTGGAAGTGCCTTTCCCCCTACACAAAGTGAGGACCATAGAGAAATGTTTTCCAAGTATGGTGTTAAAGAACTCGGCTACACAGAGAGGTTTATCAACAACATGTCAGTGTAACGTCTGCATGTCCACATACTTTTGGCCATGTTGTTGATATTGAAATGTTAAAGGACACTCATTGTTCATTAGACAATACAATATATACAATAAATATCCTTTTCATTTGTGTGATCAGAAAGTGGGCTGGTCACTTAGGGCCACTTGTCAGCATTTAATATGTTATACTTATTATTTTCAAGCTTGTATGTCAAGATATGTTTCTGTGTGTGTGTGTGTGAGTGAGGGTGTGTTTGTTCGTTCTACCTTATTTGTCGGTCTGCACTCTCCACACAGACGTGCTGAGTAGGGACTTGCTTCCATCGCTCCGCCTCCTTCACCATCGCCTCAGCGTCCATCAGACCAAAGCCGTACAGGTGGCTGACTGTAGGAGACAGTGGAAAATTCCAGCTGATCAGACCGCTCCAATGATGACTGCACTGTTTCTCATACCAACTGCGGTTTATCAAAAAAGTGTATAGCTTAAACTCCTGAGATTTAGCTTTTTTCCCCATCTTAAAATCATGCAACCACAAATAACATGAACTAGGGGTTCACATTAAGAATCAGTGACCTCTGAACAAGTTTGTAGCTCTCCTGTAAGGCATCTAAAGTTGTACAGTTTTTAGATTCCTACTAAGGACTGTAACGTAAAAAGCAAAACATCAGAGCATCAATTGTTTTAACAGGTATTCACTACTGAGGACACATAAAGTAGTTGTCTGAAAGTGAAAAAGAAAATTTGGAAAGCACTAAAGTTATGGGTACAGCAGCTCAAATATGAATTCCTTCCATACTTCTCCTGACCCCCATTCTGTTTCTCTTTAGTTCCTCTCTGAAAAAAAAAAACAGTCACTTGGAAAAACTCCAGGCACACTGGGCCTGCAGCCTGGCTGACCCCTAGTTCTCACTCTGTTGGGTTTCTCTCCCTCACACACATGCAGGTACGCATACACACTCAAACACACACTCACAAAGTTAAGAGCAACCACCACATGGACCCTGACAGATGGCAGCTGGTGGCGCAGTAGTTAAGCAAGAGCGAAACATTTTTGGAAACTGCTCATCATCTCTCTTCTAGTTGGAGAACAACTAATTCAAGAGTGAAAATACTGCATATTAATTTCTCTTTAACTGCTATGTATTGTTCTTTCAAACACACTACATACCATCATGAATCCTAAATGCAGCTGTTGGTTAATTGATGTGTTGAGACAATATTTGCTGAAAAAATTCAACAACCCACGTCAGCATTCAGAGTATGATACAACATTCACAATGATCTAAAGGTTCTCAAACAGAGAGATTTGGATTTTCTTTTTCAAATAACTATACATTGTGTAAGTGGCTTTTGACTGATTAAAACATAGTTTTGTTGTGTATTGCATAGTGTTGAGCAACATCTACCAAACAGGCATATGACGGTGTCCACAGTGAAACATCGTGATGGAGGATGAAATGTTTGTTTGAGTGCCACAGTATCTGTGTGTGTGTGTGTGTGTGTGTGTGTGTGTGTGTGTGTGTGTGTGTGTGTGTGTTTGACAGAGAGAGTAACGCAGAGAGGGAAGGACAACATGGTACACTGCACTTATTGTTTCTGTAAGTTATTAATAACTTACTCGGTGCGCTCCATATACCAGCCAAGATGCACTTACAGTTTACATCCATGTCAGTGAAACGTGGACGCTTCACACACGTCTTCCCCCCGGCAGTACACAAGATCTATACAACCACAATTTTAAAGTGGGCAACAAAGCTTCTTAACAACATATATTTTTGATAAAAGTACATGCTGTAACCATGAATTTATAATTCTGATACATTGTAAGACTATAGAAATGGAGAAATATATAATTTGATCAGTTTACATTGTTTATTATTGTTAACAGGTATATCTGGATAACTAATCATCAGGGATTTATGGAGAAGGGTTGAGATTAAATAAGTGCATACTTCGCCCCACTCCTTTTCGGACATGTAAACCAAATTATGTAAATTGTGTTTGAGAATCTTTTGTGTGCTTATTGTTTTGTATATTTTTCTATTTAGCTGCATTTTCTTGTTTCATTTCTCTTTACATGTTAGAAATGAAACCAAACCAAACATGACCGAGACATTTGACCTTCAACCACAAAATTCTAATCAGCTCATTCTTGAGTCAAAGTGGACATTTGTCTCTGACCAAGGCACTGACAGAAGATCTGGAGTTGGTCCCCAGTCACTGAACGCAGCTGCTCACTGTTCTGTAGAGGACTGGTTAAATGCAGGGGACGAATTTTACGACGAATTGTACGATGTAAATGTGACAATAAAGAATTCTTCTTCATGATACTCCTTAGAGTCCTTGTACGTTTAGATTCCTAATAAAAATCAAATCAATTAAAAACACTCAAGTGGTTCCAGTATGTTTTAAGAGTTTTGAGCATATTAAGGTGATGATTGGGATAATATTATGAATTATTTTGGCTAGGATATCTGTGACATTAAATTTTCATATCACCCCATGCCTGGTTGTGTAGAATTTCCAATAAGATATTAAAAGTCATACAAAGCAATCTGATTCTCTGTTGAGAAAAGTGTATGTGTGTGTGTGTGTGTGTGTGTGTGTGTGTGTGTGTGTGTGTGTGTGTGTGTGTGTGTGTGTGTGTGTGTGTGTGTGCTTGTGTGTGTACCATTGTATCCAGCAGCGTTGGTCTTCCAGTCAGGGGCGCTGAGATGTCCTGCTCTGGAGGTCTTTACAATTATGTGCTGCACATCTCTCCATGTTAGAAGAGGACTGTCAGGGAAAAACACACACAAACATATGAATAAATTTATTGTAATTTAAAATACCCGAGGACCAAAGAGTAGGAACACATAACAGAGCCGGATCTCAGTAAGTAAAAAAGTGGCATATAGACCTGCTTTCCTATGCACACACTCAAATGGACCTTAGCACACATTTTAACAAACAAATATGAAAATCTACAAACATGCACATACAGATATGACAAGGTCAAGCAGCACTGACGATGTAAACACAGAAATGACAATGAGAAATATGTTTTGAATTATGCATTATGTTTTGAAAAAAAAGCACAACGTGGGGAGAAAAACAAATTACTAAAAAGGGGAGAATGGACAGTAAAACGAGGACGGATATCTTCCTTTTGGGAGTGAATTCAGAAAACAGCATGGAGGAGGATTGGCGGATTAAAGAGGAACATAAAAGTTGAGGATAAAAGGGGGAGGTGATTAAAAAAACAAAGCACAAAGAGGTAGAACGCAGATGAAATGTACAACAAGGTAAATAAACAGTGATATATACAGTAGGTGGAAGATTACTGAAAGAGAAAATTACAGAGAAGCAGAGATGGAGAGCGTAGATGCCCGTTCACCCTTCCCTCATTTCTCAGATCTCACGTGAGATCCATTACGAGATGGCAGCCATGTGCCTCCACTGCTTTGATGTCCAAATGCTATATTAAAAGGGAAAAACCAGGAAGAAGTGGGTCACCAAGTTTCCTGGGATTCCCTTCCATCTCATATGCCGTCCAGATGCTCCAATCCCTCCCCTCATGTCACTCCCTCACCATCTGAGACCTCCAGAATCTGCACTACTCTGAATCAGTCAACCTAAAACCCAACATTTAGCTGTTTAAAAAGATGTGATATGTGAGAAGGAGACAGAATGACAGGCAGTGAAATGAGACCTGGACACACTGTGCCTTCATCTGTTGAGCCTCTTGCATAAGAGCAGGTCCTTTCACATCTTCCTGTGATCTCTTAAACCAAAAATGCACAAGAAGACTTTAAAAATCCTCAACATCTGGGAGATGTCTCAGCATCACCCATTTAGCTGCAGACTTTCACAGATTACAGTCAAAAGCTGTCTTCACATGTGCATTTTGTTCCATAAATGTCCTGTCAGTTTTATTTATCTGTATCGTGGAGTAGCGCTACTTGGCTGGGGAAAGGGTTCATCAAGGCCGTGCTTGGTTTTGTAAACCACTATGTTTTCTTGTACTTTTATCTCATCTTTAATATATGGTTCTGTGCATATATTGCTTTATATATTTCATGGCTTTAATGTAAAACACACTGCATTTACTTGGGATGAAATGTGCTGCAAAAATCTGTTTTTCCCTGATGTCACAAGATACACATGATGTTCGAAAAATAAATAATCTAACAAAAAACAAACATGCTAAAGCGTTAGATCTCTTCCATATGGAACAACCCCAGGTTGCATCACTGTCATACAACAAATATAGCTGGCTTCAAAAGGATATTCAAAGCCAGTTATATTTAGAGGTTTGGTGTGATATTTGATAAAAATCTTCAAACCTATACAGTAAAAGGACTTCTAATCTTTTACACCCCAAGGACCACAATGGAAATACGCTCTTGGACTGTTTTATCCTTTTTACAAGGCTGTACAAAGATTGGATGCCTTGTTGTAAAAAACTATGACATATTAAAGTTTATAAATCTAATCATGAATAATTATACGAATGTACGATTCCTCCACGGTCATGTTTAGGTACTTTCGGAGGCCTCAGGGTCCCTCACTGTCTGCATGCAGGCATGTGAGGAGGCTCCAGAATGTCTGAAGGTTGACATATTTGTAAGCTCAAGACCTTGTAGATGTTTAGACTCCAATGTTAGACACAGCTGTATGACATGTGAATTACAATTTATATGGGTGAATCATTGTTCTATTTGTTTAAGTTGTTGATGAATTCATTGTCCATGTTTGTGCTGTACCAAGAACGTCTCGGGTCCGATTTATGTTGTCATTAAACCTTTATGTCAATATAAGATTGACTGAGGCTCATTGAATTTATTTTATTGTTCATCAAGATAGAGATTGACCAAGATTATAAGTTTTTTTTCTACAACACACCTCATGGAGAAACTCTGCATATATTCAGGGTCCCCGAGCATTTTCATGGACAAAATTTCACAACTTTTCGAGGACTCTTCTAGCCAAACTTGTTCGTCATATCTCAAACATATCAGATTCAAACTCTTTTCAAGCATAATTTTAGTTGGCTGGCGCACATGAAGAGAGAAAGGGAACGTGGGGAGAAAATGGAGAAACACATGCACTAGTAAACAAAACGTTTACACACCACACACAACACATTGGAGCAAATATTATGTCGACAGCTACAGAACATGAATTTGCATTCATGTTAAATTACGTGGAAGGTTATCTATGGAAGATTACTTTAACAATTAAATGACAAACATCCAGAACTTTTCCGAAACCTTCAATAATTTTTACTAACTCCACGACTAAAGGCCTGGTAAATGTGACTGTGAGATTCCATGAATTTTCCAGGTTTTCCATGACCACTGGAGCCCTGTATATTATTTATTTTTATGTATATATTCCATACTCTTATAGATGTTGTCAATGAGAAAAATCAACATCAATTCCATTTCAACAAGGCAGTGTGTGCGAACTGTCACTGTTGACCTGCTTTATTTGTCGCAGGTCAGTGTTTTGTTTTTTTTTTCCAGTAGTCAAAACAAAATCAGAATCATAGTCTCTATTTTAATTCCAACCATTTATTTCCTGGTTTTACTTTGAGTTAGAGCAGAAAAAAAATCAGCTATGCTGGAAGCTCATCATCAATCTTTTGCAGCACTGAAAAATAGCTAAACTTTTCACATTAGCTGGCCATAGTTCCTCAACTTTTAAAGGAAAGCAATCAAATTGACTTAATGGAGTGTCAGTTCAGTCTTTTTGCAGTTATCAGGGTTATGTTCGTGGCAAACTGCTTTTTGGTGTTAGGGCTTGACACACCAAGCTGACAGTCGGCCATTGGTGAGCGTCTGTCTCCCTAGTATTTGAGGAATGTCTTGCAATGTTGGTTCTCATTGGCCCTTGTTTGCCTTTTGTTTTGGATTATTCAGCATGTTGAATTGGTGTCAGAGACAGCAGTCAGAGACCACTGGGGCTCTGATTGGTGTTTCAAGAGAAAAGAAACCGAAGTGTAAAAAGTAAATACACACCTAAATTAAAAAGGGAGTGAGATAGAAACAAAGTTGTTAAATCAAGTAAGATTATTATACCCCTTTCCCACCAACATTAGCACCGTTTTTTTAACACAGGTAGCGATTGGCTCTATTCCCTGAACTCATCGCAGGAGAGCGAGACTGCCTTTCTGTCAGCTGGTGTGTGTGTGTGTGTGTGTATGTTTTGTTTTGTTGGTGTGGACAGGCTGGATAGCAGGTAAACAGTAGACAGCAGCAGGAACAGAGGTCTTTAAAAAACTTTTCAGTGGTTTCTTCTTTCTAAATATCTCTTGCTTGTCCAGACTCTCTTTCAAATGTGGTGCAGACTAACTTGGAATAATGTTTAAGTCCTGCTTAGGAAGAAACAGACAGTAATTACTGATGGCGTGTCATTGCATCTCGCCGGTTAAGAAGCAGAAATTACCACGTTCACCCAGGTGTCAATTCCCATCAATGCCGATCACAGCCAGAGGCGATAAAAACCCGTGGCTACTGCAGAAGTCACTTGACTCGGGTGTGAATGCCATTCATATGCATTCCCATTGCATTAAAATGCCAGATTAATGGGTGTAAGCAGGTTTTTTGTACAGTGGGAATGAGGCTTTATATATTTAGCCATTTAGTTCCTTTAGCCTTGCCGAACTGCAGCATGTTTCATGCTTGTAGTGCTCACACATGCAGCATTGTTGCAACGTCTCTGCTGCGTCACTGCCTGCTGCTATGAGTACTGTATTTCCACATTTATAAGCACAAATTTGACTAATTTATGAAGTCCTGTAACCTCCTGCATTGCAGTCATGCAAATGTTTCAAAAATAAAATGCCTTGTGTCAGCAACTAATGGGATTCTGTCCACAAGACATTGTCAGAGGGCTTTTATTTTGAAACAGAAGCTGGAAGTTGGAGTAAAATAGACATCTTTGTATTTCCTCATCTTTGTATTTCCTCATCTTTGTAACGGAGAGAGAGACTTTTAAACTGCAGTAAAATCTGATATAGAGTCAATATAATCATCAAACACCATTTTCACTGTCTATTTCTGCTGACAAACATGTGCTGCATGCTTAAAAAAATCGGCGAGCCACTGTTTCTCTAGCTTTGCTGCAGCTGACATGCAGCTGATTCAGTCTTGTCGGCCTTCTGGTTTCTCTTTTTGAATGACTACCATGCCGACTGGTATGAATTTCGAATGGTATGTTATTTTCCTCTCACGCAGGCGCAGAACATTCATGCAAGTTGGCAGTTGGATGTAGTTTTGTGGTGTGTTTAAAAGTAAGTTATTGGTGGAGACACAGGCGATATAAGGCAACGCAACAGTCAGCCTTCTTCACCACTAGTGCTCTGATTTTGGTTTGGTGTGTCTGGGCCTTTACAGATGAGACAAGGATTAGACAAGAAAGGAGAAATATTACATGGAAAGAGGATTTCTTCTTTTTAACGGAAGCCCTGCTTGCACTAAACCAAAAGTATCAAATCACTACAACAGTAGCTAAGATATTAACAAGCTGATACACATGTTCAAAATTCACTACTGGCCTCAGTGAGCCCACACTTGTCAAATCCAGAGGAAATAAAAAAATAAAGTAAAAAATAATTAAAAGGATGGTAGCACAGATAAGTGCTATGAAAAGTCGGAATCATTAATGTTCAGATCAATATTAATAGGCTTAGCCGCCACTGTGTAATTATGGTTTCATAAATGTTTTATGGTCATTAATTAAAAGTGACTTTGGCATCGTTATCTAGGCCACGACAGCCTTCCCGTAAACAAGCCAATACTAATTAATGGCGTAGCTCACATACTGGGAAAAACCAGCAGCAAATCAGTGTGTTATATAGGTTTCTTTGTCCTTTTAAGTGTGATTATGCCGGGAGAAAACAAAGAGGGCAGTGTAGAAGGGAAGACATCAGCATTTTCAGTAGTCCATCTCCATCTCACCTTGTCCATCTCAACTTTAAAGTCGATGAATGCAGACGAAACAGAGTTTTCTTTTCACTCATCTGTCCCTGCTTTGGTTGCTTTAAACCTCCCAGTAGATGAGTTTCTTATGGTAGGTTATCCTTGCTCATTTCTTGTTTATCCTCCCAATTTCCTCACTGAAGTCTCCCGTCTCCATGTTCACTCAGTTTTCCATTTCTTAACTTCCAAGGACAAAGAGGAAGGGGAAAGAAATGAAAGTTTCTGAAGCTCCAAAACGTGGCCGCTGCTTGTCGTGCTAGACTCGAGCCCATAAAGAGATAGATCATGTGCCGACTTAAAACATCTCAAACTTGGCAAAATCTACAGAGAACAAAGTATGGGACAGTTTTCCAATCCACTCTCATACCGAGGAAAAAGACCTCACAACAGAGTTTAAAGAAGTCTAGCGTGATGGCGTCTTGACATGTTTATCACAGAGAGCTTGCTCGCTTTCATTCACCAGATAAGAACAGATAGGATCAGTACTCCACAGAATTTGTCTAAACTTTTTTCCCTCTTGCTCTTTCATCCTCTCTTTGCCTGTATGTGCATGCATGCAAGTTTATCCATGTGAGAAAGTGAATGAAAGGATAGAAAGAAAGAGCGTTTGCCTCGGAGGAGGGAAAAAAAGACCATCGTGACAGTGGTGGAGGCACAGCACGCACCACAGAGAGAAGGTGAGAGCGAGCAGAAGAGAAGAGAGCAGGCAGGCAAGAAGCAGTGTGTGATAATCTTGTTGAGGAAACAGGCTTATGTGCCCAGCACTGCCAGGAAACCGAGAATATTTTCTACTGGGAGGATTTGGATTGGATTATCCAGGTTAAATGAAGTGACCTCAGCTAACTGAGCCGCTCAACATGTGATGATGGGGTAAAGCCCAATTCAGAGTCTCCGCACCTGCACTGCACTCCTTCCGATTAATAAATTTATCACAAATAAAGCACATCAACAGGTTTCAGAGTGGGGACAGGGCAGGCATCTGCGGTGTCTCTCACAGAAAGCAACCTGGGCGTCTAAAAGGCACAAGGCCAGGACAGGACTTTGAAACTAACTGAGAATAAAATGCTTTTAAAATCTGTTTTTCTTACTTTTCTCATCTTTGAAAGTGCCAACTTTGAAATTGGCACTCCTGTCCCCTCTAGCAGAAATGTTTGGCATGAAAGCACCTGGCCCCAAAATGTCTGTGGGTAGCCCTGCTTTTTGCAAACAGCATGAAATTCTGCCACCAAGGACATCTTAAAACCAAACTATAAATGGTTTATATGTTTAAAAGCAACACAAAGAATATTAAATAATGATGATGATCATCACTGTTCAAGTGATTCTGTTACATATACCGTATCTCGACACAATCATCTGAGATAAATAGGTTTGTCTATGGATCAGAAAATACCAGTGGTTGACCGATTTATCGGTTTGGACGCATTTTTCCACATCGAGAGGATGCTTCACAAACAGCTCTGATGGTGGCTTTGCAGCCTCCACCAGTAACGCGGGGACATCACAGACCGGACTTCAAGAGGTGAGAGTTTCTTTAAATCAGGCAAAAGGGAGCTAAGTATGTTTTTCATTTAAACATGGTTTTACATGAAGTTTTGTGACTGGACTGCAATAGCGTGTCCAGGGCTGTAACCGTAAATTTGCAGCTGAGTGACTACCACCACTTCTTTTTTCAAATTAAAAGCCCTTGTTTCTAAGACTTACTGCCTTTTGACCTAGTCTTGTTTTGTTTGTTTGTTTTTTTGGTCGTTTGTTTTGTTAATGGTGGAGTATTTAAAGTATTTAAAAATGTTTTAGCCCTATTAAATACCAATTACAAAATACCCAAAAGTAATTGAAATACATATTTCAATACAAGTTACAGAAACACTGCATGGAGGCTCTATGCAGCAAGTCAAGGTGATGTCATTATGTTAAAATTTGTATACAATCTCAGGTTTAGTCCAACGTTGATAATTTACAGTTAATTTCATGATCAGTTCCAGATGTATTTATTTATTTAGGTATTTATCACTTTGACTTAGATGTTCAGTTAAACAGCTATCCAGTTTATGATAAAGTCAAATTATTTCTGCAGTGGTGGAGATGGTGCTATCGGCCTTTTCCTGTTCCAAACTACAGTGGTCTGTCACACTCACCATGCTACTGTAAGTGCAACAAAAGTCCCCATGAGCAAACAGGCAAAAGACTAATATATTAATGTAGAATAATCCACGCAAAAGATGTACAGAAGACTTAAACAAACACTCAGTAGAATAAAGTTTATGCTGGTAGGCCAAGTTGCAGAGCTGCTCAACAGTAAAGCACAGGTTATATATTGGATTGATTATTTTGTGTGTGTGCTAGGGGTGTGAGGTGCTGTAGATCATGAGGCAGCACAAAGAAGCGACTGGGCGTGTCTTATACCCTCGTAGCCCTGCCCATGTTAATACTTTTTTCATGTTCCAAGGAGGAGACACTTCTCAGGGTTTAGTTACTCTTTAAATCACCCTTTAATATTCCACTAACAGTAGACCTTTAGAAAATATACCCTTAAAAAATGCAGTAATCAGTCGTATTCATCATCTATTCATGATATTATGAAGAGTCCTCTGTTTTATAGATAGCTGAGACAAAACACTGTGTCCCAGTGCCATCATGGGAAAAGCCACAAAGGAGCAGAATGGTTCAGAGTTCAAATGTCTGCAGTAAACGACACAAACACCCCTGTCTGCAGACAACAGGGATATTTGTGTTAATTTGTAAGAAGAGACAATACTGTGATATAGTGTTATATCAAATTATATGTCTCAACTCAGTTAAGACTACAGTATGTACACACTTCAGCTATATATAGTTGTCACTACTCCATGAAGTGATTAAGTTTGTTGAAGTTCAAGCACAGTTCACCACTGAAGGATGACAATCCACAAGCAGACGACTACCTGAAAAACCCAAGTACTGACTGAGTGCACATACACTTAATCTATAGTTTACTGATAAAGGTTTCTACATAACCCACCCCTAAAATCAGCTAAACCCCTCTCAGAGGGTGCACTGGAGGCCAGGATTCATCAAACAAAGTTTCTCTTATCTGTCACATCGCAACGCTGCTGAACGTGTACTAACGGGAAACAAGGGAAGGGATCATATTTCTCCTGTTTTAGCTTCTTTGCACTGGTTCCCTGTAAAACCCCGAATTGAATTTAAAATCCCACTCCTTACCTACAAAAGCACTGAATGGTCAGGCTCAGTCTTATCTTTCACAGCTCATAGTTCACTATCAACCCTCAAGAGCACTGCGCTCTGAAAACACAGGGTTACTTGTGTTTCCTTAAAGTCTCCAAAAGTAGAAGGATAGCCAGAGCCTTCAGTTACCACGCACATCTTTTATGGAACCATCTTCCAGTTTCGGTCAGGGAGGCAGACACCATCTCGACTTTTACGGGTAGACTTAAGGCCTTCCTCTTTGATAAAGCTTATAATTAGGGCTGGCTCAGGTTGCCTGGACCAGCCCCTAGTTAGGCTGACATTTAGGTTTAGTCTGTCGGGGCACTTTCTATGATACACTGAGCTCCTTTTTCCTTCTCTTGCTCCTGCCATCTGCAAACGCTCATGTCTTTTTACTGCATTACACTATCTCAGCTTCTTCTCCGGAGCATTCGCGCTCCCTTGTTTTGTCGTTTTACCGGATTGTGGCTGTAATCTTAACTGCGCCTGGATCGTGGTGATGGCTGTGTGGATGCCGTGATCCTGCCTTTGGCCATGCTCGTGCTGTGGCTGCACTGATGCTGTACCTCCAGCTCAGCCTGGATTGTGGTTTTGGTTGTGTTGTTGCTATGGTCGTGCCTGAGGCTGCACCTGTGTCGTGGGCCTTGGTTTCGCCAATGCTGTGATCCTGCTCGACGCTACGTTCTACTGCCATTATTATGAGTCATGCCTCCACTATTAATGTAGACATGGGACTGTTATCAACACTTATTATATGTGCATGTAACATCACATACTATTATAAACTGCATCTATTAATTTTATGTCTATCCTTATTGTTATATGATATGTTGTTACCGTTATTGCTCTGCATCTCTCCCCCTCATTCTTTCTCTCTCTCTCTCTCTTTCTTTCTCTTTTCTTTCCCTGACTTGACGTTACACGCTGTTCACTATTAATGTTGGCCTGGCATCCAAAAAAACTGAAAAATTAACAGTTGATGATACCTTTATACAGCTTTTCAATTTTATAATTTTACACAATTCAGCTATTAAACTGATATTTGTGACACTCAAACCTGCTGTCAACGAACCAAAAGGAGTCCTGCATTTGTACAGACCTTTAAAAGAAGCCATCGCTGCCAGCTGCAGATGTAGAATCAGTAAATGTGAATACATCACGACATTGAGGCAGGTTAATTGCATGTAAGTGCTGAAACTCTTGACTGACCGGATGCAGGTGTATAATGTACTTTAGTGAGATAATGTGCTCTAACCATTACACTCTCCAGCCCACCATCCAGAAGTACATTTACATTTGTTGTGCTGCTCACACTAAAAGCAAGAGGCTCATCTGTGGGCACACATGTCCTCCAGGAGTGTCTACACAGAGCCCTCTGAAACCCTGTGTGCCTCTGCACAAATGTTGCTGGGATTGTAACTTAAACAAATACCCCTTTCCCACTAAAATTAGTGCATGCAAGCAGGTTTTTCAAACATGGGTAAACAGGCTAAAAATAGGCTGTAGACTGCTTTCCCATTGCTAGGAGAGCAGAGGTGCATTGCAGAAGATGAGCATGTGTGTGTGTGGGTTGTTTTGGTTTGTCCGTTTGACGTCATGGACAAGAGAACAGGTAAACAGTAAAAAGCATCAGGGGCAGAAGTCTATGAAAACTAAACAGTAGATTCTTCTCTTTATATATCTCTTACTTATTCAGTCTGTCTTTCAGACTCGGTGTAGACTAATTTGGATCAATATCTGAGCGCTGCTTAGGAGGAGATGGATAATTAGCTGCGGCATGTCATTGCATCTCGCTGGTAAAGCAGCTGAAGTTAGTGCATTCATCCGGGTGTTGTGTTTCCAGCAATGTTGATCAGAGCCGGAAGCAATTAATACCCGTAACCACTGCAGAGTCATTTGAGCTGGTTGTGAATGCCGATTATACTCTTTCCAATTGCCTTAAAAAGACAGATGTTGGTGTTAGCTTTTTTTTTTTTTTTTTTTTGTGCAGTGAGAATAAGGCTAACTATGGCTTTTCCAAGTAAATGCATCTCCAGTGCTGACTTGACAATGATGTATTTGTGGAAAATGCTTCACGTGTTCCCTTCAGAGATCAATGAGGCCAGAGGACAAGAGGGCATAGAGGGTAAGCAAGGGACAAAGGGATGAAGCAAAGGGATGAAGTTAAGTGGATCTTACTTTGCCTCCAGGGCCAGAGCAATAATGGCAGCAGCCATGGGAGCCGAGGCCGATGTCCCTGTGTGACTGTCTGTACACCGATGTCTCAGGTCTGTTGTGATCTGCCAACATAGAAGACAACAGTAAAGTTAGACAGGGGAGAAGGACAGACAGGGAATGACGAAAAAGAAGAAGGGAGAGAGGGGGGTAGATGAGGGAATACAGCAGTGAAGAAGAGAGGAAAAAATAGTGACAGGGAGGAGGAGAGGAAGACAGAAACGGACAGACAGAGATTGAAGTCATGAGGATCAGGAGGATTTAGACACACCTGAAACTCACATTCCAGCTTTGATACACTGCCTCACTACAGATAACACACACAGAGATGCTCACACACTAGTACACAAATCAGCAGTTTCCCCTAAGATTTCAAGGAATCAATTCAACTCCCAAGACGAAGCCAAGGACGGAAGGTAAGAAGGAATAAGAAGTAGTAAAACATGTTGTTAAGGCGCTGTATGTTCGCTTTGATTGTATGGACTTTATGCAGCCAACTAGTCAGACAGCTTGACAGTCAGTCAGCCAAGAAAAGCTTGGCTAACTTCCAGTCTGAGCCCTCATCAAAGGACCTTTCCTGGACCAAAAAAGTTTGAGGGATTATCCGAAGACGCACACAAACACAAACACACAAACACACACACACACACACACACACACACACACACACAATCTTAAATGGTTTACTAAGAAGTGAAAGTGGTCCAACAGCATTTAGTAGACAGGACAGTGTGTGCTCAAGTAGATTAGACTGACATTCAGATATATGAGGTTCTACTGTAAATGTACAAAGCCGGAGGGAAGCAAAAGAATGTGTGTGTGTGTGTGTGTGTGTGTGTGTGTGTGTGTGTGTGTGTGTGTCAGTCCGTAGCATCAGTATGAGGAATGTAGCAAGACGCTGCCAGACAAGCTAGCTCACAGTGGACTGCTGTCAATGTCCGTCCCAGTGGATCACTGGAGTGATTTGGGTCACACCAGGCCACACCACTGGAGCCACAAGCAAGCACAAACTGACAAGGCCAAGTTGATGCCATATATCAGGCTCATACATCAGGCTCTCTTTTTAAAGGGACAGCTTGGACTTTTTTGAAGTGGGGCTGTATGAGGTATAGTCAGTCTATCAAGGCCCAGACACACCAGACCGACATCAGAACTAGTGGCAACGAAGGGGGACTGTTGCATTGCCTTACACCTCCTGTGTCTTGGCCAGAAAGTTGCCCTTGGCTACAGCCGACAGCCATATTACAAGCATGTTCTGCACACCTGTGTGAGAGGTTCAAATCAGCAGGTAGTCTGTATTCATCTGTCAAAAAGGGAAACCCTAAGACCAACAGGACCAACAGATTTAAGACGCTAGTTTGCCAGATGGCACATTAACAACACAATCTAATGTTGAAAGAACAAAGGATATTTACTATTACTATTTACTATTTACAGTCCACACATAACCGGCTGTGGGTCCCCATGAGTCTCACTTTTACAGACATGCCCACTCTATCTTAGTCCCATGCAGTTTTTTGCTGTCATTTGAGTCATTTCCTAATCAAGACAAACTGGTAAGAGCCAACATGGGCCGACCAGTGTGTGACAAATTCTGAAAAACTGGGGTGACAGATGCTCACTGATGGTCCGACATTGACCAACAACTGACTGATGGCTTGGTGTGTCCAGGTCTTTACCTACACTAGATAGTGATCATTACTCCCTCTGTTTGGAGAAAAGGCAGAAGTACCAGCACAGAAGCTAAGCAATGTATTGCTGCATGTGGAGGGGGCAGCAGGAAAACATATTTTAGCCACTTAAAACAAAAATCATCAGTTTGAAAATAGGCTATATTTTGAATATTTTTACAAGTTTACCTCGCCATCAGACAGCCCTTTCAATGGTAAACTGTAGCCATCATCTAAGCTCTCTTCGAGTCCACCAGACTCTTTTGACAAAACCCTTGCAGAACACAGGAGTTGTGATTTTGGTGAATGCAGATTACCTCTTTAAAGCACCAAAATCACAATAACAAGAAACTAACCAAAGGGGGCAGAGGTAGACCAGTATCTTCTTTGTTCTGTGAGATTTTTGTCAAAGGAGTGTGATGGCTAGTATAGATAACAGCTTCAGTTCCCCATCAGAAAGGACTGTCTGGCAGCAAGGTGAAACAGTGAACATTTTTTAAATACAGCGTACATGTAAACTGATATGTTTATGTATGTGTGCACTGCTGTGCCGGTTCTCCAGCCTGCATCTCCAAAGTGGCAGCGTGCCGACTGATATCTACTGTGGTAATACACTGATTATGAACAAGTACCTCATATAACCTCGCTAAAAACAATCTGAAATATCCCTTTGACTGAAAACATGTCTTGGATGTGTAAATGTTTACATTTTTTAAGCTACAACTCAAAACATGGTCAGTATCCAATGTAAATTAATAGTCATCTAGGACAAGAAGATAGAGAAACCTTAGCAATTTTTTTGGCTCATCTAAGACATTTATAGACAGAAAACAGAAATCTTGTCCAAACTACAATTAAGCACAAAACACCATGCTTCAACTTGGACCATCAGTGAAGATGGAATGTGTATTCTGGCTCTGCAGTAAAATTAGGCCATGGGTATGTGTGCTCGTTTTAAGAACTAATATGTGTGTGTGTGTGTGTGTGTGTGTGTGTGCGTGCGTGCATGTTGAGAAGCACCTCTTAAAATCTACCACACCCACACTTCAATCCTTACAATCTTTCGGTCGTAGTTCTCCCCGCTACTGTAGGTGGTGGTAAGAGTAGACGAGCATTCCTCCAGGTACCATGGCTTACGTCCACTCTCGGCTGTGCTGGAAATTGAGATGGTATAGATGGAGTTGGTGTAGCCGTCGCAGGAGCAGTGGTCTCTGCTGCGCCCGCCATTGCCTGATGCCCACACGAAGATGGAGCCACGGCCCTTCCTCCCCTGACAGGAAAAGATGAAGAAAAGAAACAGTAAGAGGCTGCAGATTTAAATACTTAGTGGTAATTACTCCTCAGTAGACTTTATTTTGGCTTAATTTTTAAATGTTCTGTTAATGTCTGATGGCAGAGTAATAAGTTCAGTGTTGAGTGTGCAGAAACCACTGTGTAAAAAAGACCGGCAACAGTGAGAGAGCTGGAGATGATCAGTAGACAGCAAAGACTATGTAAGTCCTCAGCAGTCCTGTGAGTGTCTGGCAACAGATCTGATGTGATTTGATCCAATTTCAGCACTCATCATGTTTCAACTGAGGAAAATATAGTGGTTACTTTTTTTCCTTTGAAAAGTTAAAATCACTGAGTGCCATGCTGTGTCATAAAGGCTTTTTTTCCCCATGTTGGACTGAGGTGAATTTCCATCTTTCCTGACAACAGTGACACAGCAGCAGAAGAGACAAGTTTGTTTACTGACTGACATCAGATTTCATGTATTATTAGAACCAGTCCCATCATATATGAATTATTAATACCTTCACTTCAATTAGGGCTCGTATAGACAAAGCAAGTCAAAATCAAGAACTTTCAAGTACTTTTTCAAGCTCTCATTTTCATTTTCAAGGATGATTGAAAATAAAATTGTTTTCTCCACAACCATCTGTTGCAAGAAAGATGTGCACATTTGTAAATTGAGCAAACATGCTACCAGGGCCTAAATATAACTTTTTACGAGTTAACTGTTTATATTTTCGAGGCATTCGACTGGCAAAGGATAAAAAAGTAGAATATACACAAAGCACAGAGTGGCCTGACACTGCTCCAGTGTGAATGTTTCGCAGGCTAGCAAAACATCGTGGTACTGACTACCTTCTTGTGCTGACAAACCCACTGGCACAGCAAGCTGATACTGCTCATACAGCAGAAGAAATACATGCTAAGTGTCATTCTTGGCTTCTTATTTAAAACATTTATCTACATAGTTTCATAAAATAATTTATCATTCTGTTCTCCACTCAAGTGCTTTTTATATTCCAGGACTAACATTTCACATTTTCACAAATTCACATACTTTAAGCACCTCAAGCACCTGGTATGAACCCTGTCAAAAATATGTTTGTTTTTGTGAGTATTTTATTCATGTCTGATGCCTAATTTATCTTTATTTTTTTCCTCAGCAGAAAGAGGATTTGCACATTAAATATGGTTTAATAAGAATTAAAACATGTGTATATATATATATATCATTTTTTATTCCTGAAGGCGAGAGCTCCTTCATCTTTTACATCTCATCTTAGAGTAATGCCATTTTGTAATTTTTTACCCTGCTTTTATTTGTTTATCTTTACTCATGTGTGCTGTTGTTGTTGTCTAGCTGCCTCGTCTGAAAACATTACACAAAAAACACTTTGTTACATCCTTGGGGTTGTGACCTTGTGTACTCTGTTCTAGTTCGTTCCATTATTTCTGTCAGTTCAGTACATATCTGTTTGTCTGTTTCCCATTGTAACTGTTTTTTTAATGTACTTGAGGAATGACAGTAAAGTACGAAAAGCATACAAAAGGCCAGCATTATTGATGTGATTGTACACAAAAAGTTTGTTTTCCACAGCATATACATGTAGAATATAAATTGCTCTTTTTCACAGCAAAGACGACTAGAGAGAGTTTACAATTATTTTAAGTGCATGCTTTGCAGATATGGCAGACCATTGTACACATACGGCCATCTGTTATAACTGAGGCCTATTACATGTGCAGCCAGGCAGCTGTTTGATATTCAAATCTGGGTTTCCAGAAGAGGTTACACAGTATATTAAATAAAAACTCATCCCAGATGTATTCAGAGGATCTTGCTAATTAAGAATCCAGGGCCAGCTCAGAGTGTGAATAAAGACACCAATTCATTTACTAATGGAGTACTCAGTCTCAATTATTTTCCATCAGAAACCTTCACAAGCCAAATGCCTTTCACTATTCAACTGTACTTCCAAAACTGGCAGAGTTGAAAGTGATCTAAACAGAGGCCCAGTGGAGACACGCTGAGCTGGTTACAGTGCTGGTGATGACCAACCGAGTTGTGAAGGCAAAGTTCAGCCAGGAGTCAGCAGAAAACACATCTGATGAACTGACCGACACTGTGATTCATGCTGTTTGTTAAGAAACACACACTCACACACACACACACACACATATACACACACAAATATAAAGGGTGGAGTGGATTTCTTCAAAAAGGGGCTTCTGTCAGGCAGCGATAAGCGAGTGGAGCCCCTCTGAGCGAAAGGGCGATCAGACAGGAGCAAACGCTGTCAGATGAGAGCGATGAAGAGCGCTTTGAAAGAAAGGGGGGGACAAAGAATGAGAGGGAGAGGAAACAGTGAGTAGAGAACACGAGGGGTAGAGGAGAGAGGTGAAACACAATGTGAAACTGATGGACAGCAGTCATCATCAAGAGATTTAAAGAGAGCAAAGAAAATATATAATCAGTATCTTTATATCTGATTTTTTCCTCCAAAGAGAGGCGAATTAATGAACTTGTCAGATATCACCAGATTCATCACCAACAGCTTCAATGATTACTTCATCTGGCAAAAATGCCAAACACTAACAGATTTTTATATTTTCTCTAACGTCATATTATTGTAAATTAAATATCTTTTATTTTGCACTGCTGGGCAACAAAACAAAAAAAATGCAGCTGTCAATTTGGGCTTTGGAGAATTGATGTGTTTTTTTTAATGAACTGTTTGTTCATCTACAAAATTTTAGGGATCCACAAAATATTATCAGAATCACAATATGGCCAGATTTAAAATACAAATAACAGCTGCAGTTTCTTGATAAACCCCAGCAAAAATCGCATCATTATCAGTTTTTGGGAAAAGAATACTTTGCACATCTATTTCAAGACAGGCGCATAGGGGTGGTACAAGTAGGAAACAATTTGCAGACAAACTCCCACACACTCTCTTGCGAAAACTTTAAAAAAATAAATAAATAAACAAATATATTGCAGCATTTTGGTAACTAGGCCTTCATCAGGCAAACACTGTTGGGTTTTCCACAGAAATGTCACAATAAAGCTATTTTGTAAATTAGACAATGTGTTGGAATGGCAACATAACCATTCCCACTACAATCGTGATTCATGACGCAATATCTGTCAAAATAGTTGCAATATGATTTTTTTTCTTATATCATGTAATCAACAATAAAAATAATCCTTAGTTGTCCTCAAACCAGAAAAGAAGCACAGATAGAGCCTTTAAATAAGAATTATTTTGATGGATATCACAGTTATGATTGAGAGTTACATACATACAAACAGGGTTGGCCTTTTTAAAAAGACTTTTTAGGGAAACGACCCACAATTTCCTAAACAGTTTCACACATGCAGCAACACGAGCCGAGTACAACCCTCTCCTCAGCTGTCAGTGGTATCTCTAACACCTCAGCTCTCTGTGATAAACTGTCTCTTCAGAGTGCCACATAGGTACATGTTACACCCACGAGCATGTCATCGCCACTCAACTTCACAAACACACACACATACACACATACACACATACACACATACACACACACACACACACACACACACACAAAACAGCAGGAGGGCATGCAGCACATACACATGCCCAGCTCGTACCAGTTGGACAGATATCTCCCTCACCTCTGTCATCTTAAAAGGCCAGCCTGTCAGGAGCTACAGGGACTCTCTTCTGCTCACACTCCCTATGTGTCCGTCCCTTTTTTCCTCTTTCCCTTTTCTCTTTTTTTGTAACATGCCACAGGCACTCAGCCTTGAAGTCAAAGTTTTCACTTTCTGTCTCTCCGTCTCACCTCCTCAGAGGTCTACATCTGTTTAACCAAATGGCAGAAAGCCAGTAGTACCAAACTTTGTATATGTGTGGATGTATGTGTGTGAGACGTGACCAGTAAATGACTTCACCCCTCTTAACCTCTGTTATAGCTTTTCCACTCCGCTCAGCCAACAACACGGTAGCAGCTTGTCGTTATGCAAAATAAGCTATGAATATGTAAATGAAAATATGCTAATAGGCCAGGGCAACTCTCTAATGTCCGGAGGAGCTTCACAGGTAGAGATAGCCTGTGAGGACTGAGGATACGAGTATATGAGCATGAAACACACACATATCTGCTTGGAGCTTGTGTTTGTATCTCTTCTCCCCATATGAATACCAATGTCAAAGTCTGAGCTGAGTAATGAAGCACACGTTCATTTGTACATTGATCAGTATGTAAATTTGTATTCATGCATGCATGTGCCCACCATGCGGATGCCATTCTCGAAGGCCTGTCTGGCCAGAGACGCCGGTCCATCCACAGTCTTTCCATCGTCATCAGGTCCCCAGCTGGCGCTGTAGATGTCAATGTGCTGAGGCTGGAGACTCAAAGACTTGGCCTCCACCATATCTGTTACATCGCCATCCAGCATTCGCACACCTAATGCACAGACACAGAGATAATACAGGCACTAGTTTAATCTGTGTCCTATGGATTTCCACAGAACTGGCTGTTGATCAATATGCATTAAGCCAGTCCAGCTGCTTAATGTCCTGTCATCATAACCATAATGAACTAAACACAGGAAAATCATCCCATTAATTAGGCTAATCTATACAATAATTAGCAAGTATTTCCATGTCAGCTTACATAACACCTGGTTTTTATTAGAAAAACTCTGTATCTTCAAGCAATAGAAGTTACATTTTAAAAGGTATACTGCTCAGGATTTTCCTAAAAAAATATATATTTAGGCTCATCTTAACATTGTCATCACTTACGATCCACTAGAAGAGTGTGGCGTTGTATTATCTGCAAAGACTCTGCCCCCTGCCTGTATTTTAAAATTATTTTCTGTGTTTGCGATGTTCCTGTACACAGCGCCCAGGTGACCTTTGCAAACAGTTACCGACACTGTATACCTTTCATAAAATGTTTTTAGTCCTTTAACATACAAATTTCTGCAACAATATCGATATATGATTACACAATCATCAGCCCCCATATAGATTTTAGTAGTTATGTTCTTAGGAATGCAAGTTTGCAGAGGCAGTCAGATATCACCAAGATGGCATCTCGATTTTGTGTGGGAAAAAAAGCACATGACCAATGAGAGCAAAGACTAATGTAATTTTAGTGAAAGCTGTAGTTGGTAACTTTTATTAAAAAAAAATACTTTTTTCATATTTGCTGCATCTTTTTATTCACACAGCACTAAATAAGACAGATAATCTGAAAAACATAATTTTCTCTGTTGCCTGTAGCGCTTCTACTTGGCTTACAACAAGGGAATATAAAAAAAAAACAATCAGAGTCAAGGAGTCTCTAAAGCAGCCATCAAACATGTCAATCACTGCTCGTGATCTGCAGCCAAACTGTCAAACGAGGCAGCACTGATAAAAAAAAACAATATTTTGTGACTATAATGCCTGTTTCATGTGTCCGGTGTTTTTGGAAACATAATTCAGTGTACATTTTAGCTGTAAAATGAGAAAGTATGTGACCCAGCAGGTGGACGGTTCTTGATACTTTGCACAAACTCTCATTTCACAGCTAAACAGTACACGAAAATGTTGGAGGAAAGAAATAGGCAAAGCAGTAACAGAATCGTGATTCATATTTGATCAGCTCTGCCAAGTTTGACAGTTTGACCAAAGTTCACAAGCAGTGACTGACATGATTGACGACTCTGTAAGAGCGAATACCATTTGAGGCAGCAGGAGGAGGACATGATTTTTTACAAAGATAATCTGTCATGCGTTTTTCTTTCAGATATGAAATGGCTAACTTCATAAAATTTACTGACTGTATCTGTAAACCAGGTTGGGGGAATAATTCTGTAGTTTCAGTTACCAGACGAATGTCACTTACCTCCTATTCTTGCATTGTAGGCGATTCCCACAATGCAGTGGGAGTTGTTTGCGGCTGCAGCAACTTCGCCCGCACACCGTGTCCCGTGTCTAAGGAAAGAGCGGGAAAGCACAGCTCAGTACACAAATCTAGAGCACACGTGTATACACAAGCAGGAGAGCACACACAAACTACCAGATAAACACGCAGCTTTTGAAGTGGAAAGCAAGGACACGTACACGTAAACACACATTTTCACGGATAAATGTGTATATATTCCTGCTGATGCAGTCCTAAACAAAACTGTTTAAGAGTATTAAGTGTTACAAATGTAGCAAACACTATAAATATTTCTACAATCCTTGCTGTTTCCCCTTATCAGATGACGGGAGAAGAGGTAGACTGACATTTGTAATGCTGTCAGGACAAATATGTGTATAGTTCCTTAATGCCAATCTTCCCGAGGAGCAAAAACACACACACAGAGGCACAGTTTGGACCTTTTGACATTTCCTGAGAACAGCATACACACACACACACACACACACACATAGCTGAAACAATGTCCAATATTGTGATAAGTTAGACAACTCACACTACTTTTAGCAACAAAACATACGCATATGCTACGCACACACGCACACACACACACACACACACACACACACACACACAAACACACCAGGGTAACATTCCACCAGTGGTGACAATCAGCCCGGGTCAGCAACCAGCGTAAACAAACATAAGTATGTTTGCGTCCGCCGCCTCCTCAAAAACACCACTTTCTGGATCGGCACAAACACACTCGCACACACACGCACCTCCTGCAGAGAACATCTGCATCACAACACCCCCCGGAAACAGCTCTGACCGCTGCCATGGAAACCCAGCATCTAGCTATCCAAACCCCCAGGGAAGACATGGGGAAGTTTTAAAGTCCAGGGAAGCACTCAGACTGAGGAAAATCTGTTTCACAGTAACTTGATGATTTCAGGTTAACATTACCAACATGATCAAAGATTCCAAAAATATATATATTGAAGCATCACCATCCACACTTACCTACGGTGTAAACTGCAACATCCATGCCTGGCAGCTCCATCACGAAAGGCCACTCCTCATCTCTTTCTACTACTATTAAATCAAATAAAAATACTCATGTCTCTCACTTAACTTTTCTTCACCCTCATGTCCTCCACTGCCCTCTACACTATTGCAATACGAAACAAAAGCATAGTAAAATGAACAACATACTCCTCAAGGTTTTGAGCTCTTTCCTTCAACTTATCATAAGTGTTTTCTTTAAAAATAACTTTAGGTCAACCTTGCTTCTGCGCTGCTACCACAGTATAAAAGCCACGCAGGGAAAAGGATTTCTATATCAACAAATTATAGAAAGTTGTAGCCTTTTTACAGCAGCACAACCAAGTGTAAAACTATTGTTACCACCTTGCAGTTGTGTGCCTCCGCAAACTAATCAAGTTGCAGTTACATGTCTGTAAAAAATGTGGATGCATCACACATATTTTCCCCCTGGCAGCACAGATCAATAAGTACAGTTTCAAGTTGGGCACCCAAGATTAGTGTCATCAATTCAGTATTTGACCAAATGTCTACCATTATGTTCCTGACTTGTGATGCTGACTCATGACCAGAAAAATGTTTTTAGCAGAACATTATGATGTCACAGTAAAGTTGAGCTTTGACCTTTTAGAAATAAAATGTCATCACTTCATCATTACATCCTACTAGACATCTGTTTAAAGTTCTGCGATAATTAGTGTAACCTTGATCTTTGACCTTAAACCAACAAATTCTTATCAATATATTTTTGAGTCCAAGTGGACGTTTGTGCCAAATTTAAAGAAATTACCTCAAGGGGTTCTTGAGATACTGTGTTCACAAGAATGAGGCGGATGCAAGGTCACAGTGACCTTTGACCACCAAATTCTAATTAGTTCATTTTTGGGTCCAAGTGGACCTTTGTGTTAAATTTGAGAAAACTCTCTGAGGGCCAGCTCACCTGGTGTAGCGGATGCCCTATGTAGAAAGGCTGCGTCCTTGCTGCAGTGGCCGTGGGTTCGATTTCAATCCACAGCCCTTTTCTACATCATCTCCTCTCTCTCTCCCCCTTTTAACACTAAAGCTTTCCTGCCAAATAAAGGTGAATACACCAAAAAATATTCTGGATTAAAAAAAATGTATTTCTCTCTTTTTCCCTGATGGTCTTATTAAGTTGCTAAATTTGTTGTTAATTGCCTTTTAGACACTGACAACAAGGTTCTGAATAGTCACTCAATCTATTAAGACAGAGCAAATAGTGTTAATGAGCAATCTGGAAGGTGGGCGCGACAAGACGCCTTCCTGCGACCATGGGTTGGGACGGTGTTATCAACGGTAATCGTCATATGAGCGCAATACAGAGCTGCAGCGATTAGCTAGCCATTGAAATACACACATATGGACTCACATGCACCAACACGGACTTACATGCACTAACACGCATGCAGTTCAGACAGCAACACACACAATGTCTGAACACATCTGATTACTCATGTTGAAGATATTGGACTTTAACAAGATTTTGGTGTTCCTTATTTGTGAGATACCAGAGCCTCATTATTATGTTTTAAACTGAAAATACACAGCAAAGATTTTTCAATCTGTTTTAAGTTAATTTCCAATTTAGATGTGAAAGTCTGTATCAAAGAGGAAGCCTTCTTTTCATCCTCTGTAGAGAATGAATGACCTTACAAGTTAACAGAAAAGTTAACACAAATTAAACTGTGAGGGTTAAAGTGAAACATATTAAAAGGCTGCAAATCAGTGATAGGCCCCTTTGTCACAGTTAATGAGCCAAACTGCTGGCTGCCTCTTTCACAACGCTTCAACAGTCTTCACTCAGTTCACTTCACTCCACTAATCCATAAAATCGTCTGTCTGGCCGTCTTTCCAGTCTTTGTGTTTGCCTGTATTTTCCATTTTCTACACATCTGTGTCACAGTCACTCAGGGATCTGTCTGTGTTTCATCCAGAACCATATGATGTTTGTGTAACAGATAATAGTCTCTTGGAACAATACACACTCAAACACAGTAATCATTCAAATTTAAACACGTACTTTTTCACTTTCGGAAAGTTTCAAAGGATGCAGCCACTTCAGCCCACATTTAACTCTCTTTGGTTCACATCAATTTTATTAGAGCTTTGTGATTTGCATTTTCTTTAAGTGGCAGGTTAACATTTACAGGCTTACTATCATTTCAGATTCTGAAAATCCAATATTTGCCCTTCTTAATTTTTAGTGTGTGTCTCCTATTCTGTTTTTTTAAGAGTAATAAAGATAGTTAAAGGTCTTGCATGTAGGATTTGGTGGCACTCATGGATGTATATAAAGAGCTGAATACAGCAATGGAGGCAGGGTCCCATACATTCCTATGAAAGTTGCTCAGTGGCACATGACGCCAAGAAAATTCAGCTGCAGCATATGAAATTACCTGGATGATCAAAACTGCTTCCACACTGTTTGACCCACTGAGAAGGTGCACCCAAGACTTCCACCAACCAAGCCAGCCACTCGGGTTTAGCACTCTGCTAACTTGAATGGAATAAAATGATTCAACAGAGTTACTCTTCTAGACTTCCCAAATGTTATCAGACTGAACTGATCAAATTCTGATGATGAATACAATAATTTTGTGGGGGTTATGATGCTCCAAAAAATGTATCCACTGATTCCTCGGCATCTCTTATGACATGTAAGTCTATTGGGAAAAGTCTTTTGGGCCCACAGAGCATCATGTGACAGATGTAATTCCACTGTTTCGCCACTACAAATATTCTCCTCAAAGCTGCAGCACACTTCCTGGGCCCAGTGGCATGTAGCGGTGAGGCTGCAGATTGTAACCGACTGAAACTTCTCCCTGTATGCAAACCGTAAAGAACTAGGGCAGCCTACACAAAAACACAATGCAAATGGCACCACCTACAGCTAGTGTTCGATTTGTTTATTCTGGGCTACTGTAGAAACAACCTAACAGATGCTGTGGAAGAGAACCAACTCTGTATGTAGATTTAAACGGCTCATTCCAAGGTAACGAAAACACAACAATTCTTATTTTCAGGTAATTCAAAACTAATGAAACAAAATTATGAATTTTTAATTCCATATTTGCCAATATATCACTCTAAATCCTACACACTAGACTAGAGGTGGTTATAACAAAAATCAATTTGCAAGAAGTTGAAGAGCTTTGTCAATTCTTCCGTGTTTCATAGGACACACATCTACAAATTCTGTAGATGTGCAATCTGCTCGTGGAGAAATCTGAAAGTCCCAGAGCACAAACACTACATTACAAAACTGTCAGGACACCCTGTGACCACTTTCTGTCATTTTAACAAAAGGACATCTGAGTCAGACATAACAGGAGTTTCCACAATTTGATTTGTCATACTGTCCTTTTAAATCTGCGGAGGGTAGGATGGAGTATCTGTGGACAGTATTGTAAAAGTCTGGAGACAAAAGAGACTTCAAATGTGCTTTTTTTCCCTCCTGCTTACATTCAAAGCACAGCTGTTAGCACCATTTGTACACACAGACAACAACAGGTTAAAATCCACAAGGATTACATCATTCTTGTTGCTATACAACACATAGTTTGACAACAATCCACAGTCTGCCAGATGTAGCTAAAGTTAGTGTTATTCCTCAGAAATCTAACAGCCTGTGTGTTTCAGCCTTTCGGGCATGATGACCAATTGTAACTTGGCGGAAAAACTCAACAACCTCTCAAATCTATTCCATGAGACTCCCAACTCCCATGGGAGACGTGACCTCCATGTTTTGATTAAACTAAAATTAACTCTGGTTTGTAAATCCCATAGGATAATTTGTTGGACAAAGAATAGTAATATGAAAAGTCAAAGAGGGAGGACCAGATTTCTGTCCACACACACAATATCGCAGGCAGCTATGAATTCAGCCTTAAATGGAGACCAGCTCATTAAGCTGCATCTGTAGGCCTCATGTCTCTTTAAAACAATGCATTACCAGCAGGGACTGAGACACTGCCAAGGCATTTGGGCTGCTGCAGCCAAACACACACACACCAAAAATCACTCACTAAGCCAAACTGGCACAAGACAAGTGCCTGGACAAGCGAGCCTCTCTTTTTTTCTTTCTTACACACTCACACTTGCATGTGCACTTGCACACATATACACACACCAATTCTTCCAAACAGAAAAACCACAACCCACCCACAAATGTCACAATCAAATACAATAATGTAATTCATCGCACCCACAACAAGGTCAGGGCTCAGCAAACACAAACATATTGAGGCAAAGAGCTTCTTGTGAAAATCAATACGGAAAACACACAGAAGAGCATTTGGCTGACTGTGACCCCAAAACACTAAAAGCCACACCCTATTTGCTACCTGAACAATGTTGCAACTTTTCAGATAAAGTTTCTCTCTGGTATAGATTGTTTTTCTTACTTGTTCTCGTTGGTTGCGTCGTATCGAGGCATGGGATCCATATCGTTGCCGTTGACATCAAAGCTGGCTTGAGGGTCCTGCAGAAGACACAGAGGTCAAAGCAAGTACATCAAACACCAAAGTTGCAATAATGATCAGGGGAGAGAAAACATCCAACAGGTAAATCCAATCGAAAGATACGTTTTGTGTGTGTGTGTGTGTGTGTGTGCGCGCGCGCATGTGTCTAAGTAATAGACCTGTAGAACATCAAGAAGCCTCTCTAACCCAATCAAACAGTTCACATTAGCATCACACACAACAGTTTTGTAAATCGAATGCAATCACAGCAAACTCAATCTGCTGCACCACTCACCCTTCGGCATAAACAAATCCAGGCATTAAGAGTAGCTAATAACAGCAGCACAGGCACTGTCAAACAGGGTGTGAATCATTTTATCTGCACAGTTGATTGATGGCCTTACCTGCCGCCTCAGGCCAAGAAGTTGCTCTAACTCTCTAGCCCTGGTCTGACTGAGGTAGACATACCTCGGCATGCACATAAAGTATGTAACCACAGACAAATAAACCCATACACACTGCATACCTGCACACCCACAGGTTTGAGGAAGCTTTCCTACGAAATGTAATCCATGACACATGATTATCTGATTCAAATTACCGGCAGTATCACAGTCTAGTTGATTAACTGACTTCTGGTAAGTGAATTATTTGCTCTCTGTAATATGGCTTAGTTACATGCAACAATTATTTTCTACATATATATTAAAAAATATATACCCTTTTCTAGGGCTGTACCAAAAAGTTCAAAGCTTCATTCATAACATTGACATTCAAATTCTGAATCAGCTTTGTTAAGTGGAAAAGGTCTAAGTTTATTGAAAAAAGCTTTAGCTTCCTAAAGTCCAAAAGTCAAAATGTATTGAAAAAAGACAAATGTCTTCATTTCCGAAATCTATAACATGTTTTTAATCTTCTTAAATTCCTGCTCCAATCCATATTTGCTGGAATTTAGCCTTTCAAAAACAACATTTTCGCTGCAGCCAAAAAAGACTCCTATTTGCCACGCACAAAGGGAAGCACACACATAGTACTGACATGGCGTAGTGGTAAATTGCATTAAGTCATTAACGAAACCTGATGTAATAAAAACTTTTTTTTTTTTAAATCTCACTTAATGAAATGAATCCTTTAATTCTGACTGATGGGGGGCACGTATTCAAAACTTCATCCAAAGACCTCAAAAGAAGCTTTGATTATAAAACAAAGAAATAAAAATAACAAAAAATGACAGCTCCAGTTAAATAGAAAAACAGCTTAGTAAGTATAATCTGATAGATCTCATGAAGATAATTTACAAAAGGAAAACGGAGAAAATTGAAAAGCTTTACAACCTCAGAGGGAAATTTCTGTCGTTACACGGAAAGATTACATTGATTAATACTAATTCCTCAGCTCATTTATCTCTTAATGGCTCTTCCCTCCTCAGAGGCATCAATCTTTAAATGTTTTGGGGAAAAAAGATATTTGGTACAGCCCTGGCTTTTCGCACAAAAATGATAAATTTCTAATCACACAGCTGTGATGCTGTTAAGTATGTGACATATTAATGCTTAATCAGGCACACTGATAGCACATATACACACATATACTTCGATAACTATGACCTCACACACAGACTTATACAAGGATAAACACTTTTTTTAACACTTTCACTGACAACTGAAGACTTTAACAAGCACAAATAGACACACACTGCTGCTCATAGCTGCCCTACACGCGCAATAGCGCATACATACACACTCACGTAGTTCTGAAAGAGGTCTGGGTGGTTTCTCTCAATGCCGTCATCTAGTATTGTCACCACCACGTCTTTACCCGTGTAGCCCCTCTTCCATGCTCCCATGATGTTCATGTCCGACTGGCAGTTATGGACGTCATCGTTGCAGTGCTGGAGAGATGGTGGCAGGGAGTGATAAAGGAGAGAGGAGGTGATTAAGGAGAGAGGAGGAAAACTAAACAAACACATAAGCACCTTGCAGATGCACAACTTAAACTTAACCAGTGTGCCCAAATAATGAAGTTTTCCACTTAACTCACAGCAAGTGTGAGCATTTTTCATCTCGAGACAGTTGCACATAAACATGTCCAAACAAGTTAAAGTCAGGATTCAAAGGGTTTCAAATTGTTAATGCAATCTCAGATGCTTGGTTAAACCATAACATCTCATGTGTTACTTAAAGGGGAACTACACTCATTTTCAAAAATCATACGTTTTTCCTAAGGTCTATGATGGTCCAAAAACATAAGAAAATATGAAACTCTTTCCAAAATCCAAAAGCTAGAGATTTAAAACTAACACTTGTGATGTCATAAATAATAAAGCCTGGAGCTTCTCCATAGACAAAGTTGATGCAAGTATAAATCAACAAAAAAATAACATTCTGTGGCTTCACAAAATCAGTCTCCCATTCATTGTCTGTGGTTTCTGGCTTTGAGAGAGAGTAGCTCATGTTCACAAATACTGACTGAACTTTCCCCGGGCATTGAAATGACATGCTGGATTTCTTCATTTAGGCGGTATTCCCCTTTATTCTTACTCAGCTGGTTCTCAACCAGTCACAACACATGTTACTTCGAACACTTCAATATCCTTTACTGCAACTATGTGCCACAAGTGATCATTTTTTTGCATGCGAAAATGGACATTCAGATACCTAAAATACATATTTGATAAATGATTTTTAAGCTAATTTTTCATCCGTCTTCTTGCTACAGATTCAAACTTCTTATAAGCCTTTAAAATCCAACTTATGTCTGACAATGTTTGTAGTTTCAATGTGATTCAAACTCCTGTCTAAGTCACTGATAGTGCTTAATCTCATGTCTCTTTATTTCTTTTAAATCAGATACAAAAAAAAGACAGGGAAACTGACAAAAACATTTCACTGACCAAAATGTTTAAGGCTATATCAAGTACTAAGAAACAATCAGAGTAATCTTTTATTTCTAAGTAAACCTGAAACACACTGAGGTCAGAGAGTTCTGTCCTACAGCTAAAACAATATGTTTAAACCCTCTGGTCAAAGTATGAGGAGTTATCTTCATTAAGTTAATAATTGACAGATCGGAGGACACTGAACCACACATACAAGCACACAAATACATAACTAAAAGAGCAATGATCTGAGGGTGTAAACACTCGTGATAAGCCTGCAAATCAATATGAATTCCACCGTGCTGTGTGAGTGTGCATGTTTCTGTGTGTGCACTGCCAGTCCCATAGAAATGATTTTCAAACGCAGGAAATCCAAGACATGTTCATTTCCACCTGTGTGGACTTTCCTGTGACAAAAACTTACCAGTAAACACTGAATGTTTTATCTTGCCCTTACAGTATCTCTTTACAAATTACAGAAAGCCCAAAATGTCATCACTATGGCTCTTCTGTTCTTTCATTCATTAAAACACACACACACAAATCCCTCAACTCCGCTGACCCTGCAGTAATTAGGATCATGCCATGACCTCAGCTTACCTTTGACCCACAAACTGTATAAATGTGGGCAAAGAAAAGCACAAACAATTCCCTGAGAAAAATAGACCAAAACAGCAGAGATGACCCTAAGTTACACTGGGATCTATTTGTCTGGGATCATCCTGGTTTTGGTGCATTTAACATGCAAACAAAACAAGAGAGAAATTCTCTGGTATGAGTATACAGTGTACTCACAATGTACCACATACTGCTCCACTTGGCGTCATTGTAGAAAATGTTGTTCTGGGCCGGGTTGCTGTGGGCGGGGCTTGTCAGAGAAAGGGGCGGGGACGGCTTGTAATCCCTCTTGATCCTCCTCTTCACCACCTGCTGCTGAATCCACTCCACCTGAAACACACAAATACACGAAATAGAGCATAAAATGAGAAGGCATCCAATAATACCACACAGCAGCAGAATTACTTCACACATACAACAATCTGTCAACAGGTGGAATTTCAACAAGGGTCCTTTGAAATGATGGTTCATGGTAACATAATCTTCAGGAAAACACAGAGAGAGCTGTATCTTCCATAAAAAGTGAACATACAGTGACTATATTTCCTCCTCTTTGCTTTATATGATGAATTCTCACACACACGCATACATGCACACACACACACACACACACACACACAGATATAAACCAAAGAATAGATATGGCTAGTACTGTATACTGTGGTGCTCAACCAGCACAGAAAGACAAAACATTAAGAGGTGCAGCAGAAGAGAATTGAATTTTTGTTAAGAATGAGCCATGATCCTAGATATTTTTTTTAACTGTAGGAGGAAACAATACTGAAGAGAATAGCACTTTCCTGCTTATAAAGGTGATATTTATTTCGCAAAAAAAAAACATTGTCAGAGATGACAATGCTCAGCTGTTTTCAGCCATATGGGTCGTTTGTAAATTTAGCACTTTGTACTTGTGCTCAACCCATTTAAATATAGCAAGGCTGAGCAAATAAAGACTACTTAGTAAAAAAGAAAAAAACACAGAGAAATTATTGCACATGAAGTACACATCATACACCTGTGTTTAAAAAGTAAAGTATTTCAGTGCTGGAAAGATTGTCTTTTAATAAAACGGGGCTATCTATGCAGCAGAAATATGTAAATACTTAAATACTTAAAATTGGTGCTACATGAGAAAACAGAGAAAAGCAGCTGTGGCATTCACTTTTGCTCAAGAGGTAAAAAAAAAACAAAAAAAAAAACCTACAACTACCAAAATGCACTGCGACCCACTCGAGCAATAAATGCTCACATTGGTCAGTGACCTAATGCAAACTGCAAAGCTGGTTTTCTACATAAAACAATAATAACAATACTACTACTACTACTACTACTACTACTACTACTACTACTAATAATAATAATAATAATAATAATAATAATAATAATAATAAAATCCATTATTTACAAAGTAATTTGACAACCAAAGCAAAAGCAGAAACAGAGGCAATACAACAACAGAGAGCCAAACGGTCTTACTGAACACAAGCAAGACAAAACTAGGGGAAAGTCAGGATAAAATTAAAATGAGAGGACAAATAATGCAAGATGCAGGATGCATAATGTCAATATAAAATAATACACATAAAATGACCCAAAACAACAAAAGCAATTAAAGCAATAAAACCCTGAATAAAAAGAAATAATACATAAAATAAATGAAAGTATGTCAACCGACTGCTGTAACAAACACTCACATTACAGTTAAACAGTGAGCTAAAATATATTTCTGAAAATATTTAAGTAGAGGAATGGGCTCAGTGACAGAATTTTGGTTCATAGTTCATCAGCACTGCTTAGTTTTACGGTTTGATCTCAGTATTTTTAACTCCATTTTTACAATATACCAAACACTGTGGCATCCATCTCCTGTTCACAAATTCTTAAACTTAAAAAATTTCACTTAAATATGTTTCTGAAGGCGTTTCAGGTGGGAAAGCAATACAGTAAGAGAATCTTGGTTTATGTTTCATCAGCACTGCCTATTTTTACTGCTTCATCTGTGTTTGGTCTGATTTTGAGTGAGTGACTCGCTCTTGATACGCTTCTTACTCTTTTTGTCTGTGGTAGCAGGCATATGAAAATGTAGAAAATGATGTAGAATCTGTAGTTTAAGCAACAGCCTAAGAGCCAGCAGATTTAGCGGCTTAGCGGGGAGAGCTTGGCACTGGTAAGATGAAGGGAAGTTTACCTCAGTTCATTTACAAACACTACCCACATCATTGTGATACAAAGCCGGCTGTAAATCTGCCATGTATCCCTTTAAGAAGTATCACCAGAATCTTGACATTTTATCCTCATAGCCATCTCAAACTTACACTTTCTATTCATTCCAGCGTCAGCCTACAAGAGTCTGGCAGCGGACTGATTTTTTTCTCTCTCCATCAGGTAATTTCTCCCTGTCTGCAGAATGGACAGACTGATTCGCTCACATATGCACCGAAGACTTAAACGTCTCTCAGGTAACATCAATCTCTCAAATGTTATGGGCTCGCTTCAAGGCGCAAGGCATTCCTTGGCAGGAATCTCGCTCCGCTTTCAGACGGAATTTTCCGATTTCAAAATCAGCATTGTTGGATCTGAACAGGAGGGCTAGACCCACCCGCTTGGCCCTGGTCAACTCTTTTTAAAACCCTGAAAATCTAGTGTTTAGTCTAGCCGTAGTCCTGCAGACCTCATCTGTCTAAAACAACTCCAAGAGGAGTTTACGAGTAAGACAATGATAAAAACACAGAAAATGAAATATTAGCATAAAACTGGCATAGTACATACGCATAATAATCATATGTCAAGCTGTATGAGAGCATCCTGAGATGTAAATATTTCTGTAGTGAATGACTGATGGATGATTGTGTGACAGCTTACACAGACTACTGATGGATCCTCCAGGAAGCAGCATGTCCGGATGAAATGTTGTGAAGCTAATGCTTATTTATACAGCAAATAATGTGTACTCCTCAACAAACGATCAACACGCCATCTACTCTGAGTGTCTACGCATTATGTACAGAGAGAGAGAAACTCTGCCCGTGACAGATCAATCAATAGAAGAATTTCACTCTGAAAACTGTGTTTTGTTGCTCAGTTGGCCAGATCCAGAAGTCTGAGGCTTTAGTGAACAATGTCCGACTGCAAAGACATTTCTCCACATCAATACAGCTCCAGCAGAACGAGAGGAGAGGCGAGAAAAGCTGACATAATGACTGCGGAGTGATTATCTGGTCTCATGCACTGAAATAATGTGCCAGGCTCTCCAGAGAGTTGGAGAGGGAGGCAACGAGACAAGATAAGACGAGAGAAGGAGAGGTGATAAAGAGCTGAAGAGAACAAGTCCCAGGAGAGTCAATAAAAAAAGACGGAGCTGGAAGAGAAGGGAAGTGAAAACAAATAGCAAGTGAGAACGAAAGACAGCAATTGAAGGGAGGATGATTGATTTTATAAATAACACTGATTTAATAACTCAAGTATGTAGCTCTTTATATATCGTGAAGGAGTGAGAGCAGAAAAACAATTCTGTAAGCGACGTCCTTTAATATCTCAAGAGCGTAGACCTCCCTTTTAAAGAATAAGGGAGAAAAAGAAATAGCAAACCGGGGAGAGACAAAGAGTAAAAAACACAGTGAGACAGTTAGTTTTAGCCTGGTGCTCCTCCGTCTGCCGAGGTCTCACCTCATTTCACTCCAAGTTCTGTCAGGACCATCAGCTTCAAAGCAACCGTTTACACACGCCATTAGCCTCAAAACAACACTGTCATCAGGAATTGCACGCGTGTGTGTCCGTGCAAAGGCACTGGTGTGTCACTACAATTTGCATACATTACCACAGCATCAACCTCAATCTTTGATCAGCAGTGTAACTCCTAACTCCTCTTGTCTGTAACTTGGTAATTCAAGGGAGGTCTGACGATGAATGCATCGCTGCCTCTCATCTCGTCACCAATCCTCTCCACCATTAATTCCTCCAGAGACTGACGAGACGGAGCAAATACTTTACAGATGGCGAAAAAGGGAATGATTTTGCTGAAGTTGGATCCCAATTAGTGTGTAGTTCACCTCAGATGTCTCCAATAAGACTCAAGAACTTTAAGGGTTTCAGCACACTTTGCTGAAGTTGCCTAATGAACAAAGATATCAGCCGACGAACCTCAAGTTTCATGCATCTGCGTTTTGGCAAGTATCCACTCCACTTAAGTGTCCTTGTGCAAGACACTGAATCCATTCCACCTCTGTCAGGTACTGCTGTGTAGCAGAGGAGGACCTCAACCCTCCCTAAGGAATGATTAGTATAGCAATTTAGGATCTTTGAAGTATCAGGCATCATTATTGCTATATACCTACACACCGACTTAGTGCAGTGAATAAAAAAGGGTCAAAAAGTACCTTTAATGTATTGTTTTATCTGCAGGAGCAGAAACTCTGAAGTGTTCATCTACTTTATGCAGTTTGGTCCAGATAATAATTGGTTTGCTGTCTGTGCTCTCTCCAGCTTTCGTGACACTTTCTGAAAAATGAACTGTTCAACCAAAAAATGACTCTCTTTTCAGGTTTTTCATCTGATTATTTTCAAAGGTCTGTGGGCTGAAAAGAATTCTGAATGCTGTGACAAAAATGAGATAGATAGAAATGTTGAATATTAAATCTGTAAAGCAGAAATATGTTGTCAGTCTCCATCTAAAGTAGTCTGAAACAGATTCGGCAGTTCTGTAGTGGTAGATGCTGTAAGAATCTCCCATGGATCATCAGCGTCGTCATTTTCACACCTCTCATTCTCACAACTGCACATTTTCTGTTTCAGAAGTACAAGAAGAGGGAAACCACTTCCAAATCCAAAAGAAATTATTTAAGCCAACCGTGACCAACAATATCAATATGAGTACAAATGCAGAGGAAAAGTAAATAAATCCAGAGGTTTCATTGGGAATGTGGAGGATGCTGACATTAATATATCTCAACCACTCTGCCGGTGTTAACATACAAACACACACACATATATATATATATATATATGTACACACACACACACACGTAGACACAACTCAGTTCCTAAACTGCATAGAGGGTTAATAATCTACTTGTATTGATTTTTCCTGCAACATAAATCTTCTTCAAAACGAGCAGTCTGATGATTACAGTGGAAACACTGTGTGGCTGTAACATATACATACATACATATAGTACCAAACAAAAGAAAAGTGTATCCACTAAAATACTGCAGCTGAAAGGCACATGCGTTTTACTGCCCCGTGTCCTCTGTTATATTAATTGTGTGTAATGATTAATCTCTGCCACTATTAGTAAAAAAAAAAAATCTTTTCTGCATTTCAAGAGGTTCCCTACTTTTTATCTTCATACTGCTTCTGCTAACATGCTGCTGAAGCAGTATGAAGCTAACCCTTTTCCCACCAAAATTAGCACATGTATGGGGGGGTTGTTAAAGCAAGGAGACCTGTTAAAAACCAATCATCACTAGACCAGTCTCTGTCTCTGCAGTAGACAAATATGTCGCCTTACTGTTTTTTGTTTTGTTTTGTTTTTCTGGTGTGTCGAGTCGACATCATGGATGGCCAGGAAACAAGTGGCAACCATTGAGGCTAAAAACTTCATATGGCCACTTGCGGCTGGCTCTGAAATGGAGTCATTGACCCCCATGTTAAAATGTCAAACTTTACAGCAGAAGTAAACATGGTTACAGTCTGGTACCAAAAAACAGTTTGATCGCCATAGCTAATTTCAACATTTATGACAGCTGAAGGGGGTTGACTCTTTAAGTGACTCCCACGTTTACTTTTTTTTGAGACATAAAGTTCTGCATCTTTAAGAGCGAGGCCACATCATCACAGTCCATGAGTCAGAACCACCACCCAGTCCTCCAAAGCGACAGCCTCTCAATCGAATACGGTCACTTCTGCCTCCCAAGAAACAAGATGGCAACAGCTGTAATGCCAAACCTGTGGCTTCAAAATGCTTCAAATTGGGTGACATTAAAGCAGCTACGTCCATTATTCTATATAGTCTACGGCAGAAAAACAGGTTAGTAAATCTAATTTTTTTACTTCTCTTACTCAAGCTCTCTCTCTAACTTTGTGCCAACTATATTTTGAAAAATGTTTAAATGCTGCTTGGAAGAAGACTAAAGGAATTTGTGGCGGCCCATCGTTGCATCATGCCAGCAAAGGGGCTAAACTTTGTACCCAGGTTGGAGACGGTAAATACCTGTGACTACTGCAGTCATTTGTCTCTAGATTTCATCAACTATAACCTTTTCCATTAAACAGACTTCAAAAGCCAGATGTTACTAGGTGTTAGTGTTTGGGGTTTTTTTTGTCCAGTGAGAAAGGATGGCTTTGTCTTTCTGTGCATGGCTTTATTTAAAAATAAAGCTTTTGTCCTCTATTTGCAGCATGACCCGAGGCAGACAAATGGTATCCAACTGTTTTTCTAAAGCAATCAGGGCCAGTGTCCTTCTTTGTTGTCCCTGCTAAGAATCACTCACTGGTAACAGCCTGCAGTTATCCAAATCACTTGTATCACGTTTGCCAATCCTATCCAAACAAAGACAATATTGCCCTCTATTATTGCCTGTAAAACTTGCCCATGTATCGCTGCCTTTGTTTCAGTGCCAATCTGCTGGCATGCTCTGAGGCATGACGATTGGATCTGCTCCATTTTTTTAACTCCAGCACTGTGGAGCAGAGGAATGATCTGCTCGCACCTGTACCTCTCCGTCACCTTTTTTTTTCTTTTCTCCCACTCTGACTCCCTCTCCCACCTCACTCTTTTACTTTTCTCATCTCTCTCCCTCATCTGCTTCATTCTCACTGTCTCTCCTTCGCTGCGTTTCAGGTCTTCTTCTCCACAGATGCCCATTTTTCTTTGAGATTGCCTGTCTGTCTCTCTCGTTCCTATTCCAACCCCCTTCCTCCTCCTTTCTCTCTCATTCGCTCTCTGTGTAAGGGTTTGCAGGTGGCTCTTGCTGGCTGGGTCAGTAACCAGGGGAAACTGGGGAAGAGTTCACTTCAATAGAACAAATGGGAACAAATTGATCCACTTTCACTGCTGTTTTTTTTTTTGTTTTGTTTTGTTTTTTTTTTTAGTTGCAAGCAAAAGAACTGAAAGCTGTGAGTTTTAAAAAAGGTCAAAGGCGAGTGTAGCACAACACCCATAACAGCCTTTGGACTGACACGAGAAGCCAGTTCTTCTGCTCTCTTAAGCAATTCAGAGCCTCAGCCCAAACACAGCACACAGTCGCACAACTTTTCACAGACGGTTTGAGCCCCGTGGTGCTGCTCTGGCCAGCTGTAGGTGCTCCTCTCAGGGCGTCGACTCCTTAATGGTTCATCTGTTAAATAAATCCAAGGCGAAAACAGATTGGGGAGTCTATGGCAGAATGTCCCACAAGCATCCTGGCTTTATGGAAATCTGTACCTGGGACTGTTTGGAGTCTCAAAGTAACTGTGCGGATGCAAATTACCCCTAAGGTCCTGACAGGTACACAAGCTCCGTCTGTGTTGTCTCCTTTATGCTGCGACTGTCCTTGTCTTCCACACATGTTCATGAATACAGTGATCTCTAAAGGCAGTTAGATGATTAAAAAAATCTACAAGCCATAGCGTACAAATATTGAGAAGACTTATTTTAACTGTTTAATAATTGGATTTGAGCTAATTCGAGCACATTTACTATGTGGTGAAATATTTTCCACATGTGGCACGACTTCTAGAAGCTGCAACTCATAAATATCACAAAACACTGAAATTTCATTTCATCGTCACAGCCATTTTGTATTTCACTGTATTCCGGCGAGGATTCAGCTGTGGACCACACCTGGCTCTCAGTTTTCCTGCACATGTCTGGATAAATGACTCTGAGTAAACAAGAGTCTTGCTAAGTGAAACCGTCTGGAAACACCATGCTCCTGCAACAGAACGCCGTGGACAGACAGTGGCAGAGGCGTTCAGTTTCTCTCTTCTAGTCTCTGCAAAAACTTCAAATAGTCATTATCAAAGGAGGAACAACCACTGAAGTAGTCTAATTGTTGTTTACAGTAAACTTGATATAGCTGGAAATAGATTTCAAACAAAGCGGACTGAGTACAATGGAACACATTTCCCACCAAAAACTAACAACAGTGCAGAGCTACAAGAAAGAAGTCTGTGGCTATCCAAATTCTCATGTAACTCCCAGTATGAATGAGTCACGGGTGTACGTCAGCAGAGCTGTGCAAGGTGCAAGCTGAGTGCTGCTCAAGACACAAAGAGAACACTCACAGGTTTGAAGATGCAGTTTTAATTGGCGCCACAGCAGACTTCATCACTCTGTCTTTCTCAGGTTGGTTTACAGGAGTTGTGATGAACAAAACTGAACACAAACTTCAAATGTTCATGTAAGATGCGACTTTCTTTTTCAGTTCCATTACAGTGACAAATTAGAAAATATCTAAAGAGTGTTAACATTTGTTCTATAATTTTGTTTTGATGGAGAGTGAAGTCTGTTTTTTATTTTTTAAAGGGGCTCTATGTAAAATTTGGAGCATTTGAGTCGTCTGGACACGGTTGTCAACATGAAGGTAGCTGAGCCTGCAGCTGGCAGCTCACTGTGCTAACTCCATAACCAGTACTCAACAATGGCAACAGTGCTGACAGAGTTAACAGCAGCCCCTTTTACACTGCCTGTTCAAGGCTAGAATCCCACTGAGCAATTTAACGTTGAAAAGGTGTTTAATATATTTCTGTTATACATCTATTTGTCTTTAAATGTTTAGATTTATTTTTCTTTAGACGTTTAGATATGGTTATTCGTGTTTGAGCAGTGAATCGTTAGTAAATGTCTAGTCTTAGCCTAGATAAACAGGGTAAACAGAATTTGTGCATATGATAAAAATAAACACTTATAATGTAAACGCGGGATATGCAGTACTTTTGCTAATTATTTACAGTTTTTTGTATGTATTTATATTTAATGATTATTTTCAAATATGGTCTAAAAACTGCCTATATCTAGCCAATATGTAAATGTAGACATATATTGCTCAATGGGATATCAGTCTGTAATGCTGCCTTGCCATTCTGTTTTAAGGGACACACGCAGAATGGGAAGGGAATGGGATGCTGGCATGCTATCTAAAATCACACACTGGAGCAACAAGATGCCGCCATTGTTTGGTTTTCTGCAAAAATGTGGCCGTTTAGCGTGATATTGGTGTAAAAAAAGGACAGTGTTAACCAACGGGATACTGAAGGATGGGCAGCCTTACCAATATCAATTTATTTTTTTACCAGCCTAAATGATAAATTGCCTCTTTTATTTTACATATATATATTTATTTCAGAATATTTAATTGAGATAATAATGTACTACATTATTTTCAAACTTAGAGAGAAGGCCAGAGCAAAATTTGAAGCAAAATTATTTAAATATATTGAACAGCTCATCACCACAGCCTCAGCGTGTGAATAAGTTCCCTCTGATAAGTTGTGATGCAGTGTATCTGTCTAGGGCTTTTACTGTGAACAGTAGGAACAGAACAAGTGGAGCTCATGCACTGCAGCTTGACAATGAAAGAGGCAAAAAGAGAGTTTGCCATCTTGGTTCACACCACAGGGCTTTCGCATTATCATTTTATAACCTTCATTCCTTGAGTGTGGGCACAACGCTAGCTATCAGCAGACCAGGCAAGTGATAGTTGAGCGGATCAGCTGATGTCTTGTACAGTAAACAACGTCGCAAAGCAAGGAGCGCTCAAGACAGTCAGGTTTTGCCACACCGGTGCAATTGTGTGTGAGTCTGGTACACAGACAGCAGAGGAGCAGCAGAGCAGTGAGCTCCTAAATGACACCAAAACACAGCAGTGGCTCTTAGCATAGAGAAGAACATGACTATTTTGGAACAACTTTCACCCGCCAGTGTGGCAGATGGCCTTCCAAGATTTACTCGCCAAACGAAAATCTACCTGCATTTGGCACTTGGCAGGTGCAAATTTCAGACACTGCACCCGCACCAAGACCTGTTTACCCCAACAAACCAGAGAGAAGTTCGGATTTTAACACAAAAAGAGGTAGCATGGCTTCAGACTCTGCTCAGGACGTCATCACTCCAGTAAATCTTTACAGCTCAAATAGTGGTTTGCGCCTGTATAAATGCTCTGAATATTGCGTACAGAACCTTTAGCACTTCGTTTAATGATTTTGGCATAGTGAAGTTAGTTAGGCTTCCACTGCCTGCAAGAAATACTGATAAACATCTATAATAAATAATCCCCCAACAGGCTATAAATCTTGTGTTTAATCTTCAACAAACTCAGAGGAAAACAAACGTGCAGCTATCAAATGAAAACACACTTCCTCCAGGCCGATGGCCTTGGCAGAGTCATTCAGCGGCCTGGAAAAATTCGTGCTCTTTGACCTGAGAGGCAAGTGACACTGCAGTTAGGCGGATGCCATAAAGCGGTAATCTGTGCTGTGCTGCATCACCATGGTAACATGCGTGCCAGTGAGTACTGTGGATGGCAGGGTGCGCCTTTCATGGCACCACTACACCCATCTGACTCACTCACTCACACACACAAACACACACGCTGTCATTATTACAAAACCTGATTGCAAAACATCATTAGCAGTATGCCAGACTGTGCTGGTGCCAAACTAGCCATCATGTTGATCCCAAACCCACAGACAGGTCGCAGATTACGCTGAAAGCATAGCGAGTCGGGGAAAACACTGACAGCTCCATTCCTCTCCACTCCGCTTTTCTTTTATTTGCTTTCTCTAATCCATCTTCTCCTCTCTTCCCTTCTCTCTTCAGCTCTTCTTCATTCTCCTTCTGTTGTAATAGCTTCTTTTTCTCTCCTTTAACCTCTCCTCTCTGATCTAGTCCTCTAAAATCTCAGTGTCTCAGCCAGCTGGCATCAGGACACAAACCTTCCTCCACCATGGCACAGTGTCAGGCCCGAGAGAGCAAGAGAATCAAAGACGGAGGGAGGGAGATGAGTACGCTGAAAGCAACAGTGATAAAAGGAGGAAGGAGAGGGAGAGGAAAGAAAAGAGATGACAGGTAGGGACGGCAGGTGGACAAAACAAGCTGAGTGGACCGAAAAAAGTAGAGAAAGGAAAGAAAAGAAACAAGGAGACAGAGGACAACAAGATAAGTGGATAACAGAAGGTGACAACACCGTCTTATCTCGTCTTTCTGTTTCGCTTACTACTTCTGTTCTCTTCTTCCCATTTCATCCTTTCTTTTTGTAATCACATCATTATTATTCCTCAGCAGTCAGCATGCATTCATGTACATGCACCGATACAAACAAACTTGCCTGCCCTTGAATCCACTTCAAAAAAACAAACACACACGCAAAGCCATTGCTGCCAGATAAACTCCCTGAATCCTCAAAAAAAGTCAATATTTTTCAAAACTGACATGAATGGGATATTTTAAGTTTCACTGTAATGGTACTGGGGAGTTTCATCTTGTTTTTCAAGGATCAAGTCCCAGCCTGCTTCATAAAGTGACTTCGTCAAAAGAGCAGACATCAACACGTAAAGTTTCTGTCAGATACAAATACGATAAAACACGCTCTAAAAGAAGGAGATTTCCATATGTCGAGAATGATCTTGTCCTTGAAGCTATCTGCTTTAGCACTCAACGCATGTAAATCTTAACAAGACATCAGAAAAGGAAAATGCCTTTGCCATGTGGTCCTATTAAACTCATCCTGTGTATTTTGATGAAGTTCAGAGTGGTGTGAGGTTCAGGCTTCATTAATAATGCAGCCAGGGTTTGATGACCTGGTGCAGTGATGAGAGGAGCACTGACAGGACAAGAAGGGTTTACCTCAGGTCAAACTCTTGTCTGAAGTGCAGGTTCATTAAAATCACACACACAGGAAAGCCATATGGTTCAGTAAAGCTGGGTTTTTTTAAAAAAATGGATTCTCTGTTTTAAATCCATCTTCATTTGAATGATCTGATAATGATTCATAACATCCCAAAGTCAATCTCTTAATATGTGCCGTTTCCCTATGCATGACCTTTATCCCGTTAGATTCACCTTTGGTTCCTTACGTACTGAGCACTGGCCAAGTGAGAAACTAACAGACGTCAGTTGTATCAAAACGTGCCGAGAGCTGCTCCATTGAAGGCACCGCCAAGCCTAAAGGCAGATGTCTGGCTGCATTTTGGATTTAAAAACTATGAAGACAGAGAAGAGCTGGACAAAAGCAAAGCCATATGCAAGACGTGCAAAACCGAGGATAACTATTGTGGAAATACCACAAAACTCAAAAGCATTTAACGGGACATAACCAAGATACACAATCTGCAAAACATTTGATGTGAAACAAACCTCTTATGTTTACTTCTGTGGTGTGCTCTTGTTAAATAAAAGGTACATTAATGTAACTGTTTTGAGGAAAATTTTTCATAAAAACAATAGTATTCTTTATACTGCACCAGGTTGGAGGGTTCACCTTACAATTCACAGCATTAGTTCTCTGGGAATCTCTTTAGTATCCTAGCAAAATTTAGATTGTAACTGAAAATTGAAATGATATTAAATCAATTTGAATCAGAGATTAAATCGCATTAGGACCTTCTAAATCAGAACTGAATTGATTTGGGAAATTAGTGGTGATGCCCTGCCCTCTTGCTCACTTTGCTGCTGATGCTTTGCAAGCCAATATTTAATATATAATGAGGCAATACTAACCTTGGTGAAGTAAAAAGCAAATCAAAGCATATAAAATAAATGATTTTTTCCCAAATATTCTAACTGGGCCATTGTATAATATTATAACACCACAGGGACAAAGTTTCGCTCTGATCATGGCACCACTTCTGCTCCTTGGTCCAGAGTTGAGGTCTGAAACAGCCTGCTACCTCAGGTTATGATCAAGTAAACCTACCATGTAGCAGATTCAGTCGCAAACGCAACAAACTGACATCAAAGAACTAGTGGCAGTAAAGACTGACTGTTACGTCGCCTTACGTCACCTGTGTCTCGGCCAAAAAGTTGCAGTTGAACACACTGAAAAGACAACAGCCAACTGACAACCTCATATATATATATATATATATATATATATATATATATATATATATATATATATATATATATATATATATATATATATATACACAACCAGTTTGTCTTGATCTTACACACATTTGATTTTAGTCATTTGTTTGCTTCCTCATTCCTCATTCAATCTGATTGGCAGTTCAGCTCATACGCTGAGCTCAACTGCCAGATTGTCAGATTGATTTCTCTTGCAATCAGGGCTCCACTGGCTCCAACGTCAATTCAACATGCTAAATCAGCCAAATAAAACCTGATGAGGGCCAACTATTTGGGACAAATCAGAGGGACTGGTGTAACGGTCACCAACCTCCCGACATTGACTGATGGCGGGCCGTCGGCTTGGTGTGTCAGGGCCTTTAGTTTCAGGAAATCAGCTGCTAACAGTGACAGAAAAGCCTTGTACAGAAACACATGTTAACAGAAAGCCTAAGAGCCACATACTTGGAATGGAAAATCTAGGATTTCCCTGAATTTGGATCAAATAGATCCAATTAACCAGCTAGTTCCTCTTTATAGGACACCACCCTGTTAAAAGGACATGTAGTTTCTGTACATATTTAACAGAAACATGATGATGCCATGACAAAACTAATGTGTTGAAATCTTGATAAATTTCATGAAATTCAATTTTCAGTTACACCCATTGGCCAGTGATGATGAGTTTTCCTTTGGAAGAAGGCATAGCCAAAGAAAGGCAAATTCAGCTGTATGTTGCTTGATTTATGCAAAATTTTGAAAATGTGTGGTGCACTGAAGCAGCATTTAGCAGCTGTTGCATTTTTATGTTTTATTTCAAGGATGTTTTCATTCATATAATGTAGAATATCTCACACCTCTGACCCTGTCCATCAAACCCGGGTCTGAGGAATAGAAAAGTAGCAGAATAGCTCGCATGTATCATAATTCATTTGTCAAGACTATGATCAGTACGGCGTGAAATGTGGGGAAAACTGGGATGTTCCTGCAGTGCAAAAGTTTCTTTATAAGCACTTTGTCTGTGCAATAACCCATTTGTGTGCAGGTCTTGTCTGCAACAACAGGGATGAGAAAGTTTATAAGATTACAGCAGGGATCTGACGGTAATGTTATAAATTCACTTGCAAAGTAGAGATTATGAATATAGTTAAATGGCATATTTCATAAGAGAAGTATACACTATTAAACAAATTAACACACACCCCAAGAAATCAGAAAATGGTCCAAACAAAGTATTTGTTTTGGACATACATGTCTAAAAGTCTGCCAAAAACATGGGCTATTTGGCAAGATGTCTTCAAACTATCCCCTGTAGGAGTTCATTTTATACTCTGGAAATAGTTTTAAACAAGGTCTGCTTCCTCATTTTTTCATGGGCTTTCAACGTGCATATCATGGTACTCATCAGAAGATGGAGATATATGGGTCACATGATGAGTCATCTCATAACAATTGAGTAACCTTTAGGAAAAGCTAGCATGTGGAGCCTGAGTTATGATTATATTGTCAAACTATCTCCGAATCCATTAAAACGCACAAGCAGCACACACTCTCTTAACTATTCTGATTCATAAAACAGTACAACAGGCTTACCTTGGGCTCCATGGAAATAAAACTATGGCGACCACGGCTGGACAGAGTCGACCTTTTGATGGTCCGGCTATGGAAGAAGTGATAGTGGTCTTTGAGATCCCCAATCTGTAAAACACAGTACAGTACAGTTAGGAAATACATTTATTCATCCCATAGCCCTTTCTATTTTACCATAACTCATTGGTATTGGTACAATAAAAACTTTTTTTAAGCAACAATGTCAAATGATGATGAGTAACTACTCTGGCATTTTTATTCTAGTAGAGATGTTTGCATTCCACAGATGAAACAGATTTCAGAAATAACTGTATCATAAATACGACATTAGAGTTTATCCAGCTCAGTCAGCTGAAGAAAATGTTGACGTACATTTCTGTGAACCACAAATATGTTACGATGCCATGTTTCATGCGCATCATATCGAAGTGATGTAGTATATGAGCTGACTTTGTCATCCAGAGGTGGAGGAGATGGTGGATAGGAGAGACACCCGCCAAGCAGCAGACCTCTGTTTAAATCCAACAAACAGCTTTTTAGGCATCACACATGGGTGTCTTTAAGTAACTCCTCACTTTCCTCACTTTTACTGAGACAGAGTTGCATTTCCTGCCTAGATAGTGGCATGAAAAGCAGTTGGGTTTTTTTGAATGACATTGCCAAAACTGTGTAGTACCTTTTACTAACCGTAACCACGTGGCTTTTGTGAAGAAACCTAATTACACGTTAACCACAATAATGTGTAAATGTTGCAGAAAGATACAGTACAAAAATTTGTTCTGGCAATTGAGTTGAGTTTATCACAGCTGTAGATGAACAAGGTTAACTCCTGTTCTGAGTGGCTGAGGCCTTTAAAGTTCTTTTGAGTGAGTAATTTAAAGTAACTTCCTTCTCTTTAAACAGTAAAGTTACCAATTTCTGTGCGGTCAAGTTAATTTCTTTGTATTATCCATCAAGTTTTGTTGAGGGCTTAAAATCTGTTTGAGGAAAAGACAAGCAGACATGGACTAAAATATGAGACATAAAAAGCAGGGGAGTCAAACAAAACCAGAGAGACATAAAAAGACACATTGGAGGTCAGACAAATGTACAAACAGACAAAGACTTTGACTGACAGAGAGATGAGGACGACAGCGGATCGGCAGACAGACAATGATAGGCAGACGGCGAGCTGCTGGACGGTGATTAGTTTTAATAATTGATAAAGACCACACAATCCCTCAGATGATCAAACTGTCATGGCTGCCAAGGGTCCTGTGGTGCGTCACTGATCCATGGCTGAGCTCCACCGCCACAGAACCCATTAGATCAGCTTTCAGCTCAACGCTCATGCACATACACACACATTTTCCAACTTCCAGACTGATAAAACGAGAAACAAGAAAGCGCCAATGGGCCTTGCTGGATCACCTTTCACCAAACATTAGCTAAACATCAGATGACTTGGAGAATCAGATTAAAAGGCATTCTACATACTATGAAAATGTGCTTCCATAATAGTCGGATACCACTTTGGATGCTTCTCATAGTGTAAACAGGTCTCAACATATCGTGCTTCCACTGCCTATTTAATCTACCCAACATCTGCACTGCCATTAGCAGGCCACCCTTCCCTCTAGGAGTGTCTGTAAATGGGAAGCTGCTGGAAAAGCTCTACACACAGAATTAAAAGACCCTAAAGCCCCGCGCTCAACTTCTGCTGCACTGCTCTTTTTTAAAGCCATACACAGTCTGTCGTTTACAAATAGCACCCATTTATTTCAATTACAGTGACATTTTGAAATTCACAAAATTTATCATAGCTTCAACACCTCTTCAGGTTATATTACATATTCAATGTGCAGTCCTTTCAAGGGACAGTTCACCACAAAATAAACAAAATACAGATTTTCCTCTCACCTGTAGTGCTATTTATCAATTTTAGATTGTTTTGGTGTGAGTTGCTGAATGTTGGAGATATTGGACGTTGAGATGTTTGCTTTCTCTCCAAAATAATGAAACTGCACTCGGCTGGTGGTGCTCAAAGCGCCAAAAAACACATGTGAAAACCTCAACAGCAATTCATCTTTCCAGACATCATGATCTATAATCCACAGACCTTGTTGTGAGCAGTTTTTACTAGGAACTCCTCTGAACTACGCACACAACAACTGAATGACTGTGCAGAGGGATGTGTGTTTCTACTCATGGTAAGAGGCTTATGCTTCTGACAGCATGATAAACATCAATGACTAGTTTGTTCAATACAAATATTTAACTATTCTGTGCTTTTTTTTCATATTGAGTTTGAGAGTCTGAACGGAGTTCGGCAGCACGTTTAGGGCGACAGCAACATTCAGGTTATATAGTAAACAAGCCAACGCAGCCCTTTTGGGCTAATGCGTGCTAACTATGCTAACAATGGATCAAAAAGGTGCAACATAGCTAGATATCAAACAAAAACAAGAGGCCGCATTGAATTAAGTTGCTGTGAGCTGTAAATTCACCACTTCTTAGTAGACTGCAGATAACGGTAACTCGGAGACTGACCAGGCAAAGCGTCTCTTCCTCCAGGCCGGTGCCTCCGTCTCACTCAGACTCACCTAGGCAGCTACCTGTACTGGAGAGCAGCGTCAAAGTGAGGAGCACTCACTCTGAAGCTAAATCTGGGCGCTTAAAAGTCCTGAAAAGTATACTGCACACTGACAAAAAAAGATGAAGAATTTCACTTGACTGAGGGGCCTCCATGAGATGATTCGAATCTTCAACTTTTAGGGGGTAGCCCTATTAATGCCGTTATAATGGTTGTTGGGTTTAGTTCTGTAGACATAAAATAGTTCCTACATGAAACTGCTCACAACAAGAAACTGCCGATAAGTTTTTCAGATATTTGTTTTGTTTTAATTTGTTTTGTTTTGCACTTTTAGCACATCCCTATAGCTGATATGTCCAAAAGTCTGAACTTCACACTAAAACCATCTAGACTGATAAACAGCATGACAGCTAAAGGGAAAAAAAAATGGCTTTTTTTCTTAATTTTGGAGTGAACTGTCCCTTGAAACTACTGGCTTGACTTATTCCTGTGATAGTTATGGCAACGTGTGATCAGAGGAACATGCAGGAGTTAAGAAGTCACTGAACTTTCATTCTGATGCAGTGATAGTAAATCCCAGTTTCAGCATAACTGTAGGTTACTGGAAATTATGTGGTAACAAATCTGAAGCGCAAAAACTTCCACTTCAGTGATTCATGATGTCTTGCATCACAGACTTTTTCACTGCATTAACTCCTCCCTGTCACTTCACGCAGAATCTTACCGGGAATTGCTTAAAGGCGAAATTATTCTGAATGTGTCACAGCTGGGTCAGACTGCCAAACTACAAGTTCAAGTTTTGCCTCAATACGTTCAGATTTGTGCTCCCTGTGTACATTAAAAAACAACACAAAAGCAGGCATCACACAAGATGAGCGCGCACACATACTTCAGGATTCTGCCATTGCACAAAAAAAATCTTGTGTCTACATAACTGTGAAGGGAATAAGAAAATGTATGTCTTCTAAACTCTTGCTACAGATGCTGAAGTCTTATTCCAGCAACATTGCTGAAGTCACATCAAGGATAATAGTGATACAATATTTATCTCACTTTACTTGCATTTGCATACAAATGTGGATATTTAGGGGCAAACTGTCACTGGGATTCTGTTTTCTCAGGTCTAAAAGATTCAGGTGGGTCACCAAAGCCAAAGCCACTGGTCATCACTGACCCTGGATGATTGAGGAAGTATTTCACCAATATTAAGAGAGTTGTCTCATAAAACTGAGCCATCTCTGCAGTAGAAAGATTCAAACGCTGGATTTTGGTGCAAGTTTGAGAGAAAGAGAGAGGGTCGGGTGTGTCTCTTGATAAGCTGTATACTTTTTGTCTGCGCCGTTTTTGGTACGGGTGGCATGCAATACAAAAATGCAGAAAATACAGCCTGTAGTTTGAGCAAAAGCCCTAAGAGCCAGTGAAACTCTTCCAAATTATGTAATTTACATCATTTGGAGGAGTTTCGCCGTGAGGGTGGAGGGATATCTAGGTACTAGTTACATAGAGGGAAGTTTACCACGGTTTATTTACATATACTTCCCACATTGTTTTGATAAAAAGCTGGTCGAAAAATCGAAGCAAAGTATCCCTTTAACTTAGTTAAAAATGATCAGTATGAGAGAGGTATTTGTGAGATATGAATGTTACTCTTGAGACTCTGCAATCTCTCCAATAACAACACCCCATTGGCCTGATGCCTTTAAGATGGAGGTGATGTATTGGTGTAACCTGTTTAAATATCTCATATCTCATAACTTGTTATTGATGCAACAGCCTCCCGTCCATGTCTGGCTGCATATCATCACCCTCCCTCTGAACGGCTCCAAGTCCTCTCCCATCTCTTCAGTCTGAACAGATATCCACGTCTAGGGTCTTGTCAGCTGATTTAGACTCAATTTGGGCCACTGTCTTAGTCTGGGAAGGGGGCTCCATGGTTAAGAGGATTACCCAGAATTCCCCAACGAGGTGCTCTCTCACTCCATGCCAACTCTTTTCATCCATCCGTCCATCTATCGTCCCTTCTTCTTTCGTTCCCTCCTCCCTTCATCTCCCAGTGTGTGTTTATCTTTGTCTGTTCTCCTCTTTCCACCCCTGTCAAGAAGACTATATTGTCCCTCTGTCACGTTTTCCCTACCCATCCCCCTTTTTCCTCTCTTTAAATACTTTGCTTTCCTTCACAACATTAAACCTCATTTAGCCATCGCAGAGAACCCCAGTAAGGAGTCGTAAAACCCAGAAATCAGTTAGCATTTCAGCACCTCCGCTTCCCTCGTCTAAAAGTCATTGGGTTATTTGAATGAGTTTTTTGTTAAAAACTGCACTAAGGTCTGTGGTTAACACAAGCTGTAGAGACTTTCATGTTTTGTTCTACAATATAAAATACGTCAGTAAATATCCCACTCACAAACCTTAAGGCTTTTATGTCCTTTAAAACCGCGGTTGCTAAAAGGGGCATTATGACACTACAGAACGTCATCACACACAACTTTACAGCTTTGGAGCGGTGGCAACACAACCATAGTGTAGTTCCTATTAGCCTAACAATACCTAAAAGTGGTGTTCATTTGTGAAGATCATCATGCTGAACAAAACACTTAGGTATCATAAACGTTTCTTTGCCACAGAGCTTATTTTCTACAATGATCGAAAACCCTATGGAATATCACATAGGCTTTTTGACAAGGGAACCAGGGAAGCATTAGCTTCAGGGTTGGTCAAAGAAAAACGTCATCCCTGGGGAACTCTATATCCCCAAATCATTACCACAAACAGGCAAATGCTTATGAGGAGTACAAGCAGGTTTTATAAAACTGAAAAACACGTTACAGCAGCATCAAACTGATAAAAATTTGCAATAAGTCATGTCATTTGATGAGTTTCAAATCATTCTCCATAAACATCAGTGCTGCACTGATACAAGAGGGAGGGGGCTGATGATGGGTATGTCAAAGTTCACATTAGCAAACCAGAGTGTGCTGTTATCGCTCCCATGGGAGCGGCTTTCAGCTGACCCCCAAACCAGGAAGTGAAGTAAAACTCTTGTCTATGAGGTGTCAAAGTCCAATGAACGCTCCATATTGAGATGGAAATTAGGGCGAGTGATGGGGGTTTGGGGCGACACTGCACTCCACAGGGGAATTCCTATGGGGGGGTGGTATGGAAAAGGGGGGACTCCACACATTAGTTCCCGTCAAAGAGAGGGGATAAACGAGGCCATTAAGGCCTGCTCTCTGGGGAGTATAGTGGGTGGGCGGGCTGGATAAGGCGAGGAGGAAGGAGGAGGGGGGTTCAATAGCTGTTGACTAGGCTACCCCACAACAACCTGTCAGAATGCCCCCCTCTGTTCCACGCTGTCTTTACGTCGAACGCTGGCAAGTGCAGGCTTGAACTGCCCACGTATTTCGGTCACGATACTCTAAAGTATGTGTGAGGTCCATGTATGTTTGCCCTATTTCTGTTGCCCACAAAGCACACAGGATTTCTCTTTAAACACTGTCAAAACACATTTTAAAAGACCAATTAAAGCCCTCCTCCTGGACCTGATCAGACTGCTGTTGACTGATAAAATAACACAATGTTAAGCGAGATAGACACAAGTGTTTCACTTTTCTGTGTGTTTTCTACAGCTATGGTTGAGTTTTATTTTAGACTTTGCTGAGCATTGGCCCCTATTTGGCTTTAAGTGTCAAATATACTGAAAACTGTAGGAGCCTACACTGTAGAGGCATGTGTATGTTTAGATATTTAAAAAATGCAAGCTGTAAAATATTGGCTCAGACTTTTCTAATGAATTATGGCATGCTTACTTTAACATTCTCTCTTGTAGTGGTGCTTCACCACAAGAGACACAGAGGCAGAAGAACACTGAGTAATATACTGACAAAACACACGGGAGCATCTAAAGAATTCATCCTTACTGTAAGCAGAGCTCAACAGTGCTGATTTCTGGCAGCTGTGGGCCTAGTTATGAGCAGAGTTGTGAAGAAAAAGTGCAACACTGTCTTTTGTCAAGTTTTTAAATTAAAAAGTCAGTTATGTGCAAAGTAAAACAGGAGCAGTCAGGAGAGGTCTTTGAGTCAAACTGTCACAAATAAAGTGTTTAAAATGACCAAGCAAAGAATCTGTTTGAATGTGGACCTTTTGATGCCAATTCCAAGACCACAAACCAAACAGCACTGGCTGTCTCACTAGTGTGTCAAAAGGACCAGGCACATGAGACTGCTGTGGCTGTGAGGCTGTTGATAGTGAGCTGCCTGTGGCTGCAGCCCGCAAACTAACTGAACATGATCCTCTGAAACACAGTGAGGAGGCACCTGTTGTGCCATCCTGTTCTGGGTCTTTTTTATTTGTTCCCTGCAGCTTCTCTCCCCTTGTCTGAGAGATACAGGAAGAAGGACGGAGTGAGGAAAGGTTCATGGCTCAGGTTTGGACTTTGGACCATCAACGGGTGACTTAGTGTCGTTAATGGTGAGGGAATAACAACCACAACCGACTTTAAAGAGTTGTCAAAGACAAGAAACGACAGACACACACACATCAGGCAACTTTTGATGAAGCAGTAGGCGACATACCTGTCCCATGTTCCTATAGCCATATTTATCCGCTATCCACTCGGCCACATCGGGTCCACCGGCTATCCTGACTGCCCAGTGGTTGGTGTAAATCCGAGCATTGCACGGCGAGGACGCAAAGCTGAGGCTGAGCGCCAGGACGCATAGTAAGCTTCTTCTCCAAGCGGCGTTGCGGACCATCTTCCCCCACTTTTAACCCGACTCTTCTCCTCCTCCTCCTCCTCAGCCGACCAGGCAAACAACCAAACTTCTCTCCTCGCCGAGCAAGACTCTCATAGAAACACAACTATCCGGGCAAAAACACTTAAAGAGAGAGAAAGAGAGGGAGAGAGGGGGGGAGGAACGGAGCCCCGAGGAGGAAAAAAATATACCTTATCCTCAGACCTCTGCTTTCCACATGGGAGAGTTGGAAGTTTGCGTTTCGTGTGCCCTCTCTCTGTCCCTCTCTCTCTCTTTTTTCCGGAGGAGGAGGAAGTGTACGTGTCTGCGCGCCGTGCGTCTTTGCGCGCGAGTTCGTGTACGCGTGTGTGCGCGCGGAGCTCCTCAAAGCTGATTTCTCTTCTCCACGAGCAACTCGGATGTTGGTCGTTCAGCTCATCGGGCTTTCATGTGGCGAAATGGCTACAGCGCCTCCCCACAAATAACTAGCTGACACTCTGGAGAGTAGAAACAACTAAAGCCGCGGGGTTTCCCTGCCGAGCTCCGCTGGGTCTTAAAGACACTCCAGTTGGATCCACCGCTGACCGCCCGTCCACCAGACACTGCACAGGGGGGTCAAACTCGGGGCCAGGGAGCCACCTGGGGGCCAGCTTCAAGGGCTTTCCTCAAGAGGTAAAATAAAGAATAATTTACTCAAAACCAAACTGTTTGGAAGTGATCCCAGTTACACAATATTAAAGAATGATTCTGTGTTTTGATTGACACAATTGAATTTTTAAAAAAGATACACTGTGCAGAGTTTAAATTTGTGTGTTACTTCATAGCAAGAAGACATTACAAAAAAATCTGTAAATCAGACTGAAAGATTTCTTATAAATGCATACAGAGAGAGACTATCTTTGATGACTATCTTGTGAAATAAACATGTTTCCTCAAGTCTGTAGAATTTGATGTGTAGACCAGGACACCTCTGCAGCACAACAATATTTCATTTAAAATTGTACTTGGAGACACATTTCACATCAATTAGTGTGCCTCTGCAATATGAAGATTGCAGCAGACCATATTCAATATTGCGATTACGATAAAATTTTGATAAATTGTTCAGCCCCATTGCTGCTTAGGAAACAACGACAGCCAATTACGAAACAATGGGCCCCTGGGCACAGATGAGCCGAAGGGTGCACAGGCTTTATGGTTAGCCTCTTTTTGTTGTTGGCGTTCTTATCTATTTGTTGTCATTACGCATCTCTGTGTGCTTTTGTCTCTCTGTAGTCATTTTTCATTTTTTGTAGTTGTTTTCGTCTCTTGGTGGTCATTTTTAGCCTCTTTGAGGTTGCTTTTCATCCCTTTGTAGTTGTTTTGCTCCTTTTCATCGTGAGTCCCTTTCTGAGTTTTTGTTGTGGATTTGCATTTCTTTGTAGTTGTTTTGTGTCTCTTTGCCATCATTTTGAGTCTCTTTCAGACCAGAATACATGTCTCCTCAAGTGACTTGTTTGCAGGTGAAGGCCAGGGGGACCCAACAGGCGCCCTGACCACGACTCTGACCCTATTTAGACCACGTCTAACATAAACCCGTTCAGATATCAGACAGAAATTTAGAAAGTTAAAGGACCAGAACAGTCATGTTAAAACAGATTCTTTCATTTTTTCACCCACATTTTTTCAGAAATAATATTGCAAAAAGCACTGTGTAAAAGATATCAAACATGTTTCAATAATTAAACATTTGCTTTGAATGAAAAATATTTTGGATTTTTTTAGACAATTATGTCATATTTCCCATGTTGGGTTTTGTATGTAGACAATGAGAGAGTGATAAGTGCTCTGTGTATTGCTTTCAAAACTTGTTTTGTGTTAGCAGTTTACAGAAGATTTCACATTTTTGTTTATTTTGTCATCGAGTATCTCAAATGTTTAATGATGTGTCTCATTTTAAAAGCTAAAACAAACTGCTGCACATAAATGGCAGCAGTGTTTTTACTCCTTAAATGTCCCTTTAAAAAGTTCACCAGTTAACAAGAGGATGCATTACGTTTGCCCCCCGTCCCACACCTTGAAATCTGCTGTTGAATGCAGGCCTTGTCAGTCTCCTGGTCAATATTGACACAGACATACCAATGTAAAGCTGGGTAAACCATGACCTCCAGCTCAGTCGTCATCCAATGGGAAAAAGCCACAGACATAAATAAAAAACATCTAATATATATATATTCATATTCCTCCCATACAACACCCAACCCTCTTTCAACTTCAACTTTGGATTACTGTCTTGATTTTTGGCTGATAATGTGGATTGCTGAAAATAAGCAGAAAAGTGGGTGAACTAGATGGAGCGGGTTCACCCTCGGCTGAATCCGTGGACATGAGCTGAACTCCAACCACCATCACAGATAACGTCACTTCATGCTCAGGCTACATGTCCACTACCGCCACACAGGCCTTCCGTCCTTCATACCGTCTTTACTGCATGTTCCCCCTCATCAGTGAAGCTCTAGATGTCATGCCCCTCATCGCAGCATAGGTCACAGCTGACTAAACGCTGTCATTATGGAATGTGGCCGGTATTATCTGCAGTTGAGCCTTTCATTCAAGGCCTTTGTTGATTGATGGGTTTTTGTTTTGCAGCAGTTTCCCGGGGATGTCTCTGTGCACAGCGAAAACTCTGTTCTGCATGGGACACAAGTGAAAATCAGCATAATTGCACTAATTGCAGCCAATTTCTCACTGAATGGACCCCGCTGTCACATCTCACAACAAGCGGGGGGACAAGAACATCTCATGGTCCCCCAGATGGAGATGAAAGGGAGTAAAGGAGGAAAAAAAAAACACCCAGTGATCGTTCTCCATTCAGCCGGATGGAGGGGCTTGTAATTTAAAGGAAAAAAAAAAGAGAGGAGACAAAACACAGCAGAAATTGATTTGAGTATCCAAATCAAGTACCCAGGTCACGGGGCCACCTTGAGAACCAGGGCCCCCAATTTCCATTCAGATCTAAAATGTCGCGATATCCTGTGTGACAGCCTCACAGCTCCCCGGGTTTCTCCTGGGAGTGAACTGAGTGAACCCCAACAAAACGTCTTTGTCGACATCTGAGAGCGGATCGGTCACGAGTGTCAACAAACAGTCTGAGGGGCATTCCTGTGTGCATTCCTGCGCCTCTTCAATGAAATGACAGAGCGCATCGCATGTTTAGGCCAAACACGACTCACGAAAAAGAAAAAAACTCCACACAACCCCCATGATACAACACAATGGAAGGCTCCAATAGGAAACTGCAGCCAACTAGCTTTATTCAACAAGGACACAGCTAATTTGTTTATTCAGTATCAGGCCCAACATTTCCAGGAGAGAACCTCCCACATGGTGTTCTCCTCCCATCAAGACAGGGGCGATATCAGACTTCTTGCATTCAAGTGCAATTACCAATCCACCACCGCTCCTCCACACTTTCTGATGTCTCCATGTTTACCCTTTGCTTCCCTGTTTTGCTTTCCAAATGTTCTGCATCTCATTTCTCTAATAACTCTGGATCCTTATTTTCTTTATAGCTTTGGTTTAGATTTTTCTTAATATATTAAATTGGCCTAAGCTTCATCATGTCATTCTCTCCTTCATGTACCTTCCTGTTCCTCTGTTATTTCCTAGGGCTCATTGCTCTCTCTACCCCCCTCCCTTGTCCGTATCTCTCACTGGGTGGGCTTCCTGGGAGTTAAGGTTGACCTTTCAACTTCACTTTGACCTTTGACCTTGTTGCTGTAGGCTCCTGCACTTAGGCCACAATAGCACCTGCCACTCACCGACTTTCCATCCTCTCTACTCGGCATCTCACCCTCCAATCACCACCGTTCCTCTCTTCTCTTTGCCCTCTCCTTTGTCGAAACACATACCAGTGTTATGCAGGCTACTCCGAGGGCAAACACACTCTTTACGTTCTGTGGAGAGAGATGGAAGAAAGGGGAGAAGGAGAGGGTGGTAAGTAAAAGTTTGGTGTCCTGCACTTGCAAGGGATGTGAATTCTAACCTCCATTCAGTCAATCAATGAAAAACACAGTTCAAAACAAGTGAAATGATGAGAACAGTGTGCCAGGTTTGATTATTTAAAGTTATCATTTAGGAATTTACATAAAGAGTCAACTCATGCTTATTCAACTCCTTTACATGACTTTGCCTGTGTTTACTAGGTTCGTTCAAGCTCCTTGTGTCCCAAACATGGCTCACATCTGCATTTCATCAGTGCCCAGGTCAATGTCATGCAGTTTAAATATGGAAGGATATCTTCTAAATAAAATTATTTATTTTCTATGTACCTGTTGGCTGCCACCCACCTGGTCTGGCCTCCTGTCAAAAAAGTACTCCTGTGTGCGGAAAAGACCGGGCAGATGACTTCATTAGATATAGCTATATATTACCATCTAGTGGTGATTGATACAATTACACATAAGAGATTACAGTTGAATTCTGTCAATATTTTCGTGTTTGCGTGAATTTACACTTTTACAGGTGCAGATAAACCACTCTTTCTCTGTCTCTGAACACATAATCTATGCTGACACTGTATGCTCTGAGTAACATTATTTACCTCACTATATATCACAGGTATGAACTCATATCACATCACTTGGACTTGATTGAAACTCAAGTCACAAATGAGATGACTTTGGACTCCCCTTGACAAAATCTAAAAAGCCTTGCAACTCAACTTACACTTCAACACCAAAAACTTGTGACTTGTGCTTTTGACTCCTTTTTTCTGTTGTTTTGCATCTCTTCGTAGTTGTGTTGTGTCTCTTTGTGGTGATTTTATGTGTCATTTAGTCAGTCTATGTCTTCTTGTGGTTGTTTTGTGTTCTTTGTAGTTGTTATGTGTGCCTTTGAGGTAATTTTGTGTCGCTTTGTGTTTGATTTTGTGGATGTTTTGTGTCTGGTTGTTTTGTTTTACATAGTTTTAGAGTTATTTTGTTATTATAGTTATTTTGTGTCGCTTTCCATCTCCATAGCATCACTTTGTTGTCTTTTTGTGTATATCTGTAGTTGTTTTGGGCTTGCTGGTCAGTATATATTAATTTGATGGGGAACAAATGCCCAGTGGGGCCCCTGGGCATTTGCTCAGTGGGCCCATTTAATAATCTATTCATGTTCACACTTTCCCCCAAGCACAAAGAGGGAAACATGTTATTGAGATAGTGCACCATGAATCAATTCAGTTCCCTTCATATCCTGAAAAAGTAACAGTGACACTATTCACTGCCAACAGATCAACACTTAATTCTCAGACTCCACTTAGTTTGAACCAATCCTAAAGCATCCAAACAAGTTGCAGGAGAGCTCTACGAATAACTAATGTTATGCTTCTGAGCACAAGATGGAAGACAAGATACCAAAGATAATTTTGTTTGTGTTCAAAATCTAAAAAAAAAACATCCACTATGCTAATCATGTAGGTCGAGAATTACAAAAAGAGACTCACAACAACATCTAACAAACTTTTTGTTTTTAACAAATACAGATTTTAAAAAGCATTCATGATTTTTTAAAATTGAATATATCATTACGTAGTTGTTAAAATAACATTACGTTTGGTGAAGAGTTTATTGTGACTTCATTAGGACTTGAAATTCAAAGTTAAGTTGACTTGGGACTAGAGGCTTGAGGCTTGTTTGTGACTTAACTTAACCTCTGTTATATAATGGTATCATGGGAATGCGCATGATGTTCTCAAATAGGGTCTAAAAAAGGATTTCAGTTACTCTGAATAGGAAGGAAGTCATGATGATCCAAGCAGATTTTTTTTCCATTTGTCGACAGTTTCTATGGTATTTCTAAAGGTCCAGTGTGCACGATTTGGGGGGCTATATTGGCAGAAGTGCAATATAATATAAGTACGTTTTAGTTTCTAATCACCTGAAAATGAGAATTGATTTATTTTTCGTCGCCTTAGAATGAGCCATTTATATCTACATACATAAGCAGGTCCTCTTCCACACAGTCTGCCATGTTGTTTTTCATAGTAACCCAGAGCAGACAAACCAAACATTGGTTCTAGATGTGAGGGGCCATTTGTGTTTCTACATAGTTCTCCTACACGCTTGACACACAGAAGGTTAATTTGGCTGCAATCTGCAACCTCAGCTGTTGGATGCCACTAAATCCCATAAACTAGACCTTCAATGGTGGCCTTTTTTAATAAAACAGAAAATTAAAGATAAATAAAGTTACAGCATGGAATTGCAATGACCGAAAAGCAACTATTCAACAACTAAAAATAGAAATGATCTTGGGGGAATATCAGTCCTCTCGTGAACAGCGTCTTCTTTGTATGTTTTTAAATATAGAATAAATGATTATATTGCCACAATGTATTGACAGTCCTGAGACTGTCAAGATGACTGAGGTGAAGACAAACAAGGCCCTCTGATTCCTGAACAGATTTAACAGTTTCCCCCTCCCTCCTGCATTACTGCCTCTCTCAAAAAGCCAAATATGGCTGAGACAATCCAAACCAGAGGGAGATATCCCCTTACATACAACTGCCTTTCCACATCTGATCCCTGCTGTTCTGCATGACTTGTCTGATCCTGGTTAATGCGATTTTGTCAAATTACTAGAGGAATAAGGCATAATCAAATTCTTTTACTGTCCTGTTTGGTCTTTTCATTTTTAAGGTAGTTTGAATTGAGTTTCTGATTCATAAACCAAGGAATAAATTAATCCATAATAGTTATTTAAAAAGCAAAAACAGTTGACTCTTTGTTTTCTTGATTTTGTAGTTAGTTTTTCTTTTTTTATTAATAGCATCATAGAATATGCGTTTCACGGGAAAAGGAGGTGTCTAATGATGGAGCCACCTGTGTCTCACTCAAGCTGGGTTACCATATGGCCAACTGGTTTACAGAGAGCACAGCTATCACAGCCAGATTACAGAAACTGCTCATTCACTTTCAGGGAACTATTCTTTTGTTTGATTCATTTCACACAACTTTTGCAAATTTTCAGCTGAACCTCACATGAAGACTGAAATACAACAATTTTATTATTTAATTATTGAGCTGTGATTATACAAATTAAACCACATTACTTACCATCCTATAAGTTTGTGTTGATGATCACATCCTACAAATCCCATTCATTAGGTCAAACCTACAACCCAAAAAACCATCAGATATCTGAGATCAAATCTGCAGCAATTATAGAATTCACAATATAAAGATATATCTACCATTAGACATCAAAGACAAATAGGAATAGGGCAATCAGTGCAAGTGTATCTTACAATATACACCCACTTGTAATTTCATGTTTTTTTAATCATGTCATCATTTCAGTAAATTAAATCAAGCACAAAGAGGAGCCCATCCTCTGCCACCTGTCAGCCTCAAGTTTATGCTGGTAATTACACATTTATCAACTGGAGAAGGCAGAATGTGATGGCTTGCCAGCAGCAACAGAAACATTAGTTGCAGATTTGGTTTGAGTGCATTTTACATTTTTACTTTTAATTACACATTACAAATTTAAAATAACAATTAGGTGTTTTGTCATATTCAAGTCTGTTTCAGGAGTTTATGGTATGGTTTATGGTTACCCTTTGTTTCAAATGGTTCTAAATAATTGAGTGATGTGAAAACATATAAAGGTCTGAAACTGCGTTTTATTTACCATCGCTGACACTGCATAATTAAAAAGGAAAAATTAGTTCTGAATCGTTCATTTTAATCATCTAGAAAAAAACCCATGTGAAAAACAAAAACATGAACATACAAATACAAAAAACTCAGACAAGTCAGAGTTCCAACTGCTCAGAACTTTTATTTCGAGGGAAATCAGGGTTAAAATTAAATTAAAATATAAAATTTGGATGGGCAGGTCTGTCTTTAAAGGGGAGGTGTTGACAAAAGGAGAGAAGGCAGCCCTCCAGAAGAAGGGAGGGAGAGAGGCCGGAGGGGAAAAGACAGGAAGCTACAAAATGAAGTATTGGGGGAAGAGCCTTGTCATTCAGGAAGTTATGTATAAAAAAAGAAAAGAAAAAAGACGAGACAGATGCAGTTAGTTATTATAAACCCCACCCCCATCTGAAATGTCCTCATACGTAATCAGTGCTATAGCTCTCTCCTTTTCCTTTTTCTGTTTTTTTTTTTTACAGGAAGTTTTAGATCATTCCTCTTCTTCACTCGCTCTCACCATCATCTCATTCTGTCTTAATGTAACATCTTTTCCTGCAGTTTTGAAAAAAGTAAACAAAAAGTCCTTCAAAAATAAAATGCAGCAACCACATTTCATGTTCTACTATTACATATACAGTATATATATATAAATACATACATAAATATCTTACATGTACAACCAAATTTTGAAAAGGGGGGGAAGAGAGAACCCAAAAGACTTATGAGGACTTGTGGAGGTGGGGGGAGCAGGATGAGCAGGCCCAAGGTTGCTCATTGTGAGGGTAGTGTGTCTGTTTTTATGTTTTAGCTTTAACACACGCGCACGCACACACAGCCTTTTGGGGGAGTGGGGAGTGGGAAGCATTCCTCAGTTGGCCCAGTAGGGGGAGCTGCTGTAGCTGGACTTGCTGCCTTGGGTTTTCTGCTGCATGCTGCTAGACTGACTGCGCTGACCAGGACCACCCTGCGGAGAAAAAGAGGTTTAGTCTGTAACTTCCTGACAGGTTTATTTAATTTCCCATGACATTTATTAGGCCCGTCCAACTGCAGGATAATTATCTGGAACCTTCTGCGGGACTTCACTGACACAACCCACAGGAACCTACAGATACACTTGTGGTCCCTGTGGTGCAGTAAGGGCCCCCTGAAAGTATCTGTTCCGTGGGTGATACTTTTTGAGAGCCCAGGAACCTTCAGGGTGGAGTTTGCAGTGTTGACTGCTAAAACAAAAGCCTTTTTTACATGTCTCACTTAAGTTCTTGGGAGAAACTGTTCTTGGGAACAGTTGGTCAAAAAAGGCCTACTAAGTTGGGGCTGGCATCCCATGTAGAGAGGGTGTGTCCTTGCTGCAGCGGCTGCAGGTTTGATTCCAACTTCGGCCCTTTGCTGCATGTCATCCTCTCTTTCTTTCTCCCCTTTCATGCTTAAAATGTTCTCTCAAATATAAGGGCAAAAAGTCCCCAAAGATAATCTTTAAAAAAAGGCCAATTAAGTTGCTGAATACTGCAGGCATCCAAGTAAATATACACTCAAACTCTAATTTCTCTGCCCAAACCTGACTGGGGCAGAGCTGGGCCGTAATTTATCAACATTAGCCAGGGCTTGTATTGGGTCAGGTTCAAGCTTATTTTTGTATTTCCTACCAATTAAAGAACGGTTAAGTTTTACTTGATGCCCTGCTGCTCCCTCTCAGACAGAATGCCCAACAGCACTCCAAATTGACACAGTCCAGTTTGTGTCTGTTAATGCACTGGTAAGACTTTATTTGACTGTAGCTTGTAAGTTGCTGCTCCGGCTCGGGATCAAGTCGGGCCCCTTCATGAACCTGCACAGTTTCGGTTCAAGCCTGTCGGATTTTTGTGCCAGATCGAAGCTCTAATGCACAGGAGTAGTCTTGTTTAGCTGCTCTCCTTAGTGAGCTAACTACAACAAAATGCTGAGGTCACAGCTGTTCAGAAAACATGAGTGTCCCGTGTATTCACAGATAAACGCCCTAATTTACAACACATTTCTAATGATGCACCCAAAATTATTTTCTTCTAGCCCGACTTGCCTACATTTTATAAACATATCTGAGTCAAACTCTATTCAAACATAGTTTTAGCTAGCTGACATACATGAGGGGAGAGACATAATGCAGAGTGAAAATTAAGAAATGTTGGTGATGGAAAACAAAACTTCCCAACACAGCAATGTTAAATTGATAGCCACAGAAAAGCAATTTGCTGTTATGTTACATATGGACATTATCCAAGGAAAAAACTGCAACAATTCTGTTACACACACCAAATTCCATTACTTTTCCAAAACTATCAATGGTTTTTACTTATTCCATGACTTTTCTATGCCTGGAAAATGTGTTTGTGGAAATCCATGACATTTCCAGGTTTTTCATGACCATGGGAACCCTGGAATGTGATGTTTACCTGTCCGTCCTGTGTGAGGTGATGGTGCAGCAGCTGGGAGTGGGGCTGTTGGTGCGGTGGTAGGATGTGCAGGAAGGGAGCAGGGGCGTACCCAGGAGCACCCCCAGGGTTCAGGGGCCCTGTGCCCCCCAGCGCTGAAGGCAGACTGAAGGGAGGCGGCGTCCCCGTGTGGAAGCCCTGCTTGTCAAATGACTGAGTAGAACCGAGAGAGGACACAAGTGGTTAAAATTGTAAATGCAGGTCAACATGATGAAGCACATGTGTAGACATTAAGTATTAAAACTCAAATTATATGGCAATTTTATTTAGGGTTCCATTAAAAAAAAAAAGTCTACGCAAAACATATTTCTGGATCCAAAGTCAATTTATAACTTAAAGGATAACTTTTGTGATTTTCTACCTGGACCCTTTTTTCTCTCGTTTTTGTGTTTAAATAAAAAAACCCACCAAACTCTGTTTAAATTAACAGTAGATTTATTATGTAAAGACACAGCATATTTTCACATGTAACTGGGTGAATCATGGGTTTATTTCAACCATACCAGAGCTAGTGATTATTGGAATTGTGGACAGACAAAACCAAGACTGTTTTTTCAGAAAAGGTCAGTCAGGTGTTACTTTTAGAGTACTATTATTTTGCAGAAGCATTAGACCTGGACCTAAAGACATTCAACAGAACTGCAAATCACTCACCTGAGTTTTGCTGTAGATTGAACCTCCCATGTCAGGCACGCCTCCACTGGTACCCGACCCTGACAGTCCTGGTGCTGAGAGAACGAAAAGAGGGAACGGGAAAGGGGTGAAGGAAAGATTGGAATGTAAGAGGGAAGACAGAAAAGCAAAAGGGTAGAAGAAAATGATAGAAGAGAGGAAAACAAAAGGGTTAAGGGGAAAGAAATACAACTGTGTCAGTTCACTGAAGACTCAATATTAAGCACTGAATGTTCACTGTTAGTAGGAGGGGGGCCAGCCAGTAGGAAGAAGCATATTAGGTGAGGAGGCGCAGAGGCATGTTTCTCCCTTTGTCACCTTTTTGCATGTTTCCATTTATGAGCACATCAAAGTGCAATCACACACGTGCATATACACACCTTCCTCCAGAACACTCTTGACTGTTGAATCATCTGCAATTGTGAGTACATCGGTTTTTCCCACAGGGAAATGCCCGCTGACTTTGACTGTTTGTTGTCAGACTGTGCGCACGTGTGTTGTGTATGTACCTTTCCCTGGGCCGCTGCCCGCTGACTTGGCCTGTGACTGGGCAGAGCCTCCGTACCCTCCCTTACTGTACTCCCCACCGTGGGCTTGAGACAGGTCATCAAAGGCTGAAGGAGGAGGAGTACAGAAGAAGAGGAGGCAGAGCGAGCGAAGGGGAGAGGGAGAGGGAAAGAGAGAGAGAGAGAGAGAGAGAGAGCGAGAGAGAGAGAGAGAGAGAGAGGGCGTAGGAAGACCACAGGTGAAGAGAAAAAGGATGTGAAGAGGAAAAAGAAGGGGGCAGGGGAGAGAGAGGCAGTAAGGTAACCTGACTAAAATGGCAGCTGTGTCTATATTGAGCCGCGTCCAACTTCAGCAAGGGGGTTTGAGCTATGCATGCAGCACAAGCAAAAAAACACACACAGGCCCGATTCCACACGCGCATGCAGCATTTGGTGTACATGTATAAAGAGCTGAAAATGTATTTTGCCTCCCTCTACACTCCCCACACCTAATTTATGGCAAGTTTTCAATATACACATCCCATCTCTCTCTCACAATAAATGTTGTTGTAATATACATATGTGCCCAAATTTTGTCATGTATTACAAAGAGTCATTTCTGCCAAAACTTTATAAGAGCATAGCTTGTGTACTTTCATGGCATGTTGCTACAAGAGTTTGTGGCACTATTATAGTTTGGCAGTAATGATTAAAAATAAACCTGTGCTGTAGTAGTTCAAACAGACACCCACAGGCTCAAGTCAGTTAAACAAAATAATTTATTGGATATAATCTTCTCATGGAAACTGTATTATTACTTAAATACTGTACATTTGATTAAAAATGTTCTGCGTTAACTATCTAAAAACAACATTAGTAAGAGCCCTCTTGTTTCGTCCTGGTCTTACCTGTGCCGTATGCATGCTGTCCGTAACTGGGCTGATGCTGTTGGTGATACTGATTGGAGGGGTTGGCCAGGCCCATTGCAGGTTGCTTGGCCGAAGCGGGAGGCACAAAGACGGTGGGGCCGTACTGAAAGGCTGAGGGAACCCCCGGCACACCAGCATAGTACGGCAGACCTGTAAAATAGCAAATTAGAAAGATTATCCAAATGCAATGAAAGCAGATGGCTACATAATCAGGTTTTAGCACAATGATGAGAAAGGTTCTTTTGTGCAGAACAGAGATATATTAATCGAGTCCACAAAAATTCAAATTGACTTTGTCTACATTAACAGTAATGGAAAAAAAATCCTTTTTCAGTTTTTCAGGCTTAAAATTTTCCTGATATATTTTAACAGACTCCTCCTCAATGTAACAAGAAGCCAAAAATAATGAGAGGGAAGATGGCAGCTAAAGCTAAGATTTGCATCAGGAGTAAAGTTCATGGATAAGATGAAAATTAACAGCGCCAACATCCTCTTCATTAAAAATAATTGTACTTTTCCTTACCAGTGTATCCGTAGCCGGGGGGCAGAGGGGGATTGAGGAAGGCCTGGTTCTGTGTTTGCTGACCCTGGCCCTGACCCTGCCCCTGGCCCTGTGATCCTGCTTGTGGAGCCTGCTGAGGCTGTGACTGAACCCCGGCTGTAGACAGGCTGGTTGGGGGAGCTGGAGATGACGAATCATTCCTGCCAAACTTTGTTGCCTCACCTAAACAGAAAATGACGGTAGAAAAGGCAAAACTGAGGTTGAAAAAATAAATTTAAAATTCCTTTGCCCATCTGTTGAACAGCTAATGTGAATTTTGTAAAGATGCCACAGAATCAAGAAAAACGTAAGTACTTTGTCACAGTCACCGATTGTTCAAAATCTCCATGTTGATGGAATCAATTATGCTCAACTCAATATGCTGAAGTGCAAAAATGACTTGCTATAAATGAAATTAACAGATGGATGCGTAGTTCAATGAAAATGATAGTAATTGTGTCAGTTAACAGCATATCTTGAAACACATTTAAAGGTCAGCTCAGAAACTCAAGTTTCAGTTCAGTTCAACATAAAATTTGACTCACCAGAATATAAATTATTGGCCAGGTTATCTCTTCCAGGCATAGTAGCCGTAGTACCAGGGAATGTTACACCGTAATAGTCCTGTATAAGAAGAGAAAAAAATAACAATTATATGAAAATGCCCCACATAGCTTTTTTTTTAAAAAAAAACTTTGACTGCCATGCAATGGAAGGGAGGACATAGATTCTGAATGGTTTCTTAACTAAAGGTGGCAGAATTATAATATAAAGGGAAACACATTAAAGAACACATTTTAAAGCCAAAGCTTTGCTGATTTAAAACAACTATTACAACCACAGTGATATGCAGCAGGGTGAAGAGCAGAATGAGAAGACTCACCATAGGAAGGCGAGACTGCAACATTTGCAAGTCCTCGTATCCATAGATCTGCTGTTGAAGTAGAGACAATGGAGAGGAGAATTGGTGATAATTTAGTAACATGTTTGAGTTAGTGTATCCACTCATGCCAAACACACTACTTTTTAATTTAAGCGGTACATGACAGCTTACAAATGGATCAAAAACAGAATAAACAGTTGTGTGTAGGTTAGTCCTTGTGATGCCATCTATCTTTACTGGTGCAACTCTTTTCCTTCAAAAAAAGCCCCGAAGACAAAGTAATACACAAACAAGTTAATTGAGAAAGACTAATCAGAGAGTGTATATTTACCGGGTAAGCAGGGAGTAAGCCACCAGGGCCCATAATGTACTGGTTGGCCAGGAGAGGTGGCACTCCTTGGGCCAAGTTGGGAGGAGCTTTACCTGGCAAAGATGAGAAACAAGATTTTTTCACTTGACTAAATGCAAAAATTATGGACATTAGTTGGGTAATTAGTTATCTTGCAATTGATATTTGCATATTTGATATTACACATTACAAGAGGAATATTATTTGAAAATGATATATTTTATTATTTCAGAAAACTTTTTGTCAACGAGTTCTTGTGTAACAGTGATGTCCTGAGTGGACCTGTGAGCCTACCAGAGCTAGTGGTGAGCAGGGGTGCTGTGCGGCTGCCTGCAGCTGAGAGTGCAGGATTTGTGCCATTGGGAGTCAGTCCCGGCGCTCCAGACGGATGTAGTCCGTTGGTGGTTGAGCTGCTGACAGCCAGGGGAGCTGAAGGACTGGAATTGACAGCTTGGCTGGACGACGATGATGATGAAAAAGCGTGGAGGTTACCGCTGCTGCTGCCCTCCTCATTACTGACCTGGTGTAGCAGAACAAGAGCAGAAAAGGTGTGTGAGAAGAGAACGAGCAACTGTTTGTAGATCAAGGCATGAATGTCTTCATAAATAGAACTATGTTTTCCGAAAAGCCTCAGAGCTTAGCCAAAAAGAAAGCCTTGCACTCAAATACACAACTACAAGATAAAGGAGTGTCCATTTTTTTGACGTGTCCTTTTATTACAATTACTGCAGAATAATGTTGAAGTAAGCTTGCATGTGGGTGCAAGCATGCACAGACACTTACAGTAAGGGAGGAGCTTGTGGCGAGGACCGATCCAGATTGGGTGCTGGTCACATGACTAAAGAGAGAATAAAATGATAAAGTCTGCGTGCTTTAATCTGACAAAGCAACTAAAGACCAGGAAATGAAAGCAGGAGATTCAGTAAAAGGTATTTCCACATAAAGAATTGAGATATGTGCTTGTAACCATCATTATCTCCAGACAGAGGCGAGGACACAAAAAAAAGCTAATCAATGTGTATTATAGAATGCCATCCCTTACCTGCTGAGCGAGGGGATGGATGTTGAGTGGGAAGGTGTAACTGCAGGGGAGGGGATGTGGTGGCCACTGTCACTCGTCATAACGGGGGACTCAGTTTTCACTGTTCTAGACGATGATGACGTAGCTGTTTTTGAAGAAACATGAGTGATTGTGAGAGGATAAATATGAGAATGAAACAGAATAAATCAAAGTTGCACATGAAAAGTGGGTTTGAGTATGTTCTGGTCTTTATCAAACCTCATCCACTTTCCGTGATTGAATTATTCCCACTTCCCATCGGATGCATTTAGCAATCAATATTCATTATACTTGATTTGTCTGGCCACTTCAATATAGTTCTCTAGAACTCGCAAAGCTAAGTGTACTTACTGTCCTGTGTGCTCTGCGTCTTCATGCCATTGTAGCCATTCTGTGAGAAGAGGAATTATCAAAGTCTACATGTTATTATTCAGATTTTTGTCAGGCATTAAGCAAACACTGACCTTCTGTCAAATTAAGGTTAAGTCCACAGTGGTCTCTATCCTCTTATCATTTGGCTTTATGCACACAAAGAGATAAAAAGGTTTATGCTCACTGTAAGAGCAGCAGCCGAGGGGACATCTTTGCTCTGTGAGAAGCCCAGATGAGGTGGCAGGGACCTTGGACCACTGCTCTCCACACGGTTGGCTGCAGTAGGGGCTGTAGAAGAGGGTGGAGCGGCTGCACTGGGAAGACCCATGGAAGGGGAGGGCGTGGCACTAGGCAAGCCCAAGGATGGTGAAGGGAAGCTGGGATCTGATACGGCTGAAGGTAAGGTGGGTATGCTGCTCATGTGTTCACTGTTCACAAGAACGAGAGAAAGCAAGACGTGGAAAGATGGATGAATATACATAATAAGGATCAGAGAATATAACTAAAGTGCCAATGGGATGTATTAATATTATTTAATTAACATGCAAGCAGTTTCCACCTGTAACTGAGCTAAAACAAAGACATCATTCTCTAATCCCTTTATCTCAGTGATACACTTTGTAGCAACTGATCCAGTGAACGCTCTGCTCTTCCCATGGCTCAAGACTGATGCACAAAGATATACATGTATAAAATTGGAAATATCAAATTCTTCACATAAACAGACAAACTCACACGCCAACTCAAAACAACTCTCACACACACCTCACAGATCCTGGCTTGGAGAACAGGCTGCTCTGTGGCTGCTGTGTGGAAACAGCGGTGGGGACAGGCATGGGTACAGGAGCTGCTGGAGCTGGGACCTGAGCCGGGGCTTGCTCCCTGGCCGACTCCGTCTGTGCCATGTCTACTGCTCCACTACCAGCCTCAGACCCAAAGTCAAGAGCTCCAAACTGGACGTTCAAGCCAGGTATATCTGCTGAGCCCGGCATCTCCACTGCTGATGACGGGATCTGAGAAGACAAAGAGGCAATTTAACCAATTTTGATGATTGTGAATTTGTTTTTGTACGATGTGTAAAATATTTAAAATATGGACATCAAGTTTTTAAAATGTGTGCAAAATCTTTAGCAGTCAAAAATGTAAAAATGTGGATGATATTTTGCCAGAGGGCGTGTTTGGTCAAAACAGTCTTGTGAACTGTGCTGCAAACAACTATGAGATTAATATTCTACAGAAGACTGTATACTTATCCGCACCCTCTGTGTTTGTTGATTAGACATCTCTGATTATGAAAGTTAAAGTCGTGGGAGTGTAGTTAACAGCTTAAGTAAAGTCCTTTATTAAGTCTGTCCCTACCACAGAGTCGATTAGCTAGTTGGCTCATCTTGTCAAGCATGTGAGAGCAGATACATTATTCAGAGCACTTTCAGTTTCTACAATGTCTTGCAAGTAATACTGCTATTGTTATTTTTATATGGATACTATTTTGTCTGATAAAAGGTTCACACCTTTGAGGGGGGAGGTACTCTGCGTCTCTGTGTCTTTAGCTGCCGCTGCGGGGGTTCTGTGACGGAGGGCTCCATGCCTGGCAACTTAACTCCTGGAGAAGCTCCATCTCTCACAGGAGGGACGGAGGACTCATGACCTAAAGGAGATTGACAATGATGTTAAAATCATATCACTAACATCAAAATAAGTGTAAGAGCAGCAGACATAATGAAGATGGCGATACTACCATGATCTTACAGCACAAATACTATTTGAGTCTTTGCACTACTCTTTTCTTTAGCAGAGAAGGCACTGATTCAATTATTGTGATGAATGTTTGTCTTTGATATCGGCTCTGTAGCCAGTATCAGAGGCTACATCCACACTAAGACATTTTCAATTTAAAACAGCGTTCTAAAATGAAAATGAATCCGTACACACAATTGTTTTAGCACCGTTTCAGAAATAACCTCTGTCGATACCAACAGGCCTGAAAATGCATATAACATGAACATTCACTAACACTGGACAGGAAGAAGATTGTCTACTCTGAGGTTGGTTGCTTCATTACAGAAAATACTATAGAGGCAAAACAGCAATCATTACATCATTGCTTAAGCAAATACAGCGACTCATTAGAGTGGAACTGTGAGCATTATCCATCGCCAGAGGAAGCCATGGAAATGGGAAATAAGAAACATTACTCACACAAGGATGATATCACAAAAAGGCATGTAGGCCTAGCTTCAATGTTTTGTCTTGACATGTCAAGACTGATGAGACCCGATCAGAAGGCAAGAGTGCGAGATTGTGTCATTGTTTTCAAAATTCTCAGTTTCCGCATGGGTAAAAGGCAACATCCAATTTTTAAAACTAAGCATTTCTTTTTCTTTTTCAAAAGTCTCCATTTTGGGGTTTTGAATATGCCAGAGTAGGTAAACGTAGCAGAAGTTATGCATACTAATATGTATAAGTTTGTATGTATCCTTGGTCATGTTATATATTTCCTGTTTTCTTTTCATGTGTGGTTACAGTCCATAAACATGTCAGAAGGGAAGTGTAAGTGTCGCTCTCCTTTCTGCTACAGTGGTTATTGAACAGCTCAGTGGATCATGAAACACAATCTACTGCCGCTGGTATTCTTCTATAATTAATTCACTAATTAACAATAGTCGGTCATGTAAATAATTAGTTGAGTTGCGGCTCTAATGTCATGTGGTATTCTCAGCACACTTTCAGACCTTTAATGGCATAGTATGATACTGTTGAGCAGCTCTACCTGGCGGTGTGGGGACCTGTGGAGCATGCGAAAGACCCAGAGGCTCTGTGGTGGGAAGGATGGAGGATTGTTGTTGCCTCTGAGCCAGTTGGCTGAGCACCGCTGACGGCTCTGGTTGAAGTTTCATCTCCACTGGAGAGAATGCAGGAAAATATATACATACAGCTATTACTACAGCACACTGTACCTCTTGCATTGTTGTTATCACGAACAATTTAACATTTACATTTCTGTGCTAGATTTCGTATTTACTTTTAGATATTTAAACTTACAGTGTTGGGCAGTAACAGGGCCGTTCTCCATTCTCTGAGTCTTGACTTCTACAGAGGGCGAGGAGGCAGGAGCAGGGTTCTGTATTGGAGGTGGCCCTGCATCTTTGGCAACATTAATGTTGCTGGCGGTGGCCAAAGGCTGACTGGCTCTCTGACCAAGCCGAGGCCCGTTGAGCTGCTCTGGTGTCCTGATGTCGGAGGCAGGTGTTGGCTTAGGCGCATTCAGGGGCCCAAAACCAGAACCCAGGACAGAGGACTGGGAGGATGAGAGGAAAAAAAACCTGAACTGAATACACCGATAGCATGTATCAGAGTTTTGGCACATAAACATATCCATAAGTTGCACATGTTTAAGTGTGGGTTTTTGTACCAGTGCAGCATGTGCGTAGGTGGTACTAGCAGAGGCGGCATGGGCATAGCTGTTGGCTGTGGCGTGTGCGTAGCTGTGTGTTGCAGTGCGTCCATTGTGGTGGGAATTGGTAAACACCAGGCTTTGGCCCAAATCCTCGGCTGAGGGGCCATCGACTATTGCCCCCAAGTCAGAGTCCATACCCCCTACAGCCACTCCAGTCTTAGGCAGTAGGCCAGCCAGGTCCACACTGAGGAGAAACAGAAGGGTTTGAGGAAGAGGGTTAAAAAAGGAGAAGACAGAGGAAGTACATATTCAGCTTAGTTACTCCCAAATATAAACCCTGAGCTCTGTAGTGTTTTAAGTTGGCTTGACTTTGGGTGGGAACGCTTACTTGGGTCCAGGTGTGATGTGGTTTGCTGGAGCAGAAGAGGCAGTGAATACTTTGGTCTCAGACAACTGTAAAAAAGGAGAGGGAGTGCAATCACAGGGATCCATAAGATTAATATAGACACGTGCTGTAATGTATACAAACAACCATTCAGATAAAATCACTGACTATGAACCAACACTATTTAGTGAGTTAACATCACTAGACCTATGATCTAACACTAGACATTCAGCAGGTCAATGCAGAGTTTAAGCAACCTAAGGCCACATCCAAACTAATATTTACAGATTTTACAACAGCGTTTTGAAGTGAAACGGATTTCCGTGCACATGAGCGTTTCCGCATTGTTTCAGAAATTATCTCCATCTATATTAACACACCTGAAATTGCATATCACATGACCATTCACATATACTGAGTGTGCATGTGCCAGTGTTAACAAGAAGATCATCTGCTCTTTGCGGTTGGTTACTTAGTTACAAAAAACAGTATGGAGATAGCAGAAAGTCAGACCAGAATTTTTCATTTGGACTAGGCGGACTGTAAGGCGGTCAAGGCAGCAGAAAACAGATTGGGAGTCCTTACAAGGCAAATACAGCAACATATTCCAAAGGTACCAGACTGAAGTGTCACCAGAGGAAGTCAAGCCATGGGAAAAAAAGAGTACTCACACAAGAAGGATAAAAATCGCAAAAGTTATGTAGACCTAGTTATAATGTTTTGACATGACCAGCTGTGACTGATAAGACCCATTCGGGAAGCAAATGTGGGTGTTTACATCATTGTTTCCAAAAGTCTCAGTTTCCGCTCGTCCAGGCTAAAATGCAACTCAAACTACTAAAACGGGGTCAGCGGTGTTCTCAAATTTCTCCTTTTTAGGGTTTCCAAAATGCCATATTAGAGTGGAAGTTAGGCATCAACCCAGCAATAGTTATGCATTATTAAATGAAGACGTAATAATGTGGATTTAGCCTAAAGTAAACAAATATAGTCTTGGCCCTCAAAACTAAAGCAATATTATCCATTTCAGATGAATAAAAAAGTGCCGCCTTACGTCCTCATTCCAGTCCTCTGCAGTCCAGTCTTCCAGATTGCCTCCCCATGTTCCTAAAAAAAACAAAAACGGAATAGCAGCCAAGTTAGTGTTGCCATGTTCACACATACTCATGATATGTTCTTGGCAACCATTAACCACTCCAGAGGAGTGATACAAAATGTAGCACCCTGCCTGCTTTAATATGACGCTAAAATTACAAACCCTTAAATCCAATGTGTAGATTAAGCTGCCCATTACTGCTTGAAATCTGCTTTTATTTGGAAACGAATGGCCTGAATTTGAAATTTAACACTGGCTTGGGGCAAATGAGCTAGATACTTTTAAAGTGACAATTTATACAACCACTCTATAGCCAAAGTAGGAAATTGCATCAAAACATGACATCTGATGTTCTGTTATATTCCATACCAGTTCCCTCAGCAGGTTCGTTGCCGTCCCATGTCTCCTGACGAGCACCAGAGTTAGCTGTGTAGTCAGCAGGATTGAAGGTGCTGAAAGAAGTAGAGGGCGGAAAGAAGAGACAACAGGAAAGAGGAAGACACAGTTTGGGAAGGTAAGCCAACATAAGTGACAGTGAAGAGAATACTGCTTGATCTGTAAATGTTACTGAATGAGGGGATTCAGAAACTTAATTTCTCCACACGTTTGTCTTTTAAGATATGTGCTTGTTATTACCATCACCACCTCCTCATCCTAGCTCAGGCTTAAGATTAACACTAATCACATGTTCTTACCCCATTCCCTGGGAGGAGAACCTGTTGCCAGCAGCTGCTCTTCCTCTACCGCGACCCCCTGCCCCTGAGGACACACACAAAACAACCAAATGACCTCTGCTGACTGGTCTCTTTCAGCCTTAACTCCTTAAAGATTTTTTTTAATTAAGTTAAAAAAAAAACAAAACAATGTCTTGGTCACGATCTTCATCAAGTATTAGACAAAGGGCTGCAGTGATATACCAGTTTTAAGGTACACTGTGAAATTAAAGTTGGCAACTAACTTACCATGTACATTTGCTTATCTATGATATTAGGTGAAAAAAATGCAGCTGAATGAAGAGTCTTTATTTTTGTTATTTTCAAAAGGGAGGCTTTTTAAGCATACTTCTGTCAAAAATGGTTTTAATTTCAATGAGAGCAGTAAAACAAATTATCCATCAATTCTAACCCTTCCATTTCCATTCATTTAATGGTCATTCTGACAGGTAATAATTACTCTGTAATATTGTGATATTTTCTGAGACGGTTATCTTACCATGATAATCTCTACGGTTGCAACCCTTGTTAGACATTATTCTCTCTGTTTTTGTTTAGACCCAAACTGCAATAACGTGTCTAACTTTCTATTCTACCATGGTTTTCCACTGCCCCTCCCCCTAAAATGTAGCATAGCTTTAATATTGTGAGCAACAACTAAACTAAAAGTACAGCGCAAAGTAAGAATGAAAGCTTCAACTTCATCAGAATGTCACATTTGTGCAGTCAAAACATACTAACATGGGCAACTGAGGTAATAGGCTGCCTAAAAAAACCTAAAGGATCTGTTTTTAAACAAAGAATATCTTGAAGTCAAGATTTTAACTGAAGACGTTCAACAGCTTTTCATAAAGACAAGCAGCCACAACAATAGATGCATGTCTCCACAGTTAAACCATTACCAACCACCTGACACAATTTGGCTGAGCAAGGCCTTGACTGACCTCACCGTTCTTAGATCACCTGTTGTTACAAGGAGCGCCTACAAATCCAGCCAGATTCCACTCCTTTTCACCTTCTCCAATCTCTTTATCTATAGACTATTTGCTCCGCCCCACCAAACACACACTCAAGCAGCTGCAGGGACGGAGCGCATTCCACACACGTTGAGTGCTGCAATAGCCTACATGCCTGCAGACACAAATAGACATGTTGCCTGCTACATCACCAAAACATGCACAACAACATCTGAGGCAATTCCCCATCAAAAGAGCGCAATGAAAGACATCATATGTAGGATTGTAAAAAAAAAAAAAAAAAAAGTATAGACTCGTTAAGAAGTAATCCTTCTCAATCATCACTTGTACTTAAAGTGTCGAGTAGTATGTGTCAGAGACTGCCCTCTGCCTGTATTTCTTTGTGTACTAGACGTTAATGGGTATGTACCCCCACAACGCTCAGGTGTGGTTGGGGCTTTTTAAAAAGGTAGCAGCCAAGTACCAAACTGTAAACTGCAGGCATTCAAGACACACAGCACCAAAAAAGACAATTACAGCGAGGCATATCGCTGACAGAAAGTAAAGCTAGGGTTTGCTTTTACTTTCACTTTTGCTGACAAGCGTGCTTACTAACAGTAACCAACAATCCTGCAGTTTACCTTTAACAAAAAAAACAGACAATATTACAGTTTGCTTAGATTTATGGACAAGTGCAAAGGGTGAACTTAAGGCTTGCCCAAAGTAGACATGTAGACATGCAAGAGACTTATAAGGCAGCTGTCTTAAATTTCCACTACAGACATACGTATGTATGTGAACCACATATGATTTTGCTTGGTAATGTTTTGGCTTACAAAACAAACTTCATGTTTAGTTTCAAAATGTCCATTTCATTTTTTACACTACAGTTTGTGTAATCTCTTTATACCTATGGAAAACGTGCAATGGAAAAGTTAACTGGTAGCAGCTCTATGGACAACTTTTTTCAATTGTCTTTGTACAGTCTTTGCACCCTCTGGACTCATTGCTAACAAAGTTGCATTAAAAAATAAACTGAAGATATGTAGTTTTTGGTGAATGCTCACCTCTGCCTCGCCCTCTGCGACCACGGTCTCCCCCTCTCTCTCCAGGAGCCACCTCAAACCCATTCTCCTCTAACCGACCTGGAATCCAACAAGAACCAGAGGTACATGAAAAGTAAGACAATAAAAAAAACAATTTATCAATACTGAACTGGGAGAAAGACCTTTGGGCCATTCTAATTAAAACCTTTGGGGGGGAAACACGTGAACAAATCAAAATTGACAATTCCAAACTCAGCATACTTAAAGCAACAAAAGACTAAAAATAATGTCAATGTCAAAGATGCAAATACAGAGAAGACCATTTTGACAAACTGACAGGTAACATACAGTACTGTGCAAAAATCTTAGGCCACCATAGATTTTGTGTTTTAGAAAAGTTGTAATGAGGACTTAATATATACATTTATTGCTTAGTCTCTTTATGAAGATTCAAAGAATACAGAGAACATGTACAATGTTTTAAAACAACAAAAAAGTCTAAACAAAATGGCTTCTCCTGACTAAAGTCAATATTTAGTGTGAAACATGGAATCATACAACCATAACAAAAGGTAGCTCAAACAATCAATATTGAGCTTTAGACATGTCTTGAATGTTACCTGGTGTAAATACACCAGAAGATTAGCATTGTAAATCTCATATTGCCTGCCTAAGAGAGTTCAAGACATGCTTAGTGGAAATGGAAGTAACAGTAAATATTTGCAGCTTAAGCCTGATGAGGTTGTTTTATTCTGAAATATAGCATTTTTAATACTGTATACTGGTTGTATTTTTGTAAAGAGACTACTGACAAATAAATATGTATGGTCATTATAACCTTGCTAAAATAAATAAGCCTAAGACTTTTGCACAGTATTGTACATCTAAACAATCTATGCAGACAGGACAAACATCTTTACGCCCTTTCTTACCTTCACGCCCTCGGCTGATGCCTCTGCCCCTCCTGTTGGATGCCCCACGTCCACGACTAGCATCCCTCTCTCCTCCTTTCTTCTCTCTGCTCTCCTTTATCTCTGAGGGTCCTCCTTCTTTCCCAAGGCTCCGTTTCTTGCCCACAGTCTCCCAGGAGTTCTGACAGAGGTAAACCAGAGAATGAGGTCGACTCTATAAAATACACCTATGGTGATTAATATTTTGCATGATTCATTATGTTTCAGCTTTTGCAAAAATCTGGAGGAAATGCCATAAGACATGTAAACAAATGCATATCATGTATAAATCTAGTTTGTGTGTATGCACATTAACACTTACTGTGTCAGAGGTGCTCTCCAGCAGAAAATTGATGGCTCTGTTTACATCTTCGTTGCAGTCATGGAGGGCTACCATGCACTCATCTTGAGTCTTCCCAGTTACCTCAATCAGCTGTAAGTGTGTAAAACAGGAACACGGCATTTAATTAGATTACCACATGATGCACAGGGGGCCCAACTGTCCAAGATTTCCAAGAAAATATGCTTGTGATCCAGAAAATGTATTTGTCTTAATGTGTGAACTTGCACAAAAAGCATTACCTGTTTGACCTTGTCTTCAAAGTCAGCATCATTTTTGTCATAGATCATTTGGGCAAGACGAATCTGTTCTGCTGTGGCCTGGTAAACAAACAGAGTTGAGTAAGAAACTACACATCAGAAACACACAAAACTTGGTCTCCTTTTCGTTTTCAATCAAAACATCGGACGACAAGACACTGAATTTTATCAAGATGTTTTAATGAAAGACGCTAACATCCAGCTAGAGGTATACATGTAGGATGTAGTCACCTAATAATCACTCAAAAGTGTAAAATTATATTTTACCTTTATCACAATTTTTAATTTCAATATTGGTGTAATGACATGTAATATTAAGTGAGGAAGCAGCCTTTGACTGCACTAAAAAATACTTAAAGACTATATTTTTATTGAGCAGGACAATTAACTAAGCCTGAAGGAAACTTTATATTTATGGGTATGTAATGTGAAATGTATTTGGTGAAAACCCACCTGTATCTGTTTCTGTGGCTGTGTAGTTTGTGTGGTGGTGGTGGGCAGCGGTCTGTCCCGAGTGCCCCGGGCTTGATTGCTGACCACTGAAGTCATCATATACAGTATATACAAAACAATGTATGTACAAAATAGAAAAATCTGTAGGAGAGAGAGAGAGGGGACGAGTGAAACGGCGGCTACCTGTGAGATGGTTACATTGCATAATAAAACCGTGAAAACACAGAATAAACGCCCAATGCCAGTACAATAAACTGAATATGAGCAGACTGAGACTCACTGTTGTCAAGTACACTATGTAAGACTATAACCCCATCTGTCGCCCCCCACCACCCTGGTTAAATTTAGCCAGCCAAGAGGGGACTGTCCGGGTGTCAACTTACAACCCTCCCTCAGTCTCCCACACAAAAACACTGTAAGTTTGCACGACCAAATGTTATGGGTATTATGAATTATAACACTTTTCCCTATCGACGACGTCAGGATAGGGATATCTGATTGGCATATGATGGAAAGTAATAAGTAACATATCCACAAAGAGCCCTGGGCTTCGTGCCAGGTTAAACGTTGTTTTAGGAAGTCGCAAGCACATTATTACCTTGGGATAGATTATATTACATAGAGTAACTGGTTTTAGCTAATAATTCAACCAACTGACAACTTGTCAGCGTGGGAACACAAAATCCACCGGCTGTGATCATACTATCGTCTCACAACCGTATGATGTCTGACAGAAAAACACTGGAAATGAAGGTACAATAAAGGAGTTCTTTATAATGTAGCAAATGTTTCCTCAGTCGTCCGTGTCTATCGTAAGTGGTGACTGAACAGTAACCTTATTTAGGTGAGCGTTACAAGGAGCTCGGCGGAAATATGAGCCGCACTGGCTAACGTTCACATCAGCGTTAGCTAGGTCATCTAGCCCACGTTAGCTTTAGCCTAGCATAGCACTTGTCTTTGTTCCGTGTGCGGTACACACACGATTTCTACCGATAAATGCCGTACTCGAACGGCGAGATATTAACAGTTTGGCCAAACAATTAGTTGAACTGTCCGCCAATGCAATCGCAGTTCGTGTAGCCTCGCCGATTCGGGGACAAAAAATAAACAAAGTGCGAAGATGTATCCTTTGTGTGAACCGAGAAAAAAGCTAACGTTAGTCACTTTACCTCGGAGGCGATTTGAAGTTAGCAGCAGGAAAACATGACTGAAACAAAACGAACAAAAGCCGCGTATTACATCAACATTTACAACGCCCGGTGTCCAATGACTTGTACCAATAATGTAATGCGGTACGTGGGACAGAAAAGTTGTCGAAAAACGCGTGGCCCGCTCACGTTAAGCTACGACAGACAGGAGCAGCAGGCTAGCTGCCCGGCATGTGAACGGCCCGTACACATACAATAAATGCAGCACTACAGTACGGATACAACGCTGCCCAGCTAGCCAGCTAGTTAGCTTGTTAGCTAACCACCGAACAGGACAAACGGTTCATCTAAAACGCCCATAAGGTTTTCCCTTAACTACTGTAAAACTTATACGATGGGACGATTACGTCGTTCAAACGGTTTTTAAATCAACAACAACAACATAACAAATCTTTGTTCTTTCGTTTACCTGCTAACACGCTTCGCTCAGCCAGCAGCAGCAGATGCTGTCACGTGACCAACCGCGCCGTTGTTCAACGTTGTGAAACCGATACTGCCAACCAAAACCCCCCGAGCCGGTCACGTGGTTCAACACCGTGCCCTTACGTGCACGTTCCCGTCTGGGAGCGCGCTTCGCCGTAATGTTTCGAGCTTTATTTTGTTTTATTTATTTAATTATTTATATTACCAGTTTTTAAAGCACTACATTCTGTGGTCAGACGGAACATTTACAAATGAAACTAATGAGACAAGTAGGTACAAACCAGACAGAAAAAAACAACAATAATAAAACAAAAATAAAATAAAATAGGCAGAAGTATGAACGCACATGGGGCTTTACCTAATTAGTTATACGAAAAAGCTGTGATATTTGCATAAATTAATAGTTTTGTTAACATTTTTATTACATGCTTTTAGGTTTGATATTGCTTTGAGATATGTATCTAGATAAGATTTTTTGAAAAAGGTGTATTAAGGCAGTTTCTTTAAAAAAAAAAAGTTATCACATGAATGTAAAACTTAGCTAGAATAATGAGCTAATTAATCATATACTGTTCATTCTTTAATACTGACAAAAGTGATCCACTAAACTGGCTTTTTCTATTAAAATGTTATTAACCCTTTCTCTCTGAGCTATGCTCCCGTTGAAATAGGCTATATAGAGTACCTCATTATAAAAGACAATTTGAATAGGTGAATGGACTTGGATAAAAACAACACCGCCTCACCCAGAAAATAATCATTTAATCGCCTACCAACTAAAAAAAAAAAATGCAACACAGAATCATCAAGCAAATTTAATTCAATCTTATAGCATTATCAAGTTGCCTCAATGGCTCAGCTAAAAAACAAAAACACACCAAATAGCCACATTGCTCTAGAAAACTAAGCAAAACAAAAATTTCAATCAGAAAATAGCACTACCTGTCAAGTAAACAGCTCAGTTGATAACCTGAGCTCAAGTTTTAAGTAGAGTAGCAAAAAGTTTTACATCTTGATTTAACATTTTTGGGTCAGACTTTTAGTGAAGCCCATAACTACAAAGAAGACCAGCTGGTCTTTATCCAGAGTCTGGTGGGGGTGCAGTTAAAGCACTAATTATACACTCAAACCATGAAACTGAAAGGCCAGATCACATTCAAATCCATGTCTCAAAATGATGAAGTGCTGTGATTTTGATGGAAAAACTTTAGAATTAGTAGGTTTAAAAAACAAACAAACAAAAAACAACCAAGAACAAAGCTGAGGGATAATTATTAGCCTGATACTGTAGGAGAAACTCCAAAAGTGCCAGTATTGCAGAGATAAAGTACATACATAGCAACTATTAAAATAACTTAATTTTTAAATACCAGTCATCCAGGTTTCCACAGTAGCGTGACAAATCTCCAATTTAAGATGAATTCATTAAATTATAATTCAAAGAACTAAATAAATTTCATAATAAAGTCTATTAAATTCATCTGATTCAGAATGTATACAGCACTGAGGATATAAGAGAGAAAAAAATCAACCCCACAAGTATCGACTCATACCATTTTGAGGGTAGCCAGTGTGCACTCATAAACAGCACTGCTTTGCATAACTGCCATCTCTCCACTGTGTAGGCTGCACTTAAAAATACAAATACTCCCATTTAGTATGGTTAATTCAAGTAATTGGATGATGATTATCTTCTTCTTGGTTGTGTGGCTGGTTAGAGTAACTGGGCTTAAGATATGGCCGCAGCTGAGCTAGCATGCTGTGAACACACCGAGCCTTTCTCTCCATTATATCCTCCAGTTTGTGGACATACTCCCCAAATGCCTGTTAAAAGAAAATGAGAACAGACAGAGGAGTGCCATTTAAATGTAGTTTATAAAATGAATGCAGCAAAGAAATGTGACTTTGATCTTTTTCTGACCATTTCAGGTTGCTGACACAGAAGAGTCCCCTCTATATAAAATAAAGCTTCCATCTCTTCTAGCTGCTCCCAATGGGCCTGGACAATACGCCACCTTAAATTGGATTGGATTGGAGAAAAAGACAGAAATATTTTTGTTAACTAATGCGATTACTCCATTATTCCAAAATAAACAGTTGGATATCTAAATATGTCACCAAAGAGGCCTATGTGATTTCAGTATCATGTTTGTCAGTATGTTTTCAGTTAATATTATAATATCTCCTAAATGCAGTTGGGTATTATCATTATTTGTATTTGTGGAAATACTGGCAGTGTCTCATTATAAAGTGCACTGGCCTCTGAAATGCTCATTTAGGATGACTGTGTAAACAAAATTGCCACATCCCTTGTACTTACTGGCCATGATCCAGGTCTTCCAGTGCAGACAGATGGATTATGGGGCTGATTTGCTGACTGCTGTTGCTCTCTTCACTATTTGAGTCTGTAGGTTGGGACGAGATGTCTGTGTTGCTGGAGTGGTTTGAACGCACTGTGTGACCCTGCTTTGGCATTGTGTTCAATTGGCCCAAGGTGCTTTCTGACTGTAGTGTTGAAGTGGAAGATGCAAATTTGTTGTGTTTATTGTGTGCATATCCTTGTGGCGTGTGGTTGCTACCATTTGACATTAGATCGTGTGAGCTGGGTGAACCAGTGTTCCCAGACTGCATGACAGAATTTTGCATAGAAGAACTTATGGAGGGTTTAAGTGGGGATGCAGAGGTCATGTTGCCCAGGACTTCAGCTGGCATAGTTTGAGGTTTCTGATTGTTCTTCTTATAGAAAGGATCCAGCATAACCTCGGGGATAGGAGGCTTCATCATACCTAGACATAAAAATCAAAATAAATCATATACCAGTTCTTAAAGGAATACTTAACCCGCAAAATGAAAATGTATACATATATTATTCACCCTGTGTTAAGTTGAATTCGTGAAGAAAACTTTTTTCTCGCATGCCCCTTGTTTGTCCTTTTTGAGTAGAAGGATGCCGTGTTTAACTGCAGCAAAATTACATCAAAGCATCAGTTTACAAAATCTCTCACACAACTTGTACAGTGTAATCCATGTATTTACAAATGTATTTTTGCTAAAACTTTACTATTTAAAAAATATGAAAAGTCTGATGCATAGAGAAGCATGTCTGGGCAAGAGCGTAAGTTTGAACTGGAATGCACAAGCGGAGGTCACACGCACACTTGCTCAGGCACGCTACTTGTATGCGGAAGTGTTTAAAATAGTGAGGTAATGTTCAGATGTATAGTTTTGTTATTGTTAAATGCGGCCATCATTAGCTATAATGTATCAAGAATTTAAACTTTTTGGATTCTTCGTTCACCATGGAGACATGCTTAAAAAATAAAGTTTTCTTTACAAATTCAACCTAACACTGGCTGAGTAATTGATATACTAGTGATTTCATGGATGAAATTCTCCATTAAGCACAAAATAGTGCACACACATTCATACTCAGAATGCACACTTACCTATTTCACAATGTTTGTCTAGGGTGCAGCACATGTCTTTTCTTTGTTTAGTGTGGTTTGTAGCTGTCATGGTGTCAGAGACAGGAGAGCACTGGGTTTTCGCTTGTGGCAACTCCAAAAGAGACAGCCGAAATTCTACGTCCTCTTCAACCACATCTTTCCGTGCCATCTCTTCACACTTGCGATGCCCTTCTTCCCCATTCTTTCTGTTATCTTTTCTTCTTTCAAGCGAACAGAGTGAGGTGTTCTGTTTCCCTCTGAGGAATGAGTCTGTGGCAACCTGTTGGTCCACCTGAAGCAAGGAGACGCTGAGGGGGTCCATGATGCAGCTGAGAGAATCTGCACTCTCTTCTCGACGTAAAACAGACATTTTGGCTTTGACATCTGCATGGTTGTGTACCTGAGTGTAGGATGGACTTTCAGATAATTTGTTTAGGGTCTCAGCAGGTATTTTACATGCATTCTGTGTGATGGCCGTAGTAAACGGTAGTGTGGCCGATGGAGCAAATTTTTCTCTATTATCATGAGCAGCAAACAATGTTGGCTTCTCTCTGCAGCTGCTTGGTGGCACTCCCTGTTGAGCATTTTGCAACGGTAGATGCAGGATGTCTGAGGTGCATCTAGTATGTTTTAATTTAAGGGAGGGATCACTGGGTTTTTTAGGGGTCAAGAGGGGGTTGGTATGTTCACAGGCTGGTGAGAGGGGTCGTTCTGCTGGAGCTTTCTGATGGGACAACTCAAAAGGAGGTCGGTTAAAGAGGCCGTCGCTGTCGCTGTGGTTGGAGAGTAAACTGTAGCCTTCCGCTGCTTCTCGCTCCTCATGACTCCACACTCCATCAGCTGTGACAACCGAGGCATCTAGACCTTCCTCACCCACTTCTCTCCTTTCCTTCGAGTCACAGTTGTTAGACATTAATGCCTCTACATCAGCTGGCATTGCACCTGTCATCCTATCTGCCTGCTTTGTTTCTGTTGTTGCTACCCAAGCCCACCTCCTCTCCCCTCTTCTATCCACCCCAGCTGGCCTCCACTCTTCCCTCCTAACCTCTACTTCCCCCGTTGCCTTCAGTGACCTCATCTTTTCACTTTTACCTCCAAATCTTTCCCCTGTTCCCTCACTCCAGTCTTCACTAACACCTCCTGAGTCACCATGACTGAGCTCATCATTATTTCTATTGCAACTCGGAGTGGTTTCAGCTCCACAGGGGAAGACAGATGACTGTCCTCTCTTACCATTAACCTCAACCTTGGCTCTGTATGTATCTAAAACATTTTCTAAACCCTGATACATAAGTGCAGAAACAGAGAAGCCAGATGAGTGCTGAAGAGAAGAAAAGCAAGATGGAGAGACAGAAGAAGAGAGAGAGGCCTGATTAGAGGACGAAAAAGGCGGACATGGAGAGGGTGAGAGGAGATGGACAGATGAAGAGGCTGGTGAGGGAAGAAACTGCTGCAGCTGCTGGTGATACAGCCTCAGATGCCTCTCCCTCTCCGTATCCCTTTCATCAACCTTTTGTAAATCTCTTTCTCTTACTTCACTACATGTGTCTTTACTGATTTCTACTTGTCTTCTCTGTTCTGTCCATCTTCTTCCCTCTTGTCCTCCCTCTTTCAAAGTGCTTTGCTGGTTCTTGTTTTCTCTGTGGTAGAATCCAGATTTCCTTTGTACCTCCCACATGTGAAGCTGTTTATCTGTTGTTTGTCCCAGGACCAGCTTTGCTGCGACATTCTGGTCACCAGCTGAGCGGCCTGCACTGTCAGCTACTCCACACCTTTTTCTTCCACCCTCCCTCCCGCCTGCTTTCTCCACCTTTTCACTGATTCCCAGCAAACCTTTGACTGGTGTAACATGCTCAAGTCCAATTTCCTTCCTTGTTCTTGCACTTGTTTCCTCTCCCCATCTGTTATTTTTGGGTGTGGAGCAGACAAATGCATCCCCTGCTCCGGCCAATCTCGAGGTAGGCGTGGTGGGGCCAAAATCCTCTCTCTGTCTTCCTAACTTTGGCCTTTTAGGGGGACTTTTCCCTCGGGTGCCAGCACTGTGGCTTCTGCTGCTGCTTTTGAACAGATTATGTTTAGGGGAGGGTATTGTCTTGCCCTTTTTTCCTCCTCTATGTCCTCCCTGTCCCTTCAACTCCTTCACCCTATGAAAAATCAAGGAGATTCAACATCTAAGAGAGCTGTCACTGGTCATTGCTTCTAGTACTTTAAAATTAATACATAAAATACAGGATAAGCTGTCACTACTTGGGACAAGATGATAACAAAAAATTGTATTCACAATCACTATGTTCAAGTCCCATGTCAAAGTAGGATGAATTAAATCCATTATGGCTCAAAGAAACAATATTAAAAAACAATATTTTAAGCATCTAATTTTCCATGTTGCACATCCCCGACACACTTACCGGTCGGCGTATCTCAGTGTGTTTAGCGTGTGTTCAGTTGCTAAGTGACCAGGTGAAATGTTGGCAATCATGCATGTCATCGAGTCACCGACAAATGAGTCTTTCAAAACCTAAAACAAGAACAATATAGTACAAAACAAAGGAGAGATTTTTGTCAGTCATGATATTTGTGCGCACTAACACACACAACAGAACCACGGAAATTTGGCAAAATGCAAAAGTTGAAGTACCTGAGTAAGTTTGCTTTGTCTGAAAGGTGTATGCAGCTGCTCTTGATCCAGGGACCGGATACATTCTTTAAGCTGAGAAAAAAAAAAAAAAAATTGCAAATGAGAACATATGGAAAATCATATCATTCACTTTATGTGTAATAAAGAGTGTGTGAGTGTGTGTGTGTCTGTGTAGCTTACAGCCAACAGACTCTGGTTGATCTCAGCACCCTCCATGCGACTCTGCCTGTCCGGTTCTTTGGTGTCTGATGCCCTCTCACTTCCTGCCAGATCCACAAACCACATTCTACACACACACACACACACACACACACACACACACACACGAACACACATCTTTTCTTTTGTAATTTCAAATTAATACTGCTGTTCTACAATAACACTAGTAGTGCTTTAAAGAGAAGAGACAAAATCATCAGAAAGTGTGCACACTATAATAAGCCTCTAATATAACAGAACACCTGCTGCCACTCACCTACCAGCAATCTGCTGGTTTGGATCTCTTAGCTGAATCTGAAGCACGGCATGGGAACGAGAAGAGAGCGGATTCACTCCACTCACTCCTTGTGTGCGCTCCTCTGTGCCTTGTGAAATCACCTTTATAAGGGCAGTGAAGAATACAGGAAAGAGACAAGGGAGGCAGAGATACGAAAAGATAGGATAAACTTTTTTTTCTGTCACAAAACATCAATAATTCTCTTTTGAAAAGATTAAAAATTATACAATGTCTTTTTCAAAGACATTTCAAAACAACACACAAACAAACACAAAAAATAGGATTAAAACTGTTCAAAGATATTTTTTTCAGTCAATACAGGCATATAAAATCATAGAATTTGTCTTGTTGGGTAATCAAGTATTTCAGATTCACAAGAGGCTGCCAGTGCATCTGGGAGAATGTAAGCATGACCTGAGGTGCTATACAGAGTGGATATTGTACTTAAAAGTAAACATTTTTACTGTGTACACATAAGTACCTAAAAGTACTATACTGAGTGTTTCTTGTTAAAACAAAAATAGGCTTAAAGAAAGAAATGTTATATTACAGGCCAGGTTTAATTAAATCATGTTGCAAAGTCATTTGCTTGGGGAAAAACACAATAAAAACTTAATGGAACAGATTTTTCTTTCATCTGCGATATGGCATACAAGATTGACATCTTATTACTGCACAGTGTGGACATGAGGCAATATTTAAAGAAAGGGGCAAACCTCCATTAGAGAGCTGACAGAGTCCACTCTGACATCACACAGTCCTACAATGTGAACCATCTTCTGTCCATCTTCCCTTGCAAACAACCTGACAGAAGACAGACAAAGATGATGAAAATGTTACCAAAAGATAAATTATCCCTTTGAGAAACTGGGTTATTTTTTTTTGTTTTTAATTTTAATTTTTCGGTGTTGTTTTTTGATTAATTGCTATCTGGTCATCTTTTTATCTTCAAATCAAAAATTGTTGGGCTCTTTTAACAAAACAAAATAAACACATACTGACACCAACACACACCTTTTTCTGTGGTCCAACAGGTCATACAGCTGACCACAGTAGATTTCAAAGAAACTGACATACACCAGCAAGGCTGAGTGTGTGTGTGTGGCGGAGAGAGCAGCAAAAATGTCCCGGACTGCCAGTGCATACAGCCCTGGTCTCATAGGAGATGAACCCAACATGGTGTGAGTCTTCCCTGCACCTGTCTGGCCGTACGCAAAACAGGTGGCCTTGCCTCTATGGATGCACACAACACAAACAAACAAAGATAGTTAGGGAGCATAGATTCATACCTACAAGCATGTAGTGCTACTTCAAGCACCAAAACTGACACATTTGGACTTCAGGGCATTTGGATAGAAAAAGGTGACAACATACACACCTCCATAAATACTGTCACACCAGTGCTGACCTACCCATTGAGCATGTGCTGCACCAGAGGATATGCTGTTCTTTGATACACTTCCTCATTAGATCTCTCCTCCCCAAAAACCTGGTCAAAGTAGAACCTGTGCTGCAGGGACATGAGTAAAACAGCAAGACATTAGATAAATAAAAAAGCATGACTATATGACAAGGATACCTTAAATTAAAAATACACCCCATATACAAGTAGTATATCACAAAATACCCAGTTAAATATCATGACAGTGTGATGACAGATGTGTTTATTTGGAGAAACTCTTCAGTATTACTGACGGTATTAATACAAGACATAACATGATTTATTATTGTCTCTTTTCTGGGCATTATATGTACCTGTAGTATGTACTGTGTGAGATCCACCGCCTCTTTGCTTTCGTGGACAATAACACACTCTCCACTTGGAGTCGTGACAACATCTGCCTCTCCTCTCCTGTACTCTGTGCGCGTCAGAGGTCTCTTTCTCACACACACACTGATCCGTTGCCCCTCTGTTTGCCTGCAAATCACACAAACCAATCACAGACAGTAAAATAGGATACTTGTGTGCAAAGGAAACAATGCTCATATGCAAACTTTATGCAAACTGTCAATTAAAGAGAAACAATCACAAAAAAACAAACATTTTAAAGACATACGTGTATGCATAGGAAATCTTGCTTCAATGTATGATACTTTACCTCACTTTCTGAGTGTCTTTCATGTTCAAGAAAAGTCTTAAATATACTGTAGCTGTCTTTAAGATACAAATTTGCAAGTAGGGAATCACCAGTGAGGAGGACACAAACCACTGCCACTCACTTTTTGTTTGGAGCTGGAGGGGAACTCAGTGGCAGACCATAGTTGTAGCCAGCTGTTCTCTTTGATTCATAAACAGGTGTTGGCTTATTTTCAGTAGCTGCGTTACTGCTTATTCCTGTACAGAGCTTGTCCTTCCTAGAGATTCCTTTTCTGTCTTTGCATCCAACTGGTTTGTTTCTAAAACTATTTGATGCCACTGGTGCAGGTCTGTTGTTTAATTTACACAATGAGACAAACTTTGGCGATAATTTAGTGGCAGAGCTGTACATGGATTCTCCTTGCATGATGTTTGGCTCTGTGTTTGCTGCTGTGTGATGATCAGATTCACGGGCATCTGGCCTTTGGTTCCTCTTCCCTTTGCAGCCACATACCAAAGCCCCTCCAGTGTCAAGCTGCAAAGGTCTGGCTGATCCTTTGCCCCGGCCTGGCTCAGTACTTGCATGAACAGTGTCTTCTGGAGGAGAAAATAGCTTCACATGATGATCAATTCCTTCTGAACTGAAATCAAGTTGTCTGCGAACGAATGATGGATCGGAAAAACTGGTTGCATTTACTCCAGCACCCTTCTCATCCTCATCATCATAGCTAAAGCTGTCATCTGCTACAGCATAGTCTTCATCATTAACATCATAATAATCATCACCATCTTCATATTCAAGGTCAAGAGTTTTGACCATTTGGACCAGATTAAAGAGTCGAGTCCTGTCCTCCATAGAGCGGATTCCCAGGATGGGATAGTCCTCCATGGACAGTGCTGAAAGGTGGGCTGCACGCCAAACTCCCACTGAGGTAAATCTGAAGGACAGGAAATGGAGAAAGCGATGGGCAGAGCAGAAGAGGACAGGGAAAGTTTGGATGTAATTTGAGAGAGTGAGCTTACCTGGTGTAGTGACCCTGTAGCCCAACGGCCCTCAGACACTCATACAGGCAAAGTGACATATCCCCTTCCTTTTCCCTTTGTTCTTCTTTTATTTCACTCCGTCTACCCTGAGGGTGGCAGACATGGTGTGTTAGTCTCTCCATCAGTTGGTCACACAAACCAAAGCCATGCAATAAATGACAATGACTACAACTAAAGTAATTCTATGACAACCTACACAGAAAAGTATTCAAATTCATAAGCTATTGTCACAAGCTCCCTGCAGCAGCACTGCTTTTTCCAACACAGCATGTCCTCGCTGTTTTGTGTCCTTCAGTGATTCCTGTGAGAGACTGATGACCAATGGTCTGGTGGGTCACTGTGTCATTACTACCACGCTGCACAGTTGTGGTGGTGAGCGAAGCACACGGCACTGGTATGATGCTGAAATCTGACACTTGGTCTGGATGGAGCCGGGGCAGCACACTGCAGTCATGTCACACATTTCTGCGTTGTAGCAAATATGATAAATATAGCAGATGCAGACATGCAACTGTTGCTTATTTGGCTTCTACAGCAGATTGGCTGGCAGCTGCAAAAGTCCTGCCACATGGCACTTGTATCAGACAATCTTCAAATGTATGCATAAGGTGAGAGTGCAGTTCATTACTGTTTATGAAACAGTACACTGCTTCGAATAATCCCCACATGGAGGTTTATGTTTCCTCCAGGCCATGCCTCAGTCCTTACAGTGAGCACGTGTTGGGATTTGAGTGTCAGCAACTGTTATTTCTGCAAATTGAATTACACGAAGAGAACCTGCAGTTTAAATTACATGTATGGCCAGCTTTGGGACTGTTCATTATTTATGAGGATGGGGAGGTGGTGCAAGAAGTGGGAGGTGTGTCAAATATTTTTTTAATCACTGGGGAGGGACTTGTGTTTTTGAGGGGGTGGAGGGCAAACAATGGTAAATGTCTGTATTTTGTATTTATTTCACCACCTATTGTTTAAGAAAATATGCCTTCCAGAAATCAAAATTACATTATCTACCATTTTCATAAACTAAAAACACGAAACTGTTGTTGTATTTTTAAATTTCCAGCAGGCCTTGAACACATCTTTTTTACAACAAACGCCACTGTAAGAAAAAAAATATCACCAAATCTGTACTTAAAATAGTTATATTTGATCAAAACCCCCTTATTTTACATCTCATCCAGAATTTGGCAAACATAAAATGTTTGCACTGACTAACCAGGAAGCACTAATAGTGAAAAAACTTTTCTTTTTTTTTTTTAATACTCCATGCATCAAAGGCTTAGTTTTGAAATCTTATTACTAATTTATGGTGGAGGGAGGGTCGTGCATTTTCCGCTAGTCAATCAGGGAGGCTAAGGGAAAGATATTTATAGCTTTTAGGAGTGTTAAAATAATACTAAAAAATAATAGTCATACACTGGGCACCCCCTCCACTGATAAATAAAGAACAGTCCCTTACCCACACAAAATAAAAGTTAAGGGTTGTTGTCCACTGCGGGGATGTTAGAACAAACCCACACGTCAAAATCAAAGAAAAGTTGCTGTGGTTTTAAAATGACTGCCTAGATCAAATGAAACTAACAATTCATCTTACATTATTGGTTTCTGGTGCTTAGGAATTTTTATGAATGAAATTACTAAAACTTTAAAGTCTCCAAATGTCAAGAATAAATAGAAAACTTACTTGAATCCCTTCAGATTTTTTAGCAAAAGAAGACAAATAACTGAACACGACGGTTTATCTGAACCAGCAAACTGAACTGACAAAATGCATCAATTTTTTACAAAGTTGCTCTGCTTGAGTAGTATCACCATTTCCGTACACAATGTCGGTTTCCATAACGACGGAGACGGTTTGGGGAGGTGCCCTCTTTTCCCGCTGTGGTTCAGCAGAGCTGGCAGAAACGTGCAGAAATGTTACCAGACATAAAGCAGAGTATCAGAAGGACAGCCGGTCAAATTACGCTCAGTTCAGCACGAGAGAGAGAGAGATAATCCCTCAGAGGGCTTAATGCCCACCAACAAACCTGCTGAGACAAAAAGCTTCTCAGACTAAACCATATAGGACATTTTCTCCACTGGCTTTAAAACACACAATGTGAAGAGCTGAGACATGGGCTGCTGATAGAGATGTATTTTCTGGATTTATTTATGATAACACACGTGGTTTATAGTCGTTATTGAGTTATTTTACACAATAATTACCAATTTATAGAGTGAACCATGGTTGGCAAATTGGTTTACCCCTCTGAAATAACAATAAAAGCTGGAAAACTATACAAACGGAAAAAAAACTTTTTTTCTAGATGTTTGGGGTTTTTTGTTTGTTTGTTTGTTTGTTTTTTTCTTTTTTCTAATGATTCATACTCTCTCTCGCTTTCTCTCTCTCTCTCTCTGTCTGTCTGTCTGTCTCTCTGTCTCTCTCCCTCTGTCTCTGTCTCGCTCTTGCTTATCTCTCTCTGGCTTATTTTTGGGTCATTTTCTTGTTGCCATTTACTTATTTCCAATTTGCGGGACATCTCTCGCCAAGATGCTTTGCTTTTTTTTATATAATGTTTTTGAAAGAAATTAAACTACTTTGTTTCGGGTTCAGATGTTGAAATACTTGTGGAAGGCGTCTGATCGCAGCACAACCGATATTCAGCCAGGTTTTAAAGGGTTAAGTCGTGGGAGAAGGACGCCGCGGAATCGTGTTCATCAGTCCGTGTTTCACTGGGGACGACATTGGCCGTAACACACAACATTGGCTCTTCCTCAAATGTCACATCTGTGGCTTATTTGAAACGCCGACGTAACATTTTGTGAGTCGATGTCGTGTCTTAATAACTATAGCTGTCCGTGTCACACAGACAAAGCACGTGAGTAATTTTAGCGAGTCTCATGTCGCGTGCTGGATATGAAACCCGATTTATCAGCAACCAGTTGCCAGGTTACCAGCTGAGGAAGACTGCCATGGCAACGAACTACAGAACTTAGAGGTGTCAGAGATGTAAACTGGCAACGTAGAAGGTAGGTTGGTTTAATATTGATTTAATGTTGATTTAATGTTGATCCAAAGCTTTCAGAGAGGACGTTAATCATTAACATGTAGGAACTGAATGTCTTTGTGATGTTTGTGTTGATTTCATGAATTCTGTATTGTCTTCTTGATTGTTTGTGCAGAATTAATTGTCACATTTTGTACCATTTTCTTAATTCTTAAAAAATACAAGCTTTCGGTGCTGAGGGAAATATTTTGATTGGGGAGGAAAGGAGAGGTTACAGCAGTTTAAGCCAGTGCATCCCTGGAAAAATGAGACCATGAAATGTCCTCCTTTTATTATGAAATAGTTTGTAATAGACTAGATCAGTGGTTCCCAACCTTTTCCCTAAAGGGACACCTCTCCTAAACTGAAGAATCCTGACTCAGTGGCATATTTTATGGATATTTCCCATTTTTTTATAATGCATGACAGTAACGGTGCAGTATAACTGATAAACTGTAGTTATCCAAATGGTGAACTGCAGTTTGTGTAAAATGATCCAAGTAGTACCGAAACGCTGTCCTCACGTCGTTAGTGTAGAGGCATTACTTCTCTCTTCAATGTTCGCTGTTTTTTGACAGCCTTGCCCTAATGTCATATGTGTGTTATTATTTTATTTTGTAAACTTATTTGGACAAAGACAAATCCTGTCACTTTTGCTTTTCATGTGAATTGCTTTGCTGGTGAATTAAGTCTAACTCGTCTGCATAAAACCAGCATGCATTACTGTCATCTTTACGATTAATAATGTCCTCATAACTGAAAGAATTCATAAACTACAGTCTTATTCATACCAGGAAACCTGCTGTACAAAGTGATCAACATGTCATCTGAGGAGGAGACGTCTCAGACTTCCTCTTCCTCCTGCTCTCCTCCTCCTTCCTCTCCTCCACCTGCCTCCCACTTCATCGGCAAGAAGGAGGACATTGTCAAGGCTGGGCGTGTGACCAAGACTGTTAATGGTTGCAGAGATGTACTCGTCCTGTACCACCAGGGGCAGCTTCATGCTATGGATGTGCGCTGCTACCGTAAGCTCTTTCTGTGTGTGTGTGTGTGTGTGTGTGTGTGTGTGTGTGTGTGTGTGTGTGTGTGTGTGTGTGTTGTAGTAATGCATAAAGCTATAATTGTAAAGCTTGTCCTCACCTTTTTTTCCCTGTTGAAACATTTTAAAGATGGTGACATTCATCATCCTATTATTTATTTATTATTATTTAAGAGTTAAATTTATTTTCTGCACTAACTCATCAGCAGTGGCGTAATGTAACAGATACTTTGTTACAATAATATTTTTATATTTCTGTCAACTCTCACTTGTACCAGAGTGTCTTCAGGTATCAGACACTTACATTTATTGGTTTTTAAGACCTTTTCAAGATACCTCTTATCCAAATTCAAGACTGATTTTTGGGCTAATCCTCTCTCTTTCAAGCATTGCATGTTAGTATAAAGTAAATATGAAATCCTGTGCGGAGGTTTAATGTAGGAATATGGTTATCAGAGCAAGTAAGGTTAATAAACATTTTGCCCAGAGGAAAGCGCAAGTATAAAGTAAAAAGACAGTACTGATTACAGAGCTTAGAGATTTGTAATGTCAGAAAAATGCATTGTCATTCCGAAGTGCTTGACTCGTTTTGAAAAAAAGACATTAAAAGATAGATCAACTAAATTAGATAAAATGTTTGTGGCAATTAAGACCTCAGAAATTCAAATTTAGTTTTTTTTAATGACTTTTGAGACCTAATATTTATCAAATTGGTTTTAAGACTTTTTAAGGACCCACAGACACTTGAACTCCACTACATTTCCTCTAAGCATTTTAGTGACTTACTAGAAAATAGGAGAGAAAGGAAGGAGAGCGGGATGAATGGAGGAATGAAGGAATGGGAGGGAAGGAAAAATTGGATTTTGTTCTTTAAATCCTTGAAGTTGTAAAAAAAAAAAAAAAGACCTTGAATTTCTGAAAGTGTAATATACACTCCGTTTTTAAGATGCCGAATGTTACCAAGACGTAAACTTCATAATTCTCGAAATTCTGACTGCTTGCTTTTTTATTAACAGCATTTACTTGTACTTTTAATACTTAAGTACATTTAATATGATAAAATTACCTTTGATATTACATTACAGTAAATATCAGATACTTTTACTCAGTAATATTCTAATACATGACTTTAACTACTTCCTCTTACAGATTCAGGTGGTGCATTACAGTATGGAGACATTGAGGTAAGTGACATGCAGTGTTCTCTGTATATTGCAGTGAAATAGCCGTTTCATGCTTTTAACCATTTTTTTTTGGCAGCTCGCTGCAAAGCTCCTTCTGAAGACTTCTGTGTATTTAAAAATAGTTTTAAAAAGTTTTCTTGTAAGACCTTCATTGCAGCTGTTACTGTCTTATCTCTCTAAACAACTTCCCGCTGTGCCATCACCAGGAGTTTAACGGGCAGCTGTGTATCGTGTGTCCGTGGCACAAGTACAAGATCACACTAGCAGAAGGGGAAGGGCTCTACCAGGCTGTGGACGATCCCACAGCCAAACCCCTGAGGACACACTGGCGCTCCAAGGGCGTCAAACAGAGGATTCACAAGGTCACTGAGGTCAACGGGAACGTATATGTAACACTGAACGACTCCAGCGAGCCCATCGAGTCAGATGTCTACCAGACTGAGAAATATAGGACTGGCTTACTGAAGACTCAGCCAAAACCCAAGAAATAATTCGACACTAGGAGGATTATTCAACCAAAAACACTTGGCTTCAAGGACAATGAAAAGCATATCAAAACCCTCAGAATCTGTTTATCACTATTATAATTGTTATTTCAAAAACTGTTAATATGTGTATGAGCTATTAAGATTTATATGAGTCAATCTAAGACAGAGAGGGAACTATCTGACAATTAATATCAGTAAAATATAAATAAATAATTGAAGTTAGATGATTATATGGGACATTCAAACAGCAGTTGCAGGATTTTTAATCACTTTCGTGTGAATTTTTCTGTTTCAGTTAAACATTCAGAGAAATTTTGATTTTTCTTCTGTCTACTTTCACTGCTCAGGACTGTGCTCATGCTCTACTGGACGCAGCTTGTTTCAGCTAAATCAGAAAACAGGGCATTACTGGAGACATTGGTCCAGTCAGTAGGTTTGATGCAAAATGTAATTTAATGTATGAAATCGGTTAACACCTGGTTTAGCAGTTTTTTGACAGTGAACTGTGACTGCTACTGAATATTGTGGTTTTGTAATTATTAAATGGTGTGCAAATATACTTTTTTATATAATTTTGGTGGGGAATAAATGACTGATTATTTCTACGTCATGTTAAATGATATGAGGAATATTATTATGATGCCATTGTGTCACTTTTCAATATATACATGGCTAAGTTATTCTCAGCGCAAACGAAGCACCTGATACTGATTATTTGCTATTTTTATAACCAAAACATTAGATCAGCTTGTAAAATATGATGTATTGTTATTTATTAAACACCAATATACAGTTGTCAGTAACTGTGCACAGTTTGTTGAGGTTGAGGAATAAAACACCACTTCTACATTATTGTATTAGTAGCAATAACTAAATAGTGTAGTCAACAAACAACAAACAAATACTTTACTTAACGTCAGTGTTGGGGAGTAACGAGTTACATGTGACTTGTTATATTTATTAAATTACAAGATAATCAATTACTGATACAGCTACTAATAGATGATTACAAAGTGGTTATTTGCAGTGCAGTAATGCCTTATTTTGGCATATTTGTACAATGCTGGTCAGCAAAGACGTTGAGACAAAAAAAAAAAATTGAGTGCAATATTTATGCACTTCTGTTTTTAGGCCTTTTCAGCTTTGTTGTCCTGGTTAAAACATTTATTAGAAAAGTAATCCAAAAGTAATCAAATGTAGGCTAATAAGTTGAATTACTTTGATGAAGTAATTGAAATAGTTACACAACTTTTGTACAATGTTAACAGGGTAACCAGTGATCTGTAACCTATTATATTTAAAAATTAACCTTCTTAACACAGGATACTAATTACATTTTTACAAGCAAATCATCATATTGGCTTGAAAAATATGATGCATTATTATATACTAATCTTGCAAAAGTATACAGATAAAAGTAGTTAAAACTTGTCTTATATATCATATTTACTTTATATTATTTTAATTTGCTAAATATATTTTTTGGTTTAAAAAGGCAAAAACAACAACCAAAACAGAATTGATGTAATGCTGGTTTAAAATACTTTCAATCATCAAAAGTGTATTACTAAGTTTTTGTAATCAATAGCAAAAAACTGGCAATGTCATGATTGTATCCAATACTCTGAAAATTAAGAAATAAATAAATAAAATAAATACAAACTGTTCACAGTTGGCTGCAGTGGAGGATTAAAAGGCCACTTCTATATTATTGTATTAGTAACAATAACCCAGTAGTTTAGTATCACAATAACAAGGGTTGTTTACATAGCAAATAGTTAAAGCACATTTTGCTAATAAATTATCAAAAACCTACACATCCATGGTACACCGGCAAGGGTGATTTCACCTACTTTGACCCGATTTGGCCAGATTTGACCTGGTTAAGTAAATTTAAAAAAACAGAATTATTTTCTGTAGTATTCTTTTCATTTACTTACCTAAGATGTTGGATGCAGGATGATTGTTACCTGTAAATGAATATTTTTACATTGTTTTCGTCCTACTTATCCTTACGTAAAACCTCTGAACACTAAACCCGGTCAGGTCTGATCAGGCAAAGTAAATACACCTGTGCAGCAGGTGCAGCGTGGATGTTTGCGGGTCATGAAGTGAATTTACGTAAAACAGAAGCTGGGAGGCAGCAGTGCACCACGCGGTACTCATGGCCGGTGCCAATATGAACAGTAGAAGAAGAATCCATGGTCGCAGCCGTATGACGTCAGTTTGGTTGTAGTCTGTTGTAGTTGATACCCATCAATGAAACTGGTGGCATTTTCATAAGTGTTAGCCTTTATTAAACTATACATTGTCAACATATCCAGGCTTAGAAACCACCCAGATACTGTGGATATAGTGTTACGTTTCAGATCAAAGATGGAAGCTAACAGAAGCTAAATCTCCAGGACAACGGTGGTTTCAGATATCTCACCGCGATGGCTTCAGGTACGTCTTTCTCAACGTTATCCTGACTGATACAGGAAATAAAGCTATTTTGCAGTTTGTAAGTCTTGTGTTGGACGCTCAGCGTTTTGTACGAGAGCCGGTAAGCTTCTTCGTGGAGCCGAAACTTGTTAAATTGTCCCTAAACTGTCCTCAGAGGATGAAATCAGTCTGCTGGTCATCGTCGTGGACGTGAATCCCATCTGGTGGGGGCAGCAGGCTCAACGTGACACGGAGGTAACATCAATAAGTCGCCTTTTGTTCTGATTTATGAATGGGTTTCGGATTATATAGTTTTTGAATATGGCTAACAACACCTGCTGTCCTATTGTCTCCGTCCAGTTCACCCTGTCCAAGTGTCTGGATGCAGTGATGGTGATGGGAAACTCCCACATGGCCATGACCAGGACCAACAAACTGGCTGTCATCGCGAGCCACTGTCAGGACAGGTGACTTTATGTAACACTGTATAGTGGAGGTCTCCAGATTATCTTTTATTATCTGTATCGGCGTTTCATTTTAATGATTGCTGATAAAATTCATAAATTGAAAAGTGCGAAGAAAGTGTCAGCATAGGAGGAACTTTTACTTTGTAAAACCTCAGGGAGCTATTTTTATTTATTCATTTTTTATCTGAAACAAAGTTACTGGGAACTTCAGTTTTGATGAAACATTTCCTAAAGGCATCTAAACAAAGTTTTGTGTTGGAGTTTGCTTTATTCCAAATTTAAATAGTGACAGAAGGATTTTCATTTTTATTGTAAATACATATCAGTTCCAGATATCGGTTATTGATCTCATTAACTACTGATAATTCATTTGTCGTCCCTTACTTTCTAGTTTCCAGTAGTGAAAAGTAACTAAATACATTACCAGGATGGGGAGGGAAATAGTCCATTACATTTATTGGAAGTGTATCTACCGCCGCATGTTCCCAGGGTCAGATGTTCCCTAACTCAATATTTATGTTCCCAGCTGTTCTTCATATGTCAAATGCTCGGTGTTTGTTTCCCTGGGTCAATATGTTGAGATCACCTAACTCCAATTTAAAGCCTGCTGATGTGAGCGTGGACCCCGGAAACTTAGATGAAATACACTACTTTAAACCTACACCCTCAAATTTGAGGGGCAAGACCGTTTTCTGGACTTTGTGATGCCTCTGCAGTGGCTGAGTGGATTTTTACCTCTTGAATTTCATTTGAAACGTCTCTCTAAATTATTTTGTAATGTTATCTGTGAAGCTACAGTTGCTGTTTACTTCTCAGATTTAGAATTTACATAACAAATTAGGAATGAGGCGCTCATAAAAACGCTATTTTGGTTCATTTTCGAGTCATGACCCCTTCCAAGTAAGCGGTGTCTAGTTCGGATGAGAGAAAAAATTTACGATAAATTTTGCGATATTTTGTATGGCAGTATTGCATCGATACATTGACCCCACTTTTTGAACTTAACTTTTGGTAACCTACTAAATCTTTTTTTTTTTCTATCCGCAAGATACATTTGGCTGCAATACACATGATTAAAGAGTTTTGCAAAAGTAGGGCTGTTGCTTGTAATGGAGTATTTCTCCATTGTTGTTCTGGTACTTTTATACCTTTCAATCTGCCCACTCAGTGGAGTTAAGATGGAAACATGGTGACAGTTCTCTCTGATATCACGTTAGGCTGCACTGCCTTGATGAATGTAATGTTGTACTACTGTCACTGCTTATTTTTGCATCTCTTAAACTTACTTTATTTCAGTCACTTCCTGTATCCCTGTAAGAGCTGGAGGTCCGGGGACGCCGGCGGGGAAGATGCATCCTCCAGTGGGGATGGAAAATATGAACTCCTGTCAGTTGCCAATAACCTCATCGCAGAAGAGATCAGGAATGTAATGTCAAAAAGTAAGTACATGTCTGTTTTTGCGTGGGTCACATTAACACAGAATATACTATATATAGTAGATTTAAGTACATCGGCTTTCTCAACATGTAAAAACAAAAGTTCGGTTACTGTCTTTGTTTTTCAGGTGTTTGGGTGACGCTTTAAACTTTATGTGTTGTATGTGATTACAGCTGACGTGAGAGGAAATTCAACTGATACTTTGTTGGCTGGATCACTTGCCAAAGCTCTCTGTTGTATCCTTTCACTTAAAAACTAATACAATTTCATCGTTTATGGCATGACTTTTTAGATCGCTTAATGACTGCGCTAAAGAGTATGTTGGCAAATAAATGGTGTTTTATATGTCGAGATGTTTGCTTAGATAATGGACTCATTTGCTGGTCAAGTTTATAGAAATGTCTGAAAAATATTTTTGTAATATTTTCTATCTGTATATAGGAATGAGTGTGAAAGAGAGATGAGAGAGCGGCTGATTTCCTGATATTCCTTAACCCTTGACTATCCAGATATTAACAGGGTCTCAAAAGAGCTGGAAGGTAAAAATGTTTTTATTATGAAGCTTAATGACGCTCTTCAACATGTTCCATTTTTCTTTGAATACTTATAAATGCTGCCTTTTCTTTTGTAGTTGGACAGGATTTAAAATCCAGAATATTGGTAAGCCCGTATGGTCTCATTTCATTACTGCTTCTGTTTTATTCTCTGACTTGAACGCAGTCTCTGTATTTTACTGTTCAGGTGATAAAAGCAGCCGAGGACTGTGCCCTCCAGTACATGAACTTCATGAATGTCATTTTTGCTGCACAGAAGCAGGTAAAATCATTCAACCTACTTGTGTTTTCTGTCTTGTTTACGTCTCGTAACTTTCTGTAAATGTATTTAAATTCATTTGTATTTTAAAACAGAACATCCTGATAGATGCCTGTGTGTTGGACGCGGACTCGGGTCTCCTTCAGCAGGTACGCTGTCAGGACATTGACAATACTTTAATTTTTAAGTATTACAACCTATTCCAGTTTTTTTACCTTTAGATGTTTTTTTTTGTAGGCTTGCGATATAACTGGAGGATTGTACCTCAAGATACCACAGAAAGTCGCCCTGGCACAATACCTTTTGGTAAGACTGTCCAGAGAGTATCATTAACCACATCTTTCTGTAGCGAGGGCTGTTTTGTGTTGACGGTGGTGTTTTCTGAACAGTGGGTGTTCCTGCCGGACACCGAGCAGCGTTCACAGCTGGTGCTGCCGCCGCCTGCACACGTGGACTACAGAGCGGCGTGTTTCTGCCACCGCAACCTCATTGAGATTGGTTACGTGTGCTCGGTTTGTTTGTCAAGTAAGTTTTGATTTGCAGTGTAAAGGAACAAATGCAGTAACAGTATTTTTGTACACAAGGGTTCCTACACAGTACAGAGTATAGAAGTATAGGTAGTAGAAAATACAAGTACAAGTGTAGAATTCTGTTTTAGTAATTTCCTGGTTTGGTTATGTATGGGGGGAAAAATGGAAACACATTTCCAGACTATTGCCCCATTCTGTTCTCTAAAATATACAATTCAAAATTAAAAAAAAATAAATAGATCTTTCAAGCAGAGCATTTTTGTTTTTCAGTGTTGCAAATGAGAATAAAGGAATAAAGGTCAATAAAGGAATATTCTATTCTATTCTATATTCTGAGAATCCGGATCAGTGAGAAAAAGAAAAAAACGAGCAAAATGATCGATCAGATTTGTATGCGTAAATTCTTAGTGACACCTCTATTCAATACGTCAAGGGGAAATAATACGAGTACAGGTAGCGCCCTCCAGTTTACTGCCTCTTTGGGCAGAGATGTTTGACAGAGGAACATTGTCCAACTTTATATGTAGGGGTTTAAATATCAATAATTGATTTGTAAGAGCTACAGTATCTAGCTCCAATTTTTAATTACTTTGTAACATAATTGCATACATAGTAAGACTGCAACATATATGTTGGATTTTAAAAACTTCTATTTACATAAATAATTCACTATTTGTACTCAAGATGACAAAAATGGTTTGAAAAACGTACCAAGAACTCTAGAAAATTATGTAATTTTTAAATGAAAAAAAAAGCACAAGAATCATGTTTCTATTACTGGAATCAGCAGCAGTAAAATTATTTTTTTATTGAAACTTTCATTTGTCTTCTCTTTAAGTATTCTGCAACTTCAGCCCCATCTGCACAACTTGCGAGTGAGTATTATATAAATATATTTATATTTATACATAGAGCAGAATACAAAATACAAAGTCATCTTCTTCACTATGTGTACATTTGAAATTATGTATTGTGTTTTCATTGTCACTTTATATGCATTAATAATATAATCTTTTTCTTTTTAGGACTGCCTTCAAAATCCAATTACCACAGATGGTGAAGCCCAAAAAGAAGAAACTAAAGCAACCTATGTGATTTTTGACTGGAATATGCTAATGTAATGAATCTAGTTTCCTTTTTTTGATATTCAGATTAGACCATTTCGTTTGGTTTTGTTTTGTAACAAGCTTCAGTGACATCCTAGAAACACCTTTGAGGCAGTTTGAACATGATGACTTGAATAATATTGACCGTCTTTACATGTACACCGAGGCAGATACTTCACCCAACTGTTCTTAAAATAATATTTGATAATTCAGTCTCATCTCAAGAGTTTATTCCAGCCTGACAAATACTTATGTCATATAGCATATACAGTAAAACATGCACTCAGACATTTATGTGTGATTGTTTTGTAAATGTTGGTTTAACAACTATTGGCCCACAGCGTTTAGCAATCCATGATGTTGGGTGAAATATTTCACTGAGCCTACATGTAAATGGAGTTGCTATTTTTTGGGGGAAAAAAAGTTTGGGTATTTTTGTGATGTGCATTTTTACATAATTAAAAAAAATAACTTTTTCTTAATTTTATTTTGTCACGTGCCTTTTTGCCTTTCTCATTATATTGCAGACTTTTCATCAAATAGTTGTACAGATTTTTCAAGTCTTTTTAACTGAATCAGTTATGACGTGTTGATTGGAAATACAGGTGAAAAGGCTGTATTAAACTTCAAGAAAATCTCACTCTCAGAGTTTACTAAGAACAAAATCTTTAATCACGTGTGGAATAAACATTTTGGTAATGATTCTTCTTACCAAGATTCCCTGATTTGTCCTGCATATTAACATGAGATGGCTCATCTTTTTCCCAAGAGCTGAAAATAAGCTTTGTTGATGATCATAGAAAAGCTGATTATTTATTATTGAAGTTTATTTGTAAGTCTCCATCACTTGTCAGTGTCTATTTGTATAACAAATACTCCAGATTTTGTCATTAATATATTGTTAGTTTACCCCATTAATCTCTGGTGGTACTTTTACACCACAATTACCACTTGTACACTACACACAGATGAATGAAATATGCAGATCGTCATGACATCTGCTGACTGAATCCATGCTCCTGAGTGAAAGAGCCTGAACTCTTACTGCAAACAGTTCATGGTATGAACTTGTGTGTAAGGTAGCTGTGTTTATTCAGAAAACTCAGCACGACCTCTTTAACAGAAATACTGTGATACTTTATTTTCATATATCCCATTCTGTGGCGTACCAGTTTGGATAAAGATACTGAGAAATTAAAAAAGGTGGAAATGTCTGCAGTTTGTACAAAATCAGTATGAAACCATCCAGGTTCAACATGACTGAAGTGTTTCACAACTTAAATTCTGCACAATGTCGTGGTGATCACCGATGGATTGGAACAATGTTGCATCTGAAGAAGAGAACAAGGACAGACTGATGACTGAAGTGCTATTTTATATGTGCCAATCATGAATCATGCATGTTAAAGATGGATGGACTAAAGAGTTCTCTTGCCAATATCATTACCATTTGTTTAAGGGAAAAAGCCCAACAAGAGAAACATTTGCTCAGCAGAAGCTTTTCAGCAGCTTTGTTCTAGCTGTCTTTGTTTCTAAATATCAGCTGATCAACTGATGAATCTGTGCCAATCCATACACACGACTCTGATTGTGTTTGACGCACTCACCCCAGCAGCCCTCTGCCTGACCATCGCTGTGGAGTCAGGCTCATCTGAGCTTTCTGGCCGTCACGGATGACTGTGACACGTAATGGTTTCTGTGAAAGGATGTGATATTGCAGTCAACACTACAGACTCTAAGTGTGTTCGACAAAATGTAATCAATAGTTGGGCTATCAGAAAAAATGATCTATGGTTGTTATTAATAATAATGATAAACTGTATTTGTATAGCACCTTTCATAAAAGAAATACAGCCCTATGTGCTTTTCAACAAAGAAATTGTATGCAACAAGTGCTTCACATGACATAATAAAGACATAATGAAACCTGCATGTAAAAATAAGATAAGTTCAGAGCAGAATACATAAAAGTGCATAAATGTGGATAAAACACACTTGATAATAAATGTAAACAAAAGATAAGAATAAGGATAAAACAGAATGCGTAACATAAATGGGGAATAAAACTCATTAAGATAATATTCATAAAAATAAAGCTAAACTAGAGCGTAAAATCCACATTTTAATCCGACACCTTGCTGAAAGGTAAACACAAAGTAAGAAGTTAGCATTAAAAAAAGAAAGCTATGTTCATGTTAGTGCGAAAAAATAGAAACATGTATTAATAATGCTAACAAAAGGTTTAATATTCATGAAAAAAACAAAAACGAATTCTATTAAAAAATTTTTAAAAATTATTAAAACAAGGTTAAACCTCTCCCAGATCTCATAAATCCTTCTGGTAGAAATGTGGTTTAGTATTGATATCTTTTTAGGTGTTAATTCAGACATTATACTGCATCTTAAAACAAAACAGTTACCACACCACAGTTGAGAGTAGCGTATGTCAGTAACTTACCCCTTCACTGTGTTGTACCACAGATGCGATATTCTGCAGGTTGTGAAAGTTTGCCGTGTTCACAGAACCAAACTCAATGACTTCATCACCAACTCTGAGCCCCTTTGGAAATAACAAAAACAGATACTGTATCCGCACGAACAATAACAGAAACATTTTAAGCCATAAAACAATTCTGGTGGTTTACTTGAAACAACTACCAGATACAAAAGCATAGTTCACATAACTCACAGCTCCAGAGGCGGGTGAGCCCTGTGTCACAGCGTCCACCCGAGCAAAGGGAGGAGGAAGAGTGACCTGTTGCTCCATCGCCTCCTCCTGGGCTCCCGCCTCATCCGCTTCCCGCTTGGCTTTCTCGAGGGCGTGCAGCTTGTGCAGGGCCTCCTCTATCTCCTCCATGATGGCCTTGTGATCGTTCTGCAGGCCTGAAAAGACATGTTCAAAGTATTATTTTGAAAATAAAAATAGACATTAATTCTGGTCGTATATCCATCTTGACATAATATAACTTTAAGTTGGTATCACTTTTAAAAACTCACGTCAGTCCGAACTCAATTTAGTTGTGGAACTGGCATCTTGTCAGGTAATTTTCTGACAGTATGTTTTGAAACTATACGAAATTATACGAAAAATCTAAGCTTGTTTTATTTGAATGTTAACACTACTGCGTTTTGTGTCACATAATAAATACAGTGGGAAAATATCAAGTACTGATTCTGGTTTAAATAACATTCATTCACATTCACGTTCATCCCTGTACAGTTAGACTGAGTTCATAGAGTTTTACATTTTAATCAGTTTTCAACTGTTTTTCTTGTTTAAAAACATTTAGTTTTACTTTAGTTTTAGTAGTAGGTTTAGTTTTAGCAAGACTTAAAAAGTTCAAAATAGGTATTGCAATACAAACATAACACTTTGTAAAGGCAACTGACTCAATTTCATCCCAACAACCTAACTAAAGATATGCACCAATGCCTCCTCATAGCATAAGGGAGGGGAATTCAACCATAAACGCTCATATTTTACATTTATTTTGGATATCCTTAGAACCCCGAAACCTGCAAATGAGTTTTAAAAGCATTTTTTCTTTAAAAAAAATCTCCAAAATCACATCCAGAAATGGTGAAATATCATTATTCACGTGGAAGGAAGGTCATGCAATTTCCCCCAGTCATTCAGGGAGGCTCAGTGAAAAATATTTGTTTCCCTGGAGAGAGTTTGATTGTTTTGTTTAATTAATTAATTAATTAATTAAAGAAGTCCCTGTGATATTTTGAAGGCGTTTCCCAAATGTCACTTGTGTTACACTGAATTATTTACACTGTGACAGCCCCAAAATCCAAAACTAACCTCTCAACAACTCACGAAACTCGATGATCTTTTGAAAAAAGAGTCTGGTTTTGGGTCACAGATTAAGAGAAAACACTAGAAACAGCAAACACGCTGCTGCTTACATGAAATACTGTGTCTCGCTGTCCTGATCTGGTATAAATTAACATCAGCTCTCGGGTAGCCCTCTGCGTCGACCAGGGGATCTTCCACCCCGACACCCTGCTGAGAGGTAAACACAAAGTTAGCATTAAAAAAATAAAGCTATGTTTGGATAATGGATGCATTTAGCTTCCGGTTAGCTTTGTGCTACATGTGTGTTTAACTAACAAACTTACGTCTTCCAAAACGTCGTAATAGGCTTTTATCTGCTCCTCGATTTCATCTTTCTTTTTAATGAGGTTTTGTACATCTTCCATAGTTATTTCTGTCATTTCAGCATTGTTTTGGTTTTCCCCTGTCATCTTCATGGCTGTCTGTGACGTGAGGTGACCGGATATGACGGAGGAGGAGTCTTCTTCTTTTTCCTATTAGGACTAAAGGTGAGAGCTCTACTGCCCCCAACCGGTCGATAAAATAACGAACTTGACGAGAAAACAATAAAAAGGACACGAAAATTACCTAAAAATTAGTTTAAAAAAAACAAGAAAACAAGAAAGAGATATTAAGAATAAACAGCAAGGAGAAAAAGACCTGGAAAAGTGCTTGAAAATCAAAATAATTCTGTAACATAATTTTAAATATGTAATTAATGGTCTAGTTTTTCCCTATCTTTTTTTCTATTTTCTAAATCTATTGATTGTGTAATTTGTGCAACATTTCTTACCATGTGGCCTTTTCTATCATGTTTTTGAAAGAAATTGCACCAATTTTCTCAAGATTCAAAAGTTTAAATATACTTGTAAAATGTATAACTTTAAAGCATCTGAATAATTGTAATAATACTTAACTCTGTATTTAATAATAATAATAATAATAATAATAATAATAATAATAATAATAATTCGAGCTCTCTGAGGCTGATCTCACCCCTTGAAGGCACAATCTGGTTTAGTCAGGAAATTCAGTCTCTTCTTAAGTAAACTGAACTAAAATCTGTTAAGCACTGGATTAAACTTGGTATTTTCACACTAAACTCCTGTTTTGACTTTGTAGTACTGAAGTCCAAATGTTCTACAAAGAAAAAACAAAACCACATCATATTAAATCATAAGTCAACTTTAATATAATATTGGCTACAATAATTGATCGAAACATAAAACCCTATGACTTCTTCAGAAACTTTAACAGTTATAAACAAAGGATACCCTCTGCACACGTATGCATGTGTTACAAATTGTTTTTCACCTGCTATTTAATCTTCAAGGCAGCATGTTGAAAAGAGTTATACAGCTCTGAAAAACATCAACACACCCTGTGACGTGTAGTGGTCCCAAACTGCCAGCTAACATGTTCTCCTTTAGCATATTTGTCTATTTCACAGCATAGAGGCACATTGGTGTTAACTATTAGAATAAGTAAATATTAATTAAGGACTCTTGAAGTGTTAGGTCATATCCCCTCTGTACCCTGAGTGCTTAAATATTATTCATGAACACGTTATTAAAAATTGTAATGTATTTCTAATGGCCTTCATTCTCAAACATGACACAAGTGCAAATCTTTATTAGTTAAAAATCCTCTGTGATACCAAATTCAAAAAGTTTCCTTCGAGAAGTTTTCCTTCATGTTCAACCGGTTGACAAATCCCGGCTTTGTGCAGAGGTGTACAAGGGTGGCATTGGCATATAAATCTGTGTTTGTTTTGCAGCCTACATACGTTAGTGCTGAAGATTAAAAGGAGTAACGTACCAGATTAGGCGTTTTTGTTAACAGAGCTAACAGTCTGTGTCTCGTGGCCCTGCATGTTGATCCGTGAGCACCAGCACCGACTCGTCTTTCTCTTCCAGTTGCGGTGATGCATCATGAGATGAGGGTGGAAGAACCTGTGAGAGCTCAGCCTGAGCCGTTACCTCCTTCTGTACCAGAGCAAACTGGGCTGTTGCCTCATCCAGCTGTAAATGAACAGCTTGGACCCAGTTCTGTAGCTGCACGTTGAGAGCATCCATCCCTTGGTCCAGCTTCTCCTGTCTGCCTTGTAGCTCCTCTAACAGATGTTGTGTGTCACTGGCAACCTGATGCCTTTTACCTTCAGTGGGAGCACGCTGACGCAGCATGTAGCCCTCAAACTCCTCTGGACTGAGGCTGAGCGCTGGTCCATCCAGCTTCTCAATGAAGGCCACTGCACAAGACTAAAACAGGAGACAAAAATGAATCCTGGCAATGAGTCCTAAAGCCCAAAAATAGATGAGCATTTCAGCACCTCTGGTTCCCTCGTCTCAAAGTCAAAATGTTTTTTTTTTAATGGGTCTGTGAGACCTTGGCAAATTGGCTTGATGTCCTTAAACAGATAAAAGGTAATGAGCAACTTAAGGAGAAATTACCCCAAAATTAGGAAAACATTTGCAAAAAGTACAAGTAAAGTACCTGAAAAATAGAAAACTAAAAAAGTTGACCAAATCCACTAATTTCTTGCAATTTGCAAAACAGCTCTTGCCAAGTTGCTCATTGCCTTTTTACTCGTATTTTTGAGTGGAAGCAGGCCAACTTGCTCAGTTTTCGAAGATTTAAAAACTTGTAAAAGTGTCTGAACGCAGCATAAGAAAAGTGATGTCTATCCAGGTTTCAAAGGGTGAAGAGACTTTCATGTTTTGTTTTACAACATAAAATATGTCCGTAAACACTTCACTCACAAACTTTGATGCTTTTATGCATATTAAAAATGCAGTTGTTAACAAGTGGCTGAATGAGACTACAGGACATCACGCCGAGCCGTGCCGAACACAGTTTTAGGGCCTCGTGGTGGTGACGCCACTGTAGTGTAATTCATTTAAAGCCTTACATTAGCTTTTAACTTCTGGCGATTGCATTTAGGCTTCAAAAATCCTGAAAGTGGTGTTAATTTGTGAAGATTATCTTGCTGACCAAAACATCCAAGTATCATAAATGTTTGCTTACCACAGAGCTTATTTTTTACAGTAATGCAAAATCCAATGGAAGCTAACCTCCACATCGGCCTACAGAAACTCTTCATCCCTGGGGCGCTCTATGGCACAGGCATGATCTCCCTACACATCACCTCGTGGTGTGCACTGCTGGGTGCGTAACTATGCAACAAACTTACCAAATTTGTAAAGTAGTAGCCGCTCTCTCCTGCCATCAGACTGTGAGGGAGACCGAAACGAATCACATACTGCATGTTGGAGTGAAGGCGAGGTGGATTGGCCTTCAGCACCACATAAACCAGGCCTGACAGGAAGTCATCAGCGTTCGCAGGCTCACTGTTCGAGGTGGAGAGCGCTTCAAAGACATGCTGACTGCATTTGGACACGCAGGAAAGTTTGTCCTGAGGTGCTCGTTTGGCATCCATTTCAATTATGGCTGTTTAGAGAAGATAGAGGGCAAAACAAAATGTCAAAAACTAGCATTTTAGACCTTTGAATGATGCTTGAAGCATACAGTATATATGAGAAACATCCTACACGGTTCCCACAAACTTTTACCAATGAATTTTCAAAACGTTTCCATAACTTTCCATAATATTTTACCCCATGTCTAACGTTAAGCCAGTACAACTATCATAGGGTGCAATAATGACGCTCTTACTCCAGTCTGCTAAAGCGGACATTTTGGCAAAAATGTAGCTTGGAATACGGATTAATTGTGTCTGAAAGTGACAACATCTGCTTACCAGCACCTCCAAATATCACTTAACACTTTATAACGCATTTTTTCAACATACAAAAACTGTGTGGCTATGTAAGTCTATATTTAACGGTGAGACATGAGTGAAATATTGGTCTTCTAATCTAACTCCACCAGAAAGCAAATCAGCATATTTTACAAAATGTCAAACAATACTTTTCAGTGCTGAAGTTGTGAATCACCTGTTATAGCTGGTAGAAAGGGGTCGCCTGTGACTGTGGTCTTTTCATCAGGAAAAGGTACACTTAGCATCTGCGGAGTGACCCAGTTTAAGGAGCTGCAAAGTCAAGACATCAGCATCAAACAGGGCCGTAACTTAAGAGGTTTTGATCAAATACAACACAAGCCGCACTTAGGATTACCGTATTCTTCTCTGGAGCACCAGGTCCTTCTGTTCATCGTCACAGCTGTCATGGCAGAAAACCCATTTATGTAATCGTGTCATTATTAACTTCTCCACATGCTCCATTATCTGAGTGACCTGAGCTTCAGGAAAACCTGAAAATAAAAATAGATATGAGAATATATGTATATAGTTATAAAATAACTCAAAAAGTCATTAATGTTTTCATGTTTTTAGAATAAACTAACTGAACTGATGTGTACTCACTGCTAAAATATTCAGCAAAAGACTGGTAGAAATCCTGCACAAGATCTGACTGCTTCTGCACCGGCAGACCCTGTAAAAATAATAATCAAGAAGCTATGATTATCGCCGCTCTGATATATCGAAGAGATGTTATAAGAGGTGAAATGTATAAAAAAATATTTACATGGTACGCCTCCATTGTGTTGAGGAAAGCTGTACATCTGGACTGCAAGCGCTGGGAGGAAGGGCTCTTTAGTATCTTTAGGAAACCAGGGAAGTCTCCGGGCTCAAGGCTCTGGTACGCTTTCACCAGCTGTGCATAGCTTTCAGAAGACTCTAAAGAGACAAAAGGTGGATGTTAATCCAGGTCAAAAAATTAGCATGTTTTAAAACTGAAACATGTCACTCTGGATGGCCTCATTTGTTGGAGCACTGCTGGCTGAGTAGCTGCATTTGGTTAAATAGTGAATCAATTGGTCAAACATTACCACTAATAGGGTTGGGTACCAAACTCAAATAAGCGATTCATGTTCAATCTATCAGTACCAAATTTCAGGGAAGACATCTGGGTGAGAGCACCGGGTTTGGACACAGGTGGAGTTGTGTGATACAAAAGAACAGGGGAGCAGTCTAGTATGTCCACTCTGCAGCTCGGGTTGCAGCGGTGTATCATGAAACTGTATACCATGGTATGAAAACTGACCTAAAATAAGATCTGAAAACTGTATTCCTATAAGGGTCTCTGTAACTGATAATGACAAAAATAACTGTGTAATACTGTGATACTGTGAAGGCGTGATTTTTTTTTCTGAGACAGTGAAAATCTAATGATGTTCCAACCCGCCCTGCGGCTTGTTTAAAATTTTAATTTTTGATGTTATTACAAATAAAGTTGAGTGAAGGCACCACACTAGTATCCAGATACATATGCTCACAGGACACTATCTGCGCATGAGACAGTGAAGGAAAACATCTGCCATTTGCAGGAGGTGCCTGATGTTTTCTGTTGAATATTCTGAATACTTTAAGTTTTGGTTTGATTTCAAAAGACCATTTAGGATAATGAGAAATATAATTAGTAGCAGTGTGTAGTTCAAGCTATGCATCAGTTGCAGTTCTGTTCTGCTTTTGTTAGTCACTAGCGCTCTCAGTTTGATTGTGAAAAAGGGGTTTTGTCATTTTAGAGCTTCTGCTGCAATAACTTTTCGCTCTGTCGTTTGGCAATACAGGTGTCTGGACCTAAAGTGAAAAAGTAACTGATAGAGAGAGTTAAACTGCAAGGCAACACAACCAAATATTTTGCTGATACCTTTTTGCCTCAATGTCACAGTGAAGAATGAATAAAAATGTTCAACGCCAACAGAACTACCTTGACGTTTAGGAGGCGACGGGCTGCCCCAGAAGAGTCTCCTCATTGTGTTAATTCGACGGCTTTTCTCTGTGCTTTTCTTCTCCTCAAATTTGGAGAAAGTGAGAGGAGTTCCATCATTGCTTGGCCTGCAAGAAATGACAAGCTTAAACACGCAAATCTAAACCCAGTTTAAACAAAAAGTTTACTAAAATGGTATTATTAAACACAATTTAAATCAATTTTTAGTTTTAAAAAAAAAAGTAAAAAGAACACACCACCAAATGCATTAAAATGTTTAGTTTTTTCATGCAATGAGAATGAGATCTTCATTTTGATTTATCACAGTTCCTCTGACATCTACCACCATAACACTACTTTTTGTGCAATATGAGGAATTAACATTTGCCTGTATCATGAAAAAAAAGTGCTGCAGGATTGTACACAATTAAAAATATATGGTATTATGATATATGTGTATATATGGTGTTTTTGAGAATTGATACAGCATCACAAATTTCATAAATTAAAAAATTAGTAGTTATTGTGATCTTATTTTTTATTAACACGCATAAATAACACACATGACAATGTCCTGTATATTCGGGTAGTAATCAATGGTGTAACTATGAAGTTTCTATTATGTGTTTTGTTCCTTTTAAGATGTGACTCAATCAAGACACTGACACCACTGTACTGACACCATACCAGTGTTAAACACAGCTGACAAAAATGTCAGGATCTAGATTCTCCTTTGAGTCTGAATCAAAGATATAAGCAGTGAATTTACCTCGTGTCTTGCCTCGAGGCTCCAGTTTGGCGTGCTTTCTCTCTCCAGCACTTGGAGCAGAAGCCTTGCCACGCAGGGTTTCCATAATACCCACAGGCGTTCTTGCAGAGCAGCTCCTCCTGAGAAACTCTGATTCCTCTGTGCTTATCGGGCCACATTGTAGAGCTCTTTTATATACTACTCCCACCTACTGAACATAACAATTCATTAAAGGGGGATGAAAATGGTCATTTTGCTTAATTAAGTTTTCCTAATTATACTTTCACTTAAATAACATTTTTAGTGCAGGATTTTTACTTTTAACAGAGTATTTTCACAACGTAGTATTAGTATTAATACTTAAGTAAAGGCACTGAATACTTCCTCCACCACTGTCAAATTTTTCATCAATGAACACTATCGCTAGTTTCGTAAACCAAAACAAACAAGAATCAGGAACACTTCACAAATATAGTTTTGTGTATACAATTTTACACGGACAGATTGCTATGAAAATTACCAACTAGTTTGTTATCCCGTAAACTGTAAAGAGATATGCACCCAGATTTTCAGGGACAAAAGTTTGCTTTAGCTGGTGCAGAAATAATAACACTTTTTAGGAAAGGCTTTCCAATAAACTTGACTGTGTTTTTGTTTTTGTGTTCTCTATTAATATGTTGATAACTACTGTTCATACACGTTAATGCTACTTGTGTTCTCATATTGTCTTTTATCTGTTGTCTTTTGATGTAAAGCAATCTATATCTGTGTTTACTGCTAATATTATTTGAGTTGTATTTACTCTCTCTCTTGTTTAATTCTACTTTAAATGTTGTCTGGCCATAGTTTGGCATTATCAGTTGGCTCTTGTAGTTATGTTGCCTTTGCAAGAAACCCTTCTTACTTCTGCTTTGCCTGGTTTGTCAAAGCACTTAGTAAACTCTGTGTGTTTAAAGGTGCTATATACATAAAGTTATTACTTTGAGTTTATGTGTAATAAAACGTGCTGTATAAATAAATTACCATTGCCAGACACAGACACGCAGAGCTTCATTGACGGGTATTTTTTCTTTCTCCTACTTTGCTTTTTAATTTCTCACTTTCTCTTTCATGTGGCATGCTGTTAGCTGTCATCTGGAAACTTTTTCACAATACTACATCAAAGCTCTTGTAGCCTAACAGAAGCTGCACCGTCTCGTGCTGACCCTCAGGTTAAACTCCCTATTAAAGGCGTTTATGAGAGCTGGGTAACGTCGTTAGCTCACAGTTAAAGAGCTCGGCTGACTGTCAGCTGAGGGGATTGGAGATAAGAACAACCACCGGCTAATGTTAGCTAACGTCGACCAGCTAACGCTGACGACTGAAACAACCGTCTTATGTCTTATGTTAAATATACAAAGTAATTCAACTCAGTTTCGAAGTTAGAAAGCAACAACCCACCAAGATAAGGCACCAATTAGTGAAATCCCTCCTCACCTGTCAGCCGGTGAAATCATAACTAGCCGCTTCCTTATCGGATAACTTTTTCCACTTTCTGGTTTCTTAACCGTCAAAAACTCTCCATAACTTTAACAACGACAACAAAAAATCGTCAGACTTTGTAAAATGAGATGTTGTTACAAAATAATGAAATAGAGGTAGCAAAAATTCACGGAGAACTAATTAAATCAGCAAAATCAGCTGCCTTCAAACATGAGCGACCGGAAAAACCTCGCGGAAACAAATTGTAAAGCGGAAGCAGCGTTCAAGAAGGCGCTGACCTTTCAAAGTAAAAGCATGTCGGCAAGCTTGTACCGATCCCCCTCCTTCAACACGCCAGAATCAAGGGCCCAAAACAAGCCCAAAACTTCGTCACCTCGCCCTCGACCTCTTATTCTCCCAAATCCTCTTTATTAAAGCCAGTATCCTCACTTATCCCTCACTTATCCCTCATTTGACTATATTAACATTGTATTTTGAATGTCAAACCGAAAGTATGATTATGCTTGATGGTCGGGAGCTTGTTGCGGTCACGAGAGCATCAAAACTCGTGAGCCCTCTAGTGGTCACATATATCATTTTTAATGTTTGAACCAGAACTACTGCCATAATGATTTGTCTACATAATAATAATAATAATAATAATAATAATAATAATAATAATAATAATAATAATAATAATAATAATAATAAAACTCCATACATTCAATACATAAATAGACAATGCCAGGAGATCAAAGCACCAACAGAAATCATATATCAGTTCATGAGATGTTATAAAGAGTAGCAACTTTTATTCAGTGTTTTAATAGCTTTCCGGTTTTTAGAAAGTAAAATTGATGCAATGTAGGCTGTTGTTTAAGTTAATTTAAAACAATTAAAATGGAGGATTATGATTTGTAAATTTGGATTTATAATTTTTTTTTTCTGAAAAAAAGAACAAGGCATTTTTACGAGACTTAACAACTTCTTATAGATCACTTCAATTATATGAAGTCTTCTGACAAGAGTCAAGATTTCATCCATCACCCTTACTATTTATTATTATTATTATTATTATTATTATTATTATTATTTTTATTTAAAAACAAATGGTTTTAAAGGCCTCTGACACAATTTTATTTTATTGCAATTTTTTTCTCTCAGCATGTCATCTTTTGTTAAGACAATCTCAGTTGGTAACACACTTTAAAGGAGGTAACCTCTCCACTGTCTCTAACTCTCACTGAAGTCAGTGGGAAAAGCTGTGCCTCTTGTCTCTTATTCATTAAAAATGTTTATATTTCAATGAATATATTGCGTTAAAATCTTTGGCTGAACGTGTTTAGACCAGATTCAAACATTGTCTCATGATTTACATAGAGGATAATGTTTGGGAAAGATTCACGCTGTTTTGCTGCCCCCGGTGGTCATATTGGGGAACTGCAACAAACATTAGAATCTTCAAGCGTCATCAATGTTGACGTGACCACTGACTGAAGTTTCCGGTATATAATTTCAAAATACAATCACCAAACTGAAATTCCCAGCACAAACCTTACGTAAACCGTATTTGAAGATAAATAGAAATTAAAAAATAATAAAATAAAGATCTTTATACACAGTCTATGGAAGAAACAAATAAAAACAATGAATCACATTTATTGAAGCTGACATTCTTAGTATTATTGATATTCTCTAAAGCCAGGCTATCAATAATTCATGTTATTAACCAAATGTGGTGTAATCTGTATTAGACCCTATACACCTTTCTTTTGATAATAATAATAATAATAATACAGCTCTAAGATAGATCCATATGCACTGGTTATTCAAAAAAAAACACGTTCAAAACAGAGAATAATTAAAGCAAAGTGCCTGTGTCCCCTCATATTATTTAGGGCCCAATAAGAGAAACACAGTTGGGTTTTGTTGGGGTGGTGACTCCTCACTCCCCGCTCATCAAAAATTCTGGCTGCGGCCCTGGTAGTGCTTGATTAACTTCTCCATTTTTTTACCTCTTCTTTTTTTATCATAAATGTTATATTCATGGTTTTAAAGGCCTGTGACACCATTTGATTTTTTTCTCCTGCTTAGCGTTAAACAAATGAGCTGCATTACTTTGATGAATTAATTAAAATAGTTACATAACAAAAAAATCGCATTTCAAAAGTAACCTTCCCAACACTGATAATATTTCATGGACACCCTTTTTACATATAAAACCCCTTCTTTGGCAACTGGTTAAATGTATTATTAACCGTGCTTTTAATTTGAAGGGTATAACCGGAATGAATGTATCACGCTTCACTCATTCGTTCCACACTAAAAAGTCAGCGGTAACTAGGCAACGAGAAGCTTGAGATTGAGTTGGGTTTTTACATACATTGTGCACTTTAGTTAAGACGAAGTAGAAAAGTTTTTAAAAATATAAAATTTCGACATTTGAACGAGGCCCCAATTGCTCAAGAATTCACATTGTGATTTTGTGTTTTCTGCTATTTTAATTACAAAATTTCTGTCTCGTAGCTGAGTGTTGCTGTTTGGCTAACGTTAACTAGCTAATTTTGCTGTAAGCAGAGACTTGGACTCGTCAGAACAAGTGGGGAAATTTGACGAACTGAAGAGAGAAATTAATCGTTCAAGACTCGAAGTGGTGAGACACCATGTCAGATGCTGAAGGTGAAGATGAGAAAAGAGCAGGAGGAAGAGAAGACCAAACAGAGACTGACACACTCCAGATTACCAGGAAGTCTCAAGTCTATACTGCCACCAGAGACACACTTTTCCCAAAGAAGATAACTCACAACACAACACATGCACTGGTAAGGTTGTGTACATTTATAAAAAGTGAGTACTACTTGTACATCAATTTGCAGTCAAGATTAGGTCAACATTTTTCCTTAAACAAATTTCCTTTTCATCATAATACTCACATATATATGTATTATACCAATCCATATTCTTTATATTATACTGTTCATGACTGTAATTTCCTATTGTGCAGTATTTTACAATTTTCCATGTAGTAATATTTATAGGTTATTTTTACACACTGTGTATATTTCAGTTATGTTGTGTAAATATCAATCATGTACATACATTAGACCCATCTGCATAAGTATTACTTTATTTTGATTTTTTCTAACTGTAAAGCTGCTGTAACATGTTAATTTCCCTGGTGTTGTATTAATAAAGTCTCATCTCATCGTATCTTATTTTAATGAAAGGGTAATATGAGAACTCTCACTTGCTCATAACAATTTGCTTTTCATTCAGTCACTAGAGTGGGTATTTGGGATGAATCCTGCTCTCCCTGCCTTCAGTCTGCAAGACCACAATCAGCTGGTGGTCCTCTATGCTGGAGCTCATGTTGGAGTCATCTACAATCACACCACTAACTCCCAGCACATACTGCAGGTAAAAATACACAATCTTTGATGAATACTGAATTAAAAAAAGGAGATAATAATAATAACTTATCAATGTGTTATACAATAAAACTAAATGCATTTAAAACACAAGAATTAAACAAACTAAAAATGATATGAAATATCACCTAAATTAAAGATCAAATAAAAGAGGGCTAAAAGTAAAGTAAAGATAACACATCAGAAGTAAAATCAATTTTTAAAAAAAGCAATAACGGTTTAAAAAACATATGTACAACAGTTTCTGTATCTCTAAAAGATGAGATGTAGTCCTTCAGATTAAGTCAGTGGTATGAGTTATCTGGATAGCCATACATTTCTTTTGATAAAAGCAACATGCAGGTTGCAGTGCCGAATTGAAGAGTTCACTGTATGTGCTCAATCTTCTCAGGGTCACTGCGGCTCCATCTCATGTGTATGTGTGAGTGAAGACAGACGCTGGATTGCAACAGCAGACCAGGGGCTGAAAAGCACAGTGATGATATGGGACTCCTACTCAGGGTAATTCACATGTATTAAGGCTTTATCTATGTTTAATGTTTGGTCTTGATGGCACAGTAACCACAGTAATTATATATATATTCCAGCATTCCTGTGCATACACTGTTCAATTGCCACCCTGACGGGGGCGTCACTGCGATGGCTTTTTCAGGAGACACAAAGCATCTGGTAACCCTCGGGTCTGAGGGTGTTCAAGTGAGTACAATGGCGAGGGTTTGTTTTGTTTTGTTTTGTTTTGAATCAAGTAAACAGTGTTGTTTAGTCTAGATTTTAAAATACACAATCAAGGAAAAACAGAGACAAGTCTATGATCCGTGGTTTTACCAAGTAGCCCCTTCTGGTCTTCATTCAGGATTTATAGGCAACAGACACATACGCAGCTCACTCTTATTTTGAAGTAGTGATGCTTTTTCTCTTGAATGAAGGTCAAGAGTGTGATACCATCCAAACACTGTGTCTTGGGGGGAAAAGGCAATGAGCAACTTAACAAGAAATGACACGTGAAAATAGTAAATCAGAATAAGAATCAGAATCAAATCAGATCAGAAACAGAATCACTTTATTATCCCATGAAGGGAAGGTTTTTGGAGGTAAAATCAACATGGGGCTCTAAACACAGTTTATTATCAAGGAGCACACCTAGATATTTATAACTCTCCACCATCTCAACATTGACACCTTTTAAATAGTTGGTGATAGAAAAGAGGGAGACTTCCTAAAATCAATAATCATGTATTTGGTTTTCGACACACCAAGCCACAAAGTCATCTACAGCAGGCCCATGATCCTACACACTGGGCCTTTAACAGTATGACACACGTCTATCTAACCACAATCTATAAATTCTCTGATGGTCTTTTCACAGTGTGTGTGTGTTTGGGATTGGACAAATGAAAAAGAAAAGCCTTTGTGGGTCACTGAACTCAATCCTAAACATGGCTTCCAAGTGAGTAACTTATGTCTTCTTTTAGCACCTAATACTATAGATATGGCATTCAGTAGATCAAACATTTAAATGTTGGATTGTCTTTCAGGATTACATCATTTTTAATCCAAATGATAGTACGCAGCTGCTCAGTAGCAGTGAAAGTCAGGTGTTATTTTACAGCACGGTAAGTCCTGCTGTTCTGTTTTTATTTTAACAGATAATACAGCTGTGTATGTTTATTGCAATAATAAAATAATCTTTTTTAAGGCCCAGGGAAGTCTGCAGTACTGTGCCCTGGAGCTTGAAATGGTAAAAATCTTTGTCAAACTTTTGTAGACAACAGTATTGAATTGTCATGTTTCTCTCTTTTATTTTGATGAGTTCTTTAATAAATATTTTACAATATTTTAACAGTTTAATAGTGCAGTTTTATGATGCAGCCAACAATTGATCTGATACCTCTGTATTAACTTGTGGCACTTCTCAAACTGAAATCAAGCAGACCAGTGGGCCACTCAGTCAGTCTGTGTTTCACCGGAGAGAGCCTCAGATCCTGACCGCGTCGGCAGCGGGCAGCATTGTGGTGTGGAACCTGATGGAAGACTTTGCTGCAAACCAATGCTTCCCCACGTACAGAATCAGGGTCTTTGACCTTCAGGACGACCCGATCACTGCTCTCACCGTAACTGACAGGTAGCCAGAGAGAAAGAGAGGAATGTTCCTATCGTTCTCTGAAGTGTCATGTATTTACTGGTGTCTAATCTCTCTTTGTTTGTGTGTCGTTTGATATCATAGCCTCATCGTGACTGGTGACACTCAAGGCCACATCAAGTTTTATGATGAAAACTTCCTGCTTCTCACTTGGTACAGTGATTTCAACCTGGATGCTATTGTTTCCATTTCCTTTTCTAAAGAGTGTACAGAGGGATACCTGGAGGACTGCACTCTGGAGGCAAAACCGTTGATCATCAGGTAGTAGAAATACAATCTATCATGTCTTTAGTTTAAACAAGGGCTATTCAGTTATTTATTATACTGGGCCAGATTTTAAAACTAGAAAATTTAGATGGGTCAGACATTTCTGCAGCCTTTTTAAAACATTTTTCTTTGACTTTTGAAAAAAAATTAACATACACATGAATTTAGCAAAATCTAGTAATGTTTATTATTTCACTTTCAAAATTAGAAAAAAAAAACAGGCACATCACAAAGTGTAGTAACAAAATAAAAAAGAGCTATCAATGCACAGAACCAGTGGCAATGACACTAACCAATAACACACACTCTCTCGACCAGTATCTCCCTCCCTCACTTCCTCTTACACACACACATGATCTCATCATGTTTTCCAATGAAGTGTTGAAAAAAAGACAGGACATAATTTTGTTTTGGCTATTTGACCTCAGTTTTGAAAAGCTGCCAAGCGTGGCTGGAGCTGTGTCACATGAAAAGTGTGTTAATTTGTGAGAGATATTATTGCTGATGACACTACCTGATCTGTACTTCCTGCCTGACTGGTGCTGCACGTGTCACCCTCAACAGAGATGAGAAGGCTCACTTCCATAAACTATAATTTACAATTTTTTTCATATTATTCCATGCACTGCCTATTTGGGTCTAAAATGTTGGGTGTATTTTAGCCAAACTGACCTCTGTTTTTCCTCAGGAACTTTATTGTAACCACAGCTAGTTCCACTGTGGTACATGTGAATGCACAGAAAGGCATCCCTCAGATCCTGCGACATGAGGACTGTGCGCCTATACATGCAGTGGCCTGTCACCCCAAACAGCCATCTGTGGCCATGGGCAATCAAAGGGGTGTGTTAAAAGTGTGGGACTATAACAATAAAGTGATCATCCGAAGCAGGATCTTCGAGACAGAGAAGCAGATTCAGTGTGTCACTTTTGACCCTCAAGGTGAGCTGATATGCTTGCTGTCTTTGCAACAGACAAATGTTGCATATGACCAGTGTTACACAGCTGCTGCATGGATGTGCAGTTTGTCATTACATGCTTTAAGGTAAAGAGCCCTCTTTCTGTCTCTGAACAGGATTATACCTTGCAGTGGGCTTCGGCAGTGGAGCTGTTCACATACTGAATCCCAGCACTTTACAAAGTGATCCAGAGGAGTGTTTTTATAACACTAAAGACAGCATTCATCTCATCACTTTCTCCTCAGACTCAAAGTATCTTGCCACTGCGGTAAGCAAGTTCTTTTTGATTATTAGGTGTAATATATTTAAAATCTGCTATTAGAAACAGTGGTTCTGGGCAGGAGTTTGTGATATAATGTTGGCCTATTGCAAGGCTCTGATAATTCGAGACAAAAGGGTGATTATATGTTAATGTATCCCTGTGATGTTTAAATGCCCTGGGCAATAAAACATGTCCTCAAAACATCCATGTTGTTTACACATAACAACTTAAAGCTCATGAACACACAAAAGTTGTAAGACTGACCATACAGTGTGTGAATGCACTATTGGTCTTGGCAGGCAGAGGTCTTGACACAAATCCAATTTAATCCCCTCTCATTCACTCACTGTAGCAGGCGGTGTGAGCAGTATCCCACAAAGAGAATTCATGAGAATTGGGAAATTCAGGCGGAGTCTGTACATATTGGACGCTAAAAGAGTCGTTCAAAAGATTTGTTTGTTCAGTTTCAACCATTACTACGATGAAAATGGATTGCAAATATATATTCATATGCTTCAAATTCCTATAACCTCAATAATGACATGTGCATGTTATTTCCTTGTTCCCTCTTAGGATGCTGGAAAAGCTGTGACAGTGTTCCACTTGCAGACTAATAAAGGCTCTTTGTCTCGTTGGGGCTATCTGGGCAGATACTGCTCTCATTATAAACCCATCAAAGACCTTCTTTTTGGTGTTCACCTAGACAGCTCTCAACCCAGACTGCTCTCTCTGGGAATGGACCGCAGACTGGTAAGTTGTCAAAGTTGTGGGACTGTAGACAAGTTTGGTGGTTTGTGATACAATTTTTTTGCCACACAACTCTCTGTGAATAACAGGTGGAGTATGACCTGGAAAACAGTGACGTGAACAAGCTACTCATCCTAAGCTCAGAGCGCATTGAGCAGAGCGCTGTGCCAATGTGCATGACTTGGTATCCTCCCCTCACTGCAGAGCAGTTTCTACTCATTGCCTCAGATCAATACAAGATGAAGCTCTTCAACAGCACAACCAAGATGTGCAGGTCAGCTACATACTGTAACAAGATCAGGTTATTTGTAAAATGTATTTCTCCAATTGTTGTCACCACAAGTACTTGAAAACATTATTACATGTTTTTTACAAAACAAGAAAGACTCTCCTCGGCCCAACATACGGCTCTCCCGTTAAGAAAACAGAGGTCCTTCGTGTGTCTAAGGATCCTGAAAAGAGCTCATATTTCCTGGCATATATCACAGAGGACAAGGTCAGTGCTGGAATTTGATTTTAGTATTTTATTAAGTAATGGACTTTATCTTGTTAATCATATAACCTGCTTTATAAAATCCAGATGAAGCTTTGTGTCTCAAATAAGTCATGTATTTGTCTTTTGATAAAAGCATTTGTTTTGCTTTATAATTTTAACTAAAACTGAAAGACCTTGTCAGGCAAGTTGTTCCACATGTCAATGTTAATAAGTCACCTTTGATCATATTTGTGCAGAGGTAGTGTCACACCCACAAACTGGGCAAAACTTTCTTTCTTTTCATTTCTTGCCAAGTGTCTGCTCTGCTGCTTGTTGTCACAGTGTGCGGTTGAGAAAAAAGAATAGGGATAGATCTTGAATATATATAAAATAAAATAAGTGCTATTTTGGTGTGAAGACATAGTTATTAACATTATTACCACTAAGAACAGTGGTGGAGGAAGTATTTTGATCTTTTACTCAAGTAAAAGCACTAATACCACAAGGTAGAAATACAAGGCAAAGACGCTAAAAATTCAAAATGATTCAAAATAAATCAGAAAATGACTTAACTTGACAAAACAATTGCTAATACAACAAAATATCGTCTTTTATTAATTCTTCTTAGAATTTTTTATGCAAAAATCTTATTTTATAGTAACACTAAAAATATGTTAATTAGTGAGATATTATTGCTGATAAATAGTAAACAGCAACTAAAGCTTTCTGATTAATGTAAACTAAAAAGCACAATATGCAGTGGAGCAGAAGTACTATACTTAGTTACATTCCTCCACTGACTATGAGTGTCATATTTTCAGGTGGGTCTCCAGATTTTGCCTCTGGATGGGAACCCCTACAAGTCAAATGCTTTGATCTGCCACCCAGCAGGAGCGTCTACTTTTGCCTGCTCCTACGACGGCCGGTTTGTTTTCACTGCAGGACGATCTGACTGCACTGTCCTGTCGTGGGAGATTAGCTTAAAGTAAGTAGTGAGAGAGAACCAAAAGAAACGCAATAGAAATGTACCCATGTTTAAATCCTTTCTCTTGATGTGAGTACAGTGCGCTGGAGGCAGCAGCAACCTTGGGAGGAAAGGACCTGGTGCCCTTTTACGCTCTTTTGGAAGGAGGTAGAGATGGCAAGTTCTACAGGGTGAGTTAAACGTTTTCCTTGTTTCCTACGACTTCTGAATCTCATGTGAACAGCCACAGATTATTCAATTAATTTTAAAAGAATTTTGGCTCCATCGTTAAAGTAATTTGTCATTTAAAAAATAGATTGTTAGTATAAATGTTAGTATTTAAATGTGCTAGTGGAATGTTTAAGTACCTATTGTATTGAAACTGAATCTTCTTTTATTCTGTTATGCATTTCCTTTTTACATCTGTTTTTTCGATGGTGAAGACGACAGACTCAGCTTTGACACATTCATTTTTTCTGTTTAATTTTAATAAGGCATTTTGTGCATTTAATTATATTTTTATGGCTACTTTTTGTGAGTTTTTACTCTTTACAAGTGTAGCAGTATGACCTTCATTGTCAAAGAAATGTAAAACACTACAAAGAATTGAAAAAAGGTGGATGGGTGAATATTTTTGGACAGGGGATTCTTTTGTAGAAAAACTAAAACTCAATATACTTTTTTTTTGCCTTTGTACGCCATTGCTCATATTCACACATATATATTACATTAAATGATTAACATATCTTTTAGTTGCATCCCTCCAGAGTTTTGTCATTCTGATACCATTTTACTATCGAGTCTCAGTTTTGAACTTTATTGTGTTTAGGAGATGGAGGACTTTTTCTATTACTGCCAAGTTCGTCATCAAGGCACTGACTCAATGGAGACACGACAGTTGTCTACCAAAATTCCCCTGGCGGAGGTTCCCTCTCTAATGAGAGCTTTGGCCTTCTTTCCTACTGAGCAAGAGGTACAGTGTGTGGAAATGTAGCAACATTTTTCAATAGTGAATGTGATTTTATCTAAAATCACATCAAGAAGTGTTTTACTTTTACCTCAGACATGATAACAAATTGCTTTATTTATTTATTTTTTACCAGATAGAAGATATGCAAAACGAGGTTAAGTTCAGCAAGTATGCTGAAACAGGAAAATACGTGACCGACATTGACCTGGAGGAGTTTATCAAGCTGTATGTCAACCACCGGCCAGCGTTTGGCATCTCCTGCACTGAGCTCGATGAAGCTTTTCACATCCTGGGTGACGATGGTAGAACAGGACAGCCTGTTCTGCAGAGACATGAACTGCTACAACTTCTACAGGCTCGAGGTATGCTGCAGATTATAGATATGCTACAACATTATCTTAACATGTATATGATAAACCAACTAAATGATCCGTATCCTTATCTGTACTCGGAATGGGCAGGATTTAAGCCACGACAGGGCGGGACTTAAACTTTACTTAAATTTTTCGCTTGAAATTGATATTTTTGTGATTTTAGGTTGCTATATGAATTATTTATTAGAAAATCATTTACAGAACATGACTGGGCAGCAGATCACTTTATCACAAGAATACGAGCTAAATACACCCTCCTACATGATGATTTTCTTCTTTCATCACAAGAATAGATATTGGCACATTTTACTTAGATGATACCAGTTCTCATAATAAGTACATTATCTGTACTGGATACATGTTTCTTTCAAGTATTCAGCACATCCCTGTTTTTCTGTCACATACAGTACACATCACTGGGAGAAATCTTGATCCTCCTTCCAGTTTAAACGTGCAATGCTCATCTTTTATTGTCAACACAAAGTCTATATTGTTCATAATTTTGATTTTATCTTTGGCAGGAGAACACATGACAGAGGAAGAGGTGGCAGAGTGTTTCACTACACTTTTAGGACTCAATGACGAAGAAGAAGAAGAACAAGAACAAGAAGACAAAGCAGGCAGAGGAGGGGAACAGTCTGAGCATGACATTTATAAATCTGACAGTATGTTATATAAATAAATAAATAAAAAATCACTCAGAAACTATAACCTAAAAATTCATAGAACACCTTAAAAACACTTTTTGATATATGTGTGTGTGTGTGTCTAGGTGGCGATTCAGTGTATTCACTGGAGTGTGCGATCCCAGATGAGATATCCATGGAGACATTCACACATCACATCCTGGGCTTTCCGTCCTCAGCAGAGCAGAGCGGCAGGTCTTCACCTCCAGAGTAACGAAAGCAAAGAACTGTCTGCTACTCTAAGACAAGTTGTGTTGATTATGAGCCTTAGAGTCTCTGCTGCTCTTTTTAAGGGTTTCTTTCCATAATATGCTCCATAAAGAGATGCTGTAATTTATATGATGAATAAATTTAACGATTGAAGGACAACTCCATCTGCGTTCCTTTCTGGGGTTTTTTGTTTGTTTGTTTGTGAGTTTGTTTGTTTTTTTCAAATGGCAAAGCCCACTCAGTCCTTAGCAAAAAGCAGTGCCATGGGTTACAGCAAAAGAAGTTGGTTTGGATTTTAGAACTGGGGTTGTATGAAGTGCTAATCCATAGTCAGTGTATTATCGACAGCAGATGGTGGTCAGTGAGCTCTCAGTTGGGAGAAAACGGTGGGGAACTGATGGCATTACATTGCTCTCTTCAAAGCCGCCAAACTCCTTTAATCAAAACTGCAACTTTACTTTGCAGAATACAAGAGTTGCTGGTGTGGGTGATGACATGATGGCAACATTAGGTCATGGTAGTGTAGTTCATCTATAGCCTACCACTAGCTTTCCATTTTTGGTGATAGCATTCAGGCTTTAAAAATCCTAAAAGCCACAGAGTTTATTTTCTGCAATAATCCGAAATCCAATGGAAAAAAATCACACAGGCTTTTTGATGAGGGCACCGGGGCGACACCAGCTACCATCTGAGTCCCCCCCCCCCTCAATGTTATAAGAAGAGTTATTGAAACTTTTGGACAGGGAGTGCTAAAAAAACAACTTTGAAATTTCAGGATGGTGATCTCTGAGATTACATCTATTATTTTTCATTTCAGAGACAATTTATGGGTATTTACACGGGTGGCAGATACATATATATTTATATTTAAGCCTTCTGATGTGTAGATAATTTTTACTTTTTTTCTGGTAGTTATTTTCATGAAGTGCTGTGAACGCAACCTGTCGCTTCAGTCTTATTTTGAGTCCTCCAGTGGGTGGGGCTCTGACTCCGACCAATCACAAACGCTTTGCCACAGGAACTTCCTGCTCTGTAGCCTGCAAGCTGTTTTTTGTCAGCTGGTCAGTGCGACTCCCAGCTACGTCAACTATCAAACAAGACAACAACAAGTAAAGTTGGACCATTAATCACAAACAGCGAGCTTTAAAATGAGTGAACCGAGAAGTCGGACTGCACGGCACCAAGTTGACAAACTTTAACCAACGATCAGCCTCAATCCGTCTGCAAGCCTCATGACAGACAGACTTTTATTGTCCTAGCTCGCTGGCTAACGTTAGCTATTTGTCTGGTGAGTTCACCGACATGGCTACAAGAGAGGTTTCTTTTCGGCAGAAGTACCGTCAGACCCCGGCGAGCATTAAGCAGGAGCAGGATGACGACTCGGACCCGGAGGAGACTCAGCTGGGGCTGAGGAGGTCAGACGGGCTGGAGTCACAGATCATCCACAGCGGACACTTCATGGTGTCCTCGCCCCACAGCGAGCACCCCCCGAAGAAAGGATACGACTTCGATACTGTCAACAAACAGACCTGTCAGACCTATCATTTTGGCAAGGCGAGCACGTCCCACTTCTCCATAGACGCTTCACTGACTAAACTCTTTGAGTGCATGACTCTGGCGTACAGGTATGTTTTATAACACATCCCAACACCGTGCACACACATGGGGACATTAACTTCACTGCTCTGCACACAGTTCATACTGAGCTCTCCTTAGTCCTGTGCAGACCAGAAAAGTCAGGCATGGGATACACTGGTGTGAAATTGCAGTCACGAGTCTCCTCTTCATGCAACTTCCTGCTTGACCACTCATGATTGTGGTTAAGGAAGGACAAAACATCAATACCTCAGAGTAAAAATACCCCATCACAAGTCTTGCAAATAAAATCCCCCGTGGCCGTCATATTACTATATATAACATTATCAAATTGGTATAATACTACTGCATTTCATGCATCGGCAGTATTTTAATGTTATAGCTGATCAATGTAGAGCCTATGTAAAAATATGGATGGGAATCACCAGAGGCCCAACGTTATGATATAATAATGATACTAGGGCTGCAGCAATATACCTCTATTAAGGTATGCAGTGATATGACAGTTAATAATAATAATTATATAGGACCTTTAAAAGCAGAGAGTTCAGAAACAAAGCAACAAAGCAAAAGCAGAAATGGGAAATATAGAAAGCATTACAATAACAGAAAGCCAAAAAGTCCTAGTGAGCACAAGCGAGACAAACTAGGGTGGAGTTAGGATGAAATTAAAACAAGAGGACAAATAATGCAAGATGCAGGAAGCATCATGTCAACATAAAATAATACAAACAAATTACCAAAACTCACAAAATCAATAAAACCACAAATAAAAGGAAATAAAATAAATTCAACATTAATAAAATAGGTAAAATAAATAAAATTAAACAAAAGGAAATAAATAAGTTGACTGCTATCATATACGTATACGTATGCTTATTTATGATATTGAAAATAAAATGCAACTGGATGAAGAATCTTACCTTTATTTTTGTTATTTTCAAAAAGGAGGCACATACTTCCATTAAAAAAATGGCGTCAAATCTAAATTATAATAATAAATTATGAAATAATGGTCAACATCTGTTCTATTTAATATGAGTTTTAAAGATAAAGGCGTTTCCCTTTAATCATTTTTCTTGCGTGAAAAATGGTCTGAAAAAGTCAGAAAAACATAGTAGGCTACCGAAAGTTTATTTGTATTTGTAACATAATGAACTTAAATAATAATAATAATAATAATAAAAAAAAGTTATTTGTCGTCCATGTATCAAAACGAAATTGCCATGCAAAAATAACATGACACTATGCAGTATCAATTTTTTCCCCACCCATGATGAACAATTAGGCAGTCTTGTCCAGTTGTTCCCAAATCTAAAGGTCACATAAATCTGGGGGTTCATAAAATGATTAATGGGGTATGAAAGAAGAAAACAAGAATGCCTGACACAGACATTTGTATTCACATATAATTTTGGATGGTTTTACCTCTTCAGGTCCCAAACAGATGATTAAATGAAGTAATGTGAGTAATTTAGAGACACAAAAGTTTAACTACATGCAGACTTCTACAATGATAAAAGAGTCTCCTTTCTTTGGAAGGCACCCTGAGAACGGTTGCACAACTAATCAAATTATTATTGAAACGGCAATATGGCCAAGTGCAATATCCAAGTTGCCAGCATTGTAATTTTTGGACAAAGATAAAATGTGTTACAACATACCAGTAAATAAAAGAGATGCCATAGCCTACAAATCATATTCCTGTCATAGGAAAACATTCTTGTTTGATACAAACCCTGGTCAAAATCACACCTTCAGCATTTTTGTATTTTTTTACCGTGAAGGTGAAATGCTAAAACTACCATTCCCACTTAAATCATGTCTCATATTACAGTCACAATATGTAAGCTGTAACGATGGAAACCACTGGTTTAATCCTAAACAATACATCCTGACGTAATTGGTAAGCTCATTATGTGATTTTATTGTAAAGTACAACCGTCACCTCACATTTATACTTAAGTGCAGTACTTAGAGTATTGAACCTTGATCAAACTCTGATTGTTCTTGTTCTTTGTTTCTAAAGAAGGGTTGAACAATTCATACAGGAGTGTCTTTTGTGGTATCGAGCCAAAACAAGATGCCGGGAAAGATTTATGTCTTGCCAAAACTACCACGGGCTTTGCAAGTCTTGAATCTTAAAAGACAGATCTCCTTCATGTAAGAAGAGTGCTTTGTTTTGGTAGTGCTTGAAGGCACAGCTCTAGACTTGTTTGGTTCATTTGTCAAATTATTAAATCAGCTGACCCCTCTGAAAATAGTTGTTTCACATACCACTCAGTTTAATTTTGTATTTATCATTTAGTCTATGAAATGTCACAAATACCAATACCAAAATAACCCCCAAGAGCCACCATGGCTCAAATCAAAGTCATCAATATTTCACAGCATTAAAAAGCAGTAAGTGGACTTTATTTTCCAGACTACACCAAACCTACAGATCAAATCCTTTTAAGTTATAAGATGTAATTCATGATGTGAAGCCCAGTGTCCTGAAAAGACAAAGACAAAAACCAGGACAGTAAATGTTGTTTAGTTTATAAACTTTGGACAGTGTTAAAGTAGTGTATAAGCTAAGATTCAAACTGATATGCGCAGATAAAAGTTGGGTTTAAATGCAGATGATGTTAAAAATTGAGTCAGAAAATAATAAATGATGGGCTCATGTTACCCATGGGTCTGTTTACAGCAGTGGTGTCACTGTAGTGTTGATGCACAGCCAGCTGCTCAGAGGATTCCCTCTGCACTTAAAATGGCACCAAAGTGGATCCATTGGGCAGATTATTTATAGACCAGGAAAGCACTACTACCAGTTACTGTTCTGCTGTTGTCATTCATCCGACACGCAGATTATTTATGTACACGAGAGCCTTTATTCACAATAAGACCATTTGAGGATTTGAAAAGTTTTCTCCTGTGCCTTTTCTCTTTTCATTGTACTAACCTGGACTGTTGATTGCAACAGCTTTTTCTTCTCCCAAGGACTCATACAAAAAGTAAGCATACAAATGACAGCTGGAAAGGACTGGGCAGGAAGGACACTCTGTAACAGGGGAGGGGTTGAAAGAAGGAAGCTGAGCTATCTCTTTACGATTGTGATAAACATTTCCTCATTAAAACGGCACTGAAATCAGAAAAAAACATATTTCTAATTGTTTGCCTCGAACATCTTTTTATGGCTGGGCAATATATCGATTTTATATTGATATTGTGATATGAGGCTAGATATTGTTTTAGATTTTGTATGGTTTCCCACACATTCATTCATTTATGGTGGCCAGCCATGATCAGAACATCTGATATAGCATGAATGGATTTTATATTTTTGAAGCTGGACCACTTTTTAGAAGCACTATTGGAATATACAAGTAAAGGGGCACAGACTTGTCAGCATAATCATAACTAATTAACTTATTAACTATGTCATTAGAAAAATGTTTTAAAAAGTTGGTACATATTACTGTCAAACTTCGTACCAGCGTCCAGTATGGGGCAGCTTAGATGTTTATTATTGCCTGTATGACTTAGAAAAAAATTGTGGTGGGGCATGGCTCCAGTAATGTTGCTGTACAGTAAATATGACTTTCACATACTAAACCATGCACAGTGAATTCCTCCAATGCTGCCTTGTTTTATATTTAATAGTATATGTGTGTCCTCTGTTTATTTGACTCCTTGTCTCCGTATTCCAGTTGTTAATATAATTCTAACTTTAGCTTGACCTTGAAAGGTCCCTGCTTGTTTGTTTTGCTTACTTTATCTCTTGAAGTCTTTTAGTACACTCCCAGTGTTGGTCAAGGTGACCTGTACCTTTTTTCTTTTCAAATTGTCGGTGCGCTCAGGGTAGTTTTTGGCATTTATCTATTCCCATGACGAGAGAAAAATCACCTGTCATTAACAAGTAACATGTTCTTTCTGTCATTGTTTTTGTTTTTTTATTTGCAATTTATTCGTCATTTGCACAAAAGACAGAGCCTACTGTAATGCCATTTTGAGCCACATTCAGGCATATCTCTATGTATATACTGTTTGAGGAAAGGATATCTAACTCCTTTCCTCAAACAGTGCTTCCTTACCTGTAAGTGATGGACGCTGGCTTAGTATTACTGTGAACAGGCATCACTCTTCAGTATTAAGACTTTGGGTAATTTTCAAGCATCTGTATTAAGTTGAGCAGAACAGATTTTTGATAAAACAAGCTTTTAAAAAATCCAGTTTAGGTGTTTTTGTAATCGGTGGTGGACAGGAGTGGCATTTTTCTTGAGTCTGTGAAATCTGATTTTTATCCTCAAAAAGCGAGAATATAAGGGCTTCTTCTGCTGATAACAGAAAGGAGAGCACTGTGATCTCTGAGGGTTTGAATTACAGTAGAGATACTGATCTGCCTGAACAAGTTAAGCTATCTTATTTGTTTCAGGGAATGTCTCTCATCACTTGAGAAATCAACTTACTGTAGTTTTTCTTGTCGTTTTAGTGGTAAGTTGGTGTCTCCCAAATGGAAGAACTTCAAAGGTCTAAAACTGCTATGGAGAGACAAGATTCGCCTCAACAACGCCATATGGAGAGCCTGGTATATGCAGTGTAAGGGTTCCTCTTCCATTTGCTATTTGTTGAGTGTTGACTGTATTGTTTAGTTTTTAGCTTGAAGTGATCTGAATTTGAATGCTTCTTTAACAGAGTTGTAGCATGCATTAAAACATCAGGATCTGGTTCACAAATCTGTTGTCAGAAATTCACAAATGTGATTCTTACTTAGATCAATGTTTTGGCACATCATGTTCATATAAGGATCCAGATGTCACCAGGCTTTATTCTTCATCTCGTTCACATTTTTATTACATCTTATAATTAAGGGAATAGGTCACCTCCCAAATAACCATGTGTATCTCAAGTACTCACCCTGTGTTACATTGAATTTGTGAAGAAAACTTTAGTTTTCCTGCATGGCTTCACAATGAACGAAGAATCCAAAAACTGAGAAATGAATTGAAGTCATAGGGTATCACTTTTAACTGTAACAAAACTAAATCAGAACATCTGTTAAACTCTTACACAACTAGTGCAGTTTAATCAAAGTCTTATTTATCCATTGATATCCTCAGTACCTCCCTAACAGACAGGCCTTTGCAACAGGATCGAAATGGAAACCGTAATTTTATCTCACTGAACACATAAGCTGCTGGTCCACCACTCCCTCGATCTGTGAATCCGAATTAATCCTTTAAAACACCACTGTCACACAATAACGCAACAAACTACCTATCAAAGGAGCAGTAGACCAGCAGCTCTTATGCTTAGTGAGGATAAATTACTACTTTTGTAAATGGAGTCAGCTGTGCAAGAGAACATTCGTTTCACTTTTAGTTCAGTTTTCTGCTGTCTGTTTGGGAAGTACTGAGCATATGACTGCATAAATATGACTTGTATGATACTGTATTAGTTGTATTAAAGTTTTTAAACAGATGTTTTGCTGTTGTTAACTATAGTCGCTTATAACTTCAGTTCATCAAGAATTGTCTCTGTTTTTGGATTCTTGATTCACTGTGGAAGCATGCGAGCCAAAAAAAGTTTTCCTCAGGCATTTAACATAAAAAAGTTTGAATAATGGATATACAAGTAGTAATTTGGGAGGTGAAGTATTCCTTAAACAGTTCTTGCAACATTATCTGTAAAATTTGAAACAACTGTTAATAAACTGTGGAACTTGGTTCGTTTTTTTTTTTTTGTTTATTAATTTAAGATAAATATTGGTACCATTTTTGCAAATTGCTGCAGTTTTGTCGGTTTGTTTACATGCCACGGGCAGCTCTGTGACAGTGACTGATAGCAACTCTCACTCATGCCTCAAACATAAACTCAAACTGGGTCAAGCTTCTCATGAGCTTCTTTTGTCCACTGAAAGCAATGTCTGCGATAAGATGTTATTGTTTTTTTTATGGCATAGTAAATTTAATTACCAGTATAGAAAAAGGGGACTGTATGTTTCAAGTAAGGGTGACTTTGAGGTTGTTTTTCTACGTTTAGATGTGGAGAAAAGGGAGAATCCTGTCTGTCACTTTGCAACTCCCCTTGATGGAAGTATGGACTTGGATGTCAATCGTCCTACAGAGGTAGAGGCAAAAAAAATATGACGCACAAATAGCAATGCTAACTTTGTGTTGTTTATTGTCACCAAAATCCTCCCCTCGGATCATTTTCTTTCCTCTCTCAAATAGTTGCTTGTGATTGAATTTTATGTTCTCCTTCTCACTTCCTGTCTTTGTGCTGTGTGTTTTTATGGACTTTTTCCTATCTCCCTCTGTCTGATGCAGGGCATTGCCACAGAGGGGAAATGCTGGAAAAGAAGAATTGAAATCGTCATAAGAGAATACCACAAGTGGAGAACATACTTTAAAAAAAGGGTATTGTTTTGTTCAGATTTTATAAATACACTGCAATGCTATGTTCACACTACAAGTGACAAACGCAACAGCGGGGTCGGCTACATTATCGCCAAGTTGCTGTTGAAGTTTTTGCTCAAATGCTCTTTGACTTGGGGTGCGTTCTGAATCGCATAATTTTTCTTTTTACTTTTAGTAGATACTGCAGCCCTTACAAATAATCCACCGTTCCATACAGTATGCACACAATCAGGACAAACTACTTCTTTATAACATTACGTCCTGAACTTTGACCCGCTTGTTCATATATCCATTATCATGGAAATAAAACAAACGCCGTTCCCTGAGCTTGCCAGAGGCAATGATCAGTTCTGAAAGCTTTGCTGTTGTTTCTTTGTTATTGTTATTTTCATAGTTGTCTCCTTTTATTGTTGGTAATCTTTATAATTATTTTGTTCACTAAAAAAATAACATTTTTATTATTACCATTTGACTGGCCATCACTAACATTGGGTAATTTATATCATTAAAAAAAATCAATGCTCAGCAGTCTTTGTATAATACTGTAGCACAAAATATTTTGATACTATGCTGTATGATTTATTCCCCTACCCCTTTATAGCATGCTGCTCATAGCATGAACTCTGAATTAATAGTTTAGGATACTTGGTATTTCATATATCTTTATGTGATTTGTCTTTAAATGTAAATATTAATCTAATTTTGAACTCATTATCTCTCTTATAGTTACAGAAGCACAAGGATGATGACCTCTCAAGCTTGCTTAAGGTATGCAAAACTGCATCATGCTCAACCCACCAAGTGCTGTTAGTACCTAGATGAACATTACTACCAGCATCTGCTCAACCAGATGTTGATAGTAATGGCATGAACCCATACTAACCCATTCACACTCACATTATCATATACTTCTTAATAGATGCTTTAAGGCTTTGCCAACACAGTTCCTCTGAATAATCTCGCCCACTTTAGCTTGTACAACAGAGGATTAGAGCCATGTTAAAGAAAAAAAAAAGTTACATTTCAAGAATGAAGTCGTACTATTACAAGAATAAAGTAAGTTTGAGAATAAAGTTGGAATATTCTGAGAAAAAAGTTGTATTTTTATGAGATAAAGTCATAATTTTATGAGAATAAAGTTGTAATATTACAAGAATTAAGTCCTAATTTTACAAGAAAAAAAGTTGTAAATTTAAGAGAAAGTCATATTTTTACGAGAAAGGGGATATTATATTACAGAAATAAACATATTGCCAGCAAACTGTAAAACAGGCGAGAACACAGGTCAACAAGTTACCTGTTGCAGCTTTTTTTTCTCGTAAAATTACAAATTTATTCTCGTAATATTACCAGTTTATTCTCTCAAATTACAGCTTTTTTCTTGTAAACTATGACTTTATTCACGTAATATTATAACATTTTTCCCCATAATATTACGACTTAAGTCTCGAAGTCTAAAAAAAATGTTTTTCCTCAGTACTACCCTAAAACTCTGTCAAACTGTCATGAGCTTGTAACATGCGTATAGACACAAAATCTGTATAAGGGGAATTCATTTTTTAAGACTGTTGCATGAAGTGTGGAGACAAAGTGTTGTTTATTAGATAAACTATGTTTGCTGTACTCATCACTGCATGCTTGTGTGTCACTAACTGGCTTGGTGGTTGCCTTTTGAACACTTAAAGGGGCCAGAGGAGCAGTTGTTGCTGTTCGGGGAAGTCTCTCCAGACATGCTCCGTGTCTCCTTTCTTCAGGATGAAGAGACTGCCGCACGCCGTGTGCCTCGTAAAAATTATGACACACCCGCCCCAATGGAGATGGACCCCCTCTTTGACATGGATGTTCTGATGTCTGAGTTTTCAGACACGTTGTTCTCTACGTTGTCCTCGCACCAGCCTATAGCCTGGCCCAATCCAAGGGAGATTGGTGAGGAAATCATTATTATTATTATTATTATTTTTTTTTTAATGGAATCAGTAGTACTTATACTGTACATGATTTAGTTATGTAAGATTTAGGGGCATTTTTTACTAGAAAATAACTATGTTTTCTTTTGTGTATAATGAAATGAAAAAAAAAGTTAAAACTGAATATGATTACTGCATGGGGCTTGATCTTAACATTATGTTATGAACTGGGATGTCCTCCCCTTACTCTCCCTACCTCTGCCTCTTAACCCTCCACAGCTCACGCAGGGAACGCAGACATGATCCAACCAGGACTCATCCCTCTACAACCCAACCTAGACTTCATGGACTCCTTTGATCCACTGCAAGGTAGCAGTAAGACACCACCCGCAGCTGCAGTGCGCACACACTAATAGTGCACATTTTACAGGAATCAAGCGCACATGTTCTAGTAACTCTGCTGAAGCAGTTGGCTTAGTCTAACACAGAAAGTAGTGTGATTTTACTAACCTCTAGCTAACATAGAGACTTTTGTTCCAGACTTATTTCACAGCCTCCGTCAGCCCGCCTTCCCCTCTGTTTCACCCACTGCACCATCTGTTACCCCTCTACCCAGCAGCAGCTCTCAGTCACAGGTAAACACCAATCCAAGGTGCAGTCCCTAACACACACCACCACGATGACAGTTTGTTCAAGGACTGTGCTATTATTCCTAGATTAAAGACTTTGTGTTTTTTAGGGGTCAGTTAATAAGGATGTCACACCTTCTACCATCTTTCTGTCTTAGTGTAGTTACACAAATACAATCTATGTAACACAATAATATTACTAAACTTTATTTACATAGCACTTTTCATCCATGACTGGCCGCTCAAATGGCTTAACATTAAATGTATTTTTTTTTAAAGAATCAAACACTCAATATATGAATAAATACTTCGCTTCTCTGTCTGCTTTCATTGTCCTTGAAGGGTCCATAAATGCAGCTTAAGCATAGCTCCTTGTCTGATTTTTACATACAAAAATAGATAGCAGTAACTGTATTAGAAAGCCATACCAAAAAAAAAAATAAAAAATTGGCAGATAGTTTGGATCTCATGGAGGGGCGTTGTATGAGGTGCTCATTCAAAGTCACTATATTACATGCAGTGGATGTCAGTCGGCAAGCTCCCAGTTTGGAGAAGCAGGCACGAGTCCAGTATGAAAGCCACCTTAAAAAAATGTTTTTATAGCAGTTAAAGTGTAAACTATATTGAAAATATTTTCACCACTTTACAGTGAGGCAGACAGCCCTTTCTGACAGTGAACTGAAGCCAGCTATGCTCTCACCAAAATCTCCAGACTCCATAAAGATGAACAGTAATTTTGGCTAACTGAATATAGTGCTCATCAGCCGCTGCCTTGACTGCCTCATTTAGTTTTTTTGTGTTATTGGCTTTGCTGAATCCAGGGTAACCCTTTAAAACACCAATCTCACACGATAACACAAACAAACTAACTGATTTAGGCAGCGGTATATGAGCAACTCCTGTATTCAGTTGGCCAGAATAACTGTTTTTCTCAGTGGAGCCTGGCTTTAGAGAGCAAGAAATAACACACAGATTTCACATCAGAAGGAGAGCAAATATTTTTTTTTACTGCAGTGATAAGTTGTTTTTGAAATGCTTAACTCCAACAAATATGGACTGAAGCAGAATATTTCATTAGCTAAAAACATTGTAACTTTTGGAAATGATTGCATGTTTTCCTCTACAATACATTTTTACTTTTGGACTTTACAACGTTCTGGACTTATTGAAAATGTTTGGATCATGCAAGACAGAAACAATTCTCTGCAGCCATCAGTGGAATTAAATTCTGCAAAGAGCATAGTAATAACAGTACTATCAGTGAAGCCTTATGTTAAACAGTAACTGTGTAGAAATACTGTGTTTAAACACAATGAAAAACCTGCGAAAACAAACAAAAAAACAAAGTTGTGCAGCATATAAATGCTGATTTAAAATTCTAATATCAACATTACGGGCAACGTTTCAAACTATTCAATACAACCCTACAATTAATTGTTAATATTTAAATGACTAATCAATCCAATTCTGTTACTTTCATTGCTGAGTAATAGATAAATCAAATAAAAGGTTTATGTGCAGTCAGACGTAACTTTTTCTGTCATAGTCTAAAGCAGCACAAAAGAGAAAATTTCCAGCTAATGTGAATTAAAATAAACTACATCTCTTTTGTTTGATATTGCACTAGCAGAACGGACTAAGTGTGTTTGTTCCTTCTTTCTTTGTCGTCCCATACCAGGCCCAGTTATTGCCGTCCATGCTCACAAGCAACCACATCTCCCCTCCTGGCCCACTGCCCATCCCTTCTCCCATGGCCAGTCAAGCCAGTCGAACAGCTGCTGATGGCGCCTATGTACAAAACTACATTTCTCTGTTTCCTGGGCAGGTGGCGTCCAGTGATCAAGCCGTAGCTTCCTCAGTCTCTCAGCCGTTATCCCATGTTCCTCTAGCACAATATCTCCAAGGAAGGGACATGGCGTCAGCAGCACCCATGGTTCCCTCACCCTTGGACCACAACTCATCGCTGGAGGAGACTGTAGCACCATCTGTGATCACACACACAGCCTCCTCTACTGTCACACCCAGCGACGCTGCCACCACCTTCAGCCACGCCTCAGAGTACTGCTCCATATCCACACAACCTCCACCTCCTCCTTCCCAGCTCCAGCCCTTGGCTCCATTACCTGCTGCTTCCGTCCAGCACCCTCAGACTTTTGCCCTGCCTCGCCCCTTTCAGTCACCCAGTGCCAACAAAAACCCCCCTGTGCAAAGGATCGCTAACACCCTCCCCCCGTCCCACCTCATCCTCACAGGTCTGTTGTTTCTGATCTCAAGATGTTTGATCTGCAATATCTGAGAATGTGTGCATTTCACAATGATGATCTATTATATTCCACTAATTATAAGAAAAATATGAATAGGAATATATAATCATCAGGGTTCCCGCGGATCCTTAAAACGTCATAAAAGGCATTAATTCATCTATCTAAAAATAAGGCCTTAATTGTTATTAAAAAGTCCAAAAGCAATATTTTAAGCCTTAAAAATGCAAAAACATGGGATGTGGGATTTTATTTCTTTTTTGGGCTTTGCATTGCAAAATCTCAAAGTAATTGTTAAATTTAAAAAAATATATATATATATATATATATATATATATATATATATATATATAAAATGCTTCTAGTACTAAAGTCGGCATAAAGTCATGGTTTATGTCACACTAAATATTTCGACAAAATTGTCCCCAACTTCAAGTCATATGTGTCGGTTCATATTTTGTTTTTCTTTCATTTTAGTTTTTGCAAAATAAGCCTTAAATTACATTCTGAGTGGCATTAAAAAGTTTTTAAGTCTTAAATTCTACTTCTCTTAAACTGTAGGAACCCTGAACCACATAAATGCGTAATCTGATCATTTCTCGTTAGTTGGAATAAATATATTCTTTCTGCGCATGTTTGCCCCACGTGGTGGTTACATAAGTGAAAGCAGGAGGTGAGTGTGCCACACACACATGCCGCAACAGCTGTTTCTACATGCTTCCCCTTGCTGAAAATGATTATTTTTGAAATGATAAAAATTTTGCGCTATGTCAGTGCGCCGCTCTTATGTGATTGCCCTCTGATTTTGAAACAGTAGCCTGACACTATGTATTGATGTCATTACAGGGTGCAATGTAGAGTCAGTGGACATAACAATCTTTTCTGCTGTCAGTGGCAGTAGCCTTCATTTGAGGCATTTAGGGAGCATCTGTAAATTGTAGTGTCTACCTATAGTCTGCACGTGAGGTGTTTAGGGAACATCTCTACACATTTGGGCGGCTGTTTCACTTCAACTTAATTACCACAAGATAGCGCTCAAGCCTTTTTTCTCAGTCATACTGTTTTTTAAAACAGTTTTTGTATGTATATTTGATTCACTGCAATTTGTACCACTGGTGATGTCTTTTGGCAAGCACAGGGGAAAACATCTGGTACATTTCCAATAGAAGTGTATTTGTACTCAGACAAATTAAGGATAATAATCTCTGCAGCAAACAAATTCCATGTTTGTTTGTTTGTTTGTTTTTTAATTTTGTTCAGTAAAATAGCTGTTTTTAATATTGTTTTCTGGATTTTTAGAACCAAAGAGCTGTTAATATACTTCATATACCAACTACTATAAAGTGTAAAGTTAATATAAGGCTAATAAAATATATACAACAGCTGGTTGCAGTCCACAGTCAGCAACCCAACCCCTTGGCCATGAGGATGCTGCTTGCTTTCATTTTTAATAGAAGACAGCTTATTTTTGTGAAATTCAATTTAGGGATAGGCCAACGCATTAAAAACATGTTCAATCTTTTAAATTGGAATTTTAATTTTGTTTGTAATATTGTTCACAATATAGCCTTGCTATTGTAATACAGAACAGAATTTGTGGAACTGAATTAATTTGTGAATTGATTTTTATTTGTTAAAAAAGTAATGCAAACCTCATATTTATTAATTAAAAATAGCCAAGGTTTCTTGCCTTTTTTAACAAGTGTGTTAGAATATCAAAAACACTTATTTGTGATATTTAACACTTGAATGCTGTTGATATGATTATTCATGTTGTATGGTAAAATGCTGAAAAAAAAAAAAGATATAAAATTTTTGGCTTGAAACCTGCTTAGAGAAATGAAACCTGGGTTGTGTTTACCACAGAGTTTATTTTCAATAAAACTAGAAAGTCACTGAGGAAAAATGCAGAGGGCAAACTTGTCAAAAATAACAACTCCTTTATGAATTTTAACAAATGAATGCACATGAAACTAACACTGCAGTACCTTACTGTCAATGTTCCTCCTCTCAGCTCCTTTCCCAGCTCATGCCGGTGCTGTGATTGTTACACCAACACCTCTGAAAGCGGAGCATGTTGTCCATAATACAGGAGTGGTCATCACTTCTCCTCAACTTCGAGGGGTATGTTTGCAGCTCTTATGCCACATTTGGTCCTCAAATTGAGTTGCCAATAGAAAATTACAAAACCGCAGCATTTACATGTCAATGTTTATTTTGTTATAATGTGTATAATATATAAATGTGGAATTAAAACTTTACTGGTCTTAAAACTCAACTGATCAATATGATCAGAAAGACTAGATTTTATTATATTGCTTGTATCTCTTATTTTTTATCTCTTGTCTATTTGCCCTCTTTTCATGGCTCTCACTCCTGGATGTCACGCTGTGTCCCAGACGAAGAAATCTCCCAAACCGATTGTCCCCAAAGAAAAGTCTTATTCTTCCAGCCTCAAAAATCAGAAAGCCTCCCCAAGTGTTGGTAAGTCTTATTTCTACCCAAAAATCGCATCATAAATCCATACCCACAACATGTAAACAAGATTGTTTTTTTTTTTTGTTTTTCAGTTCCCAGTCAGCCAGGATCAGGGCAAGGATCACCATGTCAGCTAGATCAAGTCCCTAGTCCCCAGTCACTGATCTGCAGCAGCAGTGCACCTCTGATAAAGAATGAACAAAATCAGGTTTGTGTTTCAGCTGGGTCGGGTGCGGGCAAATATTCAAAAATGATGTTCGAGTTTGGCCTACTTCAAATGGGGCTTCAAGTTATTAATAGTGAAAATATAGGGCAAAATTACATTGAAATGATGGATCTACCTAATTTTCCAGCAGTTGTGTGACAGGGTTAAACACATACAGTGTTTCAGCAACTGCTGACGTCGGTTCAGACATAAAAACCAAAATGCCTGTCGGGTTCAGGTTAGGCTCAATTACTACTGTCTTGGACTCAGGTTCAGAGAGAAATTATTTATTTAAGTGTATCTATAATAGTCGTTTTCAGGTTCATTCTTGTATGTGAGGTTTCTACTAGAACATGTTAACATGCTTTAATGTTCAAAACAACACTGTTGTCCACATACTGTCTGTGCTGAAACACCGGGATTCACCCTCTGTCTAAATCACTTTGCTTACACGCCTGTGTTTTTAACCCCCCCCCCCAAAATAGTTCCATCTGCTCCGACGGATGATGTCTCTAACACATGGTGTCTCTGCACCATCTTTGCAGCCTGTGAATGACTGTAACAGACTACAGAGTTTCTACTGCTGAAATTCAGATTAAATGTTTCCCTGACATTAGCAGCTAGCGTCTTACAGCTAGTGTGATTGATCATTTTTTTGGAATGAAAATGATGTTAAAGTATGTACACACAAAGCCACAAATCTCAATGCTAAAGCAAATGTATACAAACTGAATTTAATTTATAATAACCCTTCTTTTTTTTTAACATCAGAAGTGTTTGCACTTTTCCATTGTAGTATATGACACAATCTCAGTGAGCCTCTGTGTAATGTTTCCACTGCTGCTGTGTGACAGAGCCGGAGGATAACGTACATATCTGCTGAGCAAAAGAGACGATCAAACATAAACATTGGCTTCAAAACACTCTGCAACCTGGTTCCCACTCTGAAGTCACAATCAAATGTAAGTCTGTCTCCATCAAGCATCCATTACAGATTCAGGACATCACTGTTTTTTCCATGTGTGCGCACAGTATTTGCTTCATATATAGTTTTAAGTGTTAAATTTGCTGTCTCAGATATTCATTAATTTTGTACATGTAGATCAGTAATGCAGTCACTCTGCAGAAGACAGTGGATCACATTGGGAAGCTCCAACAGGAGAGACAGCAGATGCAGGAAGAGATCAAGAGACTACGAGAGGAGATAGAGGAGCTAAACACCTCCATTAAGTATGTTAAAACGCTGTGCATGTGTCACCCCTGTTAAAATACACACATGTTGCATGTTTCTCAGCTGTTTCTGTCTGATGTCAATGCTGAACCACAGCTCGTGTCAGGAACAGCTGCCTGCGACAGGGGTGCCCGTCAGGCGGCAACGCCTCAACCACATGCAGGAGAAGTTTAATGAATACGTGCAGAGCCGCACACTGCAGAACTGGAAGTTCTGGATTGTATCCTTTAATGAAAAAGATCTCATACTGCTGCTCATTTTAGTGTAACTAAACCCCCAAACCACTTTTTTTTCCAGTTAAAAAAAACAAAATAATACATATTGGTATTTGGTGTTGTTGACTGATTCAGGCCCAACCCTTGACATTTGAGAGCAAAGTATAAAAATTCTACATATTGTGTCACCAACTGAGCCCCCCGTCGCTGCCCCGACACAGTCCTCTCACCAACATACTACTTTGGGTGCAGGGGGGCAGGGAGATGCTTTGGATCAAGAGGCGGCATGATTGGGTGACTGGTCATGTCTTAGCCCCCTTCCCAGCCCTGCCCATTTTTCAGACTTTTTTAACAGTACGGGGAGAAGGCAGTCAAGCCAAAAGTCAGGGGTGTAAAGTTACTCTTTAATGCAGGGCTCCTGTGCTATATGGAAAAATGTGTAATTTGATTTCGGCCACACGGATGCTGTAATGATAAATTATTTAACTTTTTTCAACTCATTTTTGCTTTTTATTTATAAAAGAGACTAAATATATGAGGGGAACAATAATATATGATTTATTCATTATGTTATGGTAAATTAATACAAGTATGGGTTGCACCAGTTAGGTCACTTCCTCTTTGGGTAGAGATGTTTGATAGTGCACTGTTGCCCAATTTTCTGCATAGGAGTTTTGACAGAAAAGCCACAATGTATACATTTTTCCAAGAGCTTTTGTGCTCAGTCGTCAAATACAGTGTGAAAAACTTACAGAGACGTCTGGAAATTTGAGGCCGAAAAAGTTTGTAATTTTAATGCGTAAAGGGAGTTGAAACCATGATATTCAGAGTATGGTGTAAGCTTTTTTGAAGCACATCATTTCCTGTGTCATCACAGGTTTTCTTCAGATTCTCTGGTTTTCCCCGACAGTTCAAAGACATGCGAATCCACCTTTCACCCAGTATCAGCTGGGATATGCCCCAGTCTACCAAACATGAAGTTGCTGATGTACCAATTAGAGTCTTGGGCTCAAACAGTTGGTCAGGCAGAATTGCATTTGTCTCACTCCGTAGTATTATTGATCTTTGACCGTCATCCATTCTAGTTCAGCATCATTATCAAACCTCTCTTTGAGTCATTCAACGGGATGGTGTCCACTACAAGCAGAGCGGAGCTGTGCCAGACCACACTGCAATGGCTCGATCGTCACTGCTCCCTCCCAGTGCTCAGACCAAGTGAGTAAAGGATTTACATTTCATATACAATCACAACAAACAGATACACAAATGTTATGTATGTCAGCAGCCTGCCTACTCTATGGCTCCAATAGAAAGGATCAGCAGTTGTAAATTATTTGCAGCCCAGCACTTCCTACCAACCGCAAAGCAATAGATCACCACAGTGTGTAACTGAGTTATCTGACACTATCTCTGTTTGTTTCAAAGCCTTATCGCGCAGCCATGACATGACAGGAAACTTAACAGTGCATCTCATTTTTAACATGACGCAACAGTTTTTCTTACCTCCCACTTGGTCAAAATAATACGCTTTTGTTCCTGCTTCAATGTGAATTAAGCATGATACTTAGTAGAGTTTATAATGTGACGTCAAAAGATTTCTATCATTAAAGTTGCAATTTAAGCAGCTCATCGGAGGCTGGGCCTGCACTGCTGCAGAAAATGGAAGATTAACCAGGGCCATCGCTCCAGTTTTTTACTTCACTTCTAATGGTGCTGTCCCTTCAAATTAAATGTTACATATCTGTCAGTGTCCAGCAGTCAAATCGTTGTGACACAATTTTGAAAACCCTCCCAAGTCATTGTCCCACAGCGTGACACAAAGGGCATTAAAAAAAAAAACCGCTGAGCAATTTAGCGTTGATAATATGTTATAATAAAGGTCTATTATTTGTCTATTGTCTTTAGATGTTTAGAAATCACAGCTGTTATTATATACAACAGCACGACCTTGAGTGTGATATTGCTGTTGCTGTAACAGTTCAGCAAACTTTATTTATATGCGAGACAACAAATTATGATTTATTTGTTCTCTAATAATTTTTTTAGTCTTCGCTGACAAAAATAGTTCGCCAACCCCTGGAAGTGACAAATATTACCCGGCATCAAAACTTTTCCTGCAAATTAGCAGGAAAAAAACTAACTCACTTCTGTATGTTAGTTGGGTCTGCATGTAATGCGCAGAGCAGCTGCTTAGTATCATGCACAATAGTGTGTTGTATTGTGTTGTGTCTCTCTTCTTGACTTACCGAGGCGAGCACGAGGATCCTTACCTGCTCACACCTGCAGTCTCCGCCGCCTCCCGCCCTCGCGCAGGCGGTCACGTCCAGCTGCCTCACACAGCTGAGGAAACTCCGGCTCCTGTGACGGGAGTGAGCGGGTTAACCAGTCTCTGCCGGGCGAGCGTCCTTCAAAAATTCCCGGGCCGGATTTAAAAGGGTCCTCGTCTCCGCGCACCATTTTCGTAATGCAGTTGTTCGCAGTGTTGAGGCGGCCCGCGGGGTTAATCAGCTAGCTGTACTGAAGCAGCTAAGCTAGCAGCGACAGCACGGGCGACGGCTCCACGCGTACACAGAAAAGCCCTGAAGCACACCGATGTGACCGAGCTGACAGGACAACTAATACAACAATAAAAGAGGCGGAAGACAGTATGACATCTTCAATGGAGGGACACAAAGTCGGTTTTCAGAGCGGTCTGTTGCCCTACCATCTAGGCCTAATTAGCGATTTAGAACAGCTGTGACGCGGAGTGATACATAAAGAGTTAAAAGTCCCGCTGTAGTGTTATCAGCCCTCACTGAATGCCTCTTGACTAATGAAACTGCTTGATCGGAACTAGCCAATTGTATTTAGACGTTTAAATTTCGGTTATTCAGGGTTGAAAAGCCAAGTTTACTAGAACTAGAACATAATTTGTGTATATGATAAACATAAACATTCATAATGTAAATGTGGGGGTATGCACTACTTTTGTTAATTATTTACATTTTTTTGGAATTTTAATATGCTATATGAAAGTATAATATAATATTTAATTACTAATTTAAAATATGGTCTGAATTAAGGCTACATGTAGCCAATAAATCCTTGTCTAGAGCAGGACTAAAGCTTGGAGCTGATGTTTAAATGACATCCATGGCTCAGTGGGGGTGAGTTCAAATGCAGCGGTCATTAAACAGTCCTAGTAAATGACAGGTTTCCCACAGTGTGCTGGAAAACTTTCAGTGTAACATGTTGCAAACTTTCCCAAAAGAGGTCTTTACATTAGACCCAAAGCATTGCCTCCCACACAGTTGGTATTGCAAATAACTGAGTTATAGTTGAGGTACAGAACCTCCAAATCATGTTTAGTTGTATAATATTGTGAATTTAGTGCATGTTGTGTAGTGCTGAAGACTGACTTGTGACTTGCAAGACAATGACTTGGTCCCACCTGTGCAATTAAAATATCAAATAGGTTTAGTGCAGTAAAAAGTGCAATATTGGCCCCTGAGATTTATTTGTTTATTTGTGACATTCGATCCCCATTTTTCCTTATAATAGCAGTAAATTATAATTAAATTTAAAAATAAGGATATACTACAGTAATGGTTATAGTATTCTCACAATAAATTGAGAAACCACGATGAAATGAAATGGAACAAGAATGTTTCCTTAAAGAAGGAGACCATAGACAGTTGCACAATAACATAACTAAAACTAAAGCAAAACAAGATCCCTAAGGAGATCCACACCAGATGTAGTGAAGTAGAAGTGTTAAGTAGCATAAAATGGAAATACTCAGGTTAAGTAAAAATATTTAAAAACTGCACTGAAGTATAGTACTTCAGTAAATGTAATTATTCAACCACAGTTCCACAGCCAGGTTTATGGTTATTGACATGTGGTTTCTTGTTTTTCAGTGGTGCTGAGCACCCTTCGCCAGCTGAGCACGACCACGTCCATTCTCAGTGATCCATCCCTGCTACCTGAAGAAGCCATCCAGGCAGTCATGCACACAAATGTGTAGCACGGAGAGGAGGTGAGGTGACCCAGAAGCCACCTGAACCCTTCAACAGCAGTCATCAAAACAACATATCACTAGTTTACCTTTTATAGCCATGCAGCAAGGACACAACGTCTTCCACGGATCCACAACTCCCCTTAAATATTAAATGAAATGATAAATGCAAGCTGGCTCACTGTTACTCTGTATGTACAATGGTTGAACATTTGTTTACAGGGAGCCCCACCTTTGATGTTACACTTGTAACAATTGTGCAAAAATGGCTTTTATCATACTATATTTTAATGATAGCAACTACTGGAGCCCCTCTTAGTAGTTTATCTGAAGGTGGTACTGGTTGTTTGCTTTCTGAACAACAATATATATTTAAATTACTTTTATAATGTAAAAACACAACATTGTGTCAAAAAGGGAAATATTGAGTGAGTGTTCTTTTTGTGTTCTCCCTCAGCTGTATACGTTGTTTGGAAAGGATGTTTTTCTCTCAAGGAGATAAATGTGGGATTTTTTTAAGAACTAGCCAGCAGTATAGTTTTTCCTTTTTGGAGGCTCTGAAACCTCTGACAAAGGCTTTTGATGAGAATGTAGAGGACCACCTGAAACATGGCGAAGGTGATCACTCCTGGACCCATCTGTGCTTGAGGTCCAGTGTGTAGGATTTAGTGGGATACATTGGCTGAATTGAAATATAACACAATTAGTATGTTTTCTTTGGTTTAAAACGACCTAAAACTAAGGATCACAGCATTTTCGTTACTATAGAATTAGCTGTTTATATCTACATAGGAAGAAGGCTGGGACACGCTCTCTGACCTCATGGGAGATTTGGGGTATGACGCATGCGCAGTGTACCGGGGGCTGCGATGTCACAACAGACAGCGCTAGAATCGACAGAGTCAGCTCAGATACTATTTCAAGCCTCCATGGGTGAGCTCCGCTTGACAGAGCTTTTTGGGTACACTCAGTGTAATGTTTTAAATATATTCCAACCCAAGGCAGACCGCAGATGCCACAGTATAACGAATAAGTCCTCCCCCATGTCCTGTGAGAGTGCCAGCAGTTGAGCCTCTATGATTTTATTGTGCAACACGGATTCTTAACTTGAAACAGCTTTATTCACTGTTTTAACCTTTTTTTAATCACTGGGTTTGTTTGTTTTGGAGAGGAGGAGACTGTGGATAATCTGACTCTCACTAAACAAAAACCTCCTGAACATCTGGATCTTAAGTTGTTAGAGAAAAAAAGGTGAGCACACATTAGCAGGTGTTGGGCTGGCAGCTCACCTGTGACGAGTCAAACAGGCGCGGAAATACAGATTTGTAACATGAAACTGCTTTATTCAGTGTTTATACCTTTTTTAATCACAGCGTTTGGGTTTTTTTTGGAGAGGAGGAGACGTCTGCTGCTAACTCAGCTCCTGGTAAAATCTCATGTACAATGAATACTGAAGGATTCCTCACGGGGAGTTCATGCTTAGCACTTAAGTGAAGTTTAAGTTGGTTTGAATCTGCAATCCTCACTGCTAGATGCTTCTAAATCCTACACACTGGTCCTTTAAATAGTACTATATGCTGTATTTTTTTCCATCTATCATTTACTCAGGTGAATGTTATTTTGCCAGTTGACAATAGTGGTTTCTTGGTGGTTTTCATCCATGCTGAAAATCTTCCTTTATACTTTGCTTGCTCTGCCCATTTCCAGTGAGTTCAACTGCAAATTATACACATCATTTATATGTTGCGTAAATGGGTTTCTACCGGGCAGTACACAGCATCATGGAGCGATATTACTTTACAGCCCTCATAGGGAGCATTAGAGAAATAGCAGCACAGATTATATATACAGTATACTATATTCACATGTACAGTGTTACGAGAGCTTAGCTTAGATGTAAGGGTCTTTCCTGTTCTTTGTTGATCACTCAGGGCTGCAAAATTATTTTCCATTCAGCGATGAACAAATTGAATCAGGGTCTCTCTCAGCAGGAAACCACGTCTATAAGGGTAAAGGTCACATGGGTGGATTTTGTTCTGCTCATAGTTGCACAAATTTAAGTTTAATGTTAATGACAGAGCAAACAACCAGACTGTCGTGTGAAAAGACACAGCTCACAGAAACAGTCCAAAAGCCATATTAAAGAGGAGTTTACCCATCCATTCATTTTTGTTACTGACATATTTGACAGAGCGCTCAGTTGACTGCTTGAGAATTAGACACTGTGCAGATTTAATCAGCATGTCTCATGTACTTCAGCCGAAAGGTTAAATAAAGTGCCCTTACTCTTGATCTCTGCACACTGATTAGTCTTTTTTTTGAGGCACTCCTCAGGCTGACGTGTTTTTACTTTTTTTTTCATGCAGAACAACTCTGTTTACTCTGAGTTTTATGGTAGCGGTTGACACCACTGATAGTTCTTATCTGATGAATGTGCAGCTTTTTTTGTGAATCATTGTGGATTGCAGATGTCTTTTATTGGGCAATTGTACTTTCTTTTTTTTTTTTTTTTTACAAATTATTTAGCCATTGATGTACAGGCTGCTCATTTTACAATAAGAGGGGACAAGCAGTTATTACAATTCAATACAGTGATGCAAGCAGGTCTATTTAACTTAAGACAGAAAGCCCCGCTGCATCTTGGCATTTGTGTGTGTGTTTATTTCAATCATCCTCTGATTTTAAAATGTTTGTCATACCAAGTTGAATTTCGAAACTTTTGTTTGCTGTTCTTGTGAGGGGGTTTTGTACCTGATGATGTACAGTATATCATTGCAGATTGGATCTGCCCACGTTGGTTCTCCCCAAATTTAGTGTTGCATTTCATTTGTTTTAAGATGTTTTCTATGTGTTGCATCTGAGTTTTGTTTGTTCTGTTCCAAATGTCATCATGCAACACATTTTAAAATGCCTTAAATGATTCTGAATCACAATAAAATCAACCAAAATGAAAATCATGACTGACTTTATTATCACAGAATATCACTTTGTTTTGAATAAATATTACTTTGTTATCAGATACTGACAGCCCAATGAGCTGATAAGAACTTTTTTATCCATATAAAAACTGGATTACAAAAATAAATGTCTCAGTAATGTGTAAAATAAATAAATACAACATTCAAGCTACACAGTTAATATCAAACCCTTGCGCTGCTGAGCCGACGGTCTAAAAGATCCAGCAGGCATTTGGCATATACAAAGCCGCCCATGTTCTGGTCAAAGTGGGGTATGCTGCAATTGTGATTGTCTGCCAGGACCTTCTTCATCGTCTCCACATCCTTACTGTACTGGCTGACTGTCACCAGCTGAGGTGACAGCTCCTCGGTCTCCTTGGACAGTTTCAGCATGTAGCAGCGGTAGAGGGGGAGTTGGTGAGCAGTGAGAGGCTCTGGCCCGGTCAGCCCTGTGGTGTTCAAGGACTGGCAAGAGACGTCGGGAGGAAGTCCGGTTTCATTCTGCAGGAGACACACTTGGTCAGTAGGTTTCAACATCAGGGAGCAGAGCAAAAACTCACGGATTTAGAGGTAAGTAACATTTGCTCAGGTGATGCTCTCAGTGTGACATAACAGAAATGAACCGTGGATTGATTACTGGCCCAAGGGGCCCAAAGTGTCAGGGGCCTTCCTGGTCTTCATCTACAAACTGTCACATAAATTAACACGTACAGACTAGGAAGAGATTCAAAGAGATCAGAAAGAGATACAAGGGAACTGCCAAGAGATACAAATATACTATAAAAAGAGGAAAAACAACCACAGAGAGACACAAAATGACCAAAAGACACAAAATAGCTACAGACACAAAATGACACAGGAGCAAAGAAACACAATATGACTAGAGACACAAAATGACCTCAAGAAGACATAAAATGACTACAAAGAAACACAAGACCGGAAGAAGTCACAGTATAACTACAGGGACAAAAGAACGTCCACAGGAGGTACAAAGTGACAACATTAAGACACAAAATGACTATAAAGATGCACAAAATGACCAAAAAGGCACAAAAGTACAAGAAAAAGACACAAAAGCACACAAAATGACTGTGAAGAGACAGAAAATGGCCTCAAAGATACACAAAATAACCACAAGACACAGAACAACCAAAGACGACACAAACAGCCTCAAAGATACACAAAATGACTATAACAAGACACAAAACAACCAAATAAACACAAAAAAAGAAAACAAGAGAGACAAAACAGCCTCAGAGACACACAAAATGACTTCAACAAGACAAAATGACCATAACTAGAGACAAAATTACCACAGAGAGACACAAAACAGCAAAGACAAAAAAGAAAACAAAAAATGACAAAACAACAACGAAGTGTGTCTCTTGCTCCTGTAGGAGAGGTGTTGGAGCCTTATGCATGTCTATGCCCAAGGCCCCATTTACTAATAATCCGCACTTGACCCCAAAGTGGCCTTTTTAATTGTTAATTAAATCATGTACTTTTTTCAATGCATGAAAGGTTTTCAGAAACGACACTGGGGAAGATGACACTTCCTACCTCTTTTTGTGAATATCCACGAGTTGTTTTAATAAGTTAATAGATTAATTTAAGCGGTAAAAAAGCTTACAATGTGGCTCAGAGCGGTCCGTATCTCGTCTCGCATCAGCTGGATGGTTTGTTTCAAGGCCACAGCTGCTGTTGCGTCTCCAACAGGTCCGTAGGCAGCTTGTGCGATGAAGAGGAAGGTGATGACTGCTGCAGTGAAATGTAAGAGCACACAGTGGAGATGGTTTAGATTTTTTCGGGGTGGATCCGCAGTCATCAGGTTTTCAGTGTTGCGTAACTTCACCCGCAGAAGTTGAAGCTGTGGCGCTATATGGGTCAAAAATAAGCACTGCGGGACACTGAGCCACGCACTTAAAGATGCTTACCAGCGTGACAATCCATGACAGCAGTAGCAGGGAGGCTTTGGTCAGCAGCAGGCTCTCAGGTGTGACACTTTCACTGATCCATCTTTCCTTCGATGGTCACTTTTATTGGGACTCCATAGATAAGGATCGACATTTTCCCTTGCGTGTTTCTGTCATAGAAAATACTCATACCAGCTCAGTTTTACTCTCTGGGGGTTCCCTCTTTCTTTGGAAAACCTACACATTCCGTAACGTCGTATAACCAAAAGCACGATTAAATCTAACTTTAACTAATAGGTGTAAAAAATCAGCAACACTGTTTATTAAAGGGACGCTACCCTTTTAGGATTTTATCTTTCGTGATTAGTCATGTAAATAAGAAAATGTAATGACATGACTGTTAAGTCACCTAGTGTGTAGCTATTTTTTGTAGTGTCAGTATTTTAATTTTAATTCTTCAAAGGGTAATTTATTTGTGCAGATGTGTGGGCTGTCACATATTTGATCACTTTAGTCAGCAACTAAATGTATTTTAGCCACCTGAAAAAAAAAAAGCCCCAATTGAAGAAAAAAGAAAATCAAAATCAGTTAAGTGTACCTTAAGTGTGTATATTAAGAGTATTTTTTCTGCTTTGCCTTGCTGTCAGAGTGATTTCCAACAGGCCATGTCAACATTTTGCCATTATTATATCATATCATGCTCTGCAGGACAATTCAATAAATATCTAAAACTAAAATGATTTGAGTAACAGAATGATTTTTTTTATGTATGGTGAGAACAGCAGTTACTAAAAGTATTCATTAAAAAATTTGTAATGATACATTAATACATAATATTTCTATGGCAGTCTTTATTGGGAATTATTTTTTGCACAGGTGTCGCACTTATTTGAGGGATGCACAAGGGCTAGATTAACAACTCAGTCACTTTTATCAAACTTGTTTGGACAAATAAATATAAAAAAATATGATGTTTATGTATTTAACATACTATAACCATGTTGTCAAAATAGCATTACATTTGGTGAAGCACACTTGCCATGTAATGCAGAGCAGGTGGACCCAAATGCAGAAGACAGCATGAACTGAAAAAGAGCACTCTTCATTTCAAAGGAACAGCAACTACACATCATCCAACCAAAACAATGATCTAACAAAGACTAAAGTGAAAACCAGGACTTAAATACAAACTAGACCAACAAGGGGATGAAGTGCAGTTGGGGGAAAAGAGCAAAGGAGCTCAGGTGAGGAGAATAAGGTGATGATGCAGGAGAAAAAGCAGGGAGCTGATTGGCTGGAAGAAACTGAGGTGCAGGAAGGACTAACGAGGCTGATGCAGAGCAGATGTGTAGATGGGTGAAGGAGGAAAAAGTATAACACGAAATGTTAGGGAAAACAGCTGCAATGCACATTCTCAAACAAAAAATAGAATTCATTAGAAGTTAAGGTTTTTTGGCCATCTGACACATTTAAATCCAATATTCACTCTCATTTCTGTTCTGTTTTGGTGTCCATCAATCCCTCAGATAAATGTCTGGCTACTTAACTGCTGAGACTATTTTACCAGTTTGAATCTGTGACAGGCAGGGAGCTGTTGGCTGGGAAAAACTGTGAAATTTCAATTAATAGCTGGGATTATTATTTACTTAAACCGCTGAACTCAATAGGCCCGTACTTGGGGCAGGCACCTTTATGGGATGGGCTTTTAATTCCTTTCACACTAAACTGTTGCTCAGCAAAGATGGGAAATACAATCAAATAATTTATTTCAACCTCTTTTGAGCGTCTAGTTTACTATGCCGGTATTAAAAGCCCAACCACCACTCAGGCAAGCGTAATCTTGACAAGGAGCTGCAAACATCCATGAGTCCAAACTAAAAGAAAAGATTTACCCACACTAACATCAATACAGTGTTTCACTTTATTTTGAGCTTTCCAACTATCCTCTTTTGCCTCTTTTTTTTGTGTTTTTTTTTTGCATCTCTTTGTAGTCATTAAGCATCCCTTTAGTTGTGTTGTGTTGGGGTTTTGTTTTTTGATTATTTTTGGATGTGTTTAGCCTTTATTAGGCTAAAATTGCTAGGACATCAGTGGAGAGACATGAGTGATGGGAGAAGGGGGAGATGACATGAAGCAAAGAGCCACAAGGTCAGAATCAAACAGGGGCCAGTGCCGAGAACTCAACCTACACTGGGCGCACAGTCTACCAGGTGAGCCCCTTCCTTTAAGGTATTTTTTTGTGTTTTGGTTTGTGTCCCTTTGTAGTTATTTTGTATGTCTTTGTGGTCATTTGAGTCTTTTCCTGGTCACTACTTGTAATAATGTGAGTGACATGTTGTGGATAGGATCAAGTGGGCCCCTGACACTTTGGGCCCCTGGATCTGTGCTGGGTAGGCCCGTTCAATTATCATGTCTGTATGATAAACTTTCAGTCAATCAGACTGAAAGCTCAGAATAAAGAGAAATACTGCATAAATGTAAGTCTGTGGAAATCTTTATACCATAAAAAATATGTAAAAAGTGGTTTGAGTTAAATATTTTATTGATGACAAATCATTTAGATAAATAAATAAATATGTCCTCCTTTATAGTGTCCACTCAGAATGGACAGCTCAGGGCTGACTTACAATATGACATCATTCGACATAAATAAAATAAATATTGGCAACTATAAATAAATATAGAAAACCTTAGAAATCACACCAACCACTAAAAAATAAATAAATAAATAAATGGAAAAAAATAAATAAATATTTTTTTACGTTTCTCAGGCTTTTAATGTACAGGTGGTGTTTGTGCCTGTGAAAATCTCCACCCATCGCCTGGTGAAGTAAATCATTTGGAGGCCTTTTTCTTTTTCAGCATAGTCGTCAGAAGTTGTTATTTCCCTGGGGCATTTTTTTGAGCCTTCATTTTGGTCTTTAACAGCCGTGTTGAAAACATTCAGAAACGCTCTAGTGTGCTTCAGGATGTCCTTGTGCTCCTCGGTGAGATTCCCAACAATTGCTGGAAGATGTTTGTCGAGGTAGTCGGAGATGGCGCAGATGGAGGAGGCCTGGACTTCCTTTGTGCCTATAAAAGTTATTCCCTCAAGTTCCCCACGGGGGAGCTCCAAACTTGTTGAATTGTACTCTGCTGGTGGATTTCCTTTAAACATGAGCTTAACCTAGACAGGAAGTGAGACATGATGAAAGAGTTTTAGATGGAGAGTTCAGCTCAGTTAAGATCAGTTCAGTTCAGAAGATTTCAGCTAGGCCTATCATAACGTTTAATAATGAGTTCACAATCTGCGGTGACGGAAGAATACATACTGAGCTCATTTCGGCTACAAGTAGTAATACCACACTGTGAAAATACTAGGGCCTAAGTATGAATATGTAAGTTTTATCAGCAAAATGCATTTAAAGTATCAGAAGCGAAAGTACTGATTTTGCAGTAAAATCTCTTGATGTTTTTACGGTTTGTTTTCGTGTTTGGTTTTTTTTTTTTTACAAATATTACTGCTGCATTAATGTTACTGTTGAGTTTTACTGCTGTAGAATTTTAGGGCCATGCTCATTTTAACTATTTTATGTAGGGTAGTTGAATCTGGTGCAGTGCTTTATTAGATCATCATAGGAATGTTGCATGTAGATTGTAGATTTCAAGAAGGAAAAAGGGGACACATCTTCCTCAACATGTGCATTTGGCATATATATAATAAAACCATGCAGAAAAAAAAACACAAATTGGTAACAACAAACCCACCAGAATGCATGAAATGAAGTGTTTGATGCTTAAAAAAATTAAATAACTAAAAATAATTGCACAGAACCCTCCAAACCCTGTTTCATAGCCTATGTCTCCCCCCAATATTTAAATAAAACCTACATCCTTGGCGCTGCTGTCCCATGAGAAGCACGCAATTCTAACTTTTCATGAGCTCACAAAAACAGAGCTACAATGCATTTTCCAGCTGACCCAATTATTTGTTTATTTATCTTATGAATTAGAACACCGCATCCTTTAGTATATCATTAACATTCAATTTTAAAGTCACCCAATTTCGACTGTACAGGAAGGATCTGAAAAAAATTTTGGACTTTAAAAAAAAAAAGAAAATCTGTTAGGTGTTTGTAGTACAGAAAAAAATCCACAGTATTTAGATATAGTTGCGAGGAACACAGAGGAACTCTGTGCAATTATTCAACTGAGCAATATTCTTCAGTACTCTAATGTATTCTCACCTCATCCATAAATTATGTGCATATTGTGTATATACTGTATATATATTTTTCTTTTTTCTACTTGTGTGTGTGTGTGTGTGTGTGTGTGTGTGTGTATATATATATATATATATATACATATATAGTAATGCACATTGTAGCATAATGCGGACAGTTTTATATTTCCAAATCTTACAAAAAACATAAAGTTGCATAAAATACTCAAGAAAAGTACAAGTGCCTAGAATGTGTATTTCGGCACAGTATTTGAGTAAATGTACTCAGTAATATTCCATTAGTGGTGAGGAACAACTCCACTTTTGTCTTTTATCCACTGAATATATATTAATTAAAGAACTTAAAACGTTGTCTCTTGCAATGGACTGTATATGTAATAAATTATATAAATGAAAAGTATGACATATTTACTTACGTAATTTTGTTCTGCCTTCTTCAGATTACATCGAGCTAGCACCATAACTTGTTCCTTCAAGCAATCCTGAAGCGTTGCTTTAGTCGGTCGGGAGGCCATAAAGTAGACGTGCATCATCACAATGCAGGAAAGCAGGAGCTCTGCAAAAGGTTGTACACAAAAAAGTATGTCATCTGCATAGCAGGTCAACCGGAAGCTCGCTCAAGTGTAACAATGCCACAGAGTCAAAACTGCTTATGAGAGAGAATAATATACTGGTAGAAAATTTTGCTTCAAGGCTCATTTCAGATTTAGACAGCTTGCCTTCAGACTTACTCCTGAAATCACAACATAATTATCAAATTAATTGTAAATCATTATTACACAGTGATGCTCTTTGCAGGAAAAAAAAATCCTAATTCGTTAATTGTTAATGTTCATTTAAAGGAACTTACCTTTACCATTTGCCATGGTGGTATTTTCGTCTTGTGCTGTTTAGTTTATGACCCAAAATGGCAAACGCTCTGCTTATATACCGAAACGTGGGATTTTTTTTGTTGCACGGCATCATTTGGTGGATGACGCTTTTGTGGCGCTATCATTCAAAAAATCTTGTAAATGTTTCTATTTTGCAATTGTGGGGCAGTGTTCACCACAATGGTTTGATGTGTGGAGGCAATTCAGACTGCCGCAGAGTTATCTTCACATTTGATGTTCATCAGTTGAATGACAAAAGACACCAAACTCCGCTGTTTGGAAACATTGTTTGCCACAGATTGTTATAAAATTGTTATCCTTTCCAAAGAACTCCCCAACACCTGCCTGCTTTGTCACTTTCAGCAGAGAAGGAAAGTATGCAGAATACAAAGTCAGACTGCGTATCATAAAGTCATTAAGTGGCTCTGGAGAGATTAATGGCTGCAGCCCGGCTTTTCCCAACCTTTGTTTTTGGACTAAAACACCAGTTTTCCCGATTTCCTGTTTTTAATTTCCAATGACTCCTGCTTCCATGCACCCGCGATAAAAGGACTGATGTCCAAATTTGAGCTTTCAGTGTGCGTTAACCTTGACGTGTGTATTTCAACTACTATTGTTTGATAATGGATTTCCTGGTAGCATGAGTGTTATCTCTGAGGTAGCCACCCTTCACACCACAGGATGCTACACCTCATGCTGTGTAGGAGGCTTCAATTCACCTTGATGTACCATTATCAATGGCAAACCCAGATAACAATAGATTGCAGTATCAAACTGAAGAGCATGTCTATTGATTCCATAGGAGAAATATTCTTCCTGTGGTTAAAAAAAAAAGTCAACCTAACCTAGTCATCACTCAGTCCTGACAATTTCACAAGAAAAGATAACTCACTACTCAAAATCTAGGAACAAATTTTCAGTCTTTTTATCTGAAGCTTTATTTGAAGTTGAAATTCTTGATCAAGGAGGCTTAGTTAAGGGGTGGGGTGGGTGGATTTTCAATCTACACTGCTGCAACCCAACCCTCCAGGGTTGTCTGAGGGGAATTTCCTCCAGGACAACTTTTTAGAAATTGCATTTTAAAGCATTTTGAAACAAAAATCTTAGATCAGGGGTTCTCCAAATTTTCAAACTATGACTTTTTTTTAAATGACATTTTATGACATACTATACTATGACTTTTTAATGACATTTTCAATGGCATTTTTTATGATAAAGCCGACTCCACTTTTTGAAATTTGGTCAAATTGGCTTGATTTCTTTCAAAAACATGGAAGAAAAGCAATAGCAACAAGAAATCACCCAAAAACTGGCAAAAAAATGTAAAAAAAATAATTTTATACAATAGTTTTCAGGTTGTTTTCTTCTCACCTTTTATAAATTTCTTGCAATTTGCTGATTGCCTTTTCTTATGTTTTGAAGTCAATTAACCTTTTTCACTCAGGTTTCAAAGGTTTAAACGCTTGTGAAAGGTGTCTAAAAGCAGCACAAGAAAAACTGATGTCCACCTGGGTTTCAAACGGTTAATATATTTAAGAGTAATTGATTTAAGAGGTCTTACACTGTTTGACAATGATTCTACCCCCAGCAGTCAAGAAAATGGCTTCTGTTGGAGTAAGGCAATGCTACTTGCACAAACCACACAGGACCAGTAATAATAATAATAGTATCCATTTCTTAATTTTAACTATAATTATGATTGTATTTACAAAACTCTTAGATCACAGATTCGTAAAGGTTTTTTTTTTTAAAGATTATTTTCATGGAGATTTTCCCACTATTTGACAGGACAAATAGTGTGAAAGGGGGAGAGAGGGGGGATGACATGCAGAAAAGGGCCAAGAAAGGATTCAAACCCACGACCGCTGCAGCAAGGACATAGTCTTTTGTATATGGGGTGTCCTCTCTACCAGGTGAGCTACTGGGCATCCTTTTTTACTGGCATGCCTTTTTGGGGAGCCAGTACACGATTGAGGGTCACAAAGGAAAAGTGTACACACAATGACTTTTTAATTAAGCAATATCACAGAAAAGGTAGTGATGTTGTACTGTGTATCATCGGTGCCGCAGACAATCACATCACCTAACTGGATAACTAAAAAACAATAAATGGGACAGAAGATGGCGTGACAGCTTTAATAGCAGTTGCCACACATGCATGAGCCCCGAAAAGAGTGGAAGTTTCCCACACAACTTTTTTTTATTTGCTATGAGGCAACTACAGAGGGACACACAACAGGCCTCCAGAGCAGTCTATTACACTACAATAACGCTAGATAACTACCGATCGTTTATGTAGGCCTAATTAACAGTTTGAAACAGCTGTAAAGCGGAGTGATACATAAAGAGTAAAAAGTCCTAGTGCTGTTGTATTGTATATCAGCACTAATGGAATGACTTTGACCAAACAACTTGCTTGGTCAGGACTAGCTGTTGTATGCAGACTGTTATGACAGTTTTTAATGACACTAACAGAAACAGGCTGGTCGTAGTCCCCCCTTAAATAGTCTAAAAAATAATTAGTGCCTAGAACCATCCTAAATAATAATAAACATGACATCAGTTTAATTTTTATCTCCTATTTTTCTTCTTAAGTTCCTCTTAATATTAATGTTTGATAGTTACTAAGCAGATAAGAGAGGATTTCAGACTCATAGTGTTTGTTTGACTTTGTCAGACTTCCTGAGCTGAAACCATTTTATCTGCTTCACCAACACTTAAGTCCTGGCTAGACGCCATCTTCCTTTGAGTAAGTGAAGCTGTTGCCAGGCAACCGACAGCCATTTGTAAATAAACACTAGGGGCCTTTTACCTGAAAGACTGGCTACGGAAAAACTGACTATACCTCATTGCAGACTGTAGTTTATTGTGTTTCTCTCTAAAGAAAATCGATGTAACATGTCAACAAACACACTATCTGCTGTGTTAGAGAAGCTGATTCAACGTTTGTGTCTGAAGGACTTTCCTTGTGGATATGGCACCTGGGTGAGTTTTTTTTTTAATATGGTTGTAGTTTTTTCTAGACTAGTGGCTCCCAAGTGGTCCCGATCAAGGTCCGCACATAAGAGAAATTACCATATATTCAATATGATTTGACTAAATGTAGTTAACACGTGCTTAAAACAGAATGAAGTAGAATAATATTGCAAAAAATTAAGTGCAATTAGTTTAAACCAAGAGCATTACTAGGATTTGTAAACACTGGGGGTTTAGCCCAGATCTCTGTCAGTAGTTTTTTTTCTTTTCTTTTAGTAGTTTAGAGTGCTCTCATCACTGCATATAGTAGCTTGCTTTTTGTGTAAGACATCAGTTAAAAGTGTGATAATTTTCTCAGAGAAGGACCAAGGACAGTACAGACGGAGCAGAGACAGAGGAGACAGATGCCCTCTTGGATCTGCTCAGCTGTCCTCACTCACCCTGGAGACATGATGAAACATGGAGCCCACAAGCGCTGACCCTGAGACAGCTGGCCGTGCTCACACCTGAACGCCTGCATGCAGACTTCATTTACAGTTACTTTACTACACTTCGCATCGTGAACCAGAGTGTGAGTGTACTGACTTGTTTTCTCCTATTCCCAAACTTTAAACTTGATACACTGTTCCAGCAAAATGTAATTCTTTAGAAATAAATAAAAAGGCACTATACTTTTATTTTAAAATAAAATCCCTTAGATTCTCCCAAACCGTATGTGCTAAAGTCAAACCAAACCCATGCATTGATGTAATGGCCACCAAAATATTATGGCATGCAAGGGTTTTCTCTCTAATCAGCAATTCAAAATCTACAGTTCAAAATTGTTCTTTATTAGCTTCTCGGAGCAGAATTGAGCACACAAACACGAACATTACCAAACGTTCACTATATCTCTTTGAAATGTCTGAAATAACTATGTATGAGCTGTAGGAATGATAGAAAAGATTTCAAACACCATAATGCTGGTAATGTTCATGCATAGAGAATCGTGCATAAACAGAGGGAAGTGTCCTGAAACCTTTTGCCCTGGTGCATGCTGGGATGATTTCCACTACACCCACCCTCCCATGATGCAACAATATGGTACTTGTTGTAATCCCAAAGCTTTTCTGAATGTCCCTAAAACCAAAGAACTCTGGTATAGCGGTCTAAAAAAGTGGTATTTGTTTCAATAGTTAGTTAGGGCAATCCCCAAGTCCTAAAGATATACTATGCAAGAGTTTCATATAAAACAATGTATAGACCTGTACAAAAGTAACCCCTCTCAGTCATCTCTTATATGTGGTGACCCTGCCAGCTGCCTGTATTTTCTTATTATGTTTCTGATAGCAGCCTAACCTCTGAAAGAGGCACAATGTTTGTGTTATGTGGGTTTTTTTAGGGCTGTCAAATGACTTTTTTTTTTTAATTGCGATTATTTGCAGAATTTCAGTAGTTAATCCTGATTAATCACATTTATCTATCACATTTTCAGTTTCAGTCCAGATTAACAAGGTAAAGCAAGTTTTACCAGACTGTCTTGACTAGGAATTAAATGACAGCCAAACACCGCATGGAATGAGTAAAGGAAAGACTTGTGGGTACCCATAGAAACATTTTCATTCAGATATCTTGAGGTCAAGGGACCCCTGTGAAATGGCCAACGCCAAAATTTAGCCTAAATTTAGAGCCTATTTCAGCCCCCTTCCTGAGAAGCTAGCATGACATGATAGATACCGCTGGATTCCTCAAGTCTTTTAGTTCCATATACCAGTGGTTTTTATGAACAAGCTCTATATCAATGGTTTTTTAATGCACTTTTAATGCATATCTTCATCTTTTTATCTTCAATGTACAAAAAAATCCCAATGTGACTCTGTATTTTTATCGTGCATTAATGTGTGTAACTTCACTGTGACAACATGATGTTGTGCAAAAACTCTGGTGTCATAACAGAAGTACAGAAGGGGAGACATTTAGACAGACAATGAACTGTTGACACTAAATTTAGGTGTCCATATCTTGAAACTGTGCTGATTGTATAAATCTTCTGTGCCGCTGGGGCAAAGATGTATGTGAAGCACTGACTACCATCATGGCTTCATATCAGACTGAACAGACATGGTGAAAACTGCAACTAAACTGGTTGGCGGAGGTATACCACCGCAAGGCTGTAATTCTTTGATTGTTTGATTATATCTGATAAATTAAAATAAAGCACAAAAATGTGCCTGCAGTACTATAGTTCACTGTGATATTGCAATTAAGTCACATGATTTCTTTCCATCGTGGTCCTGAAGTCTTGGCTAGGAGGCAGGCAAGAATAGGGCATCACATGCTACTAATATCCAGTTTTTACACTAATATACCAAACAAAAAGACAAAACATTAATGTTATATGGTATTAAAAAAATAAGACATCTCTTGACACAGCATGTAGGTGAGGTCGAGACTTTATAAAAAGATAGCGATCAAGTGGTAGCAGCGCGTAACCATTGGTAGCTTTAAAATTTTCAGACACAGCACTGAAAAAAATGCAAATATAGTGAGGCAAAACAAAGCTTGTTCAAAAGGAAGAGTGAATCTGGTGTTGGCTTTCACTTTCACAGGTGATAGAAACAGTAACCAGGAAATTCTGCATATATAACTTGAGAGATCATAATTGCACCCCCAAATCCCATAATGGACATAAAATTAAGGAAGGACCCGAGAAACTGATCACATTTTCAATTTGTCTCTGGGTCCGCTGGCGGCTGAGGGGCTCTTAGTGACAACTGTACGTCTGTAACACCTTGTGACAGCCATACACCTGACCTTATTCAAAACACAAAGAACAAAGTCAATTAATGTTGATGCTTTTATGACAACTGTCGATTGTGAAAAGTTGTACTTGTTTTGTCTGTGTTGTGTCAAGGTATCAGTCATTGATGACGGCCTGTTAAAGTTCTCAAAGCTGGAGGAGCTGGTTTTGAGTGTCAACAAAATTTCAAAAATCCCTGCAGAAAACCTTCCTAGCACTTTGAAGGTGAGTTTTCTTCTGTGAGTCAAATCTGTTTTCAAAAGGTGATTTACAATCGGAGTAGAAAACTCTTTTCCTGCTTTTCTACCACATTAAAGGTTAAAAAACTGCTACGACATCACTGTTTGAGGTATGCCCAGTAGTGTTACATAACTGACAGAGTAGCAGTCACTGTGATGTGGTGATGATTTACTATCTGATTGTAAATTTCTGTCTTTCAAAGATTTTGGAGCTACGTGACAACCGGGTGTTGGCTCTAGATAGTCTCACCAGCTGCCTGCCTCCTGGACTGCAGTACCTCGGACTCGGCTCAAACAGTCTGGGTTCCCCTGAAGACGTCTGTCATCTTACAGGAACAACCTGGTTAGTTCATGCACACACACGCACGCACACACACACACACACACACACACACACACACACACACACACACATATAAACAAACAGGAAGTTGCTGGTTTTAAAGAACAAAAAACCAATAGCAGATCAAACAGGAACTTAAGTTGAACTGTGTACTCGTTATTGTTTGTATGGTGAAATAATGTGAAATAATGACATTACACATCACATCATGATGCTTCATTATAGTTTTTTCTATGTTTGACACACACATACTGAGTAGATGGCAGTCTGGCTTTTCAGAGGTGTCATCCACACAGGCAACACTGGTTGTTTTCATGCCAAAGTGTTCAGTGGGTAATTACACATTGATGAAGTTTGACGCTGTTAGGTTGAAAATCTCTTGATCCCACTAAAGAATCACACCTACGAAATGTGGTTTCAGTGGCAGCAATGAGTTCACACTTTCACAGAGCTGCACCCACTCTCCCTTTTTATCAGCTGATACCAAAGTTACGTATTATATTTAAGCTGGGAGGCACCTTTGTACTTCAGAGGGAAGTCAAAGGGGGCATTTCTATTTACAGTTAGGCGAAAAATTACTTGCCTTTCCTGAGGATAAGATCAGTTACTAAATCAAATATGGTTGTCATGTGAAAGGAAACATTTGTCAAAGCTTTCCATCTTTATCATCAGTTAAACAGAATTGTAAATACATTTAAGTACATGAGGTTCAGTTCATTCGTCACAAAGAGTAAAACACAACGTATGAAACAGTTGTATTTAATCGCAGTTTGAAAAAAAAAAACTTCATGCCAACAGCTGTGGATGGACGCACGCCTTTAGGGAATTTCTTTAAATTTGGCTTAAACATACACTCAGAAAAAAAGATTAAGTGATTAGATTTTGGTGGTCATAGCTAAAAAGGTCAAAGTCACTCTAACCTCGTCTGTCTCATTATTGTGAATGTGAGATTGCCACTTGGACTCAAAGTGTCACAGTCTGCTGTGTCCTGAATCTTTCAGATTTTTGGGAAGACTGGGCTTATGTGTCTGTTTAAGACTCATTTGAGTTGCCTTTATTGTTAGTCTGTCTTTGTTGGTCATGTGCTAATTAGGACAAAATTTCACACAAATGTCCAGAAGGATAAAATTAAGTTTTGACATTTTATATCCAAGAGGTAAGGGGTTAACTTTCTTGCGACATCATATTGTTCTGCAAAAAAGGGTTTTCAGCAATGTCTCAGGAGCACTTTTTTAGTTTTTTTTGTGCATAAAGAAAAAAAAAATCCATCCTTGTCCTCATTTTCTCTGTTTTTCAAAAGCCAACAGTGTTGCTGTACAACTTTCTCTGCACTTTAGGCCGCAGCTGGTGTGTCTGGACCTGAGTGACTGTGAGTTTCAGGACCAGCGGGCCCTGCTGGACGCCTTGAGCACACTCTCCTGCCTCAGGACACTAGTTCTGGAAGGAAACCCCTTCACTCTCACTCCCTCTTACCCGGGCTTCACTATAGACCGTCTCCCTCACCTCTCGTGCCTGGACGCGGCATGGATCTCCTCTGAGGAAAGACACCTTTTTAGGGGCTTTGCCGAGATGACTGGTGAGAGTTTGCTATCAGTTAGTAGATCTGAGCGTGCTCGTTTTTCCTCTTAGTTTCCTAAGTAAGCTGCTTTGTCATTTTATCCCTACGTACAGATCTGATAGTGAACTGGGCATCAGCCACAGTGAGTGTGGGCAAAGTGAGGGGAATCCCAGACCCGTCGACGAGTGTGGACGAAAATGCTCCTGACTTTCCTGTTATCACCTACGGCTACTTTATCACATACGGGTTCCTTAGTCATCAAACTGTGGACCTGGTGACATATACTTCCTAAACTTTTGGTCTCTTTATCATATGTGAAAGGGGAATTCAAATCAAATGTGTTTTTAGCAGAATTTGGAATGTTTTTTTAATTCTCTTTTTCACTGTAATGTTACATCTTATGACAGTATCTTTAGTAAATGACAATAATAATAATTTGCATAAAATGTAACTACTCACCTGCCCATTAAATACAGGCATAAATAAATACAGAAATAAGTCAAGAAATAGAAATAAAGAAAGAAAGAATGATGCAGAAAGAAAACTGCAGAGACACAAAAGACAGAAAAATGTATTTATCTATTTTCAAATTTTTTATTTATTTATATATATCTGTATATATTTCAATATTTGTTATTTGTTACTTTTTCATATTTATTTCTTTCCTATCCTATTTATACATTTTATTGCTGTATTTATTTATACATTTTATTGCTGTATTTATTTATACATTTATTTATTGACTGATACTATATTCATTTTTCATCCTCCGCAATAAGTACCATAACAAAAGAAGTTCAGCATCTGTATCTGTTTAACGCACACATGTGCACTGAATTCACATCCTTTTTTTTTGTATGTGTGCCTTGTTGTTTAAGGTTATCATATGACACTGTTGACTATGAAAACAGTTTAGATATGGAGTAGACATGTCCAGAAACAATTTTTTTTTTTAAATCTGCATTTTTTCTTCCGTCATTTTTGTGCTACTGTTCACAGAAATTCAGTGACTCTAAATGTGATGCAGCATATGCGACAGAAGCCAATGTTAACCTTCAATCAAACAAAAATAGTGAAAAAGAATCACCTGAACCAGACACACAAGACGTAATGGTGCATACTAAGGAAACCAGCCATGATACTGCACATGGTAATGACACTTCCTTAAACTGACTTGCACACCAACAGAAATGTATTACATCACGAACACTGCTAAAAGTCGACACAGCTGTTTATACAGAATTATTACCATTGCATGACATTCAGTGAGTTTGGAAATAAGGGTGGGGGAAAAAAAATCCGATTCACATACGAATCTCAATTCTCGTTTTTAACAATTCAAAATTGATTCAAAAATCCTAAACATCAATTATAGACTAATCGGAAATAATTGTCAGTAAGGTGTTGGGATTCATGTAATGTAGCAATGTATCCTGTATTACTGGGATGGACTTTGTCTTATCAGTTTCTGTGAAACGTAGTTTCAGAGAAACACAGTCAGAACAGCCAGTCAACTATGAATCTGTGACTGCTCAACTTTTTCTTGTCTATTTTTTAAATCTCTGTTACTACAGTGTCAAGGCACAGCACATTAAAGCTGACATGGTCAGAGAGTATGGACTTCAGTGACACACTAACGTACACTGTTGGTGATCTAGGAGGTTTGAAGAAATTCTTCAATCAAGGACTTTATCTTATGATTCAAGAGGAAAAGGTACAGAGAATAAAATTTAGTGGATAAAATGTTTTGATGTAAGAAGTGTTTAAACTCACATTCTGGCATTTGACATTTCTAGGTCCTCTGGTGGCCCGCAGTCTCTGATGAAGACCCGGTGGCCAAACCCAGCCGAACTGTGAAAGAGAAGAATGGCAGGAAAGAAAAAGAAGTAAGAGTATCATTTAGTTTCCACAAACTGTGACTACACCTCACATGAGTCAGCTTCAGCCAAATGAGAACTAATGAGTTAATGGATCTGTTGAGTATACTTTTGGGGAAATCCTGAATTGTTCATTCTAACAAAATGGACTGATAAAGGAGAAGACATAAACAGCTATTACTGGAAATTTGTATCTATTATGGTGACAAATGTCAATAAACTAATCTGACTATATAGCAATGGTGTTCAGATTTTTACCTCTGATCCTAGACTAATTAATGTGCTCCAACTAATTCCTTTGAACCGCACTTTATAATTTTCATTATATGATACATCACAGTATATTATAGTTCATCATAGTGCTTTCTGCATATGATATGAATCATATGCAAGATGCAAGGTGCAATGCAGAGTTATTAGTCATTTTAAACATGAAATAACTGTCTTAAAATGACAAATAAAATTAATTTGTTTGCTCCTGCTACATCTTTGGAGTTGAAGGATAAATTTCAAAATCACAAACAACTACAAAATTCCATCCGATTTTGTACATGTTGCTGCTGATGGCATCATACAATTCATGCAAAGTGTTTTTTGGGTTTTATTTTTATTTTATTTTTTTTTGCAATTTGAGTATTTGAAAATCCAAAAGCAATACTGAATACTGCAGTTACATAACTGATCAATATCACACCAGAGGAAGTACTGTTTAAAAGTAGATCATCAAGACTGTGTTTCGGTCGTATAGGCAGGAGTGCCTAAGATCACAGTCGCGATTATATACACTACAGCAGCACAACCTCTAGGGTGATGTTGCTTTTATACAACAGTTCACTAAGCGTTATTTATTAGTTAACAGTAATACGTCACAATAGATTAGGATTTGTTTGTACATCAAATTTTTTTTTTTTTTGGCTCCGCTGACAAAAATAGTTCATCACACTGGAAGTGATAGCTGATGCCTAGCAAAACAAACCGTTCCTGCTAACTAGCTAGCCAGTTACTCAGGTCTACATGTTATGCGCAGTGCAGCTGCTTAGTATCATGTCTATGTTTTTGGGGGGTTTTTTTCAATTAAATAGGAGTCTGGTAACCGTAGCAGACCACTTTATATCGTGTAACTCTCTTGAGTTGCCTCGGCGAGCAGGAAAAATTCTCACCAGCTCACGACTGCAGTCTCCGTCGCCTCCAGCTGCCACACCCAACTGAGGAAACTCTGGCTCCCGTCGCCAGTGAAGAGAGAGGGCAGGTCAACCTGAGAGTCCCGTCAGACATGCCCGTGTCGGGTTTAAAAGGCTCCTCGTCTCCGCGTCACATTTTCATAACGTAGTTGTGCACAGTCTTGAAGCACCACGCAAAGGTTAGCCAGCTAGCTATACTGAGGCAGCTAAGCTAAAAACAACAGCACGGCTAAAAACACACAAAAGCTCTCACAACAGCTTGTTGAAGAAACCGCTGCCACCGTGCACCCGGGGTTCACCTAGCTGTGAAACACATAATACAATAAACAGGACGGAAGACAGTGTGACAGCTGCAACACAGTTAGCCTCCAGAGCAGTGTGTTACACTGAAATCTACGGTAACTTTAGAGACCTGCCGGCCGTTAATGGAGGCCTAATTGGCGACTTTGAACAGCTGCGAAGCGGAGTGATACATGAAGAATTAAAAGCGAGTCCCGGTGCCTCTCGACCAATCAAATTGCTTGTTCGGAACTAACGGTTGGTTTCTTTACATTTAAATTTTCAACTATTTTTGACAAAGACTGGTAAATTAAGCAGCAGACCACGTGAGAGGTTTTGTGCCAGGACTAAAACAAACAAACAAACAAACAAACAAACAAACAGAGATGGTAAAGCAGTGCAGAGGAAAGAGCTGTCATTGTAACTTTGGAGCAAAAGTCGGATCAGAGGGGGAGAAGCAGGGAATTACAAACAAAAACACATATTTCCAAAAAAGTAAAAGACCAGGAGTTTACACTCAAATTGTTAGTTCCAAAAAATGTTTGCATTTTACATTCCCGCAGTTATAATTTATTTTAGTTGGATAAATTGAAACTTAATGTTTCTCAACAACCCTATGGTTAACATGCGTTTAGAGTTGAGCGCAAAAAAACATTTAGTTTATGATTAGGAAAAGATTATGTTTTGGCTTAAAACACCCACATTTGGTGTAACAAAAGCTACTGGAAAAGCAGGGAAGGGTTGGTAAAAAAATACCCAGGTTTGGTGCCACAAACATCAGTGGAAATTTGGCAAAGGTTGCCAAAGCAACGGGGGATGGTGTTGTAACTTTTCTTTCGGTTGATGTTAGTGTAGTCTGACTTTTTAGAGAAAGCAGGTCAGGGTAATTTGTGTTCTCTCATCCTAAGTTTCTATTCTATTTCTGCCTTCCTTTGCAATACAACAGCTATAAATTGTTACATATTAAAGACAAATGGTCAGTGTGTTATGGGTTTAATAATGTGTACATTTGTAGCACTTATTAGGAAAAAAAACCAATTCGTAGGTAAGTCCGCTGTCAGATATATCAGCCCTGTTTGGCATGTAAAAATCATAATGTCATGTCTGTGATATCTTCCTCAGACTCCAATCAAATCTGGTTCCACCAAAGACAAGTCGAAAGACAAAAAGAAGAAATCTGTACCAGAGCTGGTCCAGGACGCTCCCATCAGAAGAACCCTTGGCTCCGTCCACGTCCCCCTGCAGAGCCTAGTCAAAGGAAGTCAAAAGGTTAATGTCCTCTGTGACCTCGGTGCTCTGCACACAGAGACTGAGGTGGAAGCTCAAACACAAAAAGTTGAAAAGGCAAGTTTACATGCTGAACGTGTTTTACTCTTTGAAATGTGGATCAATGTCACTTTTCTTGTTCTGCAGACGCCTTTTACAAACTGTTTAACCCAGTTTGCTTTTCTTTCAAAAACATGGTGAAAAGGCAGTGAGAAAATTGGCAAGAAATGTCTCAGAAATTGCAAGAAATTAGTAAAACAATGCAAATTTCAACACCTTTAATTTATTATTTTTATATTATTATTATTATTATTATTATGAATATTTTCAGGTAATTATCTGTCCACAGTTTAGACCATGTGTTGTTAAGTTGCTCATTGCCTTTCCTCATGTTTTTGCAAGAAATCATGCGAATATATGAAAGCTTCAAGGGGTTAACAGCTGCTCAGATAGTCGGATCTAGAGGAGTTATATTGACTACAAAATTAAGGAAATTAACATGTTTGACAGCCAACAGAATTATTAACTGTTAAACTGACACAAGGACATTTTTTATGTGTTTTTCACTTATCTTTAGGATCTGGTAAAGAAAATAATAGAGGACAAAAAGAAGGAGGACAAGGAGTCAAAGCAGAGAGGAGGCAGTGGGACCAAACAGAAGAGTACAGCAGCTCTGAAAGGTGAAATCAAAAATGGCATTAACAAACATAAATACTGTAAAATATGTCTAGAATGGTTTTAAATTAGGCCGACCTATAGAGAATATGCGGTTTACATCTTGTAGGGAAGTTAGTGGAGAAAGTAAGCGGCATTTTAAGAAGTATTTGATTTACGACCAACAAGAAAAGAACAAAAGGTTAGTTTTTTGATTGATCGGTCAGTCAACTCTTGCGCTACGTGATATCGTCCTCTGTAGGAAAAGGAAAGGGAAGGAAGGAATGTGAGGTGGATGCAGACGACTCTGTGTCCATCCAACTGGAACCAGTGACAGTGGAGTTGAGCGTGGAGCTGGAGAAATGGCGGTCTGCAGCTGAGGCTCATCACCTTCTGCCCACACACCAAACCTCCGTCAGCCAACAGTCTGATCCGTCTTAAAGCAGCTACGTTAGTTTGACCTACTGCACAATATCGAAAAATACATCATCTGGTTATGACCCTGTTTGAAACCTTATCAAGGTATTTGCTATTATGGTGCATGCTATATACTGGTACAGGTTAACCCCCTGAGGCCCACATTAAAAAGAAGTATATGTTGGCTATGCCTATACTCAATTATCTCCCCTAAGTTGCCATTTGCAGCATTTGTTACAGATGTGGTCCAAAACTGAAAAAAATGTTAACATTTGAGAATTGAAAAAAAGGTCAAATCTCTCCAGAATACCACATTAAGACCCCAAGACCTTAATGTTATGAACACATGGTACAGGGAGACATTTACTCGAGGAGGTAAAGGTCTAGTGTGTAAGATTTAGTGACATCTGGTGCTGAGGCTGCAGGTCGCAGCCAGCTGAAACTTCTCCAGTTTGCCAATTTTCCCCCTTAGGTTGGCGAAAGCGTGACCCACCCTACCCTCCCGCTGATTATTCACCCTTTCTAGAGCCGGTGTTTGATTTTTCCTTCAACGCTACTGTAGAAACAACATAGCAGACTCTGTGGAAGAGACTGTAGATTTAAACGGCTCATTCTAAGGAGATGAAAACACAACAATTATTAGCTTCAGGTGATTACAAGTTTTATATTCCATTTTTTCCAATATTTCCCCCTGAATCCTACATGCTGGACCTTTAATCCAATTTAAGACGATGCAGTTACACAGAGAGCATTGCTATAAGCTGAACAGACTTGGAGGTCTACGTGCAGTCTGAAACAAGCCGTCATTCTTTGCTTTATGTCGTCTTGCATGTGTCACGTCATAAACAAAAACTGTGCCTCGTACTCTCATCTTAACAATCAATACCGAGATCTTTGATTTTTAATTTATACATAAATTTCATTTATTTTTATACAGATATTCAAAACATTTTTAAAGAAATGCCTAAGTATTTCACTGTTTCATACAGAAATGATCTTTTAATTGCAAAGAAACCTTTTGGGAAAGGCCATTTCACTTGAACTGAGGGGGTTACAGTAAGTGTGAAGTGCTTGAAGTTTCACTGCTTCTTCTTTAACAATCATCCATCAGTTGCTCCATGAAGACCATAAAAAAAGTTTCTATTAAAGCCAAACAGCACTGGGTTTCACTGCTCCACTCCAGGCAGGAGTGAGAAAATCTCTCCCCCGTGATCACCCTTCACAAAATTACACACATACTATCAAACCTTTAAAGAGTACATATTATTTCCAGGCATAAAAAAATAAACTATAGCTCACCCATTTTTTGCGCAAACTGATATTTGTTTTTCAATCAAGTAATTTACAGATTCAAATAAACACCTTTCATTATACTATATTATCTTTGTGACTCCCCGGCAAGCTGTGCAAACAATGTTAGGATATTGATAAATTAAATGATCTGAAAAAGATCATCTCTTCTCCCACATTGATACATCCACCTACAACATCTCCTCCCTCACACAAAACCAGAATATCAAACATTTTTTTGCTCCAAAGTCATTTACAATTACAAATACAAATTGTTAACCGCTGTATATTATTTTTCTTAAAGAGATTCGGAGGAGACTGTTGTCCCGTAAGAGCGCTTAAGGACTGGCATGGACAATAACGACGCTTGGCAAAAACAAGCACATGAGATGCACGCATACAAATCGAAACCCCAAAAAGCACAGCGTAATCTAACATGATGTGCAAATATAGTGATTGTGCGAACGAGAGTGATAAAAAGGCTTAAAAGGTCTGGTCATCGTTACAGGAGTCGGTCCAGTGGCCAAAGACCTCACAGATGTCGCAGTAGGGCCGTTCTTCGCCCTTATTGCCGTGGTAGGTGGTGTGTGGAGGGGAGTCGGGCATCTGCATTTGCGTGGGGCAGTCTTCGGTGTCATGGAGATCGAAGCAGTCGCAGATGTCACAGAACAGCCTCGGGGGAGGCTTCTTCTTCGCTGGTTCCTTCTCATGGCTGCAGAGAAAACGAGAGCAGCTCAGTGTGCAATTAAAAGAGTTGTACTGCTACACATTTACTTGAAAGTGCCAGTGTGTAAGATTTAAGGGGATTTAGTGGCATCTAGCAGACAGGACCAGGGGAATAGCCCCAAATACTGGATCCTTTGTATAAGCAGTCTCTCTGCCCCCCTGCCAACCCCCTCTTGATCCATGTATCTCTCTCATGAACCTTGTGAATTTTATTCTTTTTACAATAGGCAGTTTGCATTCTTATCCTTTCTCACGTTTTTTGGAACCCGGAAACTGCACCAAAAAAAAAATGCAACTTCTCCTGGGTTTTTTCTGTGGGCTGAATTTCCTACAGAGGTCTTTTGCTCTCTAAGGACCAAGCGATTAAAATCCGCAAGAATGCCAAATAAACAAGTTTCACGTTACAAATCAGAGTTTCTCCTACGCTGTTTGGCATGACGAAGACAGGCAACTAGCCCAGCACCTGCTAATGTGTGTTCACTTATTTTCTCTAAAACTATATGATCCAGATGTCCAGGAGGTTTTTACCAGTAAAAACACTGAATAACGCAGTTCAATGTGTTTAAAAAAAACACACATTTTCTTCTTGTCGCTGAGGGTCTACTGACTATGGTAGCTGACACCAAAATGACACGTCAATGACTCTAGAGCGTTTCTTGGCTGCTGAGAAAACATGGTGGTGTAGCATTACTCGCACCCTACGTAGATATAAATGGCTTATTCTATGGTAACGAAAACACAATTATTCTTAAATTCACATTATTATAAAGTAAAGGAAAATAATTTATTACAGTATATTCAATTTCTGCCAATATATCCCCTTAAATCTTACATACTGAACCTTCAAGTCAGAGATAGTTCACCATGGATGGCACTTACCTGTCATAGTTATCCAGCTCATTTGGATTATTCCCATTGAGAGCAGCAGCTGCCATTTTCTCCAACTTGTCCTTGAGCTCCCCGTTCTTCCTCTGGAGGTCAACGATGACTGAATTCAGGAACTCAATCTGTAAAGGTAATACACAACAGTAGAATCAGTGCTGCCAAATAATAAGCCATTATCCAATACAATATTTATTATATATATATATATATATATATATATAAATATGATATAGGGTCTCCCTGTGACATTTTTTAATTGTTTTATGTGCCTTTATCCTATGAAAATACCATAAAAGACACAGAACTACACCGTGCTATAATCCCCAACTAATTAACCTGATCTTGACTATTGATGGTGAGCTGTCACTGTGAGTTGTTGACCAAAGAAAAATCAGAGCTTGAAATGAGTAACAAAGCAAGTCAGTAAAATACCCGCTTATGATGATTAAAAGTCATTCTTAACAGATCTGGTGTCTGCTAAGCATCTACGATAAATGTAATTTTCTCTAAGAATTTAATCAGAGAGCTTGTTGAATGCTAAACAAACGGGGGAAATCAAGCTTGATGTTTCTTTGGAAGACAGTTTGTAGTGTGTATTACATGATTCAACAAAACATACAAGCCACAGTGACAGTGACGGACAAACATGCACAAGTGAAGCTGATGAAAAACATTAACAAACCGCTGCCTGATGGTGGTGTAGCATTGCCAACATCATAGACAGGGCAGAGGAGTTGGAGTTTAAGAAAGAGAAGGAGAAGGAGAAAAAAAAATTGAGAATCAAATTAAGACCCATCTACTGCCAGACAACATCCAAGTCATCACCAACACAGATAATACAGTATAACATTTTAGAGTTATCGAGGCAGGAAATGAGAGGTGAAGGAGACTGATGACACACGCCATCATCCCACCACCGTGGGCCAAATGCTCTGCTGTTATACTGATCCATTTCTATCAGTGCTGTAAGAGCTCAGATGTTGTCAGAAGTTCATGATGTTTTTAATGAAACTGAAATCAATTTAGACCCATTTCACCTCTGTAAAACATTATACTGTAACAGCGACATGAGTCAACAGTAAACTGTAAAATTCAGAGTCTACTGCTACATCAGAGGCAGTGTTTCTTAGTAAATGTCTGCGTAAGCAGCACAGTCATCTCACAAAAAGCATTCAGTAAGACTGTTTCCGTACGATTGCCCCGAATATGATAAAACTCTAAATGAAACTGAGTAACTGTCACACTAGAGAACTTTATGGGCCAGGGTAAGGAAACATTATTACACTGAATGCATGAATGGCAAAAACCCTCAACCCATCCAGGCATATGATTAGTATTATTTAGGACGAGAGCAAATGTTTACACACCTGACTCTCTGCAGTCTCCTTATCCTCCCTTAGTTGGTCCAAAACTGCATCACCTGTAAACAACAACATTTATACCATAAATGATGTAAATGGAGTCATGAATAATTGTATGGCGATGTATGATTCACACACTATGATTTAGATATTTTTGAGGACCTTTGAGTCCCTCACTGTCTCTGGGGTTTCTGAATGTAAAGATACTGCATGAGCAAGGTCTTGTAGATGTTGAAACTAGAGTGACACAGCCATATAGCGTGTGAAATGTGCAGTATAAGGCTGAATTATTCTTCTGTCACTTTAAGATTTTGGTCTCTCTGCCCATGCTCATCGAGGCTCATCAAGTTTATTTTATTAGGCATCAAGTTTACTTATCATTCATCAAAGTAGAGACTGACCAAGACTATAAAAATTTCTACAACAACTGAGTAATCTTTTTTTCTTTTGGAGGTCATCTCTTAGAGAACTGACCTCAGTGCCTTCAGAAATATTAGCTGTGGTCACGTCACAAGTTAAGCCCAGTCTTACCTGTGGACTTGTTGCCAGTGTCAAGCCCTGCAGCAAGGTCCTTCTCCAGTCTCTGAACACGGTCCTGTAGATTAGCCTTGTCCCGCTCCAAGGCCTGAATTGTACCCTGCAGTGTCTTAACTGAGGCACTTTCCCCACGCAGCGCAGCCAGCTGTGAAGAAAACAACCCATGCTTTTCAATAATGAAAAAGATGTTGAGAGGTTAGGTACAAACTGATACAGTACAGAGTCATCCAAAACTCTTTATCCATCCGTTTCCCTGTTATGTGACCGGTGCAAAGAAGCAGAGGGCTCTTGAACACATCTTTTCTGACTTTGTCCTCAATAACACTGTTATTGGTGTGAAACATTTCAGTGGTTCTCCAGGCTCTATGGAAGGGATGTTTCCCCCTGACTCAGAACTGGCACTCTTTGGATCTGAGGAGCAATTGGCATTGATGCTTGGACAGAAAGCTGCCAAGAAGATGAGTCTAACCAGCTGGAAATCTTGTCCACCCCCTGCTTTCAGAAACCACTCAAATAAATTATCATAATCACACAAATGGAAAGGGCACAGCTCTACAACACTCAAGCATACCATTGATTTGTGGGCAGATGGGGTCCATTCTTAGACTATCTCAGATTCTTTTTCTTTTCTTTTTCTTTCCTTACTTCCTTCTTTCTTTTTATAGTCTAATTGCCTAAAATTGATTTTATGTTTCCTGTATATAAAACAAAACATTTAAAAGTAAAATATATTAGAAAGAAAGAAAGAAAAAAAGAAATTCTGTGTCTTAGATCAAATATTACTCTTTACTGTAATAATATTATGCCATGTCAAGTGAGCTCACTTATGAAAAACAATACATTATCAATTATCATAATCAGTTATTTAATTTGGGAATTTATCAACAAGTGTTTATGTTTTATGAGAATAAAGGCATAATAGCTCTCATGAGCATGCAAAAAAAATGTGTCACTGGGTTGGCACAGGCCGCAGGGTTTTTTTTCACACTCTTCAGTGTTGCGCTTTTAAGTCAGACTCTTGTAGGGTCATTTGCATGCTCACTCAAAATGAAAGTGGAACAACATATTTGACCCAAATGTTACATCTGTTGACTCTGAAATGCAAGAAATCTCATAGCAAGGTCCAAGCTTCTTAAGTCTAACGGCTGTGAAAAGGAAATGAGGAGGCATGACACACAGCAAAGGGCCACAGATCGGAATCGAAGCCAAGCTGCTGCGAAGGCCTCAGACTATATGGGGCACACACTCTTCCAGGTGAGCCAGAGGACACCCCACACACTCTAAAATATTGCTTGAATTCATTTTGTGCAAGCTCAACAGTTCTGTCAATACACAGATGACAATATCAGACTTTCACCATGCATCAGATTCTCACCTCACTCTTGAGGTTTTCCACCTGCTGGTCCTTTTCTGACATTAAGGCACTGTTTTTGTGGATGGACTGTTGAAGGGCAGCCTTCTCCTTGTCAAACTGCTCTTTCAAGGCGCTCTCACTATCAAATAAATAATATCAATTAAATCAAAGAGGTACAGTACACAATCACTACAGGCAGAGAAAAAATGGCCCCAAAACTCTAAAAAAAAAATGGGTCTTATCACATTTCCAACATGGAATTTTAACTTTTTATCTGAGATTTTGGGTCAAAAAAGATATTTCACATATTTGAAGAGCCATTTTCTCTGGCAGCTGTTTGGTCAAAATATCTGGTGTACTTGTAAAAAAATTTAAGATTGCAAATAAAGAAAACATCAAAAACTAATGTATATTACTGTCATCACATTAAATGTAAAATAAAGTGGAAGAGGCGGACGGCAATGGCAAAAAAAACCCAACAAAAAACATGCAAGGTCAGAAGTGAAAGCGCATGAAAATGTTGAGCGAGTGAGATGGGACGGTAGGTTAAATTACCTTTTGTATAAAAACCTAGGCTGTTAATGTAAGTGAATCTTCTTGCATATATGTGATTAATGTATTTGTACTACTAAATGATGATGACCAACATCACATAGTTTTAATGGTGTGAAGTACCTGAAGGCATTATTTGGCAGGCTTTAAAGGAAATGAACAGTATCACATACCATTTCTTTATTAATAAATGCACTGCATATTAGCAAATGCCACACAGGTGAAAGCATTTGTATCTATCTTTATAGGCTTTCAACATGTTGTTGAATTTGCAGACATCTGAGAATCTGCCTGAATCACAAAATGATGCCTTTTCTTACCTTTGCTTCAACTGTTTTTTGAGTTTTGCATGCTCGTCCTTGAGCTAACAAAGCAAAAACATAGTTAAAATCCAATGATGGTCAGCAGATTAATAGTTGAAAAACAACATTTCTGATGCTTGTTGGTTTATGATTTTTTTTAAAATGAAGATTTAAAGTGTTGTACCTTCACAAGATCACTCTGCCCTTTGTGATTGTTATCCAGCTCCTGAGTCAGCTTGTTGTTCTCCTCTTGAAGTGTGTGTACGGACTGCGTCTTCATAGAAACTGCTTCTTTGAGCTCCTCACTGAAAAAAATACATAATCTTAAAAGATCTGACATATCATGTAGACAACATGAAAGTTTGGAGAAGCTCTTTCTCCCATGTCTCTTGTTTTACTTAATTAAAATAATACTTTATTTTTGGTTCCCCAGCATCCAAAACTGAGGACATACTCACATTTCCTTGCACAGATTCTCAGTCCTCTGGGTTTCTATGCTAAGCTGCTCTTTGGAAACATTCAAATCTTCTTGGTACTTGGAATTATTTTCCTCCAAAGCTTTCAGCTAAAAAACATGATAATACATTTATTTATTTGCTGAAATTGCAGCTATAATACACATACAGCATAGCAAAGATTTTCCGTAATTCACATTTGCATCTTTCACCTGTTTCTCCATCTTCTGCTTGGTGCTCTGGAGCTCTTCCAGCAAAGACCGGGCTTCGTTCTTCTCCTGCATCAGACTGTTTTTCTCTTTCGTCAGCTGTTCCAGAGCCTCAGCAGTCTTGCCAGAGGCCTCTGTCGCCTAAACGGTGCATGAGCAGGACATTTACTAAGAATGGTTTCAAATTAAGAGTAGCAAATACTTGGTTGACATCAACGCCTAATGACCTCAACCAGCTGGAATAAGTAATTTGCAGGTCATTTGATGGAGCTATTCATGATGCAACATTTGAACTCCACCAATGATTTTAATATTATCTATTAAATTAATGCATGCTTCATCAGTTATCTAACTGAATTACTGATTTAGAATCAGTTATTCAAATCTCAGTTCATTGCAATTTGGACTGCATTCTTGTCGAGAATTAACACATAAATTCATATGTTGGAGGACAATAATTAGTATCTACTCTAACAACTCTACAACCTGTGGCCTCAGAACGGATACTAACACCCCATTAATTTATGAAACAAATTAAATAAGGACAGAAAAAGTTTAAGGGGTATTCTTACTTTAAACACAGCCTGAAATACTTTTTTTTCCCTGTTTACACCAGTGCACTAGTACATGTAAATTTATAAATGACATGCACCAAAATGTTTTACCTGCACCCAATTAATTTTTACCACACCATCTGGTGTATTTGTCTTTTCTCAGCATGTTCGCCACAGCCAGAGCAGACCGGTAGAAATCCTGTATCGACCGCTAAGGCATTTTCCTTTGGAGGATTACACTGAAAATTTTGGCAAACCTCCAAAGGAAAACATTTAATATGTAAGAGTTTAAAAATAAGGACATCTTTTAATGTGTTAACTTATTTAACATATGTTTTATAATAAATTATTGCTAAAATGAATCTCTCTTTCTATTTTGGCCACTGGCACAAACAGCTGGCACAAACAGCATGAATGGATGCGTATCAAAATCCAGGCTACTGTTGTTTGACTGCACTGTTTTGCACAGTGTCACACTGCTCTGCACCATTATCAGTAACAAATTTGTCCTTCACTGTGTGAGAAAATTAAAACGGACATGTGGTGCGAGAGTGCGTGAAAAGTGTCAACTGCATAAGTCTTATGTCAATGCGTGAGAGTTGGCAGCCCTGCACGACATATTTTCTGTACCAAGTTACTTGAACCAGTGCATGTAGAGCTGAGAATCATGTGCACAGCTCAAATCTTACTTGCGCTATTATGCAAATGCACATGGTATTTCAAGCCCTGTTTTAAGTAAGTTGTCCCTCTATTAGCCCTGAGAGTGACATTATATCAAAATATTTCTTTTTGTTCTTCATACTTTTTGTGTAATTCTGCTCAGAGATTTTGCAAGCCCCATAAACTTACAGATCCGACCGAATAACATACTAAAGCAGGTTATTGGGGCTAAATTTCTAAAAATGATATGTTGATGAATCTATCAGTAAGTACATCTGTCAACATCTGTTATACAATCAAGTCAAAAATGGCACACCATCAGATGGTGAGCATGATAAAGATCACCTTAGACCCATAGAATCATGTAACCCAGAAGAATTTCGCCTTATGTTAGATCACGTTATAAGCCCACAGGCAAAGGCTGGGAGCTAGGGGTAATTTACAGCGGTTAGTAAATGGAAGATGAAAGTTAGACACGAAAATAAAAGGAAAGGGGAAGGAAAACAAACCAGCAAGCATGCAGTGAGAAGGTGACATAGCTCCAGCCACTCTACGGTTTGTGTGACAGTGATTACTACTGGAGGAGGAATACCTCAAGCTGCTTAGAAATGGCATTTTTTAGTTGGGACTGCAGCTGCGTGACTTGCTTGGTGGCTTCATCTCTCTCGACCAGCAGGGCATCCTTCTGAGCTGTTAGGCTGGACATGTTGGAGGAAATCTCCTCTTTTACAACAGCAGAAGCAGACGCCTCCGCGACAGCATTCGTGTATTGCTTTTCTAAAAGTTCTTTATCGTTTTGCAGGCCCTTGACATCAGCCTCGAGTTGTTTCTGACTAGCTTGCATCTTTGCTATCTCTCCAAGAAGTCTTGACTGTTCTGCAAGCCAGTTTTCTTGGCTTGTGTTGAGAGAAGAAACGTTCTGCTCCAATTTACACTGTCCAGCTAAAAGATCTTCCTTCTCTGTGGTCAGGGTGGTCATCTGTTTGCCTATCTCCTCAAGCTTAGACAATAGCTGCTTTTTATCTTCTGTCAGCTGACTGGTTTCTTGCTCCCGCTGCTTCAATTGCACTTTCAGAGCTTCCATATCTTTCATAAAAGACTTCTTTTGCTCATCAGTGTTCTTAAGATTAGAGGAAATGTCTTTATTTTCTTGTGTAACTTTGGACAACATTTTCTGGAGCTCCTCAATTTGTTTGGAGAGACTATCCTTGTCAGATATGGCTTTCTTCCGTTCACTGGACTCAGCCTGTAGCTGGGTCTCCAGAAGATGCCTGGCCCCTGACACTGACTCAGTCTGACATTTCAACTCCTGGATTTCTTGAAGCAGACCCTGGTTTTCTTTCTGCAAGGACTGTGCTCTGCTGTCTGCTTCAGTCTGCAACGACTGCAGACGCTGACAATCTTTTTTAAGGTTATCAACCTGTTGAACAAGTTCTGAATTAGCCTCCTCTAAATCCCTTTTTACTTTACTGTGCTCTTCAACAAGTTCATTTTTGGCCTTTTTGAGAATTTCAAAATCAGAGTTGAGTTTCTGCAGCTCGTTTTGTAGGTCAGCTTTTTCTCGTTTCAAAGAGGTCATCTCCGCCTCAACTTTTTCTTTTTGCCGTTTGGTTTCCTCGATCATTGCTGTTAAATCAGACTTTTCTTCAATAAAGACGTCATTAGCTCTGGAGTAACTATCCAACTGGTCCTTAATTGTTCGGATGTCACTAGCTAGCTTATCGCGCTCAAGAGAAATTGCATTATTCTCAGATACAGCTTTTGTGAGCTTCTCCTCTAATTCACCCTTCTCCCCTTCCAAACGCTCATAATCCATTTTCTGCTGCTCTAATGCTGAATCCAGGCTCATCTTTTCTTTTCTTACAACATGTAGAGCCATCTCATTTTCACAATTCTGAAGGCGAAATGCTTCCTTCTCATGCTCAAAGGATGATAATGCTTGCTTAAATTTATCATTGGACTTTGACAGTTGTTGTGTTGAAACCTGAAGCTTCTCCTTTAATTCCTCTATCTCTTTGAGGAGCTCTTCCTTCTCATTACAGACTTTTCTTTGGACTGCAAGTAAGTCTTCTTTCTCCTGCAGAAGGTGAAGTCTCTCAGAATCAGTCACCTGACTGCTCGTCTTGAACTCTTCCAACATCTGGGTCAGGCTCATTTTGCAGGCTTTAAGTTCCTCACATTCTCGGACAGAGCTCTCCAAGTCTTTCTTGGTAACACTGAGCTTATTTTGGAGCTCCTCCTTCTCTGTCTCAAGGCCCTTTTTATCTAACACAGCAGCACTAATCTCAGAAGACATTTCCACCTTCTCATTTGTCAGTGTTTCTGTGAGAGCCTGCAGCTGGGTGTTCTTCATTGTAAGATCTTCTTTTTCCAAATTCAGGGATTTAAGTTTTGCCTGCAGTTCAGCGTTTTTAGCATCAAGAGATTTTTTGGCATTTCTAGCAGAATCTCTTTCTAAAATCAGATTGTCCTTCTCACTTGTGAACTTCGACCTGCTTTCACTGAAGTCGTCTTCAAGGCGGTTCTTCTCTTTGCAGACATTTTCAAAATCCTCATGTAGTTGCTTCTTTTTAGCCTCAATTTGCTGGATGTCCTGCTGATACTTTAAAAGCAAGTCATTCTTCTCTGTATTTTGTTTTTGAAACTCCTCAATTTGGGCCTGTTGTTCATTTTTAGCATACTTCAGGCTTTGGTTTTCAGTCTGAACCTCCTGAAGAAGATTTTTAAGCTTCTCCAACTCCTTCTCCAATGAAATCTTCTCTTCATCTGAGCTCTTGTTGTTGGCGAGTAGTTCCTCTTGGTGTTTTGAAAGCTTATCTCTGTTTATTTGGAGTTCTTCATGCTGGACTGACAGCTCCCGGTGAATATTCTCAAGGGCAGAGAGCTTAGTCTGCACATCTGAAAGCTGTTTCTTCAATTTGCCTTTCTCATCTTTAATATTCTCATTTTCTTTACCCACATTTTCCAGATCTAGACTCTGCTTTTCCAGTTTTTTGGACAAATTTTCAACATCATGCTTGGAGGAGTCAAGCTCAGCAGAAAGACACTGGGAAAATAAAAGTTGAAAGAAAAAAAGGAGGGGGATATATATATATATGTATGTATACAGGGAAAAGTAAGATGAATCCAAAAATAAACCAAGCAGATATGGACATAAGTGATATGCAATTGGAAAGGTTAAGCTGCAGAAGCATCAAAAATGGCAAAAGATCACACCACAGCTTTCACCACAATGGTTTTGAATAATATAAGATGAAACATTTTCACTTTGGCCCATCCATACTTTTAATATGTGTAATTAAATTGATGCCTACAAAGTTGACTGGCATGTAAACAAAGAGTGGCTGCCAGCTGCCAGAGTGCATTACTATGATCACTGGCAGCGTCTTAGACAGCCCTTATTTGATTACTTTCAGATATCTGTATTGCGCGAGTATTTTCTATGTGTATTATTGTATACTGGATTTTTTTCATTAATAAAAAAAGCAGAAAACATATACTGTATAAGCCAATGTTATCAATGAATGTTTTCCATAATGCATATGTGGACACAAAAGTTAGTTGGTTTTTCTTTTTAAAGTGAAAATGTTCTTCTTGAATGAAATATCAGGATAATAAATAATGCTAGCAGGGGTACAGAGCAAAAGCTGTTAATGTTATGTGAAAGAAAATTTTAATCAATAGCTATTCAGTAGGTTAACGAAAGCTAGTGATTCAATTTCAACTCAACTTGAATCCTACTAAGTGCATAAAATATCAATTTTGCAGCCACAGCACACAAGGTTAAATCTTATTTTTACAATAACTTATTTGGCTTTTCATAAATACATTATAGACAAAATACATTATAGACAATGTAATCCGATGTACCCCTGCAAGCATATAGCCCATGGCATCCTCCAGTAAAAAGATGAATATTAAAAAGAAGATGTTAGCCTTTATGTTGTGGTGGAAATGAGCAACAAATCACAAAAAAATCTGTTTGGAGGTAATTAAGAGTGAAAATGTAATAAATGATATGATAATAAATATTAATCACTGAAAAATTAAGACAAAAATTCTTACATAGCTACATATTGTCTCCCATAACTTAGTTGTAAAGGGTATGTAAGGTCATGTTCTTCACATTTAACTGGTTTGGGGGACAGCTTTTGTCAATTTTTCATTTACAAAAAAGGACAGGGACATTTTTCCTAATGATTTTCACTGATTAAACATTAGCAAAATCAATAATACATTAAAGTACCTGTGTACATGAAACAACTTCCTGGTAGAAAAAAGTAAAACCCATTAATTTAACCAATGTGTCGATACCTTTCCAGGTCTGTTCTTACCTGAGCCTGTTCCTTGAATGGCTGCAGCTCAGATACCAACTTCTCCAGCTCCTGGGTTTTGTCCCTGGAGGAGGAGAGCTCCTGTGCCAACTTGTCAGCCTGACTCTGCAGCACCTCAAGTTCCTTTGCATGGAGCTCTGAGGCCTCAGACAGGGATTTTTCTTGTGAGGCCTTCAGCTCCACAACCTGGGTCTCACCTTGTTTGACTGTCTTC